>NC_090981.1:17242066-17896441 GCF_040807025.1 Struthio camelus
CTATATTAATTCCATTTACTGCCCAGAGCAGTAGAGCTGCTCTTCTGAAGTCCAGCAAGGAACCGAAGTGCATGCCTAATTTTATACATGCAAGTGCATATATATGCATGAAAATTACTCCTATTTTTGAAGCTAGAGAGGTACTAAAGTTCCCCATGTAAATCAGATTTCTTACTGATGAGTGGAAGTCTCATTCTCATGTCTAACATCCATTCGAGTATACTACCACGGACAATTAAAAACACTACCTGAATATTTCATGGTACTTCTGCAGACCCCAGATACTATTAATCAGCTAATTAGGCATTGGATGAACACTGCCTTATCATGAGATGGCATACATCTGCTCTGCATCGGACAGAAAACACCGTATCTCCATTTCAGCAGTTATCTCGGTTGTCAAAATGTTGGCACAAGAATCACTAGAAATGAACAAGAGAGAGGATGGACAAGGCAGGCTACTCGCATAAAGGACAAGGCAGGCTACTCGCATAAAACACAGGATGCCACTGAAATCAAATGGTAATTATGATGTACTTGAATGGAAACAAAAATTGGGTTTGCAAGATGCCCTGCATTGAATTTATAAAAAAGTGGGGCTGTAGAGCAGACTGGATGGACTTCTGAAGTGCACTGAAGTAATCAGTACAAAACTGTTGTAGGGAACTTTCTGTGCTGGGAGGGTTTTGTAGAACAGCCACCCAGGATGTACTTCACATCAGAAAATGTGATGAAACAGCAGAGAGCTGAAGAGAAGTGAAGCAACAAGACTCTTCACAGCCAGCAGGGAAGCAAGACCACCTGGTGCACACATCTCTACCCCGAACCGCACTCCCTCATCCTGGCAAAACCAACACTGAGTTCCCTGCCACCGCTAGTTAGCAGGGCCCATCAAGTGTCAAGGAAGACAGGTCTGAAACATATAAACACAACATAAACCAGCAATTCTAGGACCTAAACTGTACTGACATTTAATACCTGTAACTGCATTCAAAGCAATAAAATCCAAACAGCTGAACATGCAGGGTACATTTGATCACATAGATTTATGACATAGCGCAAGAAAAGACAGGCCTTTCAGGGGGTTTCATCTGCCTGCCCAGCGGAGGACGCTCACCACCCATGCCCGATACCTACGCAAAGAATTTGAGCCCCAAATTTCTTCTACTAATGCCTAGAGCACGACTTGGAGTTGACGCTCAGGACAGTTCCACTTCCCTAGATGGCAAAAGCAATGCACTAATGCAGACACTACAAAACGCTGAAAGGACTATACACATTTGAAACGCCTACAGCCCCAGGCCATATGTAAGGGGCAGGGAGCAAAGCTGGAGTGCAAAACTCTTGCAGAGTGCTGCCAGTGGTGTTTGGAGTTCCCCACAGCTTTCCCTGCTGAGGGGAAAGGTTAGAGCTACCTGTCCTTCCCCACACACAGTTATACATCAGCACAAATTTTGCCACTGAAGGCCAGGAGAACCAAAGCCTCGAGCAGAATGACCAAATAGCCTCTCTGGAGAAGGATCCCTATGAGGAGACATCACAGAGAAGCAGCTCTCTGCCTAATGGGCACCCTTCTGTTTTATTTTACAAGGAAAATATATTCTTAGCACTCACAGTAGTGCTTTTGCAAAGAAAGGTTATATAAAGTGATATAACACACACAGACACACAAAAAAAGAGATGTGAATGACTCACTGCACTTATGCAAACTAACTTGCGTAAGCCTGTTTTTCTCAGCTCTTAAAAAAAAAAAAACAGCACACATACAACCTTAAAAAATGAGTTGAAATTCTCGGTTATGAAAGTTAAAAATATTGAATAAAAGCAGAACTCCCTCAGCTTCTCAAGGTCCTTCACACCCACATCTGCTGTAGTGTTTACCAATAGGTAAAAATAGAAAGCTGAAACTTAATAGACCCTAACATTTATCATAGTATTTAAGAATCTATCAAAACGGTAAGCATCAGAGAACTGGAACCCACTTCAAACAGAATAACCCTGAAAAAAGAGAGATCAGCAGCTACATTTTGTAGGGAATTCAGCCGTATTCACCGAAGTACGTAACACGTACATAACCTCTAGGTACATTACACGAACAAGCCAGAAAGCAAGTAACTGTCTGCACTGTTATTCAGCAGTTAACTGTAATAATACAACCTAAAAAGAATTGAATCTTAAAAAAAAAAAAAACTTTAGAATTTCCTTTAAACTATTAAATTCATGACATTTAATTACTGGCAGATGACATCATAGGAATTTGGTTTCTTTATATAAACACGAAATGTGTCTTTCTTACTAAAGGGCAGGGGGAGGCCCTTATCCGCCAGTGTCAGCAGTCGACAACACGCATGCTAGAAAGGGAAGACGAGCAGGCTTGGTCTGCCGTACGTCACTGCCTGGGAGCCAAGGACCCTTGCTCAGCACCTTGCAAGGTACTCCCAACCAGCTGATCAGCAATGCCAGTTCAACCTCGAATTTGGAAGACACAGACAGTTTGGCACACCAGTCTTGAGAGCTGCCAAACTATGCCTTTGAGTAGACAGGCCGCAAAATTTAGATAAATTAATCCCTTAAGTAAGGAGTGTGTAATACAAACTGAACCTTCTAATATATTCTCAGAAGTGTGATCCACAATAATTTAAGAGAACGTTTCCAAATAACCCTTCTTTTAACTGCTGCAGTAGCATTACTTTGGTGAATTATTCAAATCCACTCCTGATGAGATAATACCAGGCCAGAAAATTATACGAGTCAGCTAACCTACTCTCTCACAGGATCCTGGTCTCTCTCATGCGCGGCACATGAGTATATAACGCACAAGCAGCATCTTATTGATTAGAAACTGGATCTTCTGATGGATTGGGTGCCAAATCCAAGGGATTGCTCATATTCTCAACTGCTCATATTATTCAGCATCAGCAAGGCAGGCAGATCAGAGCTGAGCATCGCCAACTCTGTCTTCTGACGCTGAGCAAAGAGCCACAGCAGCAAGCCCAGAGCAGCGAGGAGGACTCTGGCAATGTTTGGGACAGAGCAGAAAGCTATAAGGGAAAGGACAGCAAAGAAGAGGGATGGAAAGTGGGAGGCTAGAGGAAGGTTCAGAAGGGACCTTCAGCTGGGGAACAAGAAATCTGTAAGCAGAGTCTTTTTTTAAAGAGATGGCACCGACCGTTATACTAAAAACCTAAGTACTATATTAAAAAAAAAAAAACCCTGGGCATATTTTGAGCTACTGGCTGCAATTCTATCTCAGGCTTCTGGTGTCTAGGCATGACATTTGCTTTTCAGTTTTTTGACATCAGAAGAAGCCCTTGATGGAATTCTAGTCTCATAATTCAAAGAGCTGCCTGTTTTGTTTTATATAACACATGGACATGAGTCCTGGTCCTATGCCCGCTGCCTGTTACTTATTCAACATGACAGACACACAGAAAGCAGAATAGAGTATATTTAGAGGAAATAAAAGCCTAGACTCTAAGGCCACAAGCCACAGCTCAATGGTTCTAAAAGATATCTTTAGCAAAGCACCATTTTCTATGTTGTGGTAAATCAACATTTTCCATTCGAATAAAAATATTGATTTTTGAGCTACAGAACTTGAGTTACAGATGATAAAAAGCAAATTCTTGCTCTGTGTCACAAGAGGAGTCAAAGCAACACTGATTTTCAGAGAGCGCATGGCTAACAAGACTTCAATTTTAAACTGCAGCCAGGACGCCAACTTCGAAATACAGGTTTCAAGCACACTAGTAACCCGACAACACGACTGCATTCCTGCTTCAGCCACAGACACTGATAGCATCCGGGAACCAGTTCTGCTCTGACAGACCGTCCCAGGCAGAACCAGCAGTCCCGCTGCCTTCACACCTTAATCTCAGTTAGCACTACCGTCACTAAGAGGAGCCACGTTCATGGACTCCAAGCCTCCCAAGCAATAGTGGTCTCCGTTTGCCTCTTGCTTTCCTAAAGTCCTTCTGGTTTTGGGGGGGAAAGGGGGGGGGGGGAAGTCCTGCAAAACTGAAAACATCTCCAGGTTTGGTTTCAGAAAAGAACTCCAAAAATAGCACCCAGAGAGCGGCCGCATTGGTTTCCCCTCAACGTTGGGACGCTTAAGGTCAGTCAGTGCAAGGAGACAGAGCTGAGCTGGGGGAAAGTATGCTAGGCAGCAGCAACACCGAGATAATGTCTTTGCTAAAGATCAGTAAACTGCTGATAAAACAGAAATTTCAATAACAAAAGCAACCTAAAATGTTCCATTCCAAGAAAACAGGTGAAGCACAGTTCATACTGCTGACTGCTTTAACACGTTTCAGAAACAAGTTGCTGCAGGTAGGAAAAGTTATCTAGCCACCGCAGCGTGGAGCTTAGCATGGGGCATTCATCCTGCACTCTGCCACGTAGACCAGGTCCAGCAATGATATAACCTAGTCAGCTAAAGCAAGAAAATACCTGTGCCTTTATGAAATTGCATTGCATAATCTAACACATAAAATCAGTTTGACTAGTAAGAAAAACACTACTGTTGAGAAAGACACACAAGGAGCTGACAGAAACCACATGACACAAATCAAAGGCCTACCCTTTAATCTTAACTCTGTCAAATCTACCCCTGCAGAAGTCATATAAATTAACTCCAAGACCTGCAGATGCTTTACAAATATAACAAAAGGAAGCAGAAGATAAAAAAAAAAATCCCAGTCCTACAGTTTCACACAGGTAGTTAACTTGTTGTCCATGGACGGTACAGTCACATACAATTAAATCATGTACAAGTCTTTGCGTAATAGGAACTTCTCCTTGTAAGCTTTGTGCAGCAGGAATGTTTCTGAATGATTAATATTAGCCAATATATTGTCTTTGAACAAATAATACTATTTCAGTGCACTTGGATTTCCATTGGACTACTGCCATTCAACAGAGCCCCAAAACTTCCTGCGTTCTGTTCTTCAAACGCCACAACTGAGGATAAAAACAAAATGCCCTGTCAAATAAATTCAATATTTTAGAAGAGTTCATCCTACTGAAAGCTGCCAAAAATATTTACTTTGGTTTAAAGACATGATCCTGGCAAATGATAAGGAGCTCAAAGCCCCATGGGAGACAGGGATGATCAGATGTTACTACTACATAATGCTTGGACCGATCCTTTATTTCTAGAAAGTATAGAATTTATTTTCAGAAAGCATACGCTTTATTTTTAGACAGTACCACAACCACACCCAGCTTCTATTTTAAGGGATGGGCAAAAATCTGAGAACATTTTTCTGATCCCTCTTTCCTAGCAAGAGGGGAAAGAAGAACACTAGTGCTTTATCCATTGTGAGAGTACCTGAGTATAAAGAAGCAAAGATGCCTGAAAAAGGAAACTGAGAATGACCCTGAGCTTTTGTGTTCAACATTTCAGTGTACCTCTGGATACAAGTGTATGTTCTCCGAAAATAACAGTCCAAATGTCGGATGAGGCATTGTTTTTGAGATGAGGCTGCAATTTATGAGAGACATTACGTTCACAAGCCCTAGATGTTGGTTGGTTGGTTGGTCAAAGTCAGAAGACTGACACCTTGGTCCTGTGAAACATCAGTCAGTAACTGAATGAAGTCAGATAGTCGTGACTAGGTAACTTTCTCACAGCCACAAGCTTTCTGACCAAGACCCTGTGTGAGGACCATAGGAAACAAAGCGGTGTGCTAATCCAGTCACATGAGGTAAATCGGTGCCAGGTTGAAAAACATCACTGTTGGGCACACTTTTCCAGTAGACAAGCCCAAAAAGGATAATGATGAGAATTAAAGCATTCTTTCAACCCCAGAGGCAGGGCTGTGGCACCCTGGCAGAGCTGCTCAGAAAAGCAGGAACTACTGCTGCCAGGCTTGGTTCTGATGGAAGATACCAGGTTCAGTGACTACACTAGATGAGTCGCACGTAACATCCAAATTCACTTCCTGTTACTGAGGAGATGGTTGAAATGCCAGATAGGGAGGTTGCTTTCTTTAGATAAAGATATGTTTAAAACATCCTTTACGTATTACAAATGAGCATACTTGTGTATGTACTAATACATTAACTATTGCATGTATTAATGCATATATTAGTGTTTATGTTTAATATATAAATATCTGTAGTGTTTGATGTATTTTACAGAATCACACATCTTTCCTTCCTGGAATCATCACTTCAGCTATATACACAGTTGTCACACACCTGAAGAGTACCTGTGCCAGCTTTTCTAACTTTACTTTGAAGAAATGAGTTCTAAATTTAAGGTACGTTACATTTTTTATCTTACTTACGCCATTCCAGACATTAAAGCCATCTATATCTGCTGTAACTACCAAGCAGTGTGTCCCACACATTTGCTATTTAAACAGAGACTCATCATCATCTAATAAGGAGGAAAAGCATAAATGAGGCTCAGGGGTTCTACACAGAATATTCTTCTTCAGCATATTGCTAGCAACAGCTCAAGGAAAGCTATGTGACCCAGGCTTGTTTTCTGTTTTTTGTTTGTTTGTGGGAGGGAAGGTTGCATGTTTCTTAAAGAAAGAATCAAGCTCTAATCTCAGTCGCAGGAATCCTTCTCCCTAGACACAGGGATGCCTCTCCCTTTCCCCACCTACTGTCAGCCTTGCTGGGAGAACACAGCACCGTTACGACTGATAGCAAAGGCAAAGCTACATAAAACAGTTGACTGGAGCACTGACAACAACAGAGAACAGATCTGTAATTTAATAAAACTTTTCCATGAAGCAGTGTTTGCTTTGCTTGGACTCCAAGAATGAGCATTTGTTAATTTTAGCATACAACATGAACGCAGATGGGTCCAGTTTTTGCTGAGCTAGCCTAAACCAGTAATAAAAATCTAGTAGCATACAGCTGTAAACTGGCACACGAACAACTCGACCCATTTTGTAATCTTTGGATTCAACTTAAGCTGTGAGTTCATTATAATTCAAATATAAAATGACTTGGAGAACAAGACAACAGCGGCAGTCTGTGCAATTTTCTACTTTACATACTTATTAGGCATATTTGCACTGCCTGTGCAGATAGCTGGCGTATGCAATTATGTGACAATTTTTAGTGTACACACCTCTTTTATTCTCATTTTCAAGGAGGAAAACTGTGATAATACAAATAGTTGGTAGCAAAAGTTATAGTCTACTTGACTATTGAAATACCTGCCAAGCGCTGCCCTACAAGTCAGTTCAAAGGATCCTGCAGGAGAAGCCTGCTCAAAGGAACGGCAATGAAAGTGTGAGCGGGAGGGAGATGATATTTGTGCTGGCACATCATAAAGCAAGACCTCTCAGCTGCTTCATTTCTAACTCCCTTCAGTCAATCACATATGAAATCCAGCTGATTGTCAGCTGGAATTGCAAGCAGGCTATTTATCAAGACTTCTCTATCCATAGCTATGATTAACCTGACCAACCCTGAAGTTTCCTACCTGCAGAGGTATGCTTGCATTTAAGGGAGGGGAGGGAGAGAGAAAGACAGAAAAAAAGAGGAAAGTGGCCTGCAAAAAATGCAGGTCAGATGTGATATACCACATTATTGTTTTGATTCACCATTGCTAAATGAAAATATGTCCTTGACGGTCAGACAGCTGGAGGCCTCTGTCTTCTGAGCGGTGAGCCATACCTTCTCCTTGTGGTAGCTGCTCACTTGTTAAGCCTTATAGAAAGCAGCTGTGGTAGATAACGAGGTGCAGGAAGAAAAGGGAGGGTGGGGATTCACAAGAAAGCAAGGGTTGCAGAAGAGAGATCTGAGAAAGGGGACGTTTTTGGAGGGTATTAGCTGCTGCCTAGCATATGTTTGTCAAAATCTTGGATAAATTTCATTTGTGCACTTCTGGGATAACATATCCTCAGATGTATTTCACAAGAAACCCATATTACGTGGAAACAGGTGAATGAGCGCAGGCACGGACACTTCATAGCACTGCCCAGCAAAAGCAGCATTTACTAGCTTTCCTCTTATCAGAAAGCCTCAAGACGACATACAAGAATTAAGAATCCTGTCGTCCTTCTTAGGTGAAGTATCAGTCTTCCTTGCACGTGCAATGCAACAGCAAGCTCAGAAATGTATAGTGTTTGCCCTGACTGCTGGCATCATTTGCTGAGCTTTAGGCCACATTCACTCCTTGCACGTCTATGCATCTGACAGCTTCAAAGACTCCTTTCTCAACAGGCAAAGTTCAACTGGTAGAGAAAGACAGCACTCCCGAGTTCTCTAGTTACACCTGCCTGAGGAGGGACTCCCTGTCCTGCAAGGGGGATTTCCCTGACTAATGCTAAAGTTTCCATTTGCCTAAACTCCCGGATCTCTCCACTTCAGTAGAGCAGGTGGGATTTTAGGCCAGAGTCTGCTTTGCCCAGTAAGATCATTTACTACCAGCGGTAGTAAAATTTCTCTCTTTTTTTTTTTTTTTTTTTTTTTTGAGTTTCACTGTATTGATCAAGAATTCTGGAAAGATGGGAAAATAAGATACTCTACAATGCCCTTTCAAAAATTACATTTCAGATTCAGATGCTTGCTTTAATTAAAAAGTACTGAATATCACTGCTACGATGTGCCAAGTCTTCTGCTGACACACCAAATATGCTCTTCTTCATCCGATGGGAGTTCCACACTTTTTGCATACAGCCTTTTGTATCTCACAAACCCAGTTTCCTTACCCCTTAGAATACGGAGAAATACGCTCTATTCTGTAAAAGAACTAGGACTAAACATGGATCAAACCCATTATTTTGCAGGTTTCAAACTCTAACTAATTCTGACCCCTAGGATTAGAGACAAAAAAAGAAAAAAAAGAACTATGTGCCTACACTCTCAGAGCAAACCACCACTCGGCCCCCACCTACCTGTGAAGGCACTCCAGCACAACGTAAGACGACTACCTTAGTTAAGCTGGTCAGATATTTCATTCAGGCCTAGGCTCAATCTTAAATCCAGAAAGCTGGTATTTCTCCTATGTCTCCCCTTGAGGGGGCTTAGTCTAATACATGTATTCCAATGACAGCAACTCCATTCAATGAATCAGGCTTGATACAAAAAGTCATAGCCATCACTTTCTTTCTTCACCCTGCTGGAGGCAATATGGCACTTTGCTTTAGACCAGATCTTATCTTACCCAGTATGCGGGATAATCAGAAATCACAGTTTGCTTTTCCTGAAGAGATGCAACTCTCCATTTCACAGGAGAGCATCCTAGAGGCTTTAATCCAGAAGGGCGACGCTCTCGAAAACTGCTGGAATTGCATCACTGTTCAGCAAGTTACTGATGCCAACTTCAAACACGCACGAATGCAGCACATAAAATACGGAGTGAAACTTTATGGCTGAGAAACTGGGGTACTCACCTGAGGGTGGGAAAACCTCCACTTCGCTCACTGGATGAAATGCAGAAAGAGTCTCATGAGTAGGTACAAGAACCCAGGTCTTTCCCTTACCAATCCTGAAAAACAAAACAAAACAATACTTTACACAGTAAAAAATCTCCAACAGAAGGGCCTAGCCAGTAGCCTAGCAATTATACTATTCCCTCAGCAAGCAGTAAACGTGGATTTGAACGGAGGAGACATAGATAACTGACTTCATTTGTCTCTGAAATTAGTAACCACGTGCTGTCTAGAGAATACAGGCGTTTAACACAGGTGTCTGGACTCCACATCGGGCACTAAACATCTGACTCATGCCCAAATCCTTTTTTGGATGTGGCTTGTCCTCTGATCAGGCCCCAAAGAGTTTCACACAGCTCTTTCCCCTTCACAAGAGCTGTCTTCCCCTCAGGGTAAGAAGGGAGCTTATTGGGGTGGTCTATCTCACTCCAATAAGCTCATTATCATCAGCTGTGCCAAAAATGCCGTGCTGCGCTTAGCCTTTGACGTTCTTGTCTGTTGAAATTCCTCCAACCTTGGGGCTGTATCCCATGGATCTTGCTTTAATCCACCCCTACATTTTTCCATAATGAAACTCGCATACCCCCGTACACCATATACAAACACATACACAGACAACATTTTAAATAATTAGTAATTTTCCCTTAAGGGTAAAAATGTTCCATAATAGTATTTCTTTTTGTTATGAAATAATGCAAACGATCTTGGTGTGGTAACATTTTGTAATATGGTTGTGTTATGCAATTAAGGCTCCAGGGTTCGGATGGCTTACATGCACCTGGAGATATCGATACATGCTGGAGACGTGGAGCTGTTAAAAAGCCCTTACATGTGTGCATGCATGCATATACATTTGTGCATAAACATACAAATATATACCATGACTTCCTATTATCTGCCTACATCCTTTTATAATAAAGTATTAGGTACAGTAAGGTCTGTGTAGTTTATCTAATTTCTCCTCTTTTCCCTTTCTAACCAAATGAGGATCCCTTTTAAAACTGCAAAAACAAACAAATAAAACAAAAAAATGTGGTAACTCTAAAGGGAAGTAGATCTGAATTCTCCTGCCCTTTCTTGTGCTAAAACAAGTAAAGCCTGTTGACTTCAGCAAGAGCGTGTGTCTTTGGATCAGTGCAACTCAGTATCCTCAACTTTGATTTGATTCCTTTCCTCAGCTTTTGATTCAGTTTTGCTGAGGAAAATGTAGAAACCTGCCAAACAGTCATGTTTGCAAAGCAAGTCCTACTGCCAGGACAGAAGAATTTATTTATTTACCCACTTCTTTCCTTTTTCTTCCTCAAGGTCATCACTGGGTTAAGGGGATGCAAATGAAATAGTGTTAGCATGAAAACGAGTTTCTTGCTTCATCTTCCCTTATTGCTTAATTCCAGCTGAGACAGTGGCTGACTTTGCATAACCCCAAATTATATCTCAAAATCACTGCGGACCATGTGGCTGTGCCTACAGCAGTTAGCCGTCAGCTGAGTGCCTCAGCCCAAGCACCACGATAAGCTGCATCCTACCAGCAGCAGTCACGCTTTTTCACACCTTCCACCTTCCCACAGATTCTTTCATCTCCGGATTGAGGGAGAGTAACATTGTACAGTAATGGCAGCGCTTAACGTTCACAAAACGTTGGTGCAGGAAGGATGGTAGTCTGCTATTATAGGAAAAAACATCAGAAAGATCAATGTTTGGCAAATAAACAAGATTTGATAGGAAGGGGCAGGATCAGGTCTTACTTAGAAGATAATACTGGAATAATGGTCAAAAAAAAAGTGAACCTCATGTAAGGCTAACAGGTAGAGTAGAAGTGTCTTCTTGAAACAAAATTTTATTCGTTCATCATTCTAAAAACTTTAAATCATTTCAGAAATTAGATTATCTACGTGTTTTCTGCTTTTGTTAATTATTACGAAAATGAAGGGAATTCTTTCTCATCCCAGTGTTCATCCTTGCTCCAAGTTACTGGGTGTGTCTCCTCTAGTACTGGGGCACTGTTTAGGGCCAGACCTGGGACAGGTCACACTGTATTTCTGCTGCACAAGCATACAGATGTGGTTTGCAGTGATCAGCACACAGCTACGCATCTCAAAGATGGTACAGTTAACTGAGAGCAAAGTAGCAGTACACATACCCTACGTGATATGACCACTCCTTGAAAAGGGCCAAGATCTACAGCACTACCATGACTCCGGCACACTTTTTCCATACTATGCTTGTACTACCTACCTGACCTTGTCACAAGCACCATCGAGGCTCCTGCAGGAAGGATCGCGTGCCATGTCATGCCCTCAGTGCTGGCCATTGTGAGGTGGATCGGATAGCTAAAGCTGCAAGGCCAGGCACAGAGTTCAAGGTCTTAAACACACTGCAGGTAAGCGTATCCTTCAGTGCTCTACAACAGAGGATAAATCCAAGTTTCTTTTCCCATCTTTCCTATGCACGACAGCTTGCATGCTCTAGAGCTAGTCTCTTCAGCAAATTTGGTTTCCAGCCCAACTGGTTCTACCTCACAGTGTAAACGCTGTCAGCATTACTGGCAATATATTTATATATAGTTTTTCAAACTGAGCATTCCACGTGAAACTTAACAGGCTCTGAAGTAAGGTCTGCTTTGGAGCATATGTTGAACTCTTTCGGAGTGCCACACTGTTTGCTTTAAGCATATAACTTAGGCATGAATTGAAAGACCAAATTTAGAAGCCTAAGTTCCCTCTATAGCCAATGGAGAGGGACTGATGCTGCCAGCAGGCATGACTGAGCAAACCTAAATCTATCTAGGCACTGCTAGATAGGAAGGGAGTATTCATTCCACCTAATTAAAAAATAAACTCTTGATTTTGGGAATTATCAAGCTTGACGATCTCCAACGATGAATGAGGATTCTTAATACTTCATCGGATTTGACCCTAAGAAATCATACCCCAGATACATGAATGCTGCCAGATAAAATATTTTGCAGTGTTTATTAAAATGAAACGCCTACCTCAAAGTAATCCAAAGATCTGGTTTTGGCTCAGGTTTTGTCATCAGTCATTCCAGGTGACGTCCATGTGCTATAGAGATAACAAGTACCATTTTCTTTTACCCAAATCTTACGTTTAGTTCTTACGCTCAGACAACACTTATCAAAAAAATGAGCTAACACTGGAGCACTCCTGAAAATACTGTATTGTCTGTTCCTGTTATGCAAATCACCTATAGCTGCACAGGGAATCCAAAAGACCTCTTCCTTTCTCATCCAGCAACTATGTCAAATCACATTTTTAATCCAAGAAATTATATGAAAGCAAACATAAGAACCTTATTTGACTAAGATGCATTACAAGTGGTTTTTTTTTTCCACATGAATAACTCTCACTCTCATTTTAGTTTTCGTAATTACACAAAATGGGGCGGTTTTTAATGTCTGTTCCAGCAGAGCTGAAAATGTTGATTTCAGTCTCATTCAGACTTTAAAGTCTAATTCACGCAGTTGCTTCACAACATTAACCGGAGTGCAGGTCTCATCAATTTGATAAAGTGTCTTTATAACAACAGATGGTAATTTGTTGATACTTAAAGCTTTAAATGGACTTTGTTACAAAACCACTTAAAAAGCTTTCTTTAAAAAAAAAAAAAAAAAAGCGTTCCGATACTTTAACCCAAAGAAATTGCTGACAGATTTGTTTTCAGCCCAGTAGAGTAAAGAGCTGACAACATATTTTTGCTGGATATGGTAACTTGGGTCTATTTTTAGGGCTTTTTTTTTTTTTAAAACTACACCAAAATAGCAGTGGGTTTAAAAATCACCATCTGCTTCTAGCAATGAAATAATTCTCACAAGAATAGATGGCAGGCATAAAAAACCCGCCCTGGCTCTTGAATTCTCCACAGCAAGACTGAAAGTCATAATGATATATTTCTACAAGTACTGCTTATTTCATAAACAGTACAGCAGGGTCATAACTCTCCTGTAAGTGTTCGATACACCTATTTATCAGTTTTTAATTCACCAGCATAAACTATTTACATTTCAGTTGAGAATGGCCGACTGGTAAATGCTATTGCTATTGTTTTTGTGAGTTAAAATAACCAAAAAGCTGTTGACCTCTAGGGCACAATGCAGACTCTCTTTTTTTAACCTTGGATTTAGTTAAGCTGGGAAAGAAACTCTAATTTGCACAGAGTGATTTTTTTTAAATGCCTATTATAGCTTTCCTGCAATTACGAATTGCAAATGCATGTAAAGACATCTGAGCTGGTTCGAGCCCAGCTAGGTTGGATACTGATAACAATGAATCACTGTGTCAGTACAAGACTGCCCAGGATCTGGAGACTTACCCATTGGCTGAAGCCTTTCACCACAGTTTCTCAGCTCTCAGTAGAGTTTACATATACTAAAGCTGCAACACCTAACTGTACAACATGATAAAACTCAGCCCCATAGATATACCCTATATTCTACCTATGTATCTTTAGGCATAGGAAATGAAGGTATGTTATTACAGTCAATCAGTGTTCACTCTTATAAATCTTGAACCGTTATAAAATGTCAATCACATTTGAAAGAAGAAGAGAAGGAAGATGGTTTGTTTTCTATAATTGACATATAAGTCTATAAGTCTTCTATAGTTCTTTAAGCCTTACAGTCTTCTAAAGTCTTCTATAGTTTATAGTCCTAGAGGACTTCTGTAAGTCATTTTTTCTGTAAGTTTCTACGACGACAAAACAAGGGAACTGTGGAAGTAGTAGTACTTAAGAAATGTTTAACAAATGTCTAACAAATTTGTCATCGTGGATTTAATTAAAATTAAAGTTCATGACAACGACAGTCCCAAAAAGATGTCCATAATTCATATTTACACCTGCTGGACCATACTTTTTCTGAAAACTAAATCATTTAATTTTCAAAGACTTACCAACGACCAAAGAGAGCCAAAAAATTATGGAGAAATATAGGCTTGTCAATCTATCAACTTCTGGTAAGGACTGGATTTCTTCACAGTAAGGTGCAAGAAAACTTCTAGTAGAGAATTATGAAATAATTTATTCATTGGGAGAAACTGCTTCTTAAATTTTCTCAGTTAGCAGTTGGTAACTAGCCCAAGAAAGGAAAAAACTGAATAGCCAAGATTCTCAGTGACCTCACTGGGAATTACACATGTATTCGGAATGCATTACAGGAATACGATTACAGATTTAAGGCCTGATCCACACTACGTTATGTAAATGAGGAAAAAAAAACCTTGTTTTCTTTAAAGGAAATTGAATTGAGCTCTTAGTTCCCAGTTTGTGACAGACTAGTAAATGCAGAGAATTGCAGGGGGAGTGATCAATGGGAGATGGAACTTAAAAAATTTTTGCATATTGAATACTTTAGGCTGTGATTTACTCAGATTTACCCTCACAAGACTCTCTACTAGCTACACAGATCTAAAGTGAAATACAGCTCCAACAAAAAAGCAGGTTGCAACTGACTTAATGTCATCCTTAATGAATGAATGGAAATGGGGCATATCACAGATACTACATGTGTAATTAGTGTCCAAGGACAGGTGAAAAGAGCTATGTAACCTTCACCTGATCAGCAGGCTATTCCAGACAATACATTCCTTCCTTCCTTCCTTCCTTCCAAATAATGCAAAGATATTGCTTGTTTGAAATAACACTTCATACACTCCTCTTTCTTCTAAAGACTGGACGCTTCTGTGATTTAAGTCTGATGCTTCTCGTGTTGCCTTTGCTGGTGCAAGGAATCACCTAAACAGGGCCCAGATCTACAAAATGATCTCATTAGGAGGCCCTTCTACCTCTGCTAAGCCATATATAGGCCAGCTGGGCTCTCATTATGCACACATGTCCTAGCCCCTGAATCTGACTCCTAGATCAGAGCATCAGGGTCCTGCTCTGCCAGATTCCGGATACTCTCAACTTTCACGGGAACTAGAATGAGCTCAAGGCACTCAGCAACCCAGCTTGCACAAGAGGGCCTTTCTAGCAGCGTTATCATAGCCATGGGATTTTTGTTACTTCTCTTAAGCTCTTTGTACACATAGTGCATTATAAATAATATGAGTTTCAAGAGATGAACAGATCCATTTTGATCTGCTAATTTTATTTAAAATTAATAAATTCAGGCCAAGTGTAAACTATCCACAGTCATATCCTGTAAGGCTTTAAACAGTGAAACCGCAAGGGAAAATAAACTAACATCTCTTCCCTTTTTATCTTAAAAGTGTCTGAAATGAATTGGTTGCTAAAGAAACCTGATATAATTGTGACAGAGTGTTTTGAAACCCTTAGTGGAGTTCATCTGAAACCTCAGCATAACAAGTGGCCTCTTATCTGCGTACTATTCCAGGAAGAAATGCATGGCATTTCGTCATCACAGCTGAAAGACTAGCTGGCTCTGCACGTAGGCTAAGGGAGAATAAGAGCCCTCAGCTATAATGAGGGCACGCTGGTAGCTAATGCTTAGTCAGAGTCTGTTTCCTTTAGCCTTCGCTACTGCTTGTAGGAGTTGGAATGCAGGAAAAGGCAAAAATTAAAGGGAACATACTAAAAGTCAATGTTTACCCTCTCTATTTGTTTTCAGTGAAGATTATTTTTTAAGGAATGGAACATATGAAGCAATATGGTAACAGTCCTAAACCAGCTCTTCTACTATAAAGCCTTTACTTAAAGTAGCTTTATTTAATGTGACTATTTGTGAGAATAAGGATTATTTACATGAGTGAGAATCATAAAAGGCAGATGTAATTTTTTAAGTCTGGCAATTAAATGCAAATGAATAAACAGAAGTAGTTTAGTACGGTTATTTCCTTGTGAAAACTGATCTTGTGGGCTGAACCTTCATATAAGCAAACCAGCTTTCTCCTGACAAAGCTAACAAACATAGATAACTAGTAGCATTTGACATTACTTAAAAAACAAGAAACAAGGATGAATCTTCATATGTGGAGGAATACGGTGAGGAGCATTTATTTTTACAGCTTTTTCCTCTTTTGTACTTCCTTATGATGATCACATCTGTGATGCAGTGTAATCATGCTTTTGAACACAAGAATCTGCAAAATGTGAACATGGAATGATCAACAGAAAATGTTAACTGTGAACATGTAGTAACGTTCAGCCCCAAGTTAGCAAGCTGCTTTATTCAGGACTACATTTTGCTTTGTTATTCTGCCTGCAGAAAAAAACAGACCAACGACTGCGAACTTACTCTGCTATAATCAAGCCGATTTAGGCACACAACTGTATGCACTACACCCATGCAGTTGCTGGTCTAAAGAAGGTCTAGATTTAACTTTCTCTGTTTAACTCACTGGCTGAACGCTGAAAAGAGTTGGCACAGATTTTTCTCAGGAAATTCAAACTTACACAAGCAGAGGAAAAACACTGTGAATGAGATGCTGCTGTGTGCAAAAATTCAGCTTGGGTGAAACTTTAACCCCTAAAAATAAATCTTGTTTGCAGTTCTCCCAAATAGGCTTTTCTATGCCACTCTGAAGGTTTAAGGCAGTTGTTAATCATGTACTGTACACAGCACTAAGCAGGAAAGTGTTCAGTTATTTCTGAAACACGTTATTTTGAGGCTATATTTGAATCCTCCATATTTATGCGATGAGAGTTATGTCACAAAGTTAATCATTCCCAGGATGCTAGCATTCAGGGTAATGAAAAACTTCTTGTGCAAGCAGTCATTAATCAGTGAGTATAACATTGCATAATGCTTTCTGAAGCATGTGTTATGTGATCAGAGTACAAGGCTGCATAATACAGCAAAGTGTTTATGCCATATGCTGACCTTTTCTAAAGCAGAAATGGAGCCATGTGATATCCTGCTCTTGCCAGCAGTTGCTTATTGCCAATAATTAAGTTTGATGATATGAAGAAACACAAACTTGTATTGCTTTAGAGTTCTAAAAGGAAGAAGCTTTGAAGTTTTTGGCACTGTGAAGCATAAAGATGGCCAACTTGGCTTGGATACACTACCGTTGTCCATTATAGGCACCACCCATCAAAACTGGAATCAAGTGCCCTGTTCAAGTGGTTACTGGCATTTATGTAAAGGAAAACAAGCGCATCGTTACAGGACTGCTTTATTATCCCAAAGAGCATAAAGGTCAAAGGAACAAAGCAGCCAAAAGCGTTTGGTACCTCAAATCTCAGTTCATCACAGTAACATTTGATGTTCTTGAGCAATAATGCTAGTAAGCAGCTATTACTTAATCCCCTACCAGTATTACACAAAAGTATACTTGCGAAATGCTTCAGATAAATATGCTGTAATTATACAAAATATGAAAACATGTATAGGACAAAATGTTTTTGTAACTTTAAACACAAATACCTGCACAGATAGGGTTTTGATGAGCTATTTTAGCAATGGAAGCAATGCTTTAGAAGCTTCCATGAACAATCTTAAAACTATGTGCTGCAAGCAGAGTGGACATACGGACATGCATTTTATCTATTATATATACATGCACACACAAAATGATCCAGATTTTGTCTCGTACACAGTTACTCTGTGCTTCACTGTTGGCAGATGAGTCTGTAGAGCTGGAATAACCAGCTTCGTGCCATTGCTTTAGCGCAGGGAAACATTCTGGCAGTGTAGCTATGCCACTGCTGCTCCTACACCATCTCCTCCCTGACTTGCTGGGGTTTCCTTTTACCTTACTGATAGCAGCCTGACTGCTTTGGGGAGCTGGTATAGAAAAGGGCAGCCAGATTTGCTCTTCAGTCCTAAAAGGTTCCATGAGTATTAGTACCTGTTAATAGCAAGCTAGTTCAATCATCGGACTGACTATACCTCATCAGTAGTTAAAGTCATTTCTCATATCCCTTGCTTACTTTTAAAAAGTATTTCTAATCTCAACTAATATTCCTAAAATGTAAAGCTTTCTAGAAGTGCAATCACAGAGGCATGCACCTAAAATTCCATCTCTGCAGGGACTGAGGAGCCCAAGTCCAAAATTTAGGTCCTCAACATTCCTGCTTAGCTGTTGACATTCTGCTTTTCCCTTGGAAGTCACAGTCTTGACAGTATCAGACAATGGCAATCACGCTGTACCTAAGGCCTTCTAGGACTGACAGACGAAGCCTTCCTCAGCTAAGGAGTCTGACTCAGGAAGCACCTTCCCATTTGACAGACAGAACGCCCCATAGCACAAAGCAGATGTTGGGAAGGAGAGGAAAGCAAGCAGCTGTCTAGTCCTTGCTCCTGTACGTATTAATGAAATAGTGAGATACTCACTGGGTGAGGGACAGCAAGACAGGTCTTCCCTCTTCAAACCAAGAGGCTAATAGTCATTTTTGCCATGTCTCATAAGTTAATTTGAAGAGTAACTTAAGCAGAAAAGTTTCATCAGGAGTGACTAAGAGTATCCAGTGATAAGGTCACTCTAGTAGGAGTGTTAGGTTCAGGACAGTTCAGTGAAAGAAGGGAGCAGAAACTGAGTCGCTTTCATCTTTTGTGAGTACTCCAACTGTTGAGCAATCAGATAAATCAAGGGGCTGCAGCATATCCTCTTCACTTTTTCTCAAAAGGACTGATTTCAACTCAGCTTTAACAAAGAGGATAAGAGCCATAAACTCCAAAGTTTAGGGCCGTAAATCCAAAACAAAGACAGGAACTTTCTCAAGCACAAAGTAGAGAAGAAAAATGAGGCCTAAAACATATCCATGTCTTCATTTACCAACCAGTAACGTACCCTTCTCATTATGCTGTTTTTTGCGGATCCTGACTCCTTTCATATGTTATATAGATAGCATAAGAACTATATTTAGCTATTATGATCTCTACTAGGGATTAGGGCCTAAAACTCAGATGCTGTAAAAAATACAGAAATATCTACATCCACTTTGTGGAGCTGCTCATAAAGATATCAGAAATGGTTACAATGAAGTGAATTGTAACTTAAACATACAACCTGAAAGCACTGGACAAAACAACTCTGCTATCCATCTTTTCCTACATCCACTGCTTCTTAGATACATACTCACTGTCTCTCCTCTGCTTTCACCACTGCTTTGAAAAGGAGGCTGGCCAGAAGAACACAACTAAAACATTATTCAACATGAACTAGGATTTCAGGATTGCATCCTAAGTGGTCACAGTCTGGGAATACTTACATATATTTACATAAATAGTTCGGCTACAGCCCAGTTTTCGAAGACAACAGTCCTGACAGTATGGACTTATCACATGAATAAAAGATGCAGAGTCAAACTCTTTCTACATAAGCATACAGCCATATTGTTAGCATTCACACGTAATGAAAATAGAACCCTCACAACTCTATCCTTACAATTTAAATTTCAAACTTTGTCTTTCTAAGCTCCATGAGACAGACACATTTTTTTTAAAGAATTTATACAACTGGCATCAGATTTTTTAACATGCTAGAAAGAATTGAGCCAAAGATGATATCACAAAGTCCCTTCTGCTTAAAGGAAAATGTTAAATCAATTACCAATTGCTAGAATAAAGAAAGAACTATTTGCTGTATAAGTTTCTTTAAAAAAAAAAAAAAAAAACAAGTCTTCATGATCTTCTGAAAATTGCATTACGCAATGAGAAAACTATAACATATTCTCATTTCTTTAATGTAAATATGTTATAAAAGCTTCATTAGCATATGCTTTAGAAATTATAATCAAAGAGTAGCAGTCACTAGCCAGAACTTTGAAGAGTTTATAAACACACATATATAGAATATGCCTTAGAGGGTTAATATACTATTTTGAACTCAAGAACTGCAATACGGCTTAGCTTTGACACAGAACTTCCACGCCCTCTATAATAAATTCTTTTAACATCCTTCATATTTCTTCCCATGTGAATGAGTGTCCTCGGAAGAATTATCTACTAGATAAAATTTGAAGATGAAATCTAAGTCTAGACTTAGTAAAGGGGGGTGGAGACTGATCTTATAATCTATGACAGTTGTTGATTAATGAGCTGCTCATGATTACTGTAGGCCTGCCCAAACTGCAGAAGCAAGTGATACTATAGGACTGGAAAGAATGCGCTATCTGGCATGCCACACCTTTGTTGAAACTTAGAACTCACTTTGACTTCTGCTACATTTATTTTGGCCTTGAACTACCATATGTGAATGATGAGATACACAGCATATATATATGCCTCTCCTTGCTACTTCACTGCTGTTTCTGCACTAGAATTTCTGTTTGACAGAACTCATACACCGCAAGTAATGCCACTTGTAACAAACATAACGCATTCTTTATTGGGTTCAAGGTTTTCGCTTTAATCAATTGAGGTGTTCTCGCACAAACAAATTCAAAACTTCTTGAAGTACAATTGTACCATCACATCCTGAGGGGGGGGGTTTGATCTCATTTGATGGTATTTATATCTATCCTTATGCATACCAACATATGTGCATGTGTATGCACATGCCTATATAGACATATACATATTATAATGCATAACAAATATATTGTATAAACATAGTACACTGTACAACCAGTAAAACTTTCATTCAACTCTATTCCAAGGTTGAAACTGAGCATGATTTGAACCGTGTATTGAATGAAACAAGTATCTTGGTAAATATTTGCTGATAACCTGATCATTTCTTATCCGTTTAAAAAACTTCTTGGCAACACGTTCAAAACTCCCCTAATTATAACTTTTAAAACATACAATGTTCTTAGAAGTGAAAATCCATGAAAGTTCCAGAAGTGCTCCCTGCATCCTGTTATGTGAGCTGCAGACTCAGACAATACAAAAACCAACAGAAAAAAGACATACATGGAAAAAAGTAGCCTTGGTGATCCCTCAAAATACACAAGAGGAACTTCATTACCTTTTAGCTGAACATCTCTCTCCTTTTGGTTTACCTGTTTGCAATTGTTTTCCTTTTTCACATTTTTGGAGATAGCTGTCTTTCTAAAAGCGCGCACAAAAAGAACATCTTAAAACAATATCATCATCATCACATCTTGAATACAGTACCTATATCAACCTCATTAGATAATGAGCCCCTCTGACTTTTCAGTGGTGTCATTAGGTGTACTTCAGGCAACAAGGCTAAAATCCCACAAATAAGCCATGAAAGCACATCCTGTGCAATGTATACCATACAAAACAGCAGTGGTTTTCAAATACTTTCTTACTGTAAATCTTAATTTTAGTCTCAGTACACACCTTTTAAGTGATCTGCTTACACGGAAAAGCAACGTAACAAAAATTAAGTCTGTGATAAATTAAGGCGTTTCAACTTCTCCTTTGATTTTGCATCTATGAGTTGTTTTTGGTACTGGGATGTTTCACTAGTACCCAACTTCTTACTTTACTCCTTGAGTGTCCCAGACCAAGACCCATGCTAGTCTCCACTAGAATGATATTCTGCCCTCTCTTATGTTTGAGAAACCACTGATTTTTGGTGTATTCAATAAACTTGCTTATGGTTGTATGTATCATAAAAAAATAACTGATAAAACTATGAAACAGCTGCACGTGATACATACTGGTGCTCACTATTTTGAATGCAGCTGGTTAAAAGCAGCTCTGGAAAAGCCCAGATATGAATCTCAAAGTAGAACTATGAGCAACTGTCTGCAAACCGACATAAATTTCAACAATTTGACAAACGGCTCTGCAATTCTCAAAGAAACGTTCCACATGACAATATCCTCAACTGCTAACTATACCATTACACAACCTCAAATTAAAAAAAAAATACCACATTTCTTAACAGCAGGCAAGATACTCAAAAGCAACAAACTGACCTAAGTCATTCAGACAGTTCTGAAAACTTTACCCAGAAATATACTGAATCTATTGAGAATGTACTTCACCAATATCACTGAGAAAACATTAGCGTATTCATAGACTAAAGGCTAAAATGATATGGGTTATATAAATTTATACAGTATTTCTGCATAAAACTAAATTTCTAGGCACTAAGAAGTTGGACTTGCACTTAAATCGCTGAGAGGAGATCAGCTCAAGGAACGATCACCTCTTCAACATTCAACTCAGCAGTGAAGTGCAGAGGAATCCACTATTCACCTGAGCTCAGCAGAAGCAGGAGGAAAAGCTGTTTATGCCTGGGAACCATGAAATAACCTTTCAGGGAACCAGCCAGGATCAGGGGACGCTTACCCATGAGGTACTGCGGAGAAAAGCATGCCTTTACCAGGAGCTGGACGAGCTGAGCCTGAACACTTCAAGGTGGATAATTTTCATCAGGAGAAGTTAGGCTCTGTAAGAGCATTTCTTTTACAAATCCCCCTGTTTTGGGAGTAGAATTCTAATATTGCTATTAATGATGAGCAATGCAGTCGTCATAATGCTATTTACTCAACAGCAGCAAGCGTTGAACCTATCTTTCGCTAAATTATTATTCCTTCAGAATTGTTTCAATATCATTAATAAGTACCTTTAAAGATTGCCCAATTGGTACGCACTTTGTAATAATAATCAAACTGTTGACTTCAAAAAAGAGACTCAAACTGCCAAATGTGACAATATATTCTCCTGAGAAAAAGAAATGGAGAGACTACTACGACAGCAAGATTATTTTCTGAGATCAAAACTAGTTAAGGGCAAGAATCTACACAGGATGTTGAACAGCACCGTCTTATGCCACAGAAGTTACTTAATCAGCGCTTGCCAGAAAACCAGAGGCAGCTCAATAACCAGACTGTATATCAAAGTTCTGAAACACAAACCAGTCAGCACAGACTCAATATTTTCTCTCCTATTAACATAATTATTTCCTACTCAGTAAAAAGGAAAATGACATGTTAGCATTTCAAAAACAGGAGAAAATGACCCTCTAGACTTTATAATAGACTATCAAAACAGGCACCGGTACTTTATTTGCAAATTATCTCGCATGAAATGATCGACTCAGCAAGTTTACTAGTCAACAAAGTGTGTGCTCTACCAGTTATAATCAATTTACATGCAAAGATATGTCTAAATATGAATTTAGATAAGCTCTTCTCGTTTCATGTCGATCATCTGCTTTAGTACCACAGATATGGACAGTGACCATAGTTAATGTTGCAGATACAGCAGAGCACGCATGAGTTTCATTTGACAATGGTAAGCAAACACGAAGGAAGTTGTTTCCATATAAAAAAGATCACCTTTGACTGCTAAGCCATGTTTATTTTCCAGTCAAGTAAACAAAAATACTTTCTAAGAGGCTATTTCCAGGTATTTGCTGCATATGCCATTACCATAGCAAACACACAGTATGAATCACAATAGTTTTCTCACCTCATAACCTACTGGATTTCTCTTTCAAAGTATGAACAGTATCCTGAAGGCTCCACAGTATAAAGGACCTTTCAGTTTTAGCCTCGTTGCATACAAAAACACAGTGTTAGAACCCACAAAACCAGCATTTTGGAGCTGAAGAGAATTCTAGCTTTAACAGTGTATTAGTCACATCCCTGCACCGAAAAATCTTTAATGCATCAAAAATCTAAAATTACTGGGGCAAGTGAAATAAAGTTCCTTCACAGCAGACAGTGTTTATCGGACAATATTTTGGAACAATGTAAGACATAGCTGAGTTTAACATACAAGAATGTATAATTAAAGACTGGCCTCAAAGATGTCGTAATTTAATACAATTAAATGAATATAATGGCAATGACTTCATCAAAAGGACATCATTATGTGTATTCTCAAAGTTAATTTCATTTTACTTATAATAGCGTAAGTCAGATAAATAAAGCTGAACGCTTTCCAAACGATAATCCTTTTCATTTCCCTTAACTTTATTAATAAGGTATATATTCAGCTGGAATATTCAAATATAATTTTGCTGATATACAGAAGCATTTATTATGCATACTCGGTATAATTCCTTTTTTTTTTTGTGGTGTGTAGAAGTCACTTTTATTTTGATAAAATGATACAGTAGATGTACACTTAACATCACATATAGGCTTTATCTATATAAAGAATTTACAGAGCTTTTTTATTTGAGGAATGGTAAGTTTCATACATATGAAATTTTAAAAATGCTGCATGGACCTGTGACCTCGCCAATACACAGAGCAACCTTTAGAAACTTTAATGACCATGAATTGAAAGACATATCTATCTGGGCCCGGTACAAGCGCAGACGCATTCAAAATGTTGTAACGCCAGTATGATTTGCTTTTACTTTGGCGGTTGAGATATTCCAGGCGCTGATGCAAAGTGCACCTTAATGGTCCTCCTAGCAGTACATTTATACCCACTGTATTTTAAAGGCATCAGCTTCTTCTATTCTCCCTTGTAGCGAGGAGGTCTTTTCTCCTTAAATGCAAGAAGACCTTCAATTCTATCTTTTGTTGGAATAGTCTACAAAGAGCACAGTAATATTTTATTATTGATATCAAAAATAATACCACAAAAATATTTTCATAAAAACCCTAGTTCTTGAATGCATCCAACATGCTTCATACAGTCTATACAGAAATGAAAACTGCAATGTATATTTAGACGTTTGAAAGCACCAGATCCTTTAAAGGCACAACAGAAGGCTGAGAAACAGTTTGGGAGAAGAAGGTACATCTTTCTTCTGACCAGATGACAAGGAAATCCCTAGGGTTTGGGTTTTTGTCTGTTTGTTTTGTCTTTAGGTTATTAATCAGATTGTCATGTGCTTTAAATGAGCATATCTCCAATACCGATGCTTCTATTTCCAAGATCAAAAATTTGTCTGAATGTCCAGGAACATAAAAACTCAAAATACTTCATTCACACATTTTGTTGGCAAAGAGGTTTGTCCTGATGTTCTCATGGTTAGCACACCCGCCATTAGTGGCACATACTGCTGAAGTGTCCTTCACATCATTTCACATTAAACCAAAGCAAAGCAAACCTAAGGTAGTTCTTGGGCTAGATGTATGGCAAAGTATGGCTGGCTAGGTATAGGGCTGACAGCGCGTCATTCCCTTTTCCTGAACAGTCTTGAAAAGAGGATTTTTTTTTTTTTTTTTAACCCTCAACTACATCTCCTTCCTTAAATTTCTTATAAGCATAGAGTAAGTAGAAGGAAGGTCCAAATACAACAACAAAATATTTGAAGAAGAAATCACAGAGCAATTTCAAGTTGCATTTCTGCACGTGTTTCACAACAGCGTCCAACAAACCCAGTTTTGTGGGGGTTTTTTTATTACATACCTGAGCATAACAAGCTTCTTCAATTGCTAAACCTGTTACTAAGTCCACCTGAGGAAAAAGAATAAAATACATTTAAAAGTATATTTTTGTACACTTAGTATACACCCTATTTCCTGATAGCAAACTTAAATATTGTGCTGCTATTTTCTGTAAATTCTGGAATACTTCTGCAAATTCCTTCTACACTATTTTAACATAGAAATACTTCACTGCCACGTGGTGAGAGTAGTTAGTGATTTCTGCAACAGTTTCCTTATTCTATAGTAATGTAACACTATCAAATCATCTGATATAAAAAACATCAGCTAGTTGCATGTTTGTAATCATTTCAATTATTACAGGGAAAAAAATGGCGTGTGCTGCATGATTACTTAAAAATCGGTTTTGAAACAATCGTCTTCACAACTTCATATAAAAAAAACTGATGCCATGCTAAAAAGTAAACATAAATTCAAGTTCAAATGTATATAAAAAAGAAAATGAGGCCAGTGGTAATCCTGTACCATCACCCAGATTTGGTATACTTCTTTGTGAGGTGGTCTGAGCAGCTGAAATGACTAAATTTTCTCCTCACTGCTTCTCTGCCTCTCCTAAGTGTCAGCTGTTGCAGAACTTATCAGCTTTCCAAAAGGCCACTGCAAAGATTGTCGCTATGCACTACAAGCAGTTGGCCAAGGGGACAGAAGCAATGGCACAGAGCACCAAGAGAAGCTGTGCAATCTCTGCCGTTGAATAGGCTGAGCAAGCATTTGGCTTGACTGGCTTTGATACAGGAGATCTTGTCTGGGGGGACTCAGGATTGAACTAGACAAGCATTCAGAGTCCTTCCAACCCTAGTTCTACAAAACGATGCTCCAGTTTATTATATCTGGTAGTGAGACAAATTAGCTTGCAACCTTTTGAACCTTGGGTACCGCTGAAATAGATCTTGAATTCCGTCATTACTTGCTGTTTGAACATAATGAACTTACTCTTAGCACAACAGCATCCGAGTTTGGTCCTCAGGGCAAAAGTCATTGGTGGTGTGCTCTGCTGAACTCAATTATATCAACGGTTGCTTATGAGACTTAAAAGATCAAGCTTAAATTGCACTTGTTGGATTCAGATTTTGCATATGACAGGATCCCCTTTCCCTCGTCTCAGACTGAACTATACGCTGTCCTGGTGCAAGAACTTATGTATGTGCTTAACTTAAATATGAATAGTCCTGCTGAGCTCAGCAAGATGATTCACAAGCCTAAAGTAAAACACATGTCCAGATGCGTTCAGGGCTGGGTCTTAATGAGCTTTAGAGCTAGGTCAATAGTGTTCAAGGAGTGGCAATTCAACATCTGAAATCAGATTCCTAGTATAATTTTAACACTAGCCTGTATTAAATTATTAAAAAGCAATAACATGCCTTTTGGTCTTTAACTACTAGTTATTAAAAACTACAGCCTTGACAGACTGCTCAGTATCACTTTGGGGATTTTTTTCTTCCCAGCATTTGAAGTACAACTTACTCACAGTGGTTTACATTTACTTTCTAGCATTAATAATTAACAGAGTGCATTACTCCCTGACAGCTGTAGGGTTACTAAGCCTTGTTATGGAAATGTCCAAACAGCATCACCACTAGTCTCAGGAGTCTGAAATCAATAAATATAAACATAAAAAAATTGCATTTCACCTTAAAAAAAAGTTTGAGCCAAACAGATTTTGAAAGACTACACATGGAGAAACTAAAAACACATCTAGGAAAAAAAAAACACTACAGAAGACCTATTGACATCCTGACTTCTGCTTACTGTTATGAGAAGTATAGAGCCTTACCTCCATTCCCTGATTGATGGCCAGTTTTGCAACTCTCATTGCTAGTGGTCCCTAAAATGAAATAAAAAGCTGGTTTGCATGTCATCAAATTTTACAGGATTATGCTGTGAAGAGTCTGCACATCACTCGTGCTGTACTGGGACCCTCTGGACTTTGTACTTTTATTAAATAGATAGCAAAGGGGTCAAACATCCTAAAGTATATGACTATAGGAGGTATTTTTTTCTGCCAAATAGATATTTTCAATGTTGAGAAAAGGTGAAAGAAGCATACAGTTTTTGAAAGAGCCAAATCAAAGCAGTATGCTGGGTTTATGTTTCAAAGATGCCAAGCACTTCCACTTATGTCAAGACTGATCAATACCCTTCAAAATAAGGCCTAAAGGCTATTATAGGGCTTCACATGATCAATCCTAGTATGTCCCGATTATCATACAATGAAGACACATGAAAAGATCTGAAAATGAAATGAACCGATACCGCTTCAAACCTAAAGTATAAGAATGCAAAGCCTGCACTGGTCAGGCTATGACTGTCTTCTGCGAGCAACCGAGGCAAGAAGAGAGCAGAGGTAGCTGCACACTCCCCCTCTACTACGTCACGCTACAGTTCAGTCATACGCCTATCATTGGCATCAGCTTCTGAATATACACACATTGCTTTAAGGAAGTCGCCCACTGCTTTGGGAAAAGGCAAATGCATTCTCTTCGGTGGTGACACAGCACTGTACTTGCATGAGTCGCCAGGACCTCAGAGCTTTCCGTACGTTTCTGAACTGCTTCCAGTGTGAAGCTGTAACTCTAAATCAACATTCCAGAGTCACAGTGTAAAAATTTCTATTTTATTTTTCATGTTTGTCTTTTTATAAGAGTTTTCAAAACACAAACAATCAATGCTAAATGCCATTTTTCATCCGTAACATTTTCCACTCTGAATGGAAAGATTTTGCTGTTACGCTTGTGATTCAATAAAGTGGTTTCCTAATTATTTTCTTTAATATCACCTGCTATGAATTTGCCACCTGGGAGTCCTCAGCTGAAAAGCAGGTTTATCAAGAGCTCCAAACTCACATTCCTATTCTGAACAAATAGCTTGCACTCTATGGCGGTGAAGGAACTTGTAGCAATCAGGTATTACAAAGACTCCTGCAAGGGTGACGCTTAAATTTCTTTCTAAAATTGTTAAGTTCTCAAGCATGGGATTTCATCAAATCCCCTTTGTTTACATGTTACCTGGGCGGATGATGACGAAGCTGTGTTTTAGTGAAAGGTCAGAAAAGAAAACAAATAGTGAAAAATCTGGGAGTGGAAATATCCACGTGCGTCCAGCCCCCGGGGATGCAGAAAAAACAGCAAGCTCTGTTCCTGCTGCCACAGTCTCCAGCTCGGTGCCATGAAGGGCCGGGCCAGGCAATCAATCCCCCTCACCAATGGGGAGCTAATTATGCTAGCTCACAACGAGGCAAGCAATAAGGAAAAGGCAATTGCTAAACTCTGAACATTGGCATATGGTTGTCTGAAAACTATGCCATTTCAACTCTTGTAGTGAAAGACTGAGATAGCATGTCATTCAGAACTATAGAAGAGCATGATTCTTTCATAAGACTTATACACGCAGGCGAAAAAGCAAACAGATGGCCCACCAGTACTAAATGGGTTTTGCTTTAATTCTGAAATTACATTTGGCTTTATGTTTTCAAAATCACAGTTAAACTGAGATATGTCCACCTTCATATGGACTTGTCTCTCTTCTGAAGCATTCAGCTGCAACGGAGTAACCTGTTGAGATAATTGCTTTACTAAAAAAAAAAAAAAAACCCACCACACACACACACACACACACGCTTTACAACATTTTTCGTGTCTGAAACTTGACAGCCAAAATACGCAATGCAAACAGACCATATCACAATGATACAAGCAGGATAGAGTTTATGTGCTTCACCACGAAACACTTATCAAATAACACCACCGTACACATGAGAGAGAACACTTCTGATAGCTCTCACCATAACCTGAATAACTTTGTAAAATGTAACTTTGTGAGAGTTTTTTCTTTTTACAGTTGGATCTTTCTCAGGCTTAATATTTGGTCACAACCCAAAACTAAAAGCAAAATAATCTGCAATACCTGAGGTAAAAATTCTCTTGCAAGAGCTAACGCTCTTCTGTAGGCAGCATCCCCTGCTTCATTCTGTTCTACCACATGGCTGATCAGTCCTATTGCTTTTGCTTCCTCGCCGTCTACAACGCGCGCAGAGAAGATCAGCTCCTTTGCCAAAGATACACCAATTGTGCGAGGCAATCGCTGGGTGCCCCCTATAGTTTGGAAAAAAACAGAAAACGCAAGTTTCACATCTGTCTATCCTAGAAAAGAAGACGCCTTATTCGAGTATTTTCATTTTTTATTACGTAAACAGTTACATGAGTACACAGAAATTACACTGCCAGATAAAGACAATCTTAAATGCCTTCTTCAGTTTTGAAACTTTATCTAAAATGAAATCAAATTTTCTGCATCTCAGAAAGATATTTAAATAACTGAAAAGAGCTAATATTAATAAAGATTATGTTTGATTACAGACAGGTTACCATACTCACAGCAGCCTAATGCTGAAGGAAAACTACTTGCCAGTAAGAGATCCTATCCAAATATTCAGTTTCTTTTTAAGAGTCTACATACTTTTAAGATATTAATCACCACAATATGAACACTTTTAAAGAACTATACTCTAAGAAACACACTTTCTCTATACATACTCCATATATACACATACATATACACACACATTCTATGCTCTAAGAAACTGTAAGAAACACAAGGCTGTAGCAAAAGCTAAAATTTCCATCTATTGGGGACAAACGGTATTTCTACCCAAAAGAACTACAAATCCATGGCCTCTTCATTTCCTACTTCCAACTTACTGTAGAAATCTAAAGCCTGAATACAAAAATCAGGAAAGGATGATGACTAGTGCAGATCAGCAGAGAAATGCAGCTACCATTAGTTAGCTTTCCTTACTGTGTTAAAAGAATTTTTGGCAGATCATCATTTTGAGAAGGTCAACAAGCAGTAACTACATTAGTCAGACATACGAAGGTTGCCTAGTTATACTGAGAATTAACTAACTTTCCAGAATTAACAAGCAATGAGAATAAAAGCATAATCATTATTAAAATGAAAGAAGTAGACTCAGGTCTCAAAAGCAGATACTGTTATGAATTAAAATAGTGGAAATGGCCTTTAGGCAGGAGACAAGACCTTGAAACTATACCAGGTCTACTTCTTTGAGATACATATCCAATGTATTTAGACAGTCTACAAATAGAAATTTTTTTTCCAAATAGAGCTACTTCTGAAAGGACATATGAACATATTACATTATTAATATATATGTATATGCAACGGGAATATATACAGAGGATGTCCAAGGGGACGTGATAAAAAACTGGATAAATGTGTGTGCAGTTAATATAAAATAGATTAATTTCCACCAGAAAATGGTAGACTAAACCGGTATTTTACTGAAGCCATTCAGCTCTTTTACTGATGTGTTCTTAAAATATGTAAATACATCGCTGAGATAAAATAAACTGACTGGAGACAAATAAAAAGTTTTTACGATTCCCTGATTCATCTTTCAACTATTATTTATTATGAACTACAAGCCTCAGTACTACTGTATTCCTTTTCATAAAAGCAGACCCGGCTTTGAACACATTACATCATATGAAGACGCAGGAAGTTTGGGGGATTCTGCCTTATTTTCTCTAGAATATTACAAAATCATGGCCTATAACAAAAGATGAGATACGCTTTCAAGAAGAACGCAAAAACGTTTACACTCATAATAGTTTAAACAAACTCTGTAGGACAGTAGCATTAGTAAATACAAATGATGAGGTATTCTCAGTGGTCCTACCACCGTGAGATGATTTTAGCAAAATCATCCTGATGGTACAAGGACAAGTGGTCACAGCAAGAAGAACTCTTGCTTGACAGCTCTCCAAGAGCTTTCGGCTCCTCTCATCTCAATAGCAGCCATTCTGTGTCTAGTCTCCCATGTCAAAATGACACTGCTTGCAAAATGATTTTATACCATAAGACCATGGCAGGTCCTTTACTGCTAACGTGGTGAAAGTGCTAGTAGCTAAAGACAGATGCTAGAGCCCCTGCTACTGCTGCTAATTGTGCAGCTGAAGCAGTGACTGCCAGGGGAAAAATCCTGCTAACAGCATCTGTCAGAAGAAACACAGAACCAAAAGAAAGCCCATAATCTAGGATATTTTTAATGAGGGACCAAAAAAAAAAAAAAATCACCGTCTCAAACAAAAGCCCTTTTAAAATACTACCAAACCTGAAGCCTACACCTACCTTCCTCTTTGTCTTGGCTGCTTCACTGGTAAGATTCACAGAAAGAGAGTGTATTAAGCTCAAGCTATAAACCTTTAAATCACAACTGTATGCCAGAAAAAGGGAGCTGTGTTTTCAAGCTTAGCATACTGAGCTGTACCACTATCAGCAAACAGAAACATCTATTGGCTTTATCTTTTTTTCTTTTTTTTCTTTTTTCTTTTTTTTTTTTTAAATACTGAACATCCTTCCATTTCTCACCCCAAGAAGCTGTCATATCCTAATCAACTTCTATCCTGATACACATCTTAAGTGTAAATCAGAACACAGTAGATGTCTATTCTGATCTCTTTAAGAATAGTCTTCTCATAAATTATCCCTTTCACCACAGTAATGGGATCAAGAGAAGCATCAGATTTAGCTTTTGATTAAAGAAAGCTATTTGTTCAAATTATAAGACTAAGAGGCTGCATGTACTGATTTCACATCTTCTGTTCCTTCCTTGTTTGCTATGCTTAGTAATTTTTTCTACTCAACTCTCTCCCCTTCCTTTACTGTTCTCTCTCTTCTATTACTGCTTTTACCAGGAAATGTTGAAAACAATATTTAATTGAGCAACAATGTTTCATAACTTTGACCAAACAATGGATATGTTTAAGCATGAAATAGTGTTTATAGATGAAAAAAGTTCTCTTGCCAGTGTCTTACACAATAATGATTAAAGAGCAAAAAAGCAGACTATAGTCTACGTTGTTTGGCTGCCTCCCACACTGCAAAGCCATTAGGCAGAGGAGCATGTTCTTTGATTAATATTCACATAATACAAGCCAGCAGTTCACTGCATTAATCACATATATTCAGTAGTAGGAATAAGACATATACGCATGCAAAAGCAGTAAGCCTCAATTAATCAAATGCAAACAACACACCAAAATATACATAGCTACACACATTTGTGAGGAAAACACACAGAGTACGTTGGAGATAGATGTTCTGTTTTGGTAATGCACAAAGAACATATAGTTCCTGCCAACTACAATCAGAGCTAAAGGAAGTAACACCCAGTCTTCAAAGACATTACTTAAGCAGGGCATTTCATCTAAATGTAGAGCAGAATTTGATGGAAGAATAGTTGTTTCATCTTCACAAATTTAATGACATGTTATTTCAAGGACTAGTGATCTGGTATTACTCACTGTGTTGATAAAAGTATTTGACACACAGTTGCAATGTAAATGCATTCTTATCTGAGATGGTATATACTCAATGTTGTAACAACATAAACAGTTTTTTTAGATGACACTCCAGTCCATGTGAGAAGACACAGTACATGCAAGACTGCTAACTACTGGTATGAAAATTGTTAACCGATATTTTTGCTCAAACAGTTGATTTTGTATGAATATTTATTTAGTGTCAGTAATTCATCAGTTACAAAATATGTACACAACTGGTTTGGATTAAGGGAATTACGTGAACAATTCCCAAGAGTATATCCAACAAAATGAAGCAACTAGCTTACTGGAAATAGATTCATCATTCTGGCAGAGAATATCTACACTCAGTAGTTTCTCATAGCTCAAGGCTCTGTCAAAACATATTGGGAAAAATCCAAACTTTAACTCAGTCATAGTCCTATTTTTTTAAGGTCAGTAAAAAACTATTCTTTTCATCCTGTCCTTTCTATCTTTGTTTGATTTGCATTAGACTGGCTTTACTGGCAGGTATCTAGATTTCTCTTTTTAAAGACTACTGTACGTTTCTAATATGTTATTAATAACCAGTGGCAAAGCCAAAGTTTGTCAGCCACAAACTTTCTAGTTATACAAGTCAGGTTAGAAATGGCTCACATGTATCCTTGTAGTTCTTTTGCAGAAAGCTCCAAGTAGCAGCAGATTTTTCTTTCCATTGAGACAGTGACAGCAGCATGGGATGCAGAAACCTGCTGTTAATAACATGCAGGCCTCATCAGTAGGCATAAGAGCTCATAAATAAGCTAAGATGGCTAAAATGTTATTTTAAATGTAATGTTTTCAGGCATGTAACTTATATTTTAAAAGTCTGAGCAACAAATATATTTTATACTTTTAACGTACCTGCCATCCTTTGCTGAATTCAGCCATTTTCAAAACACTACTCATTCTAAAAGCTATCAAGCTATCATATTTAACATCAATTTTCCAACTGAACATTTACCAAATTAGGCCTTGATCCTACAAAGATGTACATATTGGAGCTAACTTAAATCCAGGTATAAATCCTTATGGGATCAGACATCCCAAATCCCTGCATAACAGAAAACATACAGGGCCTTTCACTGGCACCAAGTCTTAATCACTGAAAACAGCTTAGTCTGGAGAGACACTGAGGACGCAAGTGAGAAGGTGAAAACGGAGCAGGAAGCAAAGAAACAACGCAGTCTCTGCGACGAGGAAAAAGAACTGAGTGAACGAGAGAGGTCAGCGGGCCCCAAAAGTAGTTTTTTTGGAAAAAGCACGTAGCCCTGTAAGAAGTGCACTGCAGAGCACGCCTGAGACTGACTCCAAAGCTCTCTTCAGCTTTGGAACTGCCAATTTAGCTTGCAAATCTTTGCTTTTCGCAATCCATTTTATTCATATTCATGTAGTAACTACATACGTAGATTGCTTTATTTAAAAACATATCTGAAAAATGTCTAGAATATATCAGATCTCCATACGTGGGTGGCTTAAAGGTACCAGCTTGAATCAGTAGATTGCAGTGCTTGGCTCGAGGATGTAGGAGCGCTTACGATTCATGAGGCAAAGTGTAAATATACTTTCAAAATTCACAAGTAGTTAAATCACCACAGCTTTTGTATAGAAAGATGAAACGGTTTAGGTAATTTAGAAAAACTGATTTACTTTCAAAATAGGTAATCCTCTTGTAAATTGAGAAAGACTAAAAATGGTTTCCCTGCAGACAGCTGCCTATATGAAAGGAACGGAACCAAAAATTGAACCAAAAAACTTGCATTTAAAAAAAATCCTCAACTTTAAAAGGAGTTCTACATGTGAGGTACTTCATATTTCCCTCAAAATTATTGTACAACGAGCTGTACAGCCAGACCTATAGCACTGCATAGTCTCCAACGTTAGACCAAACACTGCTCGACAAGTGCAGACCTGAACTACAACACATGGACTCTCCAGACCTTAGGTATTAGCAGTGCACGCATTGACAATCTGCTGTATCACTGAAATTTTTTGAGAAAGAAAAGAGAAATGCATAAAGTCATTAGTCTACTTAAACATAAACAAATGCAACAAATATGAGAACACGTGGATACTCAGCAACACCAAACACTTCCCTACTATGCTGGATGGAAAATTGTTCCTATTATCCTTGAGGAACGCAATGACAGAAAGTGAGCTTACATGAAATTCCAAACTGCATATACATTAAAACATAACTCACCTTCTTGCAGATAGAAATTAATGGCCCAAGAGAAGGCATTTTCCAGTTTCAAAAATCACACCCACACGTATACAAAGTCATTACTCAGCTGTAACAACAGGTAGGAGGACCGGACCAGTGCTACTCTTCATGATCATACTTCACAAATTATGTGGGTTTTATGAGTAACATTAGGTTAAAAAAAAACTTTTTTTGACTTGTATTTGAAAAAAATAATTTCATAGCCTATGTTCTTACAGTTTTGGATTGGTTATGGCAGCTATAACTCAATTCATACAAAAATCAGGACAAAAAAATAGACATGAAAAAAACCATTGTAATCATTTTAGGGCAAGAGAAATGCAGAAATAAGGATTACCACAAAGGTATTCTATTTGTATTTACATATAGAAAGAGATCACAATTCCAAAAATGGGACAATCACTTACTTCTTGTTTTTAATGGCTACAACTAAAAACAAGAAACAACAAGCAAAGCATGAATCAGACTGTTGCATCTGAAGTCTTCCCTGTTTATGGACAAGTAACTTAAATGCTTTCCTAACTTCCAACATGTGCCATATAGAAATCTACCATTTCATCCTTTCACACAGCAAAGCAATCTATCACTCTGCTAATCTCCTAACCAAGAAAGAAAAGATTATTCGTTTTCCCACCCTGACTACTATCATTCATATGTCTTTGATTTCCCCACTAAGAAATCCACCTGCTTTCAACTGTCCCAAGGTAAAGGATTTTTAAGAAGATAACCCTGAAAATTCTCATCCCTGAAATTCTCTGACTTGAGCAGTACTAAAGAAAGAAGAATCAGTGGCAAATTTAGATTGGGAGTCCAGGTAAAACAGCAAGGCCAATGAGACTGTAGTAGGACACAGCATGGCCTGGTTCAGCAGTCAAATCCCAAGAAGGTAGCTTTCTCTCTATAGATAAATATATCTGGAAAAAAAAAAAAAAGCTTGCATGTTTAGAGTAAGTATATTTTTCACCTCGAGTAGCATGTCTTGCCAGATGAAGCAGCCACACTGCTACAGCTACACTGCATCTAATACGTAGGCTACGCTATTTAAAAGGAGCTTGCACATGCCTATGACATTCTGCAGTGCTTTGGAAATATAAGCTCTATCAAAAACTGGCCAAATCCTTCAAAGCTGGTGTGCACTATTCCAGAATGATTTTCAATGCAAAAAGCAACCTCTTCAGTAAATGAGAAACTTAATTCTGAGATACTTAGTCTGACACTCATAGATATTCCTAACTTTTGTAGCTTGATCTGTTTAATTTTGTTGTGCTATCTAGGAGCGCCAAAATGGCCTTCTGCTCTTTTTATTCTCCAAAGAACATTACTGTAAAATAACACATAGAAGGATTAGTCGAAGAAATAACCACAGTTGTTATTAAAAACTCTGTAATTCACATGCATGAATAATTAAAACATTATTTTTATTTGTGCATGTTAATCCGTATTCTGGACGTTGCATTATTTGCTATTCCTTGGTAAGCATATGTCAATCTGCAAGAATAATTACAACTTATATTAGAAATTATCAATTAAAATAAATCAATCATAAATGTGAATAAAATATAAACATGCATTTAGTGTATGTTATGGGATATTCTATACACGCTAATTTTGAGCAGTTGGATATTTATATGCCTAGCCTGAGACAAATGAAGGCTAGTGTCTTCAGAGGCACCAAGCACCTGCAGTCTTAGTGACTTCAGCTGCAGCTTTTCATGCTCAATACCGCTAAAACATTGAGACTTGTCTCAAACTGGCTATCAAGATAATAAAAACAGTGAACTGCCACCTTAAAAATTGCACTTCATGCAATATAGACCTATCAGGTTAGAAGTCCATGGCACAGGCTGGAATAGAAACTAGTTTTTCCAAGTCAGGACTATCCTTTGAAGACTCTACATAGAACATCTTTATTCGCTATACGAATATGCTTCAGTCACTACTCTGTTGCAGAAAGCAGAAATCTTCTAGAATACACACAAGACCATGTACTCAAAGACCAAAAGTTTAAAAATACAACATAAACAAAAGCAATTGGAAGAAGATCCAGTTTGTTTGTTTATTCATGTTCCTCTCGGGAAGGCACATCTTGTTACTATCCTGGACCAATACTTGGTCCCATGTGTTGCTGTTCATGATCAGCTGAGAAAAGGTAGGTAGGACTAGCACGTTGTTTTGAGGTGTAATACTATTAAAAGGTCAAACAACAGATGGTATATCTGAAAGAAAACTGTCTTTTCTTTTTGGAATTCTGACTGATAAGTAATACTTAATTCATATTGTTAACATCTTAAGAATCAGAGTTTTAAAAAACATGTAACAGTCCAAAATCATTTACAAGTTTCACTTTAATTTGTACATAATTGTGTATAAAGACACAGAACATCTTCAAACGTACATGGGACAAAAGTTCAGCTAGGACAGTTCCTGTGCAACAGCAGACCTACGCCAGTAAGTGTAAAGCGGGTATTTCAACCTTTTATTGTTTGGGATTACTCAGATGGTTTTTTCCTCAATAGAAAATCATAGTTCCTCCATTAGCTTTCTTAATCTGCATCTCCCTCTACCTAGTTTTTAATTCCTGAAAAAAGGAAAAGCCATTAACTGAACGGAAATTAATACAGAAAGAGCTCAAATAAATTATTCCCAGGCTACAATTGTCAGATTGCTAGAATACTAAAGGAAAGTCCTTTACATTAAGGACTTAAACATTAAGTAAGGACCTCTTTTACTCATCTCATCTGCTACAGTGACACAGTAATGCAGACTTCAAGTCCCTGTCTAGCTCACAGCATGGACAGCAAGAGGGAAGTATGTAATGAGAAGTCTTTCCCTGAATATAGACAAGGTAGTGCTAATTAGACTCTTCTGCCACCTGACCTTACTCAGATGAGTCAGCATTCATAGACCTCTACAGTTTTAAGGATCAAAGCAATTAGATATCATTTTTATTCTCCTTACATCCTATGTCCAAATTTCAGGAATACAGTTGGTTGGGGATATATAAGCAGGAGGTAACGAAGGAATGAATTTATATCAGCAAAAAGAGCCAGGATAGCAGTGGTGAACACTGTCCTACGTGGAAATACATAGATATTTTTGAAGCAGCAGATGTCATTAAGAATAGTTTATAACAAACATTAGGGATCTATCGCAAGATAGATAACACCACATTTATAGCCTTTCCACTCACTCCTCACTAGCTGGCCTCATCCTGCTCTCCAGGCAGGACTGTTCAGCTGTGAGCAGAACTAGCTGGTGAAGACTGTGCACTTCTAGGTGCAGTATAGCCTGGTTACTGCTCCTAGTTCTGCATCTCTTAAAGCACTCTTACGTGGAGCTCCTTTGACCCTTTTTTGGCAGCAATCTACCTCCTCTGAGTTGAAGGATCCATATCAGAACTCTCCCAAATCTCTAATGACTTGGGAATGTTTTTTCTGGAGCCTGAGGACTTCAAGAGCTCTACTTCCTGCTTCAGTCCTTCCAGAGAACATACAGCCTATGAACAAGAAACTCATCCATAACAAAATAATTTCTTTAATTATGAGAATCATGAACCTTTAGAAGACACAAAGATACCCTGAATGAAACCCCTGTTAGACTTAATCGGCCTGCAACTCTTGGAATCTGACCAGCATGAAGAAACCTACCTCACCTTCTTGGTCTCAAGTCTCCATTCTCTTTTTCCTCAAACCAATCACTATTTTTTCTTAAATCATCCCCACCTCTCTTTCTTTTTCCATGTGTTTCAGCCTGAGAACTGGCAGCCCCTGCCTTCCACGGCCAGCCCTGTCTGTAGCATTTACTGTTCTTGCAAAGGGACCATTGAAACAGACCTCAGAAATTACAGCCCTTTATCATCCTTCCATTGGTAACCCTCTCCAAATAAGGCTACATCTTATTATGCACATATGGTACAAGCCTACATTGAAAAGCGTAGGTGTTCTGTGGCGACATCCAATGCAATAGCAGGATAAGCTCACAACGTGCTAACATGGCCCTCATGCTTTGTATATTCTAAAAACTACACGTGACTGGAGACAGTTCATATTGCTCCCTGTCTCTCTCACCTGGTTGCTTGTTTATGCACCTGCATTTCCTTGTTTTGTTTGTTTTTTGAAGAGCCTAAAAACCTTCTCTGGTCAAGCAAAGCACACCTGGTTCATAATGGGACAGAGGGCTAGGAGCATACCTGGGAGCTCAAGCCGGTAGGTTCAAATCTCACAGAGAACACTTCCGCCCCAGCCTATTAAACTATATATAGCTGATGCTCAAGACGCGCATAAAGGAAGACAAGGTATGGGGGAGGGGGAAGAACTTTTGTAAGGTTAAAAAAAAAAAAAAGTGAGAACTTGAGTGTAGGGAATAACCCTGCAGTTGTAGGAAGCTGGAATAGACAACTACAATTGGAAGCAGTGTTTCCAGTGACCCTGCACAAAGCTCCTGATGCTTTTTGTGGTAAGAGCATCACTACATGTCCTAGAAAGGAGGCAAAGGAGGCTCTTCCAGCCTCGCTTCTCTTCTAGAGGAATTCTTGGGGCCATCCAAATTCGGGTAGGCTGATGAATATGTTTTATTGTTCTACGTAATTAAGAAAGCCAAGCCCACAGACAGATACTGAGAGAAAAAGGAGAATTTCACTGCACTCATAATGGACCAACAAACATCTACCCCTTCTGGCAGGAATTAATTATATTAGTATATTGAGTTAAAAGATCAAAATTAAACAGACTTCCTTGATCCTCTTTTAGTCTGGGTAATTTAAATTTCAGCATAGTCATTCACATTTCCTGATTCCAAAACACAAAAAATAAAGCCACTATTTTGTTTAAAAAAATGCCATCAGACTAGGCCTCTGAGTGACTGAATTCTATATCTATTTCCTTAAAACATACACAGCCATGCCAGGTATATTACATCCTGTGTTGCTCTTTTCTTCACAATTTCACAAAACTTCCACGGTAAGAATGAGTTGTCAAAAGAAAACTCAGATACAAGGCATGTAAGTCATTCAATTAACACTGGTTTCTCAGATCTCAGATTCACATTAAAATATAAAGATGATTAACATAAAGTTCTTGCATAACAAAAAAATAAAAGGTTCGGGGGCAATTTTTACCATAAGCTTGCTTTTTATTATGTTTGACAATGGTGGTGGTGGGGGGGGGGGGGGAATCTGTTTGGGGGGATAACCAGAATACAGACGATGAAAAAGTGAGGCGAAGAAGGATGGACAGGGATCTGGTATTTTTGCATTTTAGAGTTTTGTAATAGTTGGCTTGGATAAGTCTACAGAGCCAGAGAGGTTCTGTGACATAACTAAGGAAACAATATTTCATAAATCATTTGGTCCAACTTGTTTTGTGGTGAACTGGTGCAGCTGCTCTTTTAAAGGTAGACTACACAATTGCCACTTCATTTCCTGAATTTTCCAGAAATTGATGAAAAATATCAACAGTCATACAGTGAACTAACTATAGGCTTAACAAGCTATTTTGCTTGCTAACATAATATAGTCATAATTGGATACGAAATGGAAATAAGTGGCCTCTATACACCTACTCACTGATGATAGCTCTCAAAATAAGTAAACTATTCAGTTAAAAACTGAGTTAAACCATTCATACGTATGCAAATGATGTATTTTAACATGCTTCAAATTTCATGTTGAACCTAAGTAGAATGGATTTGATTCTTTGGATTACCTTGGTCTGACAGATAGCTCCCACTTACTTCACGGTCTCCAACCACGTACCAGCTGAAAAGGGGCCCACAGGACAGTATCAGCCTGCGCTTCAACTTCAGAGAACTGTCATGTTTCATTCATCCTATACACTACTCTTGAGCGTTCAGAAGTAGAGTTAGTAATGTTTTCTCAGAAACCCATCAGCACTCTACAGTGGAATGATGACAAGCATATGTATATATATATAATTAAGATAATTATGTGTCTTTATTATTTACAGTTTAAATGATCCATGGCTATATTTTATAATTATTAAGATAATTATGTGTCTTTATTATTTACAGTTTAAACGATCCATGGCTATATTTTACCTGAGTATCCTCAGTTCAGTTACGGAACCTCTGGAAGAAATCATTTTGATCATCTTTATGGCATAATCAGGTTTTTTTTTAATGTTCATTTGCTATTTTATCTCTGTAAGACTAAGACTGGTCTAACTCCACCTTTTATCATGACACTCTTGTAGGTGGCAGCATGAACTTTCCTCACAGAGGAATATTAAAGCAGCTTTATGAGATGTTTCTTCCTTGATTACCATTGCTTGGCATTCCAGTCTGTTACATTACTTTTAGTTTACTGTAGAGTGATTCTCCATAAAAGGTTTACTTACTTACAGGCCTTTTTTAGGGTTCAGTTTTGGGCCCATACTATTACAAATTAAATATCAGTTTGGCATCTCTTTTAATACTTGGAAGACTATAAATTCAGTTTTCTCTGCTTCCCAAAGCCACTTACAGCTTCCTAATTTTGCTGTTGCCTGGCTTCAGCACGAGTTCTGGAAGTCCAAAAAGAAGACAGGTCTAAAGCCAGCAGGAAGAAACTGAATATCCACATAGCTAAGTAGTATTTTACATAATCTGGTACAATTCTTCTCCTCTTTTGGGACTCTAAAAGAGGTCCAAGCCAACAATAAACTAAATACCAGCAAAGGTACTTTTATGACCACTGGCCATGTACAATTTGAACGCAGTCCTTTTATTGCACCTCAGCAGTAAAGCCTGTGAGCTCACCTGCACAGAGGAGACAGGTATCCTGCTCTGTTTGCAATTAACAGAGCACTTTCTTCATTCACCTGGCAAATGAACACAATTCTGACTAGCCGCTTGAAGGACTCTTCAGCTTCCTCTGTTGTCATCATTGCTTTCTGCTTTGTTAAATGTGGGTAGTACAAATCTATTTTAAAATAACATCCATAAAACCTCAATTTGATAATTGATATTTGCAACTCATTTCTGGACCAACCTAACTTCGACAGCAATCAAACTTTCCTCTTATCAAATCACCAAAGGTTTGCAGAACTAATGGATTTAGCTCAAGGCTTATGTTCTTTCCCACTTCCATACTGCTTGATTGCTAACCATTTGATTTAAAAAAGCCCAATGCTGATGCTAGTTTTGGCAATACTGATTTGATTGCTGTAGACTGTGGTCTTCCCGTCATTATGCTCAACCCCAAATATTCATTAAGCTACTCTGGATACTCAAAAACATTATAAGTACTTCACTAGATTCAAGACAAATATTCACTCCCTGAATTGTTCTACCCATTTGCAAGAAAGTGCAGGCTTTGCTTTTCCTCTTAACCTTTCCTCTTGTACAGCACTGACCAAGCTAAGAACGAAAAGGAATAAATCTTATTTTTAACACATTTAGCTCACGTGATGCTATGGACCAGATAGTAATACTGATAAAAATAAATTAAATCTAATTGTTTAGTAGCAACAAGATAAATGCAGTGGTTTTGGTCCACTGCGTTCCAAAACTTTTAAGTAATAATACTGCTTAGGCACAGAACTGTCTGGCTGTGATATTCATAACTGAGTAGTTTTGGAGGTTTTCCATTTTTAAACTCTTCATACTTAAAGAAAAAGCAAAAACTTTTATACAGCAATAAAAGCTTTCCTTCCACTTCTTTCCTCTCAGTTAGTAGCAGCTAATTCTCTTTTACTATACTTTCACATATCCACACACAAAGATTTCTTTTGATCAAACATTAACATTTTCAAATTCAAACCAACTGCTCTAACAGTAAGAAATGGGTGTAAATTTTTCATATTTTTCATTTAGCTCTAATGAGCACATTATATGAATATCTGAGAACAAGGGAAGTGAGATATATCAGAAAACTGTTTTGCAACTTCTGTGGTTGCTACCAGTGTATGCCTGGTAACCACCATGTAACAGGCTAAATTGACTTTTCAAATAGCAGAGGAGTTGCATTTCAGCAAATGTGAAAGTTTCTAAAATTTACAAACCTGATTACACGCAGTATGATTCACAAACTACAGAGGAAAAATATCTCAGTGTCCATTTCATCCAATCATTAGATCAATGTGATTTTGGGGGGTGGGGGGGGGAAGTTAACACTCTGAAAGAAACATTTTAACTACTTAACATTTCTCTCTAAGTATGAACCACAATCATGAGATGAAGGAAGCTGTTGGTTGTAGGATTTTTACCTTGTCGATAAAAAAAAAAAAAAGATACTGATACTCCTTCACCTCACAGGAGCGTGGGAAAAATAAACTTACTTACATCACCACAGTATGGTTGCCTGACAGATATTAATGAATTTATTTTCATAACACTCCCATGAGATGAAGGAGTATTATCATCTTCTTCTATGAACATGATTTCTATACAAACCATCAGGAAAAAATTGATAATTATGTCTCCAGAACAGGGTCTGAACAGTGTACAGGAAACAGGGCACAGGGTTCATTTTACACAATGGGAATACAAAATATTGCATAGCAGCTAATTAAAGAAGAATCACCTATCCTATGAAGTAGGGCATCTATGATAAAAAAAAAAAAGTGATGATGTAATTTGTCATGTTTCCTAATGCATACATACAGAGGAGACAATTTCAATCGGGGGCATTATAGTGACAGTCGAGCAGGGTACAATTTTTCTGATAAGCATTGGAAAATGTGAATTCATCAGCAAGTGAGCTGTTCAGGACAAACACACTTGTTTTCATCAAATGGCCCACAGGTGGGTTTCCTCTGCAAGCAGCTCTGCTTCCTGTCAGTTCATGCACTTAATTCATTTCAGTCCAGCTGACTCCCCGGCCAGGGAAGCTTGGCCATGAAGAGTGGCCATTAGCAAGGACTGCACCACGGGGAGGCTTACAGCAGACTCGCACCAAGCAATCTACATTAGGAACCAAAGTTACGAGGCCTCAGGTCGCCGGCGCCCGGGGCAGTCGCTCAGAGGGATTCACGTGAGGTGGGAAACCCAAGAGACAGGAAGGTCGAGGAACTAGCTGGCTACAAATCTGGAAAACCATGGATTTGATACACTGATTCAATTTTTCATTACTTCTTTCTTACTTCTTCCTATACCAGTTTTATTCATCAAAAAATGTATTCTTTCTAACCATATCAGCTACTATTAAGTTCTTACCGCCTTTCAGTTGCCCTTATCTTCCACTACAAAACATAATTGATTCTAGATATTACATACAGCTTTGTTTCCTTCCTGGAATTATTGTATATTTTGTCTTGTCCAATTTCATTTCATTATGAGATTAAGTCTCCCTTGTAGGTTCAGCAGTTTAAGCTGAAGGTTAATAACTTTCCTGAGTTCTGGTGATCTATAAGAAATGGGCTGAGGCAGCAATTTCACACCATACTGCTCAAATTCTCAAAGTTGATATGAAACCTGGATATGGGGATCAGGTAACACTAAGAGAGTCTGCAAAACAGTAGATGTTAATTATCTCATGGCAGGAGGAGAAATAGCTAAATGCTACTTGGTTCAGTTTTCTAGTACCCCCTGCAGGTTAATACAAAGGGAGTAGCATTTGGCTTCAAAGTGAATGGCATATATATCCTGACTAATTAAAATGAAAATAAGACCAAAGGTCTTTTATGTTGTTATTAATAATTAATAAAATATTTCTAAGCTTCTGTGCGAAGAGAATACCAAGGGGAGTTCTCACTGAATTTCATTCATCTCCTAAATTTCAGGAAATGATAGTATCTTGCTCACGTCGCAATAGTCTACTATTATTGTTGCATTATACTTAATAGTCTTTGTTATTTTCACGCTTCCTGACATCCAAATCAGGTTATCCTGTCCACTTACACAACTCTGGTCAAGAGGACAAAACAGACTGTTTGCCTAATTTAGCTAGTTCAAGTACAAAGTAATCTTTTTAGGTAAATTAGAGACTTAAAAAGAAATATGGAATTTCATGAATTTCCTGCATTACTTTTTGTCATGAACCATCTAATAACCTTGTTGTACTTTCCACTACACTGTAATGATTTGTCATGTCACAATCATACTAGTTGTATGATATAGTAAGGTACACAGACTATTGTAGGCCCATTTTTTCTTAAATCAAAGGCTAAAAAAAAGTTCACATCTGTCTAAAAATTAATCATCAGTTTACAGCATCTTAGCAGTATGATGCATTTGCATTTCTATTTCTAGGCAGCACTGGCAGGACCAGCTTTATTACTATCACATAACATTTCCCAAAATAAAGTGCTATTTTTGATTGAGTATAATATCTCCACTCCTATTATTGATCTTTTCTTTGCAAGTATTGCCCAGCAAGAGATGCTTTTTGCTATTTGTTTGTTTGCTGTTTGTTTGTTTTCCTTATTTTTCTGTTTTTAATTCAGGCAAAACATTTCAGTCACTTCTAAGAAAGAAGCTAGTGGAAAAAAAGTGTTTTGTCCATAATAAAAAAATTCCTTATTTTGAGCCCCTCTAATATCTCTGCTTCGAAACATAGAGGGAAATCCGGCTTGACGTTGGTACTGATGTCTCAGGAACATGTCATTTGCAATCCACATATTTGGGCAAGCTTTAGTCTTTAAAAAAATCTCAGTGTCAACAGCACCACCACATGTGACCACAAAATGAAAGAATTTACAGAATAACGTAGAGAGATAAGGAGCTGGCTTAAAGATGCATAAGCAGCACTGTGTGCTTCTGTGCAATACTGCATGTAACAGTAGCTAATTTTTGAGTGCTTGATTTTCCAGCCTTAACAATGTGTTTCTAAGATGCGTTTTATGTTGGTCTACGTAATCTTCTACGGTTCCCCCCTCACCTTTTTCTTTTTTAAGATCAAGCATACAAAAACTATATAAGGTATACTACATTCAGTTGCAAAGTATTTGATTTCATGATTTATGCTGCTAAAAGCCAACAGTAACATATTCCTACAGTAACAATGACTACCACAATGAGCATACCACATCCTGCAATACTGACGACAGAAGAATAGATTGACTTAGAGTATGTCTGTACGGGAGCGCTCTGAAATGTTAGAACAATTTAGATTAAGGTAACAAAGCTCATTTTCTAAATGAATTAAAATAAATCAAGTTAAGTTCATTTTAACTTAAAACTGTTTGCGTCCACACAGGAATTAAACACAGCGTAGGTAATCCTTTAAAAAAATAAATTTTAAAGTGACACCTCCCTGCCACAGATTAACCATTAAAAAACACTGGCTGTATTCCGAACTCTGGAAGGGATTGTGCTTTAGTAGGCACAGTCACTTCTGCTATGTCGCCATCCCAACATCATTCTTTATACACTATCCCTCCATTTTCACCTTCAAACTCTGCTCTGTCCTTTTTCCCTCACTTGCTCTTTGTCCGGTTACCTCCAGTCTTTATCCAAGTCCAAGCTCCAAGACTTTATCAAGCGAAGTCCAGTCTCTCCTCAAACACATCCCAGGCTGTGTCTTCCTTCATCGTGTGCTATATGAACCTTGAACCTCAGTAATTTCCCTTCCTCGATCTACTTCCATCTCTTGCCCCTTCTGCTTTTCAGCCAAGCGCGGTCACACTTGGTGATGCCGTGGGCGCTGCAGCCGGAGCTCTGAGAACACAGCAACAAGCGCTAACGTTTCCATTCTGGTGCCTGATTTCAGGCTCTGAACACAAAGAAAACGCTCCATGTAACAGGAGTAATTTTTTCAAGGCTAATAGCCAAAATTTGGATATCAAAAGATACGTTTCTAAGCAGAAGAGTCCCCTGAAATGTCCTCCAGCCTTCCCAGACAAAAACGTGTTTTGTTTTGTTTCTTTTAACTAGCCTAAATTTCCACTTAAATTTGCACTAAAATTATCCTGAGGAAGATATTTAGCACTAATAATTTCAGACCAAACTACTGGAATTTGACACTTTGATACATCCAAGCTGAGATTTGTTCAAGTAGTCTTATGGAACAAGAGCCTTGCCAGGAAGCCTCGGAGGAAGAAGAGGATCCTGGCACTCAGTACTGAACGGAAATACTCTCTCACTCGTTCTCTATACATGTATGTATATGTGAATATATACATATATACATATGTGTGTGTTTAAGTGTGCGTGTGTGTGTGTGTATATATATATATATATTTATTTTTTTATACACGCACACACAGAGCAGGATCATTGTGTCTACTTAATACAAGTATATACAAACCACCACAAGTTTTCCTGTAACAGAATTATTTGCATCTGTCCAGGCCTCAACATAAAGAGGCCTGCACAACATACAAATAATACAGCACTAATGAATACTTCTGTGTGTTTAAAAGTATTAAGACAATGGAAAAAAAAAAGATTGATTAATTTAGTATAGTTTTTTTTCTTTAATACATATTCAAAAGATGCTAAAAACATGGCATTCAGCTATAACCTTTAGATGAGCAGAAGGGGTAGAAATAAACAAAAGTGTAAAAGCACATCTTTCATTAAGAATAAAAAGCAGTTACCTAACAGTTCTGTACACAATGTGTAATTTGTCTCACCACAGAGGACCTCCCACAGGAATTCTTCTCCCACTAAACCAGCTTCCATAAGCCCTTAAGCCACTTTTAAGCACCATATTACATGAAGCCCAGTCTCCCCACATATAGCACTAGGAGATTTTAAATGCTAAAATCTAGGGCAATCCTGGTCAGACAAATCATATATGTACAGTTTTGCACATGTGCAGCAAATTCCATGTGTACTTCCAGAATTAGTGTACTAATACTAATAACACCATACTAATAACACCATACTAATAACACCATACTAATAACACCATACTAATAACACCATACTAATAACACCATACTAATAACACCATACTAATAACACCATACTAATAACACCATACTAATAACACCATACTAATAACACCATACTAATAACACCATAGAGTTACTCTGGGCATGTGCAATGAATGCAACAGCTGGTGCTGGACTATTCAGGCACAATTTAATTAGATGTACTCAGTATCTACTTTTGAGGAAATCCAGCAACCTGCGTTATCAAGCACCTGAAAACTGCCCAGATGCCACAAACACATGGGAAAAACCGTGCCTTATATGCTTTTGTTTAGGATGTAGAATCCGACCTTAAAATACAGAACATTACCTATACTAGAATGAAACCCATTCCAGAGCTTCAAGTAAAGTCCTTTGCGCTGAAGGAGAGCTCACTCCAGCTGAATTTCAGCATACCTGTTTGTCAAAGAGGTATGCTAAACAGCCCGCTCTCCTGCTTGGACCCCGTCTCTTTCTCAAATCAGATTATACATGCAAACCTGCAAGCCCATAGAGACATCAAACATCTTTTTAAATTTTAGAGCTAAAGAAATCCTACATTTTGACCTATATTAATCCTACATGCATCGTACATTTGTTAGAAGTGAAGGTCTTCGTATGTATGTCACAGATTACTTGCACTGTATGAAGTATGCAAGTTTAGCTTAAAAACTACATTTTCTTTTGGAGTTTATTTTTACTTAAATAAACTGTTTGAAATGTTAAAATTTAAATGCCAACCTGCATAAAAGAAATACAATGTTTACATTAAACGGTGTGTGAAAAATGATCATATCGTTTTCCTACTGACTTGAGAACAGGTCCTAAATGTTTTTGTATCTAAGTAGATAGTAATCAGATTACCTTTTAAGATAATTACCAGTAAAACAATGCCCTCACCTCTTGCATTTTGCATCTCAAGACAGATGGCAAGAAAGAGACTATATTTCGATGGAATCATAACAATGAAATACTAGATGAAAGTAATTGGGAACTTCTTAATTCAAAGTGCTTTGCTAAAACCTAGTGCTCCTTCTCAGCGTTACATTTCGGTTTGGGTGTGCTGCGTTTGTTTGTTCGTTTGTTTTTGCATTTTTTCTGGGGAGGGGTTAGTTTCTTATTTGCTATATGTTTTGATATGGATTTGAACAAGACCTGCTTGAAGACTTTTTCTAGGCTTGCTACCCAAATTCTGAAAATATTGTATCTAACAGCTTTCTCCTTTTAAATTATATTACTAAGTTTTATTTATACGGATCATAGATGTATAACAGAGTATTTCATATTTATTTATAGTATTTAAAAAAAAAAAACGTTTACATAGAGGCCCTAACTCACCATAAGGGAGGTTACATAAAATATTTAAAAGAACAGCATTGGCTTTGAGTAGATGAGCTTACACTGACTAAAAATCTCTAAAGTGACATATCAGCCTCATCATCTGGAAGAGATTTTATCATCATTTCCATTACAATCTGCTGTTTTCAAGAGTGTAAAAAATAAGCAACAAATATTTACTTGTATTAAAATTTGATGTAAAAACTTAACACTGATAATAGCTAAATTTACTGTAGAGAAAAAATGTATTAATATAGCTAATTTTCTCAATGTACATTGGAATAAAATATATCCAAGCTTATTCCTCAAAACTGAAAGTGATCAGTTCATAGTATGTTTGATCACTTTTAAGGTGGCAGGAGTGGAATTAATTGAAGCCTCTTCTCCTTTGGGAAAAGGAATTGCAGGACAGGAAAACTTCAGAGGTTAGAAAGTGATACAGAACTCCCCGAACGACATTAAGTAGGCAAGCAAGTGCAAAGCTTCCCAAGGAACCCTGTGTCCCGCTTAGTACACCCAGAGAGAGGCCAAGTCCACTCAATCTACTCTTCCTTTTTCCCCCTATAGCATAGTCCTTCAGCATACTTTTACCCATAATATTGCTTGTTGCAACAGTCCGTCTCAATTTTAATAGAGAGGAAAATGAACCTTAGCGACTATCTTGTCATCACACACAGCGCTGCAACTAGAATCAGAGTTTCATGGCCTGTTCTGTGAAAGGACTCATCTCGGGTATAACCATTTCATTGCATCACTGACATACTTTCAGACATAGAAAGCTAAATCAGTGAGTAGAAATTATTACTTGAATGGGTTAAAAGTGAAACAGAAGATTATTTCACTTGCAGTGTACTATGAAAATACGTTTTGACACAAGCGCAATCTAAACATTAGAAATTATTTTATTTTCCAACTGTATGAGCTTATATTTCCAAAGCCAGGCAAGCACTGCTGCCACAAACACATACACGCAGTATGCATATACACGTATTTAAGTAACCTTAACACAGCATTAGCACTCACTTTTGTAAAAAGCTCTTTCTTGCTATGTGAAGTTCTTTACGCCAAGAGGAAATTACCATTTTTGTTGTTATTCATACACAAACCATGGCTTTTATGTAAAACACCCTACTGAACATTACATAGAGAAATGTAACATCATTTTTGTATTTAGCCATTAATCCTCAAAATCTGCAAAGTACATCCATGTATACGATGTATGGATGTACATCTCAACAAAATCAAAACAGTAACTTGCCTTAGTGATTTGCTGAATTGAAGCTTTAAATTACAACAGTAAATATCAACTTTTCATCACACCTTCTGCTTGATAGCACAATGGGGTCTTATTCAAACAATACCAATAGTCTGCTTCAAAATTTGAACTCTACAGATGACAAACTGTATAGAAGTCCTCAAATAGATAATAAAGGAAATTCCAACTGGAATCCCGAAAATGTGTCAGCAAATCCAGATTGCAACAGGCAATACTTTCTCCTGAGCAGAGAACTCCTATAGAGTTTCTTTAAAAACCTTTAACGCAGAAAGGTTCCCACCTTAACATCCATACATTTGTATGCATCTAAGTCTTTCACTTTCATTTCTGAACCTGAGATGTAGTGATAAGCTCCAAAACTCTGTAGTGTGATTCAAGACAAAAATAACATGTACTAATGTCATATTTAAATATATCAAGCCACTAGCACAATCCTGCCGTATATTAACGTTAAAAACACATATCTATTGGTTAAGATGACCTTTCATAATTCAATCTGTATGTGTCATAGAATTTGTTAGCACTGGGGGCTTTCCAGTTATTTTATTAATAAAGTGAATGGAAACGGAAACTTTTAAAAGGGCAAGCTCAAGATAACTTTAGGCACAGTGACACATGTTAACAGGAGATACTAAGTATCTTTCAGAACATGTTACACAAAACGCTTTTCCTATTCAGTACAATCTGCAGTAACACAGTCTGATGATAAAATGTCATCCATCTGCATGCTTCTAAGCATCCTGCAATATCCTCCTGTATGTCAAACACCTTCTTAAACTTTTAGCTTCTGTTGACGCTTCATTAGAGAACACGAGAACATTTGGAAAATTCCTCTGTTTTGAAAGATAGGCATTTTGAAACACACAGTCTCTGGAATACTGTTTTTGCAGTTCTCTCCCAGTTTTGGAAATGAAGTTTATGTTGCATCTTCTGAGTCTAGTTTCATATACCTGAGCTATACAGCCACCCCTACTGACAATGCAGTGAGCATTCTGGGTGAGCAAAGAATACAGGCTAGCTTACTCATGCCGTGGCAGGAACTGAAGTACACTGTTCAAATACAGCATAGGGGAGGATGTAGCAGGACACAGCATGAAAAAGAGAAACGATGTTTACATTTGCTTATCAAAAAGCTACAGTTATTTTCCCCTTTCTCCTTCTGCCTGATAGCTCTATTCATACTGAGAAAAGATCAGTGATCTGATAGAATGTTTTCAGCTACGTATATAGAGCATTTTAACAATCTAAATCACACAACAGGTTAAAATAAAAAACTAAAATTTGGCAAAGTGCCAACGGCCTCCCATGAAACCAGGCTTGTTAAAAAGGGGGTTGTGTCCTATGACACCTAATAGACAGACTAATTTAGAGTCGAAATAAGCATTTGCTGCTCTCCTATGCATCACTACAGACAGTGTATCACATAATAAAGCCCTAAGATATCAAGCAGCAGAAAAAAAATCCGAAGGAAAAATTAATTTTAAATATACTATTTTCCAACGCTTAGATGAAGTATATATCACTATACCTAACAGTTTTAAAATGCACACCGTACTAACAGAATAAAGAGTTTGCATAGTTTTGGCAAACTTTTCCAAAGAGCCTTCCTAGTTTCCTATCAATTCCTATCTTGATGATAGGGCAGAACTAAGGACTTTAAGGCCTTCATAATTCATAGCCCTGCAAAAGCTTTGGCATATGATTTTTAGGCTCGTCACAGCTGAGGTCCTAAATTCAAACAGACTCCCCGCTGCAGAGCTCAGAAATCCTATGGGCTCTGCTGTGAGCTTAAGCATGGCATAGAGGTCACAGGGAAACGTCCTAGTGAAACAGCTGGGATCCCCAAACAAGTGATAGTGGCTGTCATCACTCCCCAGCACAAACAAACGCTGGGCCAGAATCTCTGATGGACCGTTACGTTTCAACCCAATGAGGGGTTAAGGAACGTGTCGCTGTTACTCACGGTAGCCTTGTATGTTGTTCAAATGGGGAGTTTGGCCCTGGCTGCACAGGAGGGAGTCCCTTCGAGCCAGGCCGCGAGGGCGGGCTCTCCAGGTCCAGTCGCCTGCTTGGGTCGATGTGTGGAGCAGGCGCCTTGAGGTCCCAAAAAATAGCAGTTGAGCTGAGAAGCCCAAAAACTCTATATATCAGATTCAGGACTGACTCCTAATGTTAACTCTGAAACATCACAGCTTCTCCCCACAATCACCAAACTTTGCCATTCTTTCATAGAAAAAAAACTTTTTGATCAGATCTAGAAATAAGTTTTTCTACTAGTGGTTTATATAGCAGCTTTGCCTTTTCAAAATGCTATCCAGCATTATACAGGATCAGACATTTTTAATTAAGATATGTCAAACCCCTTTAAAAACCTGCAAGAATTTATATTACACAAGCTAACTGCAATGACTTCCTTCATATACCAACAGAATCTATTTCATCAGAGATGTTGCACATAAATCTAACATTTATAATGCATATACTGCATATATGCATACGCTATATATGTAAAGGTAATATCTAGAGAAAAATCAACAAGTGAGAGGATGTTTCAGATAGCTGTGTACTATCTGTGTCTTTTAATTTTCCAAGATTTTTCTCCTGGTCATCATAATCTCTGCTGCAGTATATTTTACAACTCTGAGTGTGAATTTTAGAATTCTTCTTTTACCCCACCGATCAAATCAAATTTAAAATGGTTTCAAAAGTCTCAGGATGGTCCATGCTAAAGCACGAATTAGATCATATTCAGGCAGATGTCAGTATTTATAATTTATTTACCTCCTAACTAAAAAATCACTGAGAGGGCAACTGAATAGCAACATTTTGGCCACCAGTCTCTTTGTTGGTTCATCTCTGAAGTTCATTTGCCAAAAAGAGATTCTTTCAATTCTTCAAAAATACGTAGTAAAAGAGGATTTTGACTGGCATACAAATAATTACATTTTAGGTTTACCCAGAAACCACAAAATGACAGCAGCATTCTGAGGTTGTTCTTTCTTTCTTGTTATATGTCAAATGCAATATGCTACAAAAATTATAGCATGACTGCGTTTTGTTCCTTTACCACCTAAAGATCATCTGGAAGAGCTTACATAAAATTCTTTTGAATAAAAGCACACATTCCTTTTGCTTCTTTTATTTCAGTTCAATAATTAGTCTAACATGCATCTGCTTTGACTACACTACAGAAAGAATGTATATTTTAAAAGCCTCAAAGTATAAGGCAGCTGCTTCTAATAAAAATATAATATTTGTCAATTCCAGCTGATAATAAAGGTAAAGATAGTTATTAAAACATGCATAATCTGAGTCAGAACTATAAAAGTTGGTTCACTCATTCCTACAAACATCTCAACATGTAGCACCATTCAACAGTGAGATGAGTTACTTAAACGGTCATAGTCTGAACCACAACTGAGTCATCCTACACATCTGAAGTTCCATCCCCTAAGATCAAAGCTAAAATTTCACTTTGTTCAACATGAAACCATCAGAGTCTAAAACTCATTTTACTTCATCACCTAAAACTCATTTTACTTCATCACCTAAAACTCATTTTACTTCATCACCTAAAGCCTGGAACTGTCACTGCACATCTTACATTTTTGTCAACTACTATTTAAAATAGTTCAGAAGCTAATATCTGTGCCTGCTAAATTGACTTACACCAAGAGAGCAATTTGTCTCTTCAGACAAGTGATCATGTCATAAAACAATGTTAGGAAAAGGGTTCTTTTTAGGAAGTGTATGATTAAATGGCTTCGGTTGCAGTTAAACTCCTCATTTAAAAACCACTAAAGTTGTCTAATTTAAGACACTGGAAGAAAAAAAAAAAAGAAAAAGCTCTACACTTTTTCAAACACCATACAAGATGAAAAATACAGAACTATTGTATGCAATAAGTGTAGCAAACACAATAACATTATGAGAAGATTTTGATCAGCCCATTAAATTAGTTAGTGAGGCCTGAACTGTGTTAAACATATATCCATTACATCTGCAGACTGCTGTAATTAAGCTTTCCATGTTTTATTACCATAAAATAACTCTTCATGAACAGTGTAACACTTTATAATTTCCTTGCAATGAAATAAAATTAAATATACATTTGCTAATAAAACTACTATAAAAAGGACATTAACTGCAATTTTTATAATTCTCTGAATTACTGTTAAAAGTAAATTTACTCATCACAGTCCAATTAACTCATAAAAAAGTTAGCTAGAGCCAGGTATTAAAAGTGCTGCCTATATTTAGTGTAATGTCTCAAATATAAAAAAAAAAAAAAAAGGAGGGGGAAAAAAAAAAGAAAGAAAACTGCTTAAATACACACTTGAAATATCTGAATGCTACTCGTATTGTTTTAAACAATGACACTGGAATTAATAATTGGCTTTGTTCATTTTACAAACAGACTCAACTGAAGTAATCACTCTGAAATCAGAAAAAGGTCAGTCTCACTTTAATATAAACTTGCATATAAATTCACAATTATAAGGTATTTAGACTGCTGTCTAGCACTACTGTTTTACAACGTAACAGGTGAAACATATTTCCCATTTTATGTTCCTGCCTGAGATAGCTGGAGCTGCAATTATGAAACATGCAGAGTATTCAATTACTTTCGAGTAGCGACTTCAGGTTATTGAACTATTCGCTCAAAGCCAGATATTTCTCCAACGGAAAGCAGGTGAAATTTTGGCAGCAGGCACTGGGAAGAAAACTGGGCATGTAGAAAGCGTAATGATAAACTCCTTCTGCAAATATGAGGACAGTAAATACAAGATTTCAAAGGAAAATGAAGGAAAAAACAATACTAGAAAGTGTAGGGAAGGTGGAAATGGGCACAGGCTTCCTGAGAGGAATACAGAAACGTCACCCAGATGGGCAAAAATGGAATTAGGAGCTGGAGTTAAAACTGGTGAAGGGTATGATGGTGTGACAAGAGCAGCTTCTTTGGGTCCACTGGCAGCCAGAAAAAAGAGCAAGGTACACATGGGTCCCTGTTGAATGATGCATAAGACCAAGCAACAAAAGATACAGAAAACGTATGACAAAGGACACAAAAAGGCTGGAATATTAGTCAATGCCTTCTTTGCCTTGCTTTTTATTATCAAAGTCTGCTCTCAGACCTCCCAGAGTTCCTGAGCCTCATGGCGGCATCAGAGACTGAAGTACTACACACAGCAGACTGAATTAGGGACCAGTTGTGCAAACGACATACACAAGTCCCAAGGGACAAGATGAGATGCAGCTGAGGGTGCTGAGGAAGCTGGCTAATGTCACTGTGACACTGTTCTCTCTCTTCTTTGAAAGGTCATAGCAATCAGGTAAAGTATCTGGCGACAGGACTAGAAAAAGTCAAATGTCATGCCCATCTTCAAGAAGGAGGGTCTAAGGAATTACAGTCCTGCCAGCCTAACCTAAGTCTCTTGGAATATTACAGTGCAAATCCTCCTACAAATCATTTCCAGGCACATGAGGGGGCACGGCCTGACCAATTTCATTGCCCTCTCTGGTAATAAGGCTGGACTGATAGATGAGGGGAGAGCAGAGGCTGTCATTCACCTCAGCTTTAGCAAGGTTTTGACATGGTCTACCATAGTATCCTTGTAGTCAAATTGGAGAGCGTGGACTGCACAAGTGGACTACAAGGTGGGTGAAAAATTGTCAGAACAACTCAAAGTGTAGGGACAGCAATTTTAAGTTCAACTACAGGACTTTATTTATGGTGTTCTCTAGGGGGTTAACATTGGGGCCATTACTGTTTAACATCTTCATCAACAATCCAGACAACGGGACAAAGCGCACCCTCAGCAGGATTTCCACAGCCTGAAGAAACAGGCTGAAAGCAAACCTCATGAAGTTCAATAAAGGTAGATGTAATATCTTACAGTTCAGACGGACTAACTTCATGCAACAGTACAGCCTAGGTGGATGACTGGCTACAAAGCAAACTTCCAGAAAAAGACCTGCAGATTCTGGTGGACAAGTCAGCAGTGAGCTCTTGCAATGATGAAGGCTAAAGGCATATGGGGCTACACTAGTAAGGCTGAAGCAAGCAGGTCAGAGGAAGTGATTAACCCCTTCTTTTGGTACTTGTAAGACCACATCTGGCTTACTGTATCCAGTTTTTATAGCTTCAGTACACTAAGAAGTTGGAATCTAGCAGAGGGGCCAGACAGCAAGGAGGCTGAAGCACATGGTATACAAGGAGAGGCAAAGGAAGCTGGGTTTGCTCTCTTCCTGGAGAAAAGGCGGCTGTGGGGATAAGCATTACCTTCAGCCAGCTGGAGGGCAGTTACAGAAAAGCCACAGACCAACTCTTCTCAGAGGTGCACAGCAAGTGAATCAGAAGCAAAGGACGCAAGTTGCCACAAGGGAAATTCTGATTAAATATAAGGTAAAACATTCTTCACAGTAAGGCTGGTCAAATGATGGGACAGATTGCTCAGAGAGGTTAACGAATAACTCATCTTGGAGACTTCCTAACCTTGACTGGACAAAGTCCTTGAGCAACCTGATCTGTTTCAAAGACGGTCCTGTTTTAAGGAGGGAATTGGACCAGATGACCTCAAAAGTGCCTCTGAAACCTAAATTAGTCTATCATTCTAAAATTCACAAGGGAAGTTCATCTTGTGCGGTACTGCTTTAGTCAATCAGACAGGTCCAGCTGTGCCAGTAAAAGAGGATATTGCTTCTCTTTAAACATCAATGAGGCTGCTTCTACGATTGTTCCCTCGACACCCAATTAGATTTCCTGAGACTGCTTTAGTCAAAATCAGCCTGGTTGGCTTAAAGAGTAGGTATTTGCTAACCCTTTTATTTTGACTGAAATAAACAAGGGTTTGCACAATCAATTCTGCAAGCAGATCTGAATGAGTGATGATTTCTGGCAGGAGGGCAAGACGGGCAGCTGAGATGTAGAGCAGTAATGTCTTCTACAGCACAGCTAGTTGTAATACACTGACACCCTTCTATATAACAATTTAAACTGTTTAACCAACCACATCAAGAAAAAGCGCATCGTGGCTAGTTCATCAGAACTTGCATTCAGAGAAGCAACTGTTCTTTTTCAGATCACAAACAGACTCAAATTAGTTAGTCCAAGTGATGTAAGGAGCAAGGACTGAGGGAGCAGAAAAAAAAAAAAAAAAATCAAGAAAATATAGGAATTCTTTCAGGACTTCCACTGACTGGTCCCTTACTGCTCAGAGAATGCACAGAGAATGCACTGGTATTGATGTAATGGTTATTTTTTAAACAAACGGTACTTAGATCATGGGAACATCACCTAACTATCAGGTCACTGCTGCATTAGAACCTGTATAGATCCATCTGTGCAAAATCAGCTCAGCTGTACATCTACGGAAGAAAGTTTGTAACAAAGCAGGGGCTCAAGGGGAAGAAAGATCAGACAAATGCACGCAAGAAAAATCCACTGAGAGTTATTGAATACATTAAAAAAATGCTCAGCCCAAAAAATCCCTAATCAGAAAACAGTCAGACACTAAGAAAGTGCGGAGGTGAGGCATCACATCTACTTGCCTTTTTCTAGGAATCCATTTTTGACCTCAATGGGAAACAGGATACTGGGCTAGGCAGTACAAGCTCTTCTGTTCTAAAGCCTGTTTTGCATGAACTAGTAAGCTGCAGAATCATATTTGGAAAACTATAATCTCTACTCACCCTTGCACTTGGAAAGCTTACATTTTAACTTTCAGACTTCAGTCAAGTCTTAAACTTGCCAGAGGTGGTCCAATCAACTGTTGAGATTTTGAGACCTCATTGGGAGATGAAATAATTAACAACTGTGTAAAAGTTTAGGCTACTTCAGGTACAATTTTTAATTTTCATTTTTGACTTTTTTTGGTGTAATATTTTCTTCTTGTTCAAATTGGGAGAAAGCAAGACCAGCCTATAAATTGTGAACATAAGACTGTCAGGAACAAAGCAGTTCTAGTAACACTTCCATCTGTGGCTGAAGAGAAGCATTAAGGGAACAGGGAGAGAAACGAGGCCATGAAATGGTTTTTTCAGTCATCTCTACCAGTGGAAGATATACATGTGAGATTCACAGTTTAAGCTGCATTTACTCTCTCAGGTGTACCCATTTCTTCTCCCAGCTTCCAGAATAACTCTTCCGTCGGTTCAAAACCTTCTTAACCTTTGTTTCCATAACATATCTGCTCTCAGATGCATTTGCAGGATCAAAGAACCATTCTTCAAATCAAATAAAGTTTATCAAAAAAGATCAGGAGACAATACTAGAGTATTAAAGAAATGCCTTTTTCTTCCCTCCTAGCATATGTTGGGAAAGTCACTAGCAGTCTTTGTTAGCCCTGCTGAAAGATATTAGGGGTTTAGATTATGATGTATATGGTGAGCTTTCACATAGACCTCATTCTCCAAATGTCAAAGACAGTTTCTCTGTTCTGTCCCTCTGATCTTGTCATCCCTCTTTGCATCCTTTATCGACTCCACTCCATTTCTACTACACAAATACCACTGTACAGTCTCTAGTTTGAAGGTCACTAAGCCTCATTCAGTACTAAGAGACTGAATCTGTTCCCTGAATGACAGCAATAATGCCAGTCTCCACCACCCCTCTTCACCTTCTGAAATAGGCACCTTTGTGCCTTCTCCCATGATACAGTTCATGCTTGAAAGCAGCTTTCTCGAAATATTCATTATTCTCTTCAAATCCTGCCTTGAAATTTTCCATTGCTCTGCTGCCTACCAAAAACCTCAAGAGATTAAGTCACTAGTATACTAAAAACATTATCTACCTCACCAAAGAATATTATCTCATGGTTTCCTTATATATTACAACCATATACTGTATATTTTTTATATTTAGATTGTAAGTATTTTGCACTAGGGACAATTACTTTGTTCCTTTTCGCATCATGCCTCATATAACAGGGTTTTCATCCATAACCCGAGTTTTTATGTACTGGAATGGTACAAATGAATACCAAACATTTTTAAAAAGCAACTTGTTGTTATTACAGGTACTAGTAAATCTTCTCAACTACTCAGATTCTATTCTCAGTATGCCAAATTTGCAGTCATCAGAAAAAAAAACTTTTTTTTAAATGGAAAAACAATTGGAAATTTCTTTTAAAACACTTTTTTAGCTATCACAGAGGTAAAATAGGGTATGTTGACAATTTCAGGGTTTTTTTGAAAACGATCTTCAAAATTGCAGTGAGTTGAAGAGCTTTGAAGTAAATGTTAAATTAGCATACCGGCTTCCATTAGATCATTGCAGACCAATTGTCCAGGTACAAATACATCATCTTTTCCAACATGTAACATAACTGCCTATTTCTACTGCACTAGGTTCATGGTATGAATAATATAATACCCAAGCACTGATTCATAAGACTATAAAACAAAAGGCTGATGTGGACCACAGTTCAACCAGTTTTTATCCCACTGAGACAATGTGATTCATATAATAGACATTTTCTAAATGTCTGAGAAACTATTCCACATGAACTCCCCCATAAAAGCAGGATTAAAGTATGATACAAATCCTTAACTGGCCAGAAGGCCTGACACACAGAGGCACGATGGGGTCAAACAAGAAGTGCTCTAATACAAAAACTATTTACTTACAGAGATCTAAATATAAGTCCTAAAAAGACCATCTCATTTCAACGTGTAAGTGTTGAAATAGTTTATAAAAGATGGGTTATTTTGCTGCATTATATAAATTATATCGATATGATACACTCTCAATTCACAGTTTATTTACTAATTCATCTACTTTCCAGCCAGTGTTTTTTACTTTTGTGTTTCGGTTTAAATTCTGCCTTTCATGGCACAAAATAAAACCAATTTGGCTACCCTACTCCAGCTTTCATAACGCTTCCAGTCTCCTAAGGAGCGTCAGATATTCAAAATCAACGTGTCATCACATTACAATCTAAAAACTGCTCATTACTTCGTTTAACTGGATTTGTCTCATAACAGCCATAGTGGTTTGAAGACTATGGAAATAGCTGGATTCTGCACAGAGAAACAAAAATCAAGACGAAAGATTCCTTACACATGCATCGCTTCATGTTTGTGTGTGCACATATTTTCTGATAACACAGTTTTGCCTTTTCTGCAATAAAACTCATACTAAAATTGAGCAATGTTGTGTATGTGTAAGTACATGCAAAACCATTTGCAATATTTAAAATATTTTAATATATATCTTTTCTTTTTCTGATTTTTATGGTAATTCTTAATTATTCATATTATCACAATAGTTAACACTTCCCATTTTTCTAATGCTTGACCAATATGGATTCATGAATCAATATGGATTCATGTCAGTGATTTTCCCCTGAATTTTGCTATAGTTCTTCACTTCTGGCATAACTAGCCTATATATGCAAAATTAAATGCATCTAGAAGGACATATAATAGGCATAGCAATCAATCACATTTTGATATTGCACGTTATGCTAAGGGCAACGTCACGAGCATAAGAGAAGGTTCTCTTATTAGTTTTAGTCTTTGTTTTCACCTCTTCCTGCCATAGTCACTAACAGGGCTTTGCCTTTTTTTCAAGTCTGAAGATAAACTAGGCTTGAAGGAAGAGCTATTAGCTTTAGACAATCCAGCTTCATTCTACTGATGAATATGACACTGAAAAAATTTCATTTTTCAAAAGTTTTACACTAATTTTTTTGATCTTCCATTTCATAAAAAGGTTTCATCTATTTGTGTATTTCATGTGGTGCAATATTAGAAAACACTCTGCCATTTTTGAGATAACTACAAATCCTTTCTGTCTTCTTCAGTAATGCTCTTGAAATGTTCATATTTAATTTTTTCAATGTTATTTAATGTTAACTGTTCGGACCAGTCAACTGTTTCATCTTCCTACCCTCAACCTTAAATCCATCTTCGCAGTCTTGGAAGATTAGCAGGAAACATTAGCATCACTAGCTTAGAGTAATGATCAGCAGCACTAATATTTATTATAGCTAGAATGAAAACTAACAACCTGAGTACCATACCTATGGGGAACATCACCACTAACGTCCTTTATGAGGTAAGAGAGTAATTTTTTTTTTTTTTAACTATAATTGCTTGTTCTAAAAAGGAAAAGGAAATGAGATAAAAAAGCACAAACAACATACCTATTTTTTAGTCTTGAAATTTTAGCAAGTACACATTTTTTAAAAATTTAAAATTTCAGCAAGTACTAATCAAAACATATACTTAGACCCTTTGTGTTTTGAATGTTTAATCGTCAAGAATTGAAAACAAACTATTTCAACCACTCCAATTCTTTTACTGCTGGTTCTGGTGGCCATGGTTCTTTGGTCACTGAATTCTACCTATTCCTTTTTCTTTCTTAGCACTCATATAGTTCACATAACTTGCTGTTTTCCAAAACGCTGAATAAGAACTTTGGTGTCATCACCTCTCTTTTAGATTTTCAAAATACAGTTCCACAGACAAATGGTTTCTAAAATAAAAAAGTTGAAATCGAGAGTATTTTAAATTCCTCTAACTTGTCCCCAAAAAAATACAAGTTAAAAAAATTAAAAGAGAAAAAACCCCCTTTGAAGCACCTAATGAATTAACATTTACCTAAAACACGAATGCATGCATGCACACGTATACAAAAGTCCTGCACAAGTTGAAACTGAAAGTTATTGACTGTAAAAGTGTTATTTTTCAGAGTTAATAAAAATGCATTGGGTATAGTACAAAACCCACCACTCCTATCCTTTTTTTCATGGTTAGAATAACTATGAACTATAACTACTAGTAGATAAGCTACTGCAAAACACCAAGTATAAGGCAGAAGTAAAAGCATGACCTACCCAAAGGCATTTGAAATGAGCCATTTTTAAAACTTTTACATATCAGAGAAAAATATCTAAGATTTTACAACAAACTACAGTTGTTTTTTGCCCTTCAAAGTGAGTATTATCTTAACAAAATTCCAATATATTATGTTTTCTCTTCTGCATAAAATGTCTTTATATAGCTTGTGCAATTTTACATCTTTTATACTTTCACCAAGCATTCACTGAAGTACTGTCCATTGTCTCTGCTTAAAGCATTTCAAAAGAGCAAGAATAGCAAGTGATAGTCTGTGAAAAGAGTTATGCATCTTCCATTAGAGAACATTTCAAGTTACAGTAGACAAAATATATATATCATAGTACTAACATGATTTTGCTTGAACATAATATTATGCATACTCTTTACTAAAACAGTTACCTTACAAGTCTAAATTTGTGTAGAGCGAAGAAAGCATTCACCATCACAAGTACCGTATCAGCTTCTATGAATTTCACCTAGGTTATGTAGTTCATTAAATCTTATTTCCAAGTGCATGGAAATGCCCTTGGCTGTGTGAAATTCCACTCTAATTATCTGGAATCACTCACATCTGCCTATTGTCTTAGAGCAAGTTCAAGCAATCAGTTTACATGATACAGATCACAGATACACAATACAGACTTGATATTCAGGACATTTATCCTTGATTATCTTATCTGTGAAGTTGTATTGACAAATTATAAGCAAACTTAGTATATGTCCGCTCTCTAAGAAAAAATAAGACTGAAAGTGGAAGACTGAAAATATACTTCTGTTATCTATTTTGAATATTGTAAATATGAGCTAGAATAATTATATAGGCAAAGAACCTCCAGCAAGCTGCTGCCCTTTCCCAAGGTGGAGGATTTTTAAACTGATTTATTATATCATTGGCTACTTTCTGCTTCTGTCCTCTTCAACTATAGGTACTCTGACAGAGCATTATGAAATAGTTCTTGTACGAATGCTACATAAAGTTTACCAACTATATCAAGTAGATTCTGCCTCGCCTCATATTCACTGTCTGATTTCCCCGCAAAAGATGCGCAAAGTACGATTAAATTGTTGAATTAATCTGGACTTTCCTTAACTCCCTACTGTAAAAGATCGACTCACTTGAAGTACAGAGGTTTGTACCTCTTTCAAATTATTCGGCCTTTAACATAATAAATGGGTCATTAAAAAAAAAAATCCCTCAATACCTTAAAGTGATTTGTAGAAATAAGTAGCTTGCTTAACTCTGACTTGTGTTTAAAAAGTAGTAAATTTTAAGTTTTTGCTTTTCAAGTTAAATGACTACATTAAATTGACTATATTAAATTAAATTTAAATTTTGTAGCAAAGAAATGTGCAAACTAGCCCTTTCCTTCCAGAAAAGAGATTAGTAATTGACAGTGAAAAATGAGATAGAGAGAATCCTCAGACTGACCATGACAATGACCGGCAACCAAGCAATGGAAGTATTTGACTCATCATAGGACAGACTGAAAAGCAGAATCATACCTATTACTTTTAACCAGTTATTTTTGTTTATAGAGATAAAACTTAGCAGGCAAGTTTTCAAAACAGACAATCACGAGCAACTTCTGACAAAGAATGTCAATGATTACTAAAAATGAAAATATCAGTCATATGGAGGTGTGTTCTATTTAGATGAAATGATATTCAAATGTAGTTAGTTCTTGGAAAACATTTTCCTCCTACACACATTCTTAAAGCTGACTTTTTCATTATGGAAATGATTACTACTATTACACCACTTCCATATTTCTACATTGCCACCCAAGTGATTGATATAATTTACTTTAATCAGACAGACACAGACGAGCTGCACTGCAGATAGTTTATGTCCCAAAGTCCCACTTCTGCAGTAGCACAGATCAGTTTTGGGTTATTTTCTATTTGCAAAATAGGCAGCAATATCCTTACTCTTATTGTACTTTACATATATCTGCAGGTTAAAAAAAAAAATCAATTGCATCTTTTATGCAAAACAAATGTTCAAATTCTTTAACGATACAACTCAGCTGTCAAATTCCATATTTATTCCAAAAAGATGTCATTATACATAGTTAAAGTTGACTTCTCAGTGGCTTGCATCCTTCCAAGACATTACATTTACCTATAGTTAAATTTCTAAATATCAGGAAATTACCAGGAAGCAAAAATAAAAGCAGCAACACTTCAGAAAATTGAAAACTTTTTAAATGTGCACATCTCATCAACTTCATCTCTCAACTTCTCTTCTCCAGAAATAACTTCCATTTTGGTAGATATCACAATATTCTGTTTTGTAGATGAGAGGGACCGTAAAGAGTATACAGTAGAGGAAACTACCAGACCATACTTTCAATAAAAGTCAAAAGCCATGTTTGGTCAGGTAGAGTCAGCCAAGCTAGACTATACGTTTGGACTGCATCTGATGGCCTCATTAGCTAATCTACCAAAAATATATCATTAGTACCATACCTTGCAATCTATTGATCTGTCGGATAAAAGAATCCCTGTAAAATATTATTTACATATACTCTTTCATGAAACTGTAATCTGAGAAAGATGCTGTAAGAATACTAGAAATTCTTATCACAATAATAACCATTCATTTCCCTCTGTGGTAACAACCCACATAATCACCCAAAGAAATAACAGGTCCATGACTTCACTTCTGCACTTCTCCTAAAGCTAAGCGCTTATTGATGCATTTATGCAAAATCCTAATAGTAACAGTGTCCCTGACAGATTTATATATCCATTTATATGTGGATATAAATGAAAGAACACAACTCCATTTTGCACAGACGAGGCTGTACCTCTTGCTTAGTTTTTCTTCACATCTGCTTGTTTAGGCCTTTCGGGATGAACTCCAGCTACGTTTATTCAGCCAGTGCACAACCTTACCTCCGTCTGTGGTCTGCTTCAAAGAACAACGAAAACCCTGCCACGGGTATATTGCCGTCATGACAAGAATAAACAGAAAAAAAAAAAAAAGCCCCCAAATCTTTTTCTGTATCTCTAAACAAAGCAAATCTCTTCATGTTTCTTTCAGAAAGCAACCTTCTAGTCGAGACGAGACCATTCTACATATTCTTGACATCAGTAGAAACATTCCTTGCCATTTAAGAAACTGGCCATACGCAGAAGATTGCTGGGAGCAGTCCTATTCAGGGTTTGGTCGTTATTTACATTCAAAAGCTAGAACAAAACAGCCCAATGCTACCCAGTCACCAAAGTCAGACATGCTACAAGTACAACAATGCTCAATTCTGACCAGCAGTCCCTCAAATCATATACATAAAATATCGCTCAGAAATACACTATCAATCTCAAAATGCTCCTTAGCATTACCTAAATCTCTGCTCACTTTGGTGTTATACTTTGAAGATTAATTACTGAAACAGCTTGATCCCTATATACACATCCACATATACCCAGATCAGAACTGGATATGGTACTAATCACATCTTTTGGTTCCTTTTCCCTCTCCTGTCTCCCCATCCCCTGGGCCAAAAGTCACTGTATCCTGTGAAACCCTTCCTCCCTAAATATGCCTATTCAACATAATCGCATTTTCAATAAAAAATGATAGCCTGTAAAATAATTTCAGAATACATGTTGCTTTTATGCCACGTAAAAAAAAACACCATTAAACAGGTAACTTAATCTTAACCACAGCAGTACTATCACTCCACTACAATTCTACACTTTTTTGGAGAGAGAATGCTACTTCTTTCTTGGTTTAGTCAGGCTGGCTTGCTGGTATGAGAACCTCAGAAAAACCCAGTAACTGCACACTTATCTTACAATCTTAAGCTTGGTTGAGCAGGATTACAGCTGAAGTTCTGAACTGAGTCTGCTATCATCAATAAAAGAATATGAAAGTGAGCTTACTAACAGCAACACTGGTAGCAAGCAGAGTAAGGGAGAAATCACAGATCTTTCTTTAAAAGAATAAATTACAACTCATACGTGTAATGAAACTTGTGAAGTAGAGGTTTTGTCAGAAGCTATAAACTGAAGTCCTATGACATCAGGAAACAAGGGAATGAGAAAGATAACAAATTAGAACAAAATGTCATTCCAGTCTCACGCTGTTTTTCTACAAACTGTGTTTTTAGGAAACTCAACAATTTTTCCATTGGCCGGATCTACCTCAATAGCTGTCGTTTGGTTGGTCTACTCTTAAAGTACAACTTCCTTTTTCTATGCCGGGGGAGGGGGGACGAGAGAACAAACAAACCCAATTTAGACTCACATACACATACAACATTTCTTTATGTTATACCAGTACTTGCGTATGGCCACATAAACAAACCTCTAGGAACATACACCACGTGGCAGATCTGAAACAGATAAAAGTCTAAAAATGATTTTATTCTGCCCACCAGAAAAAGAAAGATTTCTTCAAGTGAGAAACATTCCTTCCACAGATTTTTTTTTTGTAACATACATATTTTTCTATTTCTTTTATGAAGAGAAAACAATAAAGAATCGCTGTGATCATCACTGGTTCCACCTACTTGATAAGAGGTAGATAAAGAACATAAAATGTTGTCTTTGAGGACATTCAAGCACACCAAACTGAATTTGGGGTTGGGATAAGAAAGGTATGGCAGAAGTAAAGATTATAGTAAAGGCAAAAGTAAAGAGTCATCTCATCAGGAACAGAAGAAACACTCTTGCCTAGGGACATTACATGTGTATTGCAGGGAATGTGAGGAAATCAGAAAATCCACAGTTGCAATATGCTACACTCCATGCTCTCATTCAGGGTGAATCTCCTGGAGAATGTTCAAGGAATTCACTTGCGTCTTGACTCACTTTAAAATGGAGAAGTGTCAGGAGCTCACAGCAGAAGCCTGTTAAATCCTCCCGCCAGTCTTCTACGCTATTTGGACCTTTGATATTTCCAAGACTACATGAGTGTTTCTTAATTCACAGGGGCTTTTTTTTTTTTTCTCTCTCCCTATGACCAAAATGCAAAGATAACAATAGTTGCTTTCTATGCTGCATATACTACTAATTTTCATACACCCAGTTTTACTTTCTTCATATCTATTTCTCAAGATTGAAGGCAGAGAAGCTTTTTTAGGGTCAGAGTGCTATGCCCTGGGAGACCTACTATTCTGTTGAACAGACAACATCCAGAAGGCACTTGGTATTTGCAAATGCTTAGCATGAGGCCTTCTGCTCACCCACAGTAGCTAAAAACCTAACTGGACGTAACCACCTTATGAACAACTAAAATAATGAAATTCACTCACTCTGTTTCTGCCTCTAAGAAGAAATCTTGGAAAAGCAGTGAGAAAACTTTCACCACTAGGGGCCCAATCCTCTAAGGACTGACTGCATGTATTAGGCCCAACACATTTGGTTTAAAAGTGTTTGTTAATTCACTCAATGTCAGTAAACTTAACCTGCAAGCCACGTGATGCATTGCGAATCTGTTGGCAACTAGTGCATGAGGTTCAGCATCAAACTTCAGGAAATGTCAGTCGAAGACCAGTAGCTACCAGCTACTTTTCACACAGAATTATTATAGCAAACAGCATTTGGTCTTCTAATTACCGGACTTCTCCTTCCACACAGAGAGCCAGTCAGTCCTATCTTAAGTCTTGTCTTTTCTTTGATTTTTTTTATTTTGTGTACAATGAAGACTGAACTGGAAAGCAAAGTTTATATTCAAAGGATAAGAATAAGAATGCATACGTTCACTTTGATTTTATGATTAGACAACTCTTTCACAAATCATAAATCTTTGATGTGAGCTTTTATACAACAAAAATCAATGGAAATTACTGGCTAAGCCCATACAACTCACATCTGCCACATTTTATTTCTGAAGCACAGGTTTTTTTACTCTCAGATTTTCTTTGCAATACATAACATGGTTATATACAAAGCTATGCTGTAACTCTGTACATTTAATTTTTATCACAATGCTTCCTTTTATTTGGATAGCGCGCGAAGTTTTGGTAGCGCCTACACAAATGACAACATAATCATTTGCTATCTCTGTACACAATCATTGCAACTGCATGAGTTTGTTACCAGCGCAAATTACATGCATATAATTATAAATTGCCTGTCATTTCTGATTTTAAAAAAATCAATTTCAAATAAAAAAGTAGACAGCTCCATCTGAAAGAATATAACGACAGACACTTGTACTACACTTATGTTCTTTTACAAACTTGTCCTTAAAAGCTTCTCTGGACTTAAAGCCTCTTAACACCGACATTATGCATGGGTGTCAGCTGCCAAAACTTAGGTATCAAGTGCATTTTAGACACCATAGGGTATCTACAACTCCTGCATGGAGAGAGACAAACCATAACCAGCAGAAGACCAGTGTCCTTGTGGAGCCCCAGCCAGAGACTGGGGCAGGGGACTCCCGTGTTTAAGGGGCCGAATCCCACCTGCTGCCTTCTGCCTGCTAGAATAGCCTTCTGGGAACTGTCTGAAGACAAGAGATGGCTCTGACTTCAAGCTATGACAACTTGGAAATACTTGTGTCCTGGTACTACTCTGTGGCTCTTTCTTGACAGTTAAGGTGAATATCCAGCATCCAGATATCTGGGGGACTTCTGAATTGTCCTACTAGTTTGCAAGAGTACACTGAAAGAGGCTGGATTACAGGCTGCTCTGTGTTTGAACGTGGGTGTGATGCAGCTCTACAGCTCTTCCAAAAAGTGGGCAGTAGAGAGTGTGCAGAAAAGATTAACTTTCTGATTAAAGCCTCCGCTTAAAATTGCTACCCTTTGCTAACCTGTCTAAGAGGACGGCAACTCCTCCCATGTTTGTTGTTACACTGCGGCTCATACTGCAGTAACAAAAGAAAGTGGGGAAGTCTGTCTGTACACTGCAACTTACTATGAAAATTTTTCATCTGACTCAGCTAATAACTGTCTAACACCCCACCCATTCATGAATGCCAGTAGAAGCTACATGACAGAGGTTTTCTTTTCCCTTCTGTTTAGCAGACATGCAATTTTACTTCAATTTCAGCTGTATTTGAGACTGAGGAACCTGAAAGAGGCTTGATGGTTTGGAGGTGAGACGTGTAAAGTTCTGCAGAGTACAGTAAAACTTCCATATAAAAGAAGTTCAAAGCTACGAATACTTTCAAGATTTTTAATTGGTTATCCTCTACCTACTTTCTACAAGACCCACTTTTATTCTAGCTCTGCTGAGAGAAATAGCACCTGCTGACGCCTTCCAAGAAGACAGATAGCCAAGACAGCTATTTTTCAAAGCACCTTCCCCAGCAAAAAGAAAGGGAAAAAATGACATCATGACAGAAGAGGAAAACTGCATTTAGCTTATGGTCTTGGTAGGTGTAAACCTTTTCACAAAAGTGCCATAGAAATTCATTTGAAAGAGTCAATAAAGCAGATGTTAAATTGAGCAAGACACAAAAATTGCTATAGTAATGCCAAAAAACAAACCCCAAAACCAAAAAACCTCAGAATACTGAAATTTTCAAGAATGACATTATTCACATGAATGTTTAGAAGGACTGAACTGCTCCAGTCTATGCTTCCTACAGTATAGGTGAACTAGGGATTCAGGCTGAGGGATTTTACAAATATGTCAGTTCCAACGCTCCAAAACAACCATGAGTTTAGAAAGCCACTAAACATTAACATATTGCTTTATGTCACGCTGAAACATAAAAATGGGACAAAGAAATACATTTGAATCATGACCACACTATGCACTAATAATAGAACAACATAAGAACACTATAAAATATTAATGGGATTTCCTCTTAAGTAATTTAAAAATGAATAAACCAAAAGGACTTCAGCAGCTTGTTTTAAAGAAAAACACCCATGCGTCTGAACCACTGGAAGACGTATCCAGATTAGTTTCCCTTGCTTTGCCTGGCATAAATAACTAAATAATTATGTTCTGCTTCTATGTAATTTACTAGATCAAAATTTTGTTTTTACATTGTTCATCCCTTTTTTTGGTTTTCAACTTTATCACATATCAGAAATGACTCACCAGTAATTTAGTTTGTCTTTAGTCTCTTTGCTTATTACAAAGACTTTGGAGGACAGTTAGCAGATGCAGTGAACAGAGAGCAGCTTAATTTACTGTGTCACTTGAAAGAATCTGAAAACAAAAAAGACATCAAAAGATGCAACTGGCCAAGTCATGAAAATCTGCTAGCACTCCATACACTGAAGTACTGGATCTTATACAAAGCAGTCAGATTCACTAGCTGGCATATGGGGCATATTGCTAGCAGTTTTTCCACCCTATGACAAAGATCACTAAAGAGAGGAGCATGCAGTAGCTAATGCACTTTATACATACGCTCTTAGAAAATCCAGGTTTTTTACAAGATTCTATGAGATGGCTGCTATTTTCTGTCCTATTTCGTCTTTTTGGATTCAATACGTTCCTTTTCTTTTAAACTTTAAACCTGGAGGGGGGAGGGAGGGAGGGAGCAGGGAAGCCTTAGAGCTGAATTTCAGATATTCCTTTCTAACACTAAAACAAGTAAGCTCGTATTTCCAGGGACATCACAACTTCATCCCACTGCAGTGTTTGGGTCCTTGTAAAGAGTTCAGATACACTGTACAAAGCTGGAATTTTCAGAAATATTCAGTTTCAACCTACCTGCTCCCATTGAAGAGATTTCTAGTGTTTTCCCACTCTCATATATTGGAAAATTTGAAGTAACACTCCCAAATAATCAGATGAAGAAATAAACGCACCCATTCATTTAGTCCTACTTTCTGAACCATTAGGAAGACAGGACATGTTTTAAACTATTGTTGCTCTGCCATGAAAGCCAAGGCCCCAAGTTGTCTTTCCCAAACTATCACTTCAAGAAAAACGTCACACATCATAAAATAAGAGACAAAAAAAAGTGGCACTTCTTCCCATGATTGCAATGGGAGCCAGAGCAGATCAGCATTGCGTTCTGCTGAAAGTACCAACATCAGAAAATTTTAACATACTCTTAATAATCACTTGAAAAACCTAAACTCAGAAGCCCCAAACTCCATGAAATTAGAAAACAAAAACAAAAACCCTAAGCTTTAATCAGTGCCCAGAGATTGGTTTTGTAGAAGTTGTAGAATAGCCTTTTCCCATGTATACCCAAGAGGGGGCTTTACTACACACAGTGATGGTGCCTGATACTTTAATCCGAGAGAGCTTACTGCTGGAAGCAAAACTTAATTTTTCTAGCCAGAGGAGGAGAGGGCAGGATTACATGGACGCGGTGCAGTCCGTACCACGGGAAACGGTAAAAGGCAAAAGAAGAAACATGCAGACTTGATGTAAGGAGGAAAGCACAGAGTGAGGATGAAGAACTAGGTGGAGATCCCGCCAGACTCGGATTCGTTGCTTCTCGATCTTAGAAACAGAAACATGGGATTAGTGGCAGCAGCACGGCTGGGAATAGCCAACTATGAACCTGCACAATAAGACTTGCCTTCTGCCCCCTGCAGCAGCAGCAAGCCTGATTCTCTAGGGCTCTGGCACATGCGAAGTATAAGAAGGATAATAGCTATTTTGCTATCCAGAGCAATCTACTGCCTCAAACGACTGCCGGCTTTGCCTGCGGCCAAAGACAGTCCTGATTTTAATAAAAATTGTAAAAAAAAAAAAAAAAAAAAAGTTTTGGGACACCAGGAAATTCAAATGGTTATGCTTTTATTTAGTAAGTACAACAGTATTGTCATAATATGCTTTTAAAAAAGAGGCTTTTCAAATAATGACATATCAGCTACGTATGCCTATATTTTTTCAAAGATAATCAGAATGTTTCTCATATATTACAGTATAATGTGACACAAAGCTACCACTGCAAATCAGTTCTCTCTCTCTGTCTCTCCAATATTTACTAATTACAACTATTTTTCTGTTGATTAAGTAGCTGGTTGGTTTTCATTAGCAGCCAGACTCTTTAACATGATCAAAACCAAAAACGCTACGCTGCACAGAAATCCTGTAACTAATCACCTAGTAGGGTGACCATGACTATTTCCAGACACTTCCTCTGCCTCTGTAAGCCAGTGACGAATTGCAGTTATTAACAGGTCAGTGAATAAATTAATTCCAGGGCACTGGAAATTATGTTCATGAAATGAAAAGTGGCCTTGCTGACATTGCATCACTATTTCTAGACAGTGCGCTTGAACACCAAATAAATCTCACCACTTGGATGAGCGCCAACAACTAGTGACCTAGTTTCATTAGGGTGGGAAAGGAATAGCAATTGGTCCTATGAGAGCAGATTACCAAAATAACTTCACAGAGATGAAAACATTCCATACAGAATTTCCTTTATATCATACGTTTACCATTCTATGTTCAATGAAAAGCCCCTCTCCCCCAAAAAAGCCAGTCTTTGAGATCCCACAGATTTTAAAGTTAAAATGCACTTACATTTCTCATACTGACATTCCTATAGAGCACTCCCATTAGAGAAGAATAAATATTATCTTCTATCTCATTATCTCTTTCCATCTCATTCGTAATACTTTAATACTGTTTTAAATCAAAACAGCTTTTGCATTTTCAGTGAAAAATGTAACACTTCATGCTTAAACAAATAGTTTTTACTAATAAAAGTAAGTCTATTTTTAAATATTCGGCACACAGTAATCTGCTCAGTAATCTTCCTTGATTAAAAATTCCTTGGCTTCTCTTCAAAAAACACATGGAGTATGAACGAGCTCCACAGCTGTCGACATAATTTTTAGGAACTTACCAAGCGTTGTTGTATCTATACTATATCATATTCATATACTTCCAGCAGGTACTTCAGAACCCCATCCCCACTCCTTCACCTCCAGAAACAGCTATACCAAGAGAAGGACATACTGATAAATCTTAATAACAATACAGAGCAGAAAATATTTCATCTTCTATTTTTATTTCATCTAGCTGAAATCCATTGCCTTCTGCAAATTGCTTTACATTCATCAACAACAAGTACAGAAGGTAAACTGAAATACTGTATAAAGACTACTCTTCCACAGCCAAAAATCCCACAACTTTCTTTTATGAATCAAACCAAAATAACATAAGTAATGCAAGGCACTAATTTCAAACAGGTAACACCAGGCAGCACAACCCAGCAAACCCTGTTTAATCAAGATGTCCTTATTTAGATATGTCAATGACTAAACTGCAACTCCTAACTATGTACTACGTGCAGTAAGGGTCATTTGTGCAAAGACTTTTTCAACAGATCTAAAATTTAAAACACAAACTTACTGTCCATTCATGCCTCCACAGAATGTTGGGCTTTCTCCTCTTCCTCCAGATTCACTCCTTCTGAATTCATTACTACTAGATCAAATCCTAAAAGTTAATCATAGTTTTGGTAGTCCTTACTGAGACATGTTCTGATTGTCAGTGAAAGCTTTTACCCAACAATGACATCAAGACTTGTACCTAAGTTTTGGAAGGACATACCCATCACTTAAGTTTGAAAAATGCTGTAGGAATATATGGCAAAACCAAAACAGAACACAAAAACCTAGAGAGATCCATATGCCTCTAAAACCCATAACGATTTTCTTCTTAATAAACTATTGTAAGAGAATCAATAGGAAAGTTTCAGCATTCTGTTTCTTTTTCCTTATCTGTCAAGAGTTATTAAGAGCTCAGGTTTGTATTTCAAACCTGTCTTGTTCCTCCTAATCAATGTGTACATCTTAATTCTCTTTTTCCTCTTCTGTCCCTGCTATAAAGCTGTAAGGTTTGCACAACCTCTCTGTACAGACTTGAGAGTTTTTTTGCAGTCCCCATCCCAAATGTATGCACACACTGTGGCAGTATCACAGCCAGTCTGCCAAACTGTAGATTAGAAAAATAAATAAAATACAAATACAAAACAAAAGGGAGGGGAGGTGCAGAAGCAGAATCACTTGACAACAACTTACAGAGTAGCCTATGAGGCACTTGATTCCTATATCTGAATGTTGCTTTCCTCACCTGCGAGAATCATACAGGCCTTCTGTATAAACTTTTAATCCCAGTTTCTGGAGCGGAAAAACAGATGTGGTCATTGTTTCTAAATTCCTGAAGATCTTTCATTAGATATATAATATGATGAGCTACATACGTTATGCATCTCCTCACTTCATATTATATTGGGTCTATCACCATGCAGATTAACAAGTTTCTTAACACTACAAGGAATGTTTATATCACCTTCTTTAACCATCTTATTTAGGAACAAATCAAAGAACTAAAATATGGAGTTTATGCTTCCTGTGCAAGCAAAGTGAAATAGCTGTTACGCATAGCATCTAAAATATCCAAGACAGCCTATGTGGCATGAGCAATCTTCTTCCCTCCTCCCTTCAGTTTCCTGTCTTCCCCTTCCCAGTATTGTTTTCATACACAGAGAACGTATAGTTAATAATAAAGACGTTTCTGATAGATTCTGTTAGTAAAAGACAAATTGTATTACTTTGCCAGTAAGATCACAAAAGTGAAGTTGCAGGCCATTATTAGATACTGAGTTTCATTGGCCTACTACTTATTTTCAAAACATAACTGTTCAGTAAGTTGATTCTGAACAATAAATGACTTTATGCAATTGTATCTTCTATATATAGCAACTTTTCATTTTCATCTATGCCCCCACCATTCCCTAGAAACATCACTTATTATCCAGTTTCCTTTAATTTTCATGTCAGCTTAAAAAAGAGAAAATAAAAGAAAATATTACAGAAATTGCACACTGAAGTGTGCATTCGGAAATTTTTATAATTGACTTAGAGTGGATAATAGCCCTCCAGATAGAAGGGTGGTCGTTTCAGGACGTATTCAGAGGTGGAAAGGGCGTTCCTTTACAAAGTACTCAACCATTTGGCTTCTTACAACTCTTTAAACAAATTCCAAACTTTGCCCAAGGGGAAAAACATTTCGTCAAAGGCATTCATGGACTCTTCTGCATCTTTATGACTGGATCTTTATGACTGACCAGAAACTCATTTGCCAAGACCATAAATAAAGATCATTTTAAATTTTAACGGGCTTTGGAACAGTAAAGGGATCTTTACCTTGCAGTATTTCAGATCATGCTTCTCTCCATTTAACTTTATTCTCTCCATCTTCCTTTCACTACAGTACCCCAAATAAATCTATCCTATTTTGCACCTACACTATGAAACCTACTGTGAATTCCATTCATGCGGTCGTGCTCTGCCTAAACTGAAGTTTCTATTCAGTGCCATACTGTTCTATATATGGTCATAAAATTGAATTGCAAATGCAAAGTTTGGGTTTGCTTTCTTTTCAAAGCTTCACTCTTCAGTTACCAATGTCACAGAAGTGGTCTGAAAAAGATACGAGTGTGATAGTACAACCCACGCTCACTTAGACAGAACTTGAATGGGGCTTAAATCTGCATGATTTAAGGAGGTGGCGGAAAAAAGCAAACCTTCTGTCACTTTTATTCATATTTCTGACTGTCTTTCGAAAATGAGCAATCCATCAATTTCACAATATAATTTTTAAATCACTGAAATCAAATTTACTAATATATCCATGAAAATGAGGAAAACAATTGATAACTGTATCACTGCCTACATTCAGTTGTCTGGATACTGGCTCAGGTTCCAAGAATGAAATTTTAATCCTAGATTTTAATAAAAACAGCACCCAGAACTACAATTTCGACATAAAGCACAATGTTGCTAATGTCCCCAAGACATGAGAAGGCTTTAAAGAAGATTTAATCATTGTTTGTAGCCGATTTTGGTTTCTCCATATCGAAATGATATTCATCTCCTACTTCAGGCCTTCCAGGCTTTGCCTTCCAGGGCCATGAAGATTCCCTTCCTCTTCTCTCACCGTAATGCCCAGCCTCGCTTCTGGGGATTTCTTTTGCTCATTTGATTTCCTCCTTCCTCTGCAGCATCAAAGGACTAACTTTACCTAGATACAATATTCGGGGCAGGGGGAAAGGGGCTAAAGCAGTATTGTTCCTTCTGATTGTTAACTCTGGTTTGTCAACAAGACAATCTGCAAATGTAGGTCAGTAAAAAATCTGTGCTAGCAAGAACCACTGGAATGTCAAAAAGGGTCAACTTCCTTACACTGACCTTGAAATTTCAAATAACAGATTCTAGATGATTGCAATCACTTGAGACATTGATGATAGTCCTGATAACACCTTGTACTTCCTCCTGGAAAAGGAAGTGTTTTTTGTGTGTGGGAGCTATAAATCTTACATTTCTTAGACTGTTCTGGAAAGTGTTCTGTGGCCAGGATGTAAAGGGAAAAGCACGGATTACTCTGTGGATTCCTCCGTAACAGATAAATCCTGTATGTTTCATGTGAATATGGGGAATAGTTCTGACGACATGGAGTTCTCCAATTTTGTGCTTCTGCAGTACATTAGAGTAGTTTGCACGTAGTGGTATTTACACACGTAGACTGTAAATACAATTTGAAAAGCATTAGTTTTATGTATTGAGCATTTGCAGTATAAGTATTGCATGACATTTTAAAATTCTGCCTCAACATCATCATCATTAGAACTGATCATAAAGCTAAGGAGAAAATGAGTCATTTGACGAAAATCAGCTTATTTTTATTTAAGAAAAAAGAAACATAAGAACCACAATTCTCTCTAACTTACAGAGGCAGAACTAATTTACCTCCCTTTAATAACATTCCACATATTTTGTTTAATTACTTTGAGAAAAGAGTAGATGTTCAAACATCTGTTTTCTACACTATTAGCAATTTTTTACTTGAGGCCATTTATTTAACACGATGCATGAAATAAACACTATAAAATATTAAGATGCAAATAAAGCTATCGAGACTTCAGACTGAAAAAAAAGCAGATAAATGTTCACAGAGTAACTAATTTCGTTTTTTCACTATAGCAAATCATAATAGGACTGTAAACGCTCAGCAGACACTTTTAGATCTCAGTAAAATAATTTTAAAGTCTTTCATACTTCTTTAAAAAAAAAAAAGAACTGTATCTTCTTGCTTGTTCCCTAGTATATATCCATTTTTAAGAATAGCATAATGAAATGCTGAAGATGTTGATTCAGTAGCTTATTTTAAGCTGTCTTCTACCAACATTTGTTTAACTTTGAGGAATTTACAATACTAAAATCTGATGTAAGATTGGGATAGGGAAGCAAGGGAAGTAAGAGAAGTCACAGGAGAGTTTATGGACCAATTGAAGAGAAAAAGAGATAAACTCTTCAAGTTAACCATTTCTTTTTTTTTTTTTTTCCCTTCCTCTTCTTCTTCCTCCAGTCAGTCACTTAAGTTGTTGCAGGACTAAGAGTTAAACTTTAAAAGGGAAAAAGGACTCAATAGGTATTTCTGGGTAATGAGACTTTTTTTTGTATGTATATATATATATATATATATATAAAAGAATTAGAGAGTAAGAGTTCATGGGAAAAGGCAAAGGAGAGGACAAAACCGGTGGCAGTGAGAGCAAAAGGGCAGGTGGGATGCAAGGGTGTAGAGGTAAGAGGCAAAGTTACAGAAAATAAGCTTTTCTTTCTGAGTATCTATGTAATTACGTATTATCAAGTAGCACCTAAGGACAGAAAATTTACAATTGATTTTTTTAAAAGTCCTCTTTCAGATACTACCATGAATGGTGACACTTCAATTTTTCAATATTTGTCAGATGCAATTATTCCTATTACAGTTGAAACTGCAGTATATAAAGCTAACAATATATTGCAATGTGTGTCAGACTTCAACTGGAAATGTCTGACATTTTATTTAACCTTTACACTTGGTTGAACTGCACAACTCCTGCTGTTAGCAAGATCACATTCTGTATGAGTTTGTCACATCTGGAAATACTCTTGACATCTCTGTCCAATTTTTTAAATTTTATTTTAAAATAAATCCTCTAATAGAGACCTTCATTCTGTTTTTAAAAGTGAAAGAGAATAATTTAGGAGTTAATGAAAATTCAGAATGATTATCTAAAACCTGTTTTCACGCTTACCCTCATTCTTCCATGCAAAGAAAATTAACTTTTCAGTGCGTTCCTCCATCAACTTTTATAGTTCACGAATACCGCAACTTCCCCAAACACACTTTAAAATTTAGAAAAAGAATCAAATAATACTATTACCAAAGTGGAAAGAGAACACAAATGCTTGCTATATATCTTGAAGACAAGCAAAGGTCCAGCATGCTACAAAACATAGCTTCAGTTTCACGTCTGAAAAAAGGTGTCCAAAGTAATTTTAAGACATAAAAAGATGATACAGTTGATTCACATTAACAAAGATTTTTTTTTTTAACTTTTTTTTTTTTTTAAAGGCTTCTGGGTAAAGGATACTTTTAAATTGAAACTTGACAAGGAAGAACATTCTCCTGTGGATTATGCGCTGGATTTTTATTTTATTTTTAGAGAGACTGAGTTGTTCTTCAAGACTTTGTGGAGACAGCTCTGTAATAAAGTAGTATTTTTTTACTGGAGAGAATAACGACAAAATTTATTTTCATGACTTGAATGAAGTCCTGCAAATTGAAGTGTCTTCAGAAACAAAACAAAAAAGAGGTATGAAAGTTGCAAGCTTGCAGGATGGTAGCTACAGTTTTAACCTAGCTGAGTCAAATTATCTGCTGACATCAATCTATTAATTTCAATTGCGTCCTCCATCATTTTGTTTTACCATTTTATGTGGAAACATAATTGTTGATGAAAACCAATAGCTTAGCTCTATACATAAAATTCCCAAAAGCACCTGCATAAAACAAAACGAAAAGGGGCGGGGGGCAATATACTTGCCTTCTCCACTTCCTACCAGCACAGAACATTTCTCTTTGTCCAACCAACTGTGCCTCATTCTACTAACAAAGCAAGGAAGCATAAGTATGCTGTTTGCAGCATTTTTAACTCCTCAGAACACATCTATTATTGAGTGGTATCCACACAAGGTACTAACTAACTAAAAGCAAATATGCCAGCAAGGCATCCTTTCTCTATTGCAAGCCCAGTATGACATTCATAGTGAGAGGCTGGAGATAAACAGCAGAAATAAATTATGAATGCAGATACCTTTAAAAAGTCACAAAGTGGAGGAAGGAAGATATATGCTTTAAAAGACAATTTCTAGCAAAGATGAAATTTATCACTGTAAACACCTCCTGTGCGAGTCAAGAGACAGTAGAAACTACATTTAGTTAATGTAAGAGGTTTGCTTTCTTTTTACTTTAGTTTGGGAAATCACAGCGTGAAGAGAAAGAACATGATTTTTGTGTAAGAGAGACTCTTCTTGCATGAAGCTGAGTTCTTTACAGACTACCCTGTCATACAGAAAGTTATTCAAATGGCTTTTTGGCTTTTTTTGGATTAAGAAACCAAAAAAGTCTCCTCAATAAACAGTAGAATTCCTAATGTCTGGTTTCCCATGAATTCATGGCTCATACAGACTCCCTGCTTCCAGTGAGATGAGCATTCTGACTGAAGCGTTTTCCACAGCTAGAACATCCATAATATGTCCCTCCAGTGTGGATTCCTTCATGTCCAATAATAGGTGAGTTTATGCTGAAACTTCTCCTCTGTGAGAACAATAAAGGTTATTCCCTTCATCTGAGAACTTCTGATACAATTCTAGGTACTCCCTATTTTTTGAAACCACTGCCCTGTAGTCAAATTGGACCAAAATTACCCAATAGATCCAAAGTTCATGGGGAAGAAAACAAACAAATGGATAGTCTGACACATATACTTGGGGTGGTGGCTAATGAAACAGAAAACAGAAAACGTTAACATTTATTGGCAGGTAACCGCCCCAGCACCAAGTTACCAAGCCCTGTTCTCTTTGCTACACAGTGCCTCTGGTCCTCGAAATGCTCACTTCCTTTCTGGACAGCAGGACTCACTGAACAGGAAAAACGGAGAGCCTTTCTACTTTCTTTAACTCACAGTTTGGCAGTTAAGGCTTTTTTCCACAGTGGAGAGAGAACTAGATTCGAATTTCCAAAGGCAAGAGATCCAGTGCTCCTCTCTCACATCCTAGGCAGCTGGTCTATGCATGTAGCTATTGTATAAAAGCAAGACCTGCTCTCATCCCCGTTTACTTTTCCTCTGCTCGTCACCATGAATTTTCTGAGGAAACTCAACCTGTTAGCACAGACCAAACATACTCCACAAATGCCTCCTTGGTTGAGACCCTCAGCAGACTCAGAAAAACTCTTCATTTCCAAATATTAGTCAGGATTTAACTAACTGCTGCTCAACCTCAGCTTTCAGCAGGCTACAGTACTTTGGGGCATAATCAGAAGCAAAATTTCTTGCACCTGGGAACTTTGTATTAAACTAGGTTTGTCACTAGACAGCATCTAGTCTAGTCTTTTCATGATCACATTTCAAAATAGGATGGAATGCAACACTGTGCAGAGTAAGGTCCGAAACGTCACAGCTGATCTCCCCTGAACATATAATACTCCACTATTCAATTCTAGCAACATTCTTTTAGTGTTGCTTTGCGTGTGTAATTTCCTCATCTTTTAAAAAAAAAAAACAAAACAAAAAATAAAAGAAATTTTTCATTTGACCTCAAACACCCACATCAATTATCACCAGAGTTGAAATCTCTAGATCTGTCACATACTACTCCTGTTGCTTATTCTACTCTGTCACCCACCAGAAATAGATTGTTATTCTGCATGGACCAGCTTAGAAGAAGCTGCATATATTTTGTCAGTGAGTTTCAGATACGTAAGATGGTAGCAGAAAGCTCCTGAGATCTCTTCATGGCTCTCTCTTCAACTTCACTGCCCAATCCTACTTTGGCCCAGAGCAGATGGAAGTAAGCGTTATAAAAATATACATATATATTTGATTCACCTGTGAAAGCCAGGCTTAGGGTCCAACTGCGCACATTTGGCTGCTCTATCAAGATGACACATGCACAATCCTTTCCCTCATTCTTTGCTTTCTGAAGACATGAGGTATGATCACAGTAGGTGAAAAGGGCTGAAACACTCACACTGCTCAATGAGGTAGGTGCAAGTGCAGGCTGATCAGGAAAAAGTTGTGATAAGCTCAAGTACATTCAGCAAAAACAGTCCTCCGACGGGCTGGCAAGAACGTGGAAAAATTCTTTACTGAACACATCTAAACTTTGCAAGTTTAAAAAGCCTTGTAACACGGTAATATCTGAGGCATATTTTCAAGAAGCTGAAGAAAAAACGCATCCTCAAAAACATTGTATTTGTTTGCTTTTAAAGTCAGTGGATAAAAAATCACTGCATTATTTTAGGATGAAAAAAAAAAAAATGCATATTTCAAACCTCAGTCTTCCGAAGGCAATAAAACATTCTGAATGAAACTTTCAAAGAAACTCATTATGAGTCAGTCACCTAGCATTTCAGATGAAAGCATAAGTAGTTTGATATATCTATAAATAACTGAAGACAAGGAAAAATGAGGCAATCTCAGTAAGTTGAAGAATATTGAGACTATCTGGAGAACACTGAATTTCATGGACTGGAGAGTACGCCTCCAGTACGATTATCCTGTGGGATTTCTCATATAGGGAGAGAGAAGGGGACAGAGAAGACAAAAATAAACAGAGCACTTTCTATTTCTTCACGAGGACTTATCATCAAGGCACATTATCTCATGACAACATCACCAGAAGGAAATATATCTTTAAAATTACCAAAATGATTCATCTTAATCCACTGCTAAGAAGGGATCAGCCATTAGAACTCATTGTTATCCTTATGCAAAACATAGCTTTGAATACATAGAAAAAGAAGAGCCAGGGAGAAAATATTGGGAGAGAAATCACAACTCAATAATATCCATAATAATGGAGCATTTTAAATTGTACAATAATTGTCTATATTAGTGACAGGAGAGGATTGTTTCTTACACAGAGTTCATACTAGCCTTCCCATTATGACAGTTTTTACTTTTCTTTCAACATGAGCTACAACAGTATCTATTAAAATTGGACCTAGTGTTTCAAGAGTTTCCACTCATCAGAAAGAAACTAGGTACAAAGAAAAATTATAAAGTTCCCCTAGAACTTACAGAAATGATGGTGAATGCTCAGGGGCAGAGGGGGGGATTTTTTCAAATCATTGCCCTTTCCCCAGAAAAGCAGATGTCTCAGTTAAAATAAGAATGGTCTATCCATAAAACAAAAACAAACGCTTTCATAACACAGAGGCCTCATCAAACATCATTCATGCCTTTTTAGAACTTTCACTCATCCTGTATCCAGAAAAAGCAAGCCAACTGGCCTTTCATATAAGGAAAGGTATTAAAAGAGCTTTTGCACCTCAAAAATCTCAAAAAATGTTGATAAGACAAAAGATTCAATCACAATCATCGTTTCTGTTTTTAAAGTTTTTAAAACCAATTCACAAGCAGTATGAAAGCAGAATTTTCAACCTAAAGTAGCAGATGGTATGCAAAGATGGATCATTAATTAAATTACCATTTTTGTATACTGATATTTAATATTACCTCTCTTCCTAGTCTGACCAAAGTTACTCAGACTTGAGATCAAGACATCAAATCTCATTTACAAAACCGCTCCATACTGACTGACTCAATATAGACTTGGACTAAAAGCATAATACGCAAGTGCCGCTTGCTTAAAATAAGGAAAAAAATTATTAATTTTCCGTAAGTGATATGAGCAATAAGCTTTGAAAAACATGACAATGATCCTTAATGGAAATACAAAAATATGCAGAAATTCATAAACAACAATCCAAATCAAAGTACCCAAAGCACATGTTATTTCATTATCTACGGTAACAAAAGCAAAGCACTCATACCTGCACCTGGAATGATTGCCAACTTTGTTTCAACTAGGCCCATTTTAGCAGACGAGGCTGAAAACCAAAATTTAAATATGAGCTCTTACCATGATCTGTATGAAATAACTTGCAGAAATATGTAACAGCAGGCCCACAAGAGTGTTAATTTATTACATTTGCTTCATAAAGTACAATTACTTTAAAAGTATTTGCTTACGAATCTATAAATAAACTCAAATTATCTGCCTTTATTAAAAGGCCCAACTAGTCCTACCAAGGCAAGTTCTATACTTTATAAATTTTCACATAGGATGATAGGTGATGCAAGTAAGCTTAGATCGAAGTAGAGCAAACAGACTTATTTGTAGAACGTAAAGTACTAAAAGGAAAAAAAGTTATTATTTAACAACTTAAAATCGGGGGGGGGGGGGGGGGGAGGGGGCGGTGTCTGTTTCTGATGATTATGAATTCTTTAGCTGACTGAATACTCCCTCAGGGTCAAACAGCTTTATATACTATGAGTTACTGGCAACTGTTCAGGACCAAGTTTCCATTTACTTTCCAACAAATGGCTTTACAGTTCTGACAGCTGGATAGGTCAAGGTTCTTCTTTTCATGTGTTGTTGTCACTTTTATAACAGCTTAATTGCCTGTTTAATAATAAACTCACAAACAAGTTTTGCTTGTCCCCCGCAACCTGTTTGCATAAAAACAAATAGTCCATCTAGAACTCTCCAAATGAGGAGAATATTTTAATAATTAAGTAAAATATCAAAGTATCTACCTAACCCTTCTGGGAATATTGCTAGTGATAAAGTGAAGATCTTAAGAACGAAATAAAACACACAACAAAAATATTCCAGCTATCAGTGATAAGTTGCATGAAATTAAACATCAGCAATTACTTCAGTCAAGTTTCTGCTAAATCTCTCAGAAATAATTGGTCATAAACAACTTCAGAATACAAAATCAGTTTTATAAGACTGTTGCCAAGACAAAGATTAGTCAAGCATCCTGCAACACTAAACATCCTTTGTTCAATTAATAGGATCCAGACTTACCTGCCACTCTTATGTCACAGGCTAAAGCAAGTTCTAGGCCACCACCTAACGCAGTCCCATCTATTGCGGCAATAGTAGGTACTGGAAGATTAGCTGAAAAAGAAAGTACCAATTAACACCTGCCTCACAAAGACCACGTCTGGAACATTATTTTTTATTACACTTCATTCAAATTGCACTCAGACTAGAGAAAAAAGTTTTATGAAACAACACAGATCTTAAAACTCATTGTTTAGCATCGCTTTGGCAAGAAGTTGACTCCCTCCTCCGATCACTCTGAGGTCAAACTGCATTGCAAGTCTTTTTCTTCAACTTCTGCTAAGTTTTGACAAAAAATTGACTGAGATACTCCAAAAGCACACGTTGCAGATGTTTCCAAAGAATAAAATACAAATATTTGAAGAGCCACATACACAAACTTGGCAGCCCCCAGCTGAAAAACAGACATTCTCTCATAATTATTAGCAACTGTGATGATGGCATAGCTGAAAGCTCTGAGTGCTAATATTCCCAGATGTCCTGTGGGCACCACTATGGTCCCTTTCTGCTATTAAGCAGCAGCTAATAAGTAGCTGACTAGAGTGTGGGAAAGTCTTCAATCATTGAAAAAACAAAACTAACAAAAAAAAAACCATGTTGCACATGTACATGACAGGTAGTATGGTCTCCAGAGGCCTGTGTGACCATGACAATGTATTTTTAACTTATCATCAGTGTTCTGACACAAGGAATTCTAGTATTAAGCATTCAACTATAAGTAGTTGAATGATGAAAAATGTGTTTTTCCCCACAAAAAATAAATGCATGTTTACAGCTTTAACTATATTTAATATTACATTTACTACAAGTTATTGCTAATTTTAAACTATGCTGAAAAAAATGCACAAGTAGTATATTTTTGCTACTAAAATTTCAAAGACAGTCAAAAGCAATGAACTGTTGAAATTCATTAGCTGAACACTTGGGTATACAGCTTGTTGAAATGTTAAACCAGCTCTTGACAGCAATAGTTTTTTCTGCAGATGTTAAGAAAATATTTTCTTCGCTTTAATGTTTCAGCTACTTGAATTCAATGACCAGCTCATTCAGTCTTAGTTGGAAGTTGAAAAAGAAGAAAAATCTGCTGCCAAAACATAAACGAAAATGAGGTGAGAGAGAATAAGATCACCCTTTTTAAAATCTAGAAGGATAATGTGACCAGAAATGATCAATTTAAAATATTAAATATAAATAGTATTTCCTTTTTCAGTGAACTAGCTAGTTCTAAGTTTAGAATTTGTTCCACTAAGCTTACTTTTTTCTTGTCTGACATACATGTCAGATAAGTTAATTTGTGAACGATATCAATTAAACGTTAATATACATCAGCATAAATTTGTATATGAACAAGTGGTCCCCTAGTGGTTAACAAAACAAAGTATCAAACTGAGTAAAAGGCTACTTTTAGTTGCAAATCAACATCCTTTTATGATTAACAGCTAATGAGAATCAAATTTTCTTTAAAATAAAGAAAGAACAAAAAGTTATAAGTGCTATTCAAAATTAAAATAGCTGCTATAAATCAAGGTCTCTTGTTTGGTGGTTTAGAACTGGTGATCTGAATCAAACTCCAGTGCCAAAAAAGACTATTGATTACTGCCTGCAACAACATCAAGTACTTGCAGGCACTTAAAAGTCTCCAAGATATCCATTACATTTGGCATCTACCACAGAAGACACAAGAAGCAGAGGAACATAAGTAAAAATCTGCTTTTTTGCAACGTACTTTTCCTTAGGCAACTCTCATTTCCAGCAGGGCCAGACTGCTCACCAAAAACCCTGTCACCCTCAACAACGTGCAATACAATCTAGCATCCAAAGTTCAGAGCTGATACAGTGCTTTCTTAAAGCAAATTTCCTCTGTTATTGGTAACTGAAAAATCATTTGCCTGAACGTGAATAATCATCATTAACTGCAGTTTCCAGGGATTTCTGGCTACATGCATTTTTCCATTCTTGAGACATTAGCAAATAGTATCCTGAGTACTATTTATCCAATTTTTGCAGGACTTTGAGGCATACTACTTTCTCTGTGATGAATAACTTCCAGTTTTAGCTATGGCATAATCCAAGCACACTATTTTAACAAACAGAAGTGAAACTCATGATAGAACAGTGTTATAAAACAGCTTGGTTTCAAGAATTACAGTCACAATTTCTAATAAAAAAGAAATACTAAAATTCTTAATTCACAGGAAGAAAAAGCAGTTTGGTCATCTTCACCATATGTTAGCTTCATCACTTCTCAAGGATATTAATTTATAGGGTCACCTGACATGCGGAAGCTGACAATGAGCGACCCTTTAAAGTATTATACAAATTCTTTACAACAGCTCTGTCCTAACAGCACATACACATCAAAAGAACTAAAGAAATAAACCCATTTAACATCTTTTTGTCAAACAAAAACAAACAATATGAAAATAAATTAGCAGTTGCTCTGGATTAAAACATGAGTTTAAGTCATTAAAACTTAATACCAAGGGTAAAGCTTCTTGAAGTTTTCACATTTTGTACCACCAAAGGCACTTTTTAATAAAAAATATGAAGACAAACATGAATAAGAGCTGAAACTGGTCAGCTTGCAACAAACCCAGATGAGATACTGGGGTAAGGGGGGAGTGCAGCAGAAGGCCCTGCAGACTTAACTGAGTAGCATGGCTCAAATTTTAAGAATGCTAGATTGAGTAAACAGACAGGCCAGTCTCCATAATAATTTTACTTGGCAGGACTCATTTGCTACAAACAACAGGCAAAACCAAGCTGCCTTGTCCAGTAGCTCAATAGTTTTATTCTAAAGCATTCCACAATTTTGTCATGCTGTAGCTAATGGATATAAATTTAAGATAAGATTTTGTATAACTGACCATTAGAGTTGGATTCAAAATGTGATACAGGTTTATCATCGTAAAATCCTAAGCTGCGTGGAGTCCACAAAAGGAATTAGAAATATATATAAAGGATGGACAAAATAATTTAAGAAAATTAGAGCGTGCAACGCACAGATGACTGTGTATATACGCAGATTAATGTTGCTGGAGGTAGTTAAAGAGACCTGTGATATTCCTTGCTTCCTTGCTATACGTACGATACAGAGGCCTACACAGCCACCATTGAAGAATGGAATGGTCCCGCAGACCTAGAACTTGTAGTTCTGGAAGTAAGGGTCCCAATTGTTACTGCAGTAACCTCCCCATGAATCAATAAAGCAGCCATGCAATCCCGTTCAACCACCAACACCACCCAAGATGTAAATGTTCCTTTACACATAATTAGCAACTATCTTCGAAGCAGTCTGCTACAGATTAAGACGAGTAATTCCAGTTCTAATAATCACAGCAGTCAGAATTTGGTATTCAGTAAAATTAAAATGGAGCCCCACTTAAAAAGTGTTCCTTTTAAAACATTTGATATGAAATGCCAAAAACGAAGGTCACGTTCACATCACTCCCCTAGTTATTCCCCCTTTAGCACCTGGACAGCGCTGAAGGAGTTCTTACTGCCAATCTCCATTCTCACTTTGGTGATCTTTGGCAATCAATCCTCAGAAAGATCAGTTATTCAGAAGCAAAGCAGTACAGGTCACTGCTTCTGGCCTCTACTGATCCAGACATAAGATTCATAAGCCTAACTTGCGTTTTCTGTAATTATGAATAGACAGCTAGTGGTCTAAGAAGAAAAATTCTTGTTTCCCAGTACCGACTTTAAGGAAGTAGTGATGGTACTCCTCTCAAACTGGGAGAGTTTCCAACTAAGCTACAAGTAGCAACAGAATTAGAATTTATATGACAGCACCGTTGAGTTCTGACAGAATAGAGCAAAAATCAGAATGGAGAAATACACTTCTCCAAACTACTTATTCCACAGCTGCGTTTCTGATTATTTGACAAATAACATTTGTTTAGCGCCTAACTCACTAGGACAAGCAACTTCAAGTGTCATTTCTAGCAGCTTATTCTTCCTCTTGAATAATGGATCCCATAAAACATAAAGAAGCAAAGATGAACTGTAATATCCTGCATACTCCGAGTATTATGTAGTATAGCAGAGGAAAGTGTGCTATAAATTGAGGGATATATAAAAAGCTCTGCAATGAAGAAAGCGTGGCAAATATTTGTATACTCCTGCCTGCAGCACAAATCCTACCTTACTGAAAAGAAACTTTCCTCTCTAATTTATTTCTCAGTACATTCATTTAAAAGCAATAATGATAATGGAGAAGAATGGATTCTAAATAAGGATATAAATGGTCACCTACCCAGAAACGACTAAACACAGCTAAACATCTGTTTGCACATTGCATAATTGATGGGCCAGCCATTAGGAAAGCAAGAAAGAAGAAACAGAAGTCACAACATACAGTGAAATGTCAAAAAAAGAATTATCAAACTTTGGCTTTACCATTTTGTTATTAAAAGACAACATACAAGTTATTTATCTTCAGCAAAGGCTTTTTGTATCATCTGAAGATCTCCTAACAATAGCTTAAAAATCACATAATACTTCAAGTCCTATCCCGGTCTGCGGGTCAATTCCTCCACCAACAACGTAGAAAGGTATAAGATCTCTTGCTATATAGCATTCTCTTACTAATTCAGACGTTGCAAGTTTTCTGGCTGCAAATTAGAAAATAATGTTCCAAAGGCCACTGACTTAAACACGAATTCTGAATCAGCATTAGTGATTACTTAAAACTATATGCTTGCATGACATAATTACTACAAAAGGATATTTATCTGGTTTTAAAATAATTTAGTTTATATCTAAATATTCATGTTCTATAACTCAGTATCACCCTAAATAGACTCCTCTTCCACCCGAGATCTTTACCCTCGGGAGCAATGTCACAAGAAGAGATTATCTCTAATTCAGAATCTTCCCCTCAAAAAATGAAAGTGTACACAACTACGCATTCTGAGTGGCAGGCAGAGGTAGTCTTCAAGCAGTTATGACAACTTGAATATTCTTTACTTGAGGAAAATTTTAATCACAAAAGTGCACTTTCATGTAAGTTAACTTATCTCACAGGAAGCCAGAAAAAGAGTTTTGAAGTGCTGTAACACACACAGAATGCTAAATCTTGATTTCACCTTTTGAGGCATCTTCATAAAGAACTACAGTAAGTCACTAAGATAGAATACAAACTAAACTTTGCACTTGAAAAGGAATGTCAGTTGTGTTTGAAGCATTTATTTTGCCCTGCAAAATCCGATTTAAACAGTCAGTCAGTCACTACAATAAAGTTCACCTGCATTTTCAGCTATAAGTACTGCCTTCAAAAAAAGGCCTTTCCATAGGTAGAAAATTAACAGAAACCAACTACTTCAACAAACGCTTTCATCCATTTGGCAGGATGATCATAATACAGTGAAGTCCACTGAAAGAAAAAGCGGGGGGGGGGAAGACGAAGCATGTAGGAACATGAGACTGGCTAAAAGAGACTGAAATAGCTGTCAAACTTCCCTGTCTGAACTTGAAGTCAAAGACGACCGGTCAAACCATTTTTGTGCAAGGCAGGTATGAACTGCTTCTACTGTGGGAAATGCAAAAAGCAAAAATAAGGAAAAAATGCTTACTTCAAGTAATTGATAGATTTACCTTTATTCAAAAAAGAAAATAGACAGAAATATCTCCTTGTCCAAAAGTATGACCACACTTTTCAGTTTGAAAGATCCACACATGCATTTAGATACAGAAAATTATTTTCCATACATTTGCCAGTCACAGCTGTGAAAGGCTTTTAGCTACCCTCTAATTTCTGAGTTTTGGATAAGAAGCTTAGTAAACTGCTACAGTTGCCAGATTTATTTGAACATCACTATCTTTGCTTTCATACTTTCAAACTTCAGATAAATAACTTGTAGCAGGAAAAAGTCACATAGAAGTTTTATTTTTTAATACTTGTAAGACATTTTGCCCCCCTTTTTTAATGAAAATGGTTACTGCCGATTGTTTACAGTTCATTACTAGGCAAATGATATTATTAAATTTTATCTCCTCTTTATTAAAAGCTACCAGTGATGGCAGTAGGCAGAAAGATTCTGAAAGCATCTCTCTGAATCCCATTAATTTCCCAGTTTTCTTCACTGATTCACTAACCCTTATAAACGGCCTGTAAAAATATTTTCGAATTGACACAGAAGACTTTGTATAGGAACATCATGTACTTAATTAGAATATTCTCTCTTCAGTTCTTTTTCATTGACAAGTAACGGGGAACAGCACGTTCTATGTTATTGTTAATAGCAGCGACAGCTACGAAAGTACTGGGACTGAGAGCTGCTTTAAGAAAACTCTTTAGCTACTGTCCTCCACAGCCAACTTCTCCTGTGATTTTCTTGCATCTTTTTGTACTGTATAAAATAGTTTGGATATTTCATTCGTCTCCAGTAATATGCTGCAGTTTGATATATAGACTCTTCAGTTGTCTTCGTACTTAATAATGTTCCCTTTCGTAGCGTTACTTTGTCCTCAGTAAAACAATACCGAAGTAAGCCTTTGAGGACAGAATCTACGTTACATGCAATTTTCTTTTTTTGTATAGTGTACACAGAAAATAAAATTCAAATAGCAGCACACCTATAACCTCAAATAGTTAAGGGAGCCCAATGGGGCAAGACTTTCATTCATCTATTTACTGGCTACTTGTTTCATTTACAGTATGACGATAACATCCTCCCGTAACAGTATAAGCAGCCCATTCGACATAATATAAAGAAAATCCCAAAACATGTGATCATTTTAGCTGAACATGTCTAGAAATTTTTCGCCTGTATCTGTTTTCATCAATATTTCATACATATATGAATATTTCATTTTCATTTATTAGTTACTTTCTACACTCTTAAATGAAAGATGGAATTAAATTTCAACTGCTCTAATGCTAAAATATTTTTAGTTCTATATTAGCTTCATGTATTAAGTAACATTTTCAATCAGTTCCTTCATTGAGCATTACACAGGAAACAAATTTTTAAAAACTTAAAAAAACAAAACAAACAAACTCTTTTACAGTAAGCTTGAAAGAAAACAAACCAAACAAAAACTCTAGCTCTGTAACATCAAAGCAGTTCTGGCCACCATGACATCCAGCACATATCTAGGCAAAAATCCATGTTCATCGTATGACTGCAGAATAGCATGGTTAAGTCTAAGCCTAAGCAACTAGCTTAGCATTTCTTGGATAGCACAGAGCAGCATAACACTTTCTGTACCATGCCAGGTGCTGCTGCCCTTTGAATATCAATTGGTTCTAGGCACACGGCCAGAGACTGAGGCGGGCAAGGCAAAAGAGCTAACGAATTATTCTCTCTCATTCAGGGATAGAAACATTCAAATTCAAACCTGAACAGGGTGAGGAAGGGGAAGAGTTTCCCAACACATCAAACATAAGGGAGGGGACAGAAGCAGTGGACAGCAGGTCATACTGGAGGTATGTTTTAACAGTCAGTGTGCAAGTTAGCTATGATGATCCCAATTTGACCATGCAGAACCCCTCTTTTTGTCATTTTCCTCCCACAAAGAAAACTAAGAGCTATGTCCAGAGCACAGTCCCTTTTCCTCATAGAACAGCATTTGAAATTACTATCAGAGGGAAACTAAACTACAGCTAAGATTGTTAATTTATGTCAAGACTGAATAGCAGCAAGATGAAGGAAAAGGATCTGCTGTGCAAAGCCACCTCCTTCCCTAATCCTTAGATCTACAAGAAGGAAGATCAGCTGATCCTAATATTCATATCCTCTGTTTCTGTATCATTTTTACAATAATTTTTATAAAGTTATTATTATGGAAAGAAAAAAGTAGATGAACAATCTGGGAAGCAATACTGTCATATAAATGGCTAATAAACATCTTGGTAGAGAAGTTCAATGTTGCATTCATTGCCATCATAATGGCAGAAAGTTTAGAACAGTGTTTTTTAATTAAAACCAATCCAATGCAATTTGACAAAGCACATAATTTCAGCTCTGCAGGGACAGCACTGTCTATTTAGGAAACAGACAATACTTACTCAGAGGGTATCTTAAATTAATTCAATGTTAAGAGAAGCAGTAAATCAAAGCTGCTGCTGGAAAACAACCAAGGGCTCAGCAATGCATTTCAGAATCCTAGTAGTCTCAGACTATAGTAGCCATGCTGTAGCATAGCACTTCAGCTGAACAGGCAACAACATATCATAGCAGGAGAAACATTGTGCCAAAATCACCCTTTCACAGCCTCAGCAACACAGGGAGACCGAGAATGAAGGTGCTAAGTATGGCAACATCAGCTATAAATTTGTCATTTTTCATATTTGATTTCTACCTGTGATAGTTCATTCAGCCTCCCAGTGAATGCTTTTATAAGTTATGGCTTACACCTGCACTTCCCCAAGAGGGAAATCCACAGTTCTTCTCACTGGATTACTGAACTACAGTTCCATCTTTGCTGACCAGATTTACTTTCAGCAAATCCAGATGGATTTGGTCAGTGTTACATACGCAGCTGTCTGCTGAAGCACTAATCAGAAGATAAATATTTGTCCAAAACACAATATGATCCATACAATATGACATTTGCATGATTTATCTATAACAATGAAACCAAAGATATAAAGTTGAAAATAAAATTGTCTAAGTGTCAGTTTTCTTACCTAGCCCTAGAACGTCATTCTTCATTTTGGTAGGGTCTCTGTCATTCAAGAAACTCACCAAACACTTGGTCTGGGCAAGACAATCTACTTTTTAGTTTGTCCAATTGCCAAATATTCATTCCAAGTTTAAGGGTACCTTCCTTAAGTGTCAGGCAATTGTATACCCATTTCAAACGACGGTTGTTTCAGAAGTTGTCACCGTAAACTTCCTTGAAGTTTTGAGTATCTTCCTAAACCTGATCAAAATGGTTTACGTCTGTGCTACAGGCAGCAGAAAGCAGTTGGCATAAAGTGAACTTCTTCTATCCTTCATTTAACAATTGACCACTGAATTCTAAAATTCTCACTCACTTCAATAACCAGCAGCAAAGTAAATAGCAAATTCACTAAGGTTTGAAATTAATACTGCTAATTCCCACACTCTTCCTGAAGCTCCAAAATAAACAAATACTCTATCAGGACAAAATATTTACACTCTATTTTAGTCTCTTAATATGATTTATCATGTGAAAATCATGTTTATTAAAGGAAGAAACCATGTAAAATCTCTTGGTGCAGAAAGAAAAGAGATATATCAAGCTGTAAATCTGTTCACTAGAAACATCTGCATGTCTGCGTGAGGTGAAATTTCACAGCACAACAGCTATTACAGAACAAATTTAAGGTGAGCATGTATTGCATTAGATATATAAATATATGATTGCATAAGAAATTACAAAATGTATTTTATTGCATTTTGTCCAGAAACAAATTTGGATCTCTTCTCCCTTCCTTATAAAAGCATCTTAAGTACCTCATGGAAATTTATGGACCATTCCTCACCAGTTCTCCAGACTTTTCCAACATACACGTTTTTATGCAATATCAAATCATATTCTTAAAAACTCTAAAGGACTACTCAAAGTAGTACATAATCCTCAAAATAAAGGCAATAGTCATCAGCATATCCTTTGAAGAGCAGAAGAAAGTAAAATTTAGAAGTTGGTAAACTTGCACATATAAAATACTTATCATAGCAAAGATTAAGTATTCTATATTTTAAGAATCACATCTCACATTCAGTTTACTACGCAAGGGAACATTCTTTCACCATATGTAACCTGTATGGTTTTGGCATACATTCATCAGAGAATAAAATAGATTTATGCTGGAGAAGACAGTCAGTAGTGCTCCACAGAAGCCCCTAAAACTCAAATACTAAAATAAGGCACTGAATTGGACCTCAACAATCTTTCTTATGGTAAAGCCTTGAAAGTAGGAAAGAAAGTGTGGTGGCAATTAGCAGACAAGAAGTCAAGTCAAAATCGTATAATTCTGATCCCTCTCTTGGAACCTCTAGGACCAAGTTTTGACAGCTTGCTTTCACAAAACATGTAGCATACTGTTTGGTACAACCTAAGAATTTCTAAGAATGCAGGACCTTTAATACTCAGAAAAGGAACTTTTTAGCAAATAGATTATTTTCTTGAAGGATGAGCAAGGGCACTCTCTTATGTAAATCAAAAGTTTGTTTACCACAGAGAGGAGCCAGAATGACAGAAGAGTGCTAAAAACTGCTACGGAGAAGGGGGTAAAAAAATACTTTATATAGATCTATAGCTATTTTGAATATAAAGAAAAGCTCACCCCAGTAAAAAAAGTCATCACTGTTAAGGAAACAAAACGCAAGTAACTGAAAGCAAGGTGCTTTTATTCAGGGGAGGCACATCCAAGTTTGAAAGCTGGTTATGTTAAAAATAATCATACTTGTGAAGGCTATGTCTAAACAAAATTACTAAGTATTATCTTTTTTTAAGGTCATATCACAACTTATGCTTGTAAACTAATCAGATGTCATAAGTGAAGCAATATAAGGTTTGAGTGGAACATGTCCAATAAAAAAACAAGTTATTTCCACTGAGCAAATGTTAGTATTTTAGTAAAAAGTTCTCCTTTCTTAGCTCAGTTCATCTCTAGGTTTCATTAGGCTACTAGAAAGGTCTTTTGCCTCCAAATGAGATACAAAACCAAGCTTACCCATGCTTCAGCTGGGATTTTCAAAAGTACCTGAGAAAGTCATTCTCTCAAATCTTCAGTGGGATTTAAGTAATTATGCCTCTTACGTTCCTTGGAAGAGCTCTGGCAACCAGTAGTGTTTCTTACATATTACAGGTTCAGGTCAAACCTCACCTTTAACAATTACTAAGATCTGCCTAGGCCAAATTCTTTCTGTAGTTTCACTTCTTCCTTGTGTTAAACAAGTCGTTTTCCTGGTGAAGAGCGGTTACTGCATTCGGCCCCTTCTGTAGCCTCACTTTGCTTTGCAGCAGAAAACATACGATGGTAATAACACAGCCCAGACCTCACAGTTACTATAAAGAGACAAAAGAGCATGGATTTAATCGGGAGCTACACCATATAATATATGCTGAAGATCTGACCCACAATGATGGCACTTTTCCCCAAGAGGTCAAAAAATGGGGCTTCTGGGAGTCAGTGACATTTGACCTCATTTTGTCAGAAGGCCTGTTTTGTTGTATATGGTTTCAAGAGATCCATCTATGTTTTTCTCTGAGCTTTCTTGAGTGTAAAAGCAGCCTTATATCAGTAACGAAGAGCCTTAAAGTAGAACATACTAATGGACAAGTAGTCTCATATTCCTACTCTTAAGGGGAGGGGAGACGAAAAAAGGCAACCCACACAACTCTGATATAATTTTAGCAAAAGCAGTAACTGCTAAAAATAGAGGCTGCTTTGATTTTTTTCCCCCCTCAACTTAAAGCTCTTAGAGCTGCAGCTAATAGCTCGGTACAATTTTTTTCAGCCTTTTTTCCAAGTGCTTATTTTTATACTAAGTGATATTTACTGCAGTTTTAATACTTTACCCAAATTTAGCAAGAAGTTATAAATTAATCCCATAAAAATGCTGCAACAAACAAGCGCAGTATGCTTTTAATTTCCAGAAAATTCCTCTCTGTAGCTGTATTCCAAAATGATACTGCAGCCTTTTAGAAAACCACTAACGTAAGGATTTTAAACATCATGAAATTGACAGGAACTAAAGAAAGCCAAGATATGTCAATTCTAAAAAGCTAAGTTCATCCAGTTATTCAAGCCGTAAGTAACCTTTCAAGTATTTTGTCTACAGAGATAACAATGTTTCTTTCTGAAAACACTGTTAAAAAGAAGTATCTCCTTACTAGGTCAGACAACTGAACATAAACAGAATTATCAAAACATGACCTATTTCTGAAAAACAAAAAGTAGAACACATTGTAAATGAGATTACAGCGTTCAACATGGATAGGAAAAGAACAAAGTGGGAAACTGGAAATACTGTTCCCTAGCTGTATAGCATCTGTGCAGTGGCAAATAATCATTAGAGAATTACTTTCCCTCTTTAACCATCTCACAACATTCTGGTTGCTGCTGGGCAGGCAAAATACCTTGATCTGCTTTTTTTCCAATATACTGATTCATTGCCAGTAATCCAATGCAAACACAGTGTCTCACTAGTTCCACTGAAGTTACATTTTGTAATGCCAGACCACTTCTTTAGAAGAAGAAAAGGAGAACTGAGAACCTCTGACTTACTAACAAAAAAAAAAAAAATTTAATGTTCTCTTCTATTCATCAGGGCATCACCATACAGCATCACACCATATGCATCAATCTCATCTCCAGGTTTTTAAATGCACCTATTTGTGTAGTGTCCAAACACACATGGTGTGAAAAGTAAATAACATTAGAAGCGATGTTTCAATATTTTTTGCTAATCCTGAACAACCAATTTACATGCAAACTAACGGCAAAACAGTGAAGCAGGAGATACCCAGACACCATGTTACTATGAAAAAGACTTCTACTTAGTAATTGGCTTTTTATTGCCCCCTCCATCCCTCTATTTTAAGAAAGCTGGCAAAAAAGAGAGTCCTCTACCCAAACTAAGCAAGAGTGCTGTTAAGACATTTACCAAAGCCTATGTTCAAAGTCTTGTTTCCCTTTTCCAGCTTATAGCTTTGTCCATTTAGCTAGCTACTACATCCCCTCACAAACTTTCCTATCTAGATATTTCAGATTTACGTTCTCAAATACGCAATTTCACTTACAACTTCATGCTCCTTTCTTGAGGAAAAGAATGGAGACAGGTGAATGAAAGCACTCCTCAGTACTACTTCTGGTCTCCTAAACTTCATGTAATTCACTGTTAGTGTAATGATCCATTGCAAACCTTCTAGATAACATTGGAAATTCGCTTACATACTCGGCATTTAAACAATCGCACAGGAAAGTTAATTCAGTTGAAGACAACCAAACATTTGCCATACAGTCTTTCAGCTTTTAGGCAAATTAAAGCATCAAATCCCTGCTTATACTTTTCCAGTTACTCAATGAACAATGCAATATCCAAATATTTTTTCAGCTTTTAAGTATTTTCTCATCTAAAAACAAAAATGAACAAGTACTTATAGCTCTGATAAAAGGAAAATCTTAATACCTGCTACCTCTATTTAAACATTAATGGTAGCTCAGAAAGTATCCTCAGCAACTTCGGTCCAAGAAAGGCTGAAAAGTTATTGCTTAGAGCTACAGAATTCTCCAAAAAATAATAATAATAATAATTTACAAAGTAACTGAATGGAACAACTTGTTGCCTCTTGCTTTGCATTCCCATAAGAAAACTAACTTCAGCATGAAATACAGTATCTGCTGCAGGAAATTAATGGTCTATTCATTTCTGGATATTTGATTGATTTTTTTTTTTTTTTTTTTTTTTAAAGAGCCTTGAGGATCTGCTTCACTTCAAAGACAAGATATTAATTCAAGAACTCAAATATCTCCATGAAGTTCCCAATTAAAGACTCATTTTTCAGTAGTCTGTCATTTACCCGCCATAACCTACTAGTTTCCATCCATAACATTCCGCCAAACAAAGATGTGTATCTTTGTTTACATTAGACAACATTATTAAGGAAACAAAATCATTCTCTCAGAAAAAATTTATTCCTCAGAGGTATATATTTTTTTCTCCAGTCTAACTTACTCATTGTAAATTTAAAAAGAAGGAATAGTCTTTTGCTCCATCTCATATTCCATGGAGCCTACAGATTTCAGTCAGGTTAAATGCAATGTTAAGAAATATCCTAAACTGGGATATAGGAATTTATATGTGTTCTTTTTCTCAACAATATAAAGCAGGAACGACTAAACTGGTTGCAGAAGTTTGCTGATATCAGTGCAAGACTACACCTTCCAAACTTCTTACTACTGAAATATATATACGCAGCACACAACACTATAATGTAACACAGTAACTTGTGCCAACATACATTTTCTTTAAAGGAAGGTAAATATCATGCAACAACCCTGCGTGATTACCTATTTAAGCTTTTAAAAAAGCAATGGTTCACTGAAAATTTTCTGCAGACTATGCCAAAACATCAAACGACAAAATAAGTTGCTTACATGTTTCACATTGATAAAATGTATTGTTTCAAAGTTGGCACACTTGACTTCTCCTTTTAACAAAACATATTGGCAATGCCATGTTAAGAAACAATTATGTTAAAATTGATCTGCAGAGCCATAGCTATATAATGATTTGACAGTGCATTCCTTATCTAAAATTTTCAGAGAAATTACTATTTTTAAAAAACACTATAAATCAAAGAGAATTAAAATCCTAGACCATTAACAAGTTCTATTACAACAAAACAGATGTAGATTCAACAAAATTTTACAAGGCACATTTTCTATCAATAATAGATGTTTAACATGTTTCTAAAATATATTCAAGGCATTAATTATACCAAACAAAAGAATAATAATAAAAAATAATTTCAAAGCACTTGGCTATCACAAAACAATCCTTCCTTCTTGAAAATAGTAGTATAAATCACCTCCACTTCAGATGAAATTATGAAATTTAGCTTTTTCTAGAATTCTAAAAAATAAAGTCAAACCCTACTAGGCATATTTAAAAAAAAAAAAAAAGGAATGCACCATGATTTGTATTTGTCTCATCAGTATAAATAGTGGTGGATATCTTACTATGTGTCAAGAATTAATCATGCGTGTTTATGTCATTCCTTTGATTTGACCTTTCCAGGTTAGTTAGATAATGCATTGTTCAAAGGAGAGGTTACTTACCCATTTCATTAATGGTTGCTCTTGCTTTTGAGACAAAAGAACTAACTTCACTTGAGTGCATTTTTGCTCTTTCTTTAAGGTCAGCACCTGTAAATGACATTTCACGTGTATGTTAGTAAGCTGCATATAATATCATAAATATGCTTTCAGAAGTAAATTATTACTGTGTCTCAAAATTTAAGTCTACTTTGAGATAAGGGCAAACTGATCACACTCATTTTCCACAGATTTCAAGGAAAATACAACACAGAAATTTAACTCTGAAAAAACACCACCACCACCACCAAAATCAAATTAGCTACCAGATTTTCACCAAGTATATTTTAATTTGAGGAAGAAATCTCACTGTGAAGAACAGTTTATGAACAACAGAATTTAAAAGTATATATATCAGATGGAAATATTAACTTATTTTCCCAACTGTGTCACAAAGTCCAATAACTATGCATTTTTCATACTATCATCTACTAGCAAAGGATAACAAGTGGAACGCAAAACCCCTAGGATGAATGTTTTTACGGTAATAGAGTTCATTTAACTAAATAAAAAACTTCTACAGTGGACATACTAGCATTTTTCACCTTGTTTTATGGAACTCTATTTTTGAAGATGTTACATACAATACCTCCTTTTAGTTTCCTAAAAAAGCTAAAACTTGAGATGACATTTTCCTCTATTTCTTCATGAACATGTAATTCTGCATATTTATAAAGGACAGTATAACTAGAGTTTGCTATAAAAATGTGCTTTTAAAAATTTACCATTGTTCAGAACAGAAGTTTTCTATCATGAACATGTAGAAAGAGAAACAGGTAATAATAATAGCTAAATACTGAAAAAGTTTTTTTTTTTTTTTTTTAAGACAAAAAGAGAAGAGAGAAAATCTGCACAGATACATTTATTCTCTGAGGATGTGCAACACTCCCATAGAATTTAGTGTGTATTTCTTTCCATTTTGTGAAAATGAACCTGTTAGTCTGAAAGGGCTAAACACAAGACATATAACCTATACAGAAATAGTTTTATATTTCCCTACCATGACAACCAAAATACTATCAACTTTGGAAAAGGCATCACATTCTTATTCAATTAAGATGTAACTCAAAGTTCAAAATTAAGCATCACAGCCTCCCCCCTTTTATCCTTCTGGACTTAACCGATATTAGATGCTCCCTGTCAAACACGGTTTCAGATACACTTTTGTTGATAACAGGAGTTAAAACGCACAACTCTAGTCTTTTTCTTTTTTTTTTTTTTTTGGCAAAACTGGTATCTCAATCTGACTGACATTTTCTGATGGACCTCCAGCTGCCATTTTAAGATAACATGGCCAAAAAACAAGCTCTGCACCTTCCCTTCTACTTTCATCGTAGCAATGCTTCCCATTTTACTGGGGCCTATATTCTCTGTCTATGCATGTCCAATCCAAAAACAATGAAGCATCAGTCCTGACTACGTTTGTATGTTTCCTAGTAATTATATCAAGTTTCATTTACGCTACCAGACACCTTGCCAAAAGTTTCCAAGCAACCTTCTAAGATATGCCTCAGCTGAAGACAGTGTGACGAGCCAGCTGAACAGTCAGTATAAAATGGGGATTATTGTGGTCAAGTCTGTACCGTATCGCTACAAATGTCCACCTTGGTAATTTACAATTAATGCATACAGAAAACTTGCCAAAAACCTCAAAAGCATACAAAATTGGCATGTAAATGGGTATGAATCGGGGTAGTCCTTTAAATCACATGCAACTGCAAAGAACTTCCACAAATGCATTTACGTACAGAGTTCTGTAACTGAAAGAAGCTGCTTTACAAAAGCAAAACATGCTTTTGAAAATAAGCTGATGGCAAAACACGATTTAAAAGCTACACCAGCAAGCGTGTGAATCAAAAAAACAAAAAACACACCACAAACATACACACAGCACTTCTCCAACATCTATTTCTTAATGTCTGGTTCCAGCTTCTACCACTCTGTATACATATCATCTATGTAAGAACAACAAGAAAACCTGTGCTTTAGGGACTAGGGAATTATATGGTTGTATGAAATCCGAACTTCCATACACCAAAATCCTGCTCACTTGGCTGTACCCTTGCGAAGTATAGAAAGTCAGCTTTGAAAGAGAAATAGGGAACCTAAAATATTCCAATGTTCTTGTTAAGAAAGTGTACTGTCAAGATAAGACTTTAAGGCAATTGTTAGGTTTTTATTTATTTAGATTCTTTAAAAGAGCTCAACAAAAAATAACCTTATAAAACAAAAAAATACACAGACTGCAGTTATCTTCATTTCGAATATATATTTGAAGATATCTGCTGAAATTTGTTTTTAACAAAAATTTGCGTAAGTCCATTAAAAGGTAAACTGTCATCTTATAATTATTAATTATGAATATTCTAAAAAGAATTTCTGGTCCCATATTTGCTCTTAGTGCTTCACCCAGCGTCTGTAATCTTACATTTCCCTTTTTCTTAAGTATTTCTCTTTCACCACTGTAGAGAAAATGGAAAAAGGTCTTTTTGTAATACTTTCCTATTTTAGCACTCCAAAGCATCGCAATAATAGCTGAAACTTTTTCCAGAGAGAAGACCTTTAGGCAGAAGCCATTTGTTGCACTCCAGCAGAAGACTCGCCTCAGCATCCTCTGGTTCACAGGAGATGGAACCGCCAGTGACTTAACACTTTTGTTCCTGTTGTAAGATTGAACCACTGATCAAAATTCTTGAGGAATACTTTGATCCATATAGCAAAGAACTATTCACATGTTTCTTCAAAGTCCGTTCTCAAGTCAGAAGTAGGAAAGGTTAAGTTACAGAAAGCAACCATGAAGAGTGCAGCTTCAAGCAAAAATTGCCGTTCTCTCAGCTACTGCAGTGAAAGATCCCTCCTCTCACCCCAAGTTTAGCACTTTAAAATATCTGAAAATACTATCTGTTCAACTGCTGCGAGCAGCAAAGGAGCTGAAGATTTTCAAACCACAAATACTCACACAGAATGAACCTTTGCAACTCTCCCATGGACCACAGTTGAAATACACGAATATGTTTGGCCTATCCCCTTTCCCATACATACTCCCAACAGACTTCAGGGGGTGTGTACTCCGGGCCTGTGACTCTACACCACACTGAGCGTAGGCTCCTCTAAGCCTTTCTACCCCACAACGTAAGGAGAGGGGAGCCATAGTTGCCACTGAGTTGAGGCACACCAACTGTTGCACACTGATTGTGCACTGTAATTATGTCCCCGCATCCATTCGGTTCACACTGAGTCGTTTTCTTCACGTTGCATGTATTGGCATCTTGATGCTCTGTCCCACTGGCTGGATCTTATCCACCTAGAAGCACAGTAAAAACTAGTCAAAACTAACTGTGGGCTAATTCTAGGGCGTGAGGTCAGGCTCTTCAGTTCTCAGCTCTCTGCTCCCAGCCCTTTATACATCTCATTTCAAGGGCCATGCACAGCTGTTCTCAGATTACTAGGAGTTAGCACAGGACAAAGGAGAAACACAACAGTGAAAGACTATGCTGACACTACTACCAGCCGCTTCCTTCTAGAGCTTCTTTAGGATTAGGACATGTGCTCTTCACTTGTGCAGAGAAGCCTCCTCAATCAGCTTCATTCATAGAAGCATTACTTCCAAATTCATGAAATAAACAGGAGAGAATTGTACTGCAGATCTCATATGAACCAGTCCTGGTTGCCAAATACCAATACAAAAACCATTATTTTGGAGAGAGGTGCAGAACTTATCCTGAACCTCCTGAGCAGTAAGTACATAAACAATTTGGTATGGGCAGATCAACCCTTAAAGCTACTCAGAGGAAGATGCATATTGTTTTTAGATATTACATGCATCTCTATTGAGGTCTGTCAACCCTGAAGAATATCTCTGATTTTGATCCATGACCCTAATATTTTTTCCATCCAATACAAGGAGAACACAAAAACATTAGTTATTCTTTACCTTACTTCCCGTGAAGTGTTAGAACCCTGATGAAACTAACCCTCTTTGTATATTGTAAATAATTGACTGCTGAATGGCTGGCTGTTGTACCCTGTTAGTCCAGACAGTTTTGCAGCGTGTGTTTAACCGGCATTTCACAACGTTGCCGGAGAAGTTTATTCGAGAAAGCCAAGGGGAGTCCAGCAAGACAGGTATATTTCTGTTATTCACCAGAATTTTCCCAACTCCACTTCTATATGACAAGGAAGGCTATTTAACTTAGAAAGCGCTCCCAAAGAATCTAAGTTTCACAGTGATTGCTCCGATCCCTACGTCTCTTGCCTTATTTGGATATTTTCACATAATCTCTAAATATAATTTATTTACTGTTGAAAAGCTAAGTTATGAATTTGAGAAATCTGTTCAAAACATCTTTTTACAAGCCTCACTTTCCAAATGCCATACTTGAATGCCTAAAAATTTTCTTGTACAGTACCATATACTGTGCTTTGTCACACACCCCTATAATACGCCACAAAAGCTGTAAACCCATGACAACATTAATCATAATGGGTTATATATCATACTCAAAGTTTTAACCATACTCAATAGATATTTCTATTTAAAAAAATAACTGTTTCATATATCTGGCACACCAAAAATCAAATTGTAGAGTTATTCTACTGAGTGCCAAAAGATGCCCCAACTGCCTTTTCTCTGAAAAGGGTAAGTGACTCACACGCAGGTATCTGACATGGAATAAAGTCTTAACTTCTTACAGCGGCAATGTTATTTTGAGCTTGCCCCTTGACCTGGCTAAAAGCAAATGGGCCAGTTCTGTTTGTACAGCAGAATTTCAATATGGAAGCAACAGCCAAGATTTTCAGAAGGTACACAGATAAATAGATCAAATGGCAAGAAACACCAAAATTGGAACACTAAAAACCGCACAGCACAGAAGCACCACCTCGAATATGCTTAATAACCTGCAGAAATAAGTTAATGAGGAATTTACGAAAGAAACTGACTACGCTTTTAAGACGACATGCACCACCTCACCCATTAACAATAATTGTGGTATACTCAAAGCTCATTCCCATACAGAGAAATGAAGTGAACTGCGAACTAATATTACTCCTCCCACACATAAAAAAATACTACTTAAGATACTGAACTAAAATTCTGAGGCAAAGGGCCAGCTCAGACAAACACTACAGCTTAACTTGCAACTACTGAAAAAAACCACCCTTCAATGTTCATGTGAACAACGCCCTCAAAAGCTGGTATGCGCAACTCCTACAGAAGCCAATGTGATAAATCCAAGTTTAGCTGAAATCAGCAGCAGAACTGCAACTAACTTTAATCAGGTTAGGATTACTACAGAGGGAGCTGCATACACATATGAGGACAGCACTGCAACCAACTTAAATTCAAACACAGAAAGTAAAGATTTAAAAACAATTTTTATTCTCTAAATTTCCAACATTGCTCTGTATCTCATAATTTTTCAAAAATAAAGCTTTTACATCCCAAAATTAATTTACTCAGAATAAATTAATCTCTAATTTTGGAGAAACTGCAATACCTCATGAAGCAAATACACTTAAAGACAGCATAACGTCTGGGGAGATCAAAATTTTGTTTAAAGAGAATTAATATTAACTCTGTACACCACAGTAATAAAAGTTATGAATATTATTCTGCTAACAGACATATACTTCAAGTTAATACTTAAAAATCTTCCATACAAAAGCACTATTTAAATTTGATAGTAGTAATGCCATCATGTGGATGTTTTTTATTTTGCCCTTATCTAGCATTTTTCCGTTTAAAACTATATGCTTGACAAATTACAGTACAAATCAAAGTCAACCACGACTGAAATCTCTTGCCTGTGTAAAAGAAAGAGTGTTATGCTTCGCAGACAAAATATACATTGCGTAGACCCAGTTAAAATGTGAATGAAAGCTTTCAGCTATCACATAACAACCTACTTATTCTACAGAAATAGCTGATATACATATAGAATCAAGTTTAAAATGAAAGTTTCTGCTACACAGTTTAAGAAAAGTAAAAATAAGATGGCTTTCTGCCATATTGAAGTAAATGAATACTGAAGACAAACTGCATTCCTTTGCTCAAATTTTCACTTTAAAAAGTGACTTCAAAAGTAACAGGTCATTTCTATCATTGCTACAAACTTGAAATACTGGATTAAGAGTAGTACACAGAGGGACAATTTTTTTTTTACGTTATTATCGTTACTTCTATGATTACATTCAAAATCATGATTAAATCTATCACATACATGAAAGACTTATTTTTCAAATTAAAAGACACAAACAACTACCATGACAACTGAAGAATTACAGCATCTGTAACTGAAAACAGAAAATATGTTGACATATCATCTTCCAATCAGCTGCATACAGTTTTTAACATTCTACGGTTTGCTGTGATCTTTGCGAGTACAGATATGAACAAACTCTTCCTAGAGTCACAATTTTATTCCAGAAATTTCCTATTAAAAATGCAAGAGTACATCCTTCCACAATGCAGAAATATATCTGATTTATTTCTTGTTGTTTATAGATGATTTGCAAATATGATGATTGTTGTTGTTGTGGTGGTTCCATTAAGAATCCACTGCTCTTCCTAGTCCAGCCAGGCCAGGGATACTTACACCTATCATCAACCCTACCAATTACGGCTACCACTGCTGTTTACTTGAGTAAAACCAACCCAGCCTGATCAGTTAAGAACAGCCAGAACGCTTCAAAAATATTGTGTCCTGGACTTTAAAAACTGGCCATCTTCCACAAAATAAGAAAACTAACAGATTATCACTTATTTGATAGAATTGTAGAAAAATCTGGATTAGAAAGGACCTCTGGAGATCATCTGGGTGAGCCTTCTCTTGAAGGCATGGCCTTAGGCTAGGTTATCCAGGGCCCTGTCACGTCAAGTCTTGATTATTAATAGCAAGGGAGATGCCATCACTTCTCTGGGAAACAGATTACAATGTTTAATTCTTCATTATGAAAGCAGTTATTTTATGCAGATGGAATTTCCCTGAAGCAACTTGTACCCATTGCGTCTTGCCCTGTCACCGTACATCCCTGCGGAGGAAACATCTCTACTTCCTCTGTAACTTGTAACTGTCTTTCAGGTATGGTAAGATTGATTAGATCCCTGCTGATCTCCAGCCCTCCAATCACCTTGGTGGCCCTCTGCCAGCTAGTAAGTGCTGAGCACAGCGGAACAAGCACGTTCCCTGACCTGCTGGCTATCCTCCTCATGATGCAGTCCAAGACACGGTTTGCCTTCTCTACTGCCAGGGCACACTGCTGGTTCATGTTCAGCTTACCCCATGTCTTCTCCAGCAGAGCTACACCCCAGCCAGTCTGTCCCCAGCCTGTTCTGCTGCTTAGCATTATTCCTTCACAGGTGCAGGACTTTACATTTATCTTTTTCTTGTTGGCCTTATCTACTAGCCTGTCAAAGTCTCTCTGAAGAGTGGCTCCTACTTCCCATATACCTAACTCTCCTTTCACTTTATCATCTGCAAACGCAGTAAGGGTTCAATCCTGTCATCAGATTGTTTATAAAAATAATGAATAGCATCAGACACAGTATCGACCCTTGAGGAACTCCACCTGTGAGTAGCTGCCAGTTTGACTTCAAAGGGTGGTGGTCAATGGCTTTGATCTTGGCAGTTTAACCGCTTTTCACAGTCTATATATCCAGTCCATATCTTATCAACTTGTCAACGGGGATGTTGTGGAAGACCATGTCAAACGCTCTGTTAAAAATTAAGGCAGAAGGCATCCAAAGCTCACTCTCGTCCACTGATCAAGTTGTTTCATCACAGAATGATGCTCAAGCATGATTTACCCTTGGTAAATCTGAGCTGGATTTTCCCAGTCACTTTCTTGCCTTTCATGGGCCTGAAAAGAACTTCCACAAGGACCTGTCCCACAATTTTTGCAGGGATTGAAGTGAGGCTGACTGGTCTGTAGTTTCTTTCCCAAGCTGTCTTTTTTGCAGATGCAGACAGTATTTGCCCTTTTCTAGTCGCCTGGGTCTTCTGTGATCTTTCAAAGACAATAGATGGCGGCTCTGTTGGTCAGGCAACTCTTTTAGCACTCTCAGAAGCATGCCACCAGATCCCTTCAGAGTTATGTAATATGTCCAGTTCAGCAGTGGACCTACATCTCCTTTGTACTTCTGCTCGTCACTAACATACCTGAAGCAGCCTTTCTCGTTATTCTTGACATCTCTTGCCAGTTTAAGCTCCAACTGAGCTTCATTCTTCCTAACCGTATCTCTGCACATCCAAGTAATATTTCTAAACTCTTCTTTGGGACTCTATCCCCTTTTCCAAGGGTAAGGGTGAACAAATGACTCAAAAACCATAAAAGATATGAGAAATTAAGAGACAGAAAAGAAAGCTTTTTTTTTTTTTTTTTTTTAGAATTAAAAGGGATGTTCACATCTTTTACTGTTTAGAAAACTACAGAACACACAAAATAAACTAATAATGTTTTGAAGACACTTTAGAGTATTCCTGAATATTTAAAAGATTTTGTATTCAGATCAACCTTTTTGTCAGTATTTATAACTCTGGTACTATTTCAGAATATGAAGAAATGAAACATTAGTGAAAAAGTCTTTTTTGATTTTTTAAGTTACCTGGTAAGAGAGACCTGAGAGTTAAGGATAAAGGGAAAGGTACTACTGAAATATCTATTGAACTAAGAACTGCTAACAATTTGCTCTTGAGGATCAGCTTCTCTCACGAGTACTACTGAAAAGAAAGATCCTCCTCATAAAGCAGTACAACTTGCTCTCTGCCTTTTCTGTTCTCTTAGTTTTCATATTTTAAACTGCAAATCAAACATGTGCAAGTAACAGGTAAAATTTACATTAAATGATCATTTCCTCAGAGTTGCGTCTCTATGACAACATGTTGTTGGCAAAACAAGACTTTCCATAACAGTACTTTTTTCTCTTTCCTTACTCTTTTAGGACAGATGTAAATTTAAGATTTACCTTAGCTTTGCCTATGCTATAGGATACCTCAAAACTTTCAATGAGGAAGGAATTCCAAGACATTTTCACTCGCTCCTAATAAAGTTTCATTCAAGCTCTCACATCCTCCTAAACTTTAATTTTTCCTGCATATTTATTTTTAACCTGAAATTAAACAGAGATGATCAGTCCTTTTAAGTGGCCAGTATGACTTGGCTATATACATTTTAGTGCATTTCATAGTAAGCTTAAAAATAACAGCAAAAAAAAGCCACCGTTATCAAGCAAGTTAGGTAGGAAACAAAAACCACAAAGGTAAAGAAGTCAGGAACATGCCACAGAACATTTGCAAAGGCCTAACATTTCTCATACAAAAAGGAAAGGAAAACACTCAAAAGGCTGTAAGCATTCAGGACTCAATTTTTCAGGCATGCAAAACTCTTAGAAATTAATTACATTATACAGATCCAGAATGATTTGAAATGAGTAAGATAAGAACTCATGAACTCATGAACATTAGGAAGAAATTGTAATACGTTACATACGAGAAACAAAAGATTAGGAACATGTACCTTTACCACGGAACCCAGCCTTAAGAGGAAGTTAATGTACAACATATTAATAGAGACTTAAAAGCTGGCTCAGAAGCCCCAAAGAGCTATAAACAAAGGGTCACTGGCTAAAAAGGCAGACCTTGACCCCGGGCCTATCTGGTAGGGTTGTGTCACAAAGCACCAGAGACTGAAAGACAAACATGCTATGGCTGTTATGATAGATTTTCATAATTTTCTATTAAATAAGGTTTTCACTTTGTCTAAGAAAGTGGTTCACAAGACATGGTTATCACAAGCTTTTAAAGCAGCTGCTTCACAATTCACCTAACATAACTTAATAGTAACTATTATCTCTAGTAATCATTTGTTTTATTGACAACAACAATCATGCAGTACATCAGCAAACACCAATCGTGTCGCAAGCTAGCATGGACAAGACTTTTCGCCCGCACCACCTAAACTGGCTACAAAGAAAAGTGCATTTACATGCAACCTCAGCATCTGCTAAATTTCTTTAACAAAACAGTTCGAGAAAGATGCTGGTTGCAGTCAGTGAAGTCAAGAGAAAAGCAGTTTGATAATGAGAGATGCGATGCTTCTTCCCTACATAACAAGGTAATCTAAATGATGTAAATAAAACAATTCCTTTTTGGTGCAGAGCTTCATATTCTTGGCATTCTCTAAACTTGGATATATAACTTCAAAGTCAAAACTTCTGCCATTTTCAGTCCCTACTGATGCTCGTCCATATAGGATTTGTTCTCCTATTAGGCTGCAAGCATGACTTAGATACCTGCATTTTTTGAACATATTCTCTCTATGTCACAGAAAGAAGTTCCTCAAAACCATCAAACAGCAAAGAACAAACAAAATTTTGCAGTATAACTCTTGTGCATTAGAGCTTTTGGCACTTTGGCAGGATGCCGGTCATAAGCATTCCTTCCTGTAAAATGGCAGTCTTTTAGCTCCACGGCTATAGTTTATTACGTGCTTCGCAATAATTTACACTCAGATCAGTATATTTAAAGCATTAGCTGCTAAATAAATTCCCACAAATGGGATATTTCAGAAAGTATAACACTTTTGTTTGCCTTTGAAATCCAAGCCTTTTGAGGCCAACTTGCTAATTCAGACAGAATCTCTGCAAGGATCTTGATCTCTCACCTCCTGAAAACAAAAGCACAAATTTTTACCCAAATACTACCATTTTCTTTGTGACACTTCCATCATCCAACAACTACCTCAACCATATTCTATATGCCACTGGTACCCTCTTCTGAAGCCAAAAAATTGCATAACTGTCATGACAGAACTTCTTGCACTTTCATCCATGGCACATGAGACACTAGTCCTGGTGGCAAAGTACAAGAAACATGGTAACTTACTGTTTGGAAACAGCTATCTACACCAATATTAGCTTGGATTCTGTGCCATGCCTCACTTTCAGTAACCTCTGTCAGGCTAACAAACTAGCCTCTGTCAGAAGACAGAGGTTGCATCATCCTTGACTGGCAGAGGGACATGGAATCAGAGGAAAAGATCCAGGAGGAGGAGACAAAGGGCAGCAATGAAGTCCAGTTATAACCTCTTTGGGAACCACACACACAGACCTCTAGAGCGATCAAATCATGACAAAACCTGTTTCTTCCAATCTACAAAGCATAGCTCATACAACAGTCTAGCTACTCGTCCACTGCAAGAGCATGGGCTTATACTTCAAATCAGGGTAGTTTCAAAACGTCAGCATTTAATAAAAAGCAACATATGTTGCACGTACTATTCAATACAGAGTTTTTAGAAAGAAAGAAAAATAAACAAGTAAAGCTACTTCCTATACCACTTGTATTTCTAAGTTATTTCCACAGTAAGCATTACAGAAGTATTTAATTCAGTCATTCTGGTACTCTGAACACCCAACTTCCTCAAACCATTTTTCATTTTCAAATTTAGCCTTCACTCAGAGAACTTCTACATTATACCTGTAACAGGGTGTGTTTTTCTTTTCTGATCATGAAACATAACTGAAGTCTTCTACAGATTAAGACAGTTTAAATTAGACAGCCACATAAGCTGGATTTTTACCCTACTAATTAGTTTCCAACTAAGTGTGGAACTACTATTTGTTATTTGTGTTTATTCTGCACCTTGCATACCAAAAGCCTCTGAAGAGTCTAGCAACAAAGCTCTCAGTTTTATTAAGTTTAGAACTAAAAAAAACATTACTCAACAGAATGAAAGTGTATAGATATTTTAACACCAAAAAAAAAAAAAAATTAAAGTGGCACTGCATCTCATTTGTATCACTTGCAGTATCCTTGCAGAGTTTATCAATATGTAATACAGTAGTGACAGGTCACACATACTGCTTTCTCAGTCCCAATTAATGAGTGGACATGTCTAAAACTTGCCAAGGCTGAGGTTCTTCATCTTTCTTCTTTAACCTTAACTGAAGGATGATATTTAGACCGAGTAGTCTTAGCAACTGGTACTAAGCCTTGCAATTCAAAGAAATATGAACAGAATCAAAAATCTGAACAACCCTTTCTTTCACCTTGATTTCTAGTAAATCAAGTAATCACAAAAAAAAATAGAGATCTTTCACTGCATTATTACAGGTGACCAAGTCAAGCGTTTTGCATATATTGTATATCTGACCACTGCAAGCATGTTTGTGGAAAAAAAGTTAAAAGGAATTGATACTGCCGGGTATATCTATTTTGATTAGTAATAATTACAAAAATAAGTTAACTGACAGCACACCCAGTTTTATGAGCTGTAAATAGAAAAAGAGGAAGTGTGTTATGTGGTAAAAAAGGGAAAGTCAGAATCTCTTCTGAAGAAATCCTGAAGTCTTTATTCGGGCATAAATCCTGCTAAAGAAAGGAGGAGCTTTTCCTGAGAAAAGCCACATGATTTGAACTACTTTATCATCTGAATGTAGATGAAGACACAAGTCTTTTGTTTCTTTTATATTAGAAACATTCAAGTAATTTTCCTTCCTTCCTGTCCCTTGCTTTGAAAGGCATCACCAGATGCTAGGTGGGGGGAAGAGGGGTTGCTTTGTTTGTTTTGCTTTTTTTCCCCTCTCTCTCCTTGTTTTTTTTGTATGACCAGTATTAGTCATACTGGGATATCACCTGGAAACTTCCAGTAGCTCAAGGTTCAACAATACCATATACTGTGCAGCTATGTGGCAAGTGATACTTTCAGTAGGACATTTGAACAGGTAAACAAGACACGCAGCATATGAAAATGTAACACACCTTGAAAAGAACAGCTAAAACAATAGAGAAAAGGAATGGACACATCTCAATAATCAGTCATGACTTGTTACCTCACTCATTTAGGACATGATCACTCTGTGTATAGCAAAACACACATAAACTTGAGGAAAGATTAGAAAGACTAGAAGAAGTGACTACAGATTTTGACTGGGAACTTTTCCAAGCTACAACAGGTGAAGAGAACAAAGACGTTTGTGGGAAAACTGAAACCGGAGAAGAAAAGGCTTTAAGGTTAAGGACATGGAGCTCAACTTTGGTCTACTCAGAAAGCTTAAATCTTCAACTCCAAAAGGAAAAAAAAAAAAAAAAGCATTAAAAATGGCTGGCATCCCTGCACAAAAATCTCTGGCTCATATTAGTATTGGGCTACCATTCGAAGCCAAAGTCTTGCCATTCCACACACTGCTGTGTGAATGTAAGGAGTAGTAAGCATTTGAGCCAAGAGCAGGAACATCTCTTAATCATGCTTCGTTCATGAGAAAGACACAAAAATAGCAGCTGCAACTCTACTGTTCATAAGCATGAAGTTAACCTGCTCACACACTGTACTTTCCCTTATTCCCACTGTCCCCAAACACTTGGAACTGACATAAGGAAATAAATGAAGATGCTTGTAAATAGCACAATCTCCCATCCATTGAATCCATTTTCAGCACCAATGTTGCACACTCGATTCTATTTTCTACAGGCTTGTTATTTTAAAATACTTCAGGGATACTCGATCTCTTCTATTTTTAATAGACAATCCAATAGACTTGCCAGCAATTTACTTTGGAGAAAGAAAGGAAGGGAAAGGAGATCTAACACTGGAACATTACCTGCCATCTGGAGGAGCTTAACAAATTATAAAAGTTTGTGGTATTTGAGCCTAGAGCTCAATCACTTGAAAACCGTGTCCATCCACATATAGTCACCAAGTTCCAGCTGGTGATGGGAACTCCACAAAGAAGTGTTAGAATATCAGTCAACAAAAGGTATTTTAGACTTAAATTTCTTATATCCTACAAAACTCTGCTGCTTCCCTATTTATACAAAATACTGACAAAAAATTGAAAAAACTTGGGGGATATTATAGGAAACTATATACCTATATCTCTTTATGAATGAATAGCTGTCCTGAGACCTTATATTGACTAAAACAGGTAGGACCTGACTAACAGTCGTAGGATTTTTTTTAACATTTCTTTGGGTGTCAGACAATAAAACAGTTACAATAGCTTTTACTATCTGATGCGTGTATACCAAAGTTCATGTTATATTTCTATTTATTAAAACATACACACACAAAAAAGTAAGTTTTACAAGAAAAAAATATTTAAAGAGAAATTTCAAAATTTTTTCATTTTTTATTACTTTTATAAAGGTAAAACATTTTCACAGGTACAAAACAAAAGCCCACTGACTGTTTCAGTAAGCTACATGCAAGATTCATGCCGTTTTCATTAGAGACAAGTAACCATCTTTAGCTATACCACTGTAAAAATACATTATAACCAGGAATACATCGGCAGCTCTGTGCTACATTCATGCAAATTAAATTATTTTGTTTTCCTCTAGCTTTCAAGAGTTGCACATCCAACCCAGATGCAGAAAAAAGTACCATTTTTTATTACAGTAAGCCAATAACAAAGGTGTTCTGCAAAGGAAACCTGCCTAAGTGGCAGACAAAGATGGGAGAAAAGGAGAGAAACAAGTAATTTTAAAGAACTGTTGGAAGTGTCTCTTCATACTTATGACAATTAGCACACATGTATGTTTCATTATATGCTGTTCTGTGCCATTTACAGAAGGAAGCACATACGAAACTAACTGCTATAAAATGACTCAAAATGAAAATGCCTTAGCTTCAGATAGAAATCTAAATACCTCCGCTAAATGATCATTTTATTTTACTCAAAAGTAAGTGGAAAAATGGTTCTTTGCCATGCAGTAACTATTTCTGACATGTTTTGCACACATGTAATCTATTTCCAGCACACACTACCACCAAGCACATGAGATCGGACTATTTTTGCCAGCAGGCTTTCTCAGCTAAGGATATAAATGGCAAAGCAGGCTCAGTTCCCTCACCAATAAAGAAATCAGGTGCCAGGTACTAACTTAGTCGGTATTAGCGGAAAGAGTTAGTTGGGTCACACAGTACCTCAAAGAACTGTAAAGAAACCAAGCAGTCTTTCTTCAGAAATCAAGATATCAAATACACATAGTTATGACAAGAATATTTTAAGTGGAGGTGACTACTTCGTTTCAGTTAATACTTACAGAAGAGATCTGGACCTTAGACACTACAGTGGAAAGTCAAAAGTTCAGAGGCATGCAACAAGTTAAATGAAGCTCTTCATCTAAGCACAAAAGCATTTACCAGTGATGTCCTGGGTAATAAAGATATACCCCAAAATTATCCTTTTACCAATTTAATAAAACAGTGCCTGTCAGAGTAACAGCAGTTACAGATTACTTCACCCAGTGCCTACACAGGTTTTAACCATTTTATATGGAGCACAGATGACATATTATATATAGTGACACAAAACAAAACAAAAAAAAAATCCATGCCCAGAAATGGTGTAGCAAAAACTCTTGCCCATGTCTGAGAGTGAGCTTGCAGCTTTTGAGACGATCCAAGATCCAAGTCTACGACAGACATGGAATTTACACATAACGACTTTTGATTCCTTTATGAACAGAGTTTGAATATGATGAGTTTGAAATGACTTAAAAGTAGGTGAACAAGATCAGCCACCTTCTGCCATAACGATGTAAAAACGGCTCTGATGTCAAGGCTGGAGTTTAACTGAATTGCTCAGCACCCCTAGTGATCCGTAATCAAAGTATGTAGTGAACAACTTGATACTGCTGAAAAACAGAATATTGCCTGACGACAGAAATTCCTCCATATTTTCCGATAAACAGAATTCCATTTCAAAATATGCAAGACTGTCTTGGGAATCTAAAATGTGATTACAAACACGTACAACCATACTGAAGAGAAAGATAAGTTCCTAAAGTATCTTAACCTAGGTTAGGACACTAAACCAGCCTTCTCTCTAATCTACAAAAATTCTCTTCTCCAGTTCAAGATCTGAAATGAAAGCAAAAGCATATTGTTGATATAGGCCTATAAAGACAGTGAAATAACATTCTGTAATTCAGGAGCGTAACCCAAACTGGTCATCTAATATCTAATACTCTAAGGTGATGCAATTCCAGACTCCAGCAAAAACAGCAGCTGTCAGTAGGAAAGGCACTGAGAATAAAACGCCTCTAAAGGCATCGCTCAAAGTTTGGCCAAACTCCCAGCCTGAAGGGCTAGCAGTACAGAAAAAAAACTTCTTCTGAAAAGCTTTTTCTACCTGAACCGTGCTAAAGACAGTTTTAGATTAAAAATAGGTAGAGAAGTGTCTCCCTAAATACAAAATGCTTGGTTAGAGCTCACCACTGGGCTCTAAAGAAGGAATGGAGGAGGAGACATTAAAAAAAAAAAAAAAAAAACCCACACACCCCCCCACCCTCTGGGGCTGCAGCACCTGTCAGAGCAGGCTTAAAGTGATTTCAAATGTCCACTAGCAAAGTCAAAGAGGAATATGTTATCACTATAGTATTGCTGGTATCCATTACTATACAGGGCTCTTTCAGAGCTACTCCCAGCTAGGGACTCAAGGTTTCATTGTAGCTGTCAGAGGAAACTATACTTTCTGAAGACAAGATTACTGTTACTCACAGCATGGTATCACATAGGTCAATAATACATGAAACAATCCAAATACTTGGAAATAAACACAGAGAGCTACAGAAAGCACAGGCGTACAAAGATATCAGAGGACCCATGTGAACTACTGCACGACCTCTCTTAAGCTAGAGATAACAGTGCAGACTGCATAGATATTTCTCTAGTTTTAGGTATGAAACCAGCAGTTTCCTAAGTTGTCTAGCTCTAATACACCTGCTGGCATCTACAAAGCCTATGGTCTGCCTATAAATGACAAACTGTACCATCTTAAGAATTTTACCGAACAGAAGAAACTCAAGCATGCCAAGCAGACTTTCCTCACTTCTGTGGAAGCAAAGACTGTTCAGATGCAGCATCCCCTCTGTTAATCTATTATACCAAATCAAAGACTTCAACAGCCCTGAATTTTGCAGCCTTTAGATTTTGATATACACACATAGATGCCCAGACTGGTCCGGTGATGGTGATGTGAGTTTCTAGTAAAGTCACGTAGTTTTTGCAGTGTTCATATTTGCCTGAGCATCTCTAAATTACACATACAGGTAATTACTGCTTCCATTTCAGATTAATATAGAAAATTCTTACACGGCATGGACTGTAGCCCAACACCTACAAGGACACACTAATAGCCACCTAATTACAAGTTTCCCTGATACAGCACAGGCAAAGTATGCTGCACTTCAGAGAGTTGTTATATACCAACTTCAAAACCGTTTCTAAGCGGTCTATAAGGCCAGCGTCCTATAGAGGACTGTATTCAAAAAGTCATATCCAACCGTAACAAGCACATAGAATATAAAAAGTCATCCACATAACTGACTTAGTATTCCTAACAGGTTTATAAAAAATCCACATTTCTGTAGAACATATTTATAAAACAAAAATTAAATGAGTTACAGTTGTAGTATATACATATCTGTTGAAGATGCTTTCCATTACAGACAAGCTCACATAACATGCTCACACAATCAAAGACAACGATGGATTAACAGCCCAAGGCAATGTTTTAAACTATTTAAGTATAATAATTTAAAAAAATTTAAACTCAGTGTTTTATCAGTAATTAAAACTTATCACAGCCTATGTTCTTCAGTAGCCACAGATACGTATTTTAGGTCTGCTCCTAAACTTTCCAGTACACACGAGCCAACTGAATGACACCAACTATAGCATTTTACTGTTATTTTTGAAGACAGATATCCATGATATAAAATAGCACCACAAGTCCATATAATAGCGTTGTTTTGTAGTTCCATGTGACTGTATTACAGAGCCCAACCTTAGGTAAGGGCTGTTTTACACTAGCAAAGCAATAGTCACCAAGCTTGATCATTCCCCGTTAAGTCACTGCCCACAAAAACATTGATTCTCCTTGGCAAGTTCTCACGCTAAGAATCACCACAATAACTGTAAGACTACAGAACCAATTCAGATAGACTTGTTTTTTAATCAAATTTTCAGTAATAACCTGGGTCTCATGCCCCAGAAAGCTTCCATTCTAACATATAAGGAGAGAGGAGAACATTTTATTGCGATGGATCAACTACTGACACCTCAATTTTGGAATCAGATCTCACATGTCACACAAAAGGAGGAATGGTCAAAGAGTACTCGTAAATGCCCTGTTTCATCAGCTTTAAAGGGTAAATCTCAAAATTACCTTAACCCAGAAAATATACTGTTAAAAAGATGGCTCTCTTGCTGGCTTTCATAATTTATCTTTCACTAATAGGATGATCTTAAATTTGTTATTCATCAGCTTTGCGCTCACAAATCACAGTGAACTTTGGTCTACAACTTATTCAAGACCAAAAAAGGAAGAAAAACTGCATGAAATATCCACCACTGACATCTCAGCTGAATCCAACCAATTACAAGAGAACTTTTTTGAAGTATTACACTGTGGCAATATTAGCAATGAAGAAAGTTGTCTCTGCTTCCACTAGAGTCTATAAAAAACTCTAATCAAGGAGAAAAGTATACTGTGGTTGAATGTACTGTCAATTCAAATAGTCTTCAATCAGTGACAGACAGAGTCTCTCTGAGACAGAAAACAATCTTTTTACAAATTGTTCCTGGCACTAAAGCAAATATAGTATTTCTCGCTGCAGAACTTAAAACTAGAGGAAAGGGTCACCGAATGTTTCATAGACAAGTGTTTAAGACACACACTACAGGAAGAGAGAGACATCTGAACAGATATTCCAGATAAACCTGATGAAGAGCATCTTGCATCTCAAATAAGAGATGCAAGAGAGAACCAAGCAGATATAGATTCAGTTTCTTCTGTTTAAGTTAATCCACTTAGCCTCTGTACAGTACTGACTGCAACTCATTCAACTAGGGAGAAAGCTTTCTGTTCACATTTATTTAGCACATTTTTACACAAGTTGCTGTGAGCCCAGTCTATCCTCAGAGTTCCTTAAAAACAACAGTCTGACCTCAGTTTTATCTTTGAAATGTAAACTAACTGGGTTAAAAACTCTATTCCCAACTACAGAATAACATTAAGAAAGCTGAATATATGAAAATTCTTTCCCATAATATTCTCAAGCCAGAAGCTGTAAACACCACTGCGAAGGCAGACAAGGGATTCTTAGCTGAAAGTTTCACAGCTGATTAGGGTTGATTTAAAGACTGCACTGTTGCAGCAAGTCCCACCCACAGACTTCCTACCCAATTCCTCATGCCATTCCCCCAAACAGAAATGGATCAGTCTTTCAGAGATAGATGAGGGGAATGTGGCTACATTCCTGTGTTCTTATTGAAAAGTGTCCTGGAAACCTTAACATCTGCATTTTTTTTAATGAAGCTAAAAGGTATCTGGTATATTCATCTAACAAACTAATACATGCACCTATTCACTGTGCTAGCAAGTGCTGCGTTAGCTACGTGCAATTTTTTTTATCTGCTATTTGCCAGTGCTTTGTTCTAGGATTAGCCATGAGATTAAAATAAATATGGGCAAGTTATACAGAATAACGTGGATCAAATAACATGTTGAACTCATCCGAACAATATTCCATTAATAGAACCATATACATGATCACTTAGGGACAGTGAGCTCTGCCATACTTAAGGCCAAGAACAAACTTCTGCTTAAAAATTAATTTTTCTAGCTCTCAAAAATCCACATAGTTGATCCAATATCTGTTGAAATTCAACATGCCTCTTTAGGACAGAATGTAGAGGAGCATTTAGAGTTATCTGACTGAGGTACTTCTAAAAGATAGCCATTTAAAATCTGTTTTCCTTAACTTACTGGGCTCTTTTTGTGTAGAATGGTGGATCAAGTCACAGTTTTGACTGCACTTCTTTATTGGCTCAGTTGTTCAACACTCGACCTAGAAAATCATGACATCTATTAGTTCTTTCAGAAAAGCAGTATCAGAAAAAAAAAAAAAAGAGGAAAAATAACTGACTTCAGACAAATGCAGGCTGAGCTCTCCAAATTCAAAAGATAACTATATGCACAGTTAGTCAGAGGACATAGCTGAGAGGCTGCCTAACATGCCAGTTTTCACATAACTCATGTTGCTCCAACAGACATGCAGCAGCCATTGAACCTAGTCTATAAGCAGCCGGCATCAGTTCGAATCCAAATCTTGGCAAAAGCCTGGATTGGAAAAAGGAGGAACCTAGCTACTGTCTACCTCTGAAGGAAGGAATGAAATGCATGCAAAGCGACAAACATACCCAGAAGGCGCTAAAATCTTTTTAAGTGGGTACCTGAATCCTCAAAAGGGAATAGCGGAGTAATACATAAATTATCCTCTTCATTCCTCTGCATGAGCCGGAATCTGGAGGAATATAAAATGCTCTGGGAAAATACTAACATTTCCCCTTGCTCACCTACCTAGCAGAGCCTGGGAAGAAAAAAAAAAAAAAAAAAAAGGCAACTATACCCACAGTTGTACCTCTGTACCACTCTCACTGGCACCACAAAAATCAGAGTAGATCAAGTATTTGAGAGCTATTACAGAACTGCTTTCCTTCTTGGGTAATATCATTCAACCCACATCAAAGCCTTTTAAATGAAGGTGGTTTCACAGGTCAGCTATCTGAAGCCTATCTACTTTACAAACCTTGCCAGCAAAACTATTCTGGAAACAAGACAAGTTACGCCAACAGGAAAAGCATTTGTGTTGGCTTTATTCACGTTGCAGCCCCAAATGAAGAAGTTTCACTGGCAGAAAGATTCTTTCACCATTTGCAAGAGGGGGCTTTATTGGCAGAGCTGCAGTGAGTAAAGCTGTGTCAGGTCAAAGCACAGCTAAGTGTTCCAATATCCAGATTTTTCAAGTTGCCTTGAAAGCTGGTTACAACAAAAAAATTAGCCATCCATATTCTGATTTCTCAAGAATTTCTAAAAGAAGGTATCCAAAGAACAAATTTGTAAACTAACAGCCATGCCTACCCCCTCTTTCTTCATATGCATGCACATACCAGGCAATTATCGATTTCAATTAGTGCAATTCCCTCCAAAAAAGTAACACTGAACAGCCTGCTCTTAACAACTACAGTCTGAACGCAGATAGTGAGCAAAATCTCAAGAAGCTGGAGGTTCTTGCCCTTGAAAGCTCCCCCCCCTAACTCTCCCATGCAAACTGAAATCTGGAGGTGGTCTGTTCCTTCCAGACAATCAAAGCAGTTCATTCTTGTCCCACAGAAGTGGACAGAATTGTTCTGCACGCCAAGAGATAGGAGGGTGGATGGATGTAGGGAAACTGAAGACAACGCAGATGCAAACCTTTGGGGAAAGAAAAGGAAATATAAGCAAAAAAATCTCTGATTGAACTGGGGAAAATTGGAGTTACCAATTGACCTGGCTGACCAGGCACCAGGAGAGGGAGAGTAAAATAGTAAAATACTTAAAACAGTAGTGCGGAGCTTCATTAAACAGCATGAGCTGTAAATTGAATCAATGAACTATGCGCCAGTAAGTTGCTACCTGAGACAAGCGTGTGAGGAATAGACTAAACACATACAAGTGTCTTCTTGATAGGACATGAAGGGAGGACCGAACGAGCATGGCAGTCCTAAGGGAAACCATGGTACAAGGAACAGCAGGTGGAAAGAGAGACAGGAAAGGTTTATAAAAGGCATTTGTTTCTTCAGTTACTGTAACCATCACAAAATAAAAATAAATAAATAAATAAACAAACTATTTAAAAAATTAACTGAAACAAGCAGATGTAAACTTTCTCTCACTGGTCCTGTCTCAAATATCTATGTAATTGCTAAGCATAACATAACCACCATGCACAGAGACAGGACTGTGGAATAAGAGCAGGAAAAGAGAGGACTTGGAATCAGACAGCATCCTTTAGCTTGCCAAAACATTATTCCAAATGCAAACTTCTGTAATAACTACAAGTTCTATAAATACTAGGCAAGGCCTTAGGAAACAATCACAAATGCTTTAAGGTGCAGAATTAAGTTGTTCAGCTCTTTGAAACATGGACATTATTGAACACCATCTGAAAACCAAAGTAGTAACTCTCAGGGAACAGACTTTAGCTTTGCCTTCTTTTTGAGCTCACATATTTAAGATCAGAAGAAGATACAATACAAAACTGTGTCCCAGAATACACTGCTGCTCCAAAAATAAACTCTGCAACAACTTAAGAACAATTGCTCCTCCCTTCCTTACGGTACCATATTTCCCAACAGTACTATCCACACACTCAGACTTCCAAGATTTTTTTTAAGATGAAAAATCCTGAAAAATTGCACACAAAACTGCATCAGTAATACCACTAATATACCTCGTATGTTGAGCCTACATTAATAATGAAAAATGAAGCTACTCAAGTTGCCTATGCAAATTTAATTCAGCCCCTTGTGTGAACACAGCATAGCTCTTAATTACTTGATCGTAGACTTTTGCCCATGGGACACCTGCCTTATTCCATGTTTAGGCTGTACCTCTTCCAAGAATGGAATATTGCCAGCTAATAAAAAGAATTCCTGCATTGACTCAGCTGCATTGGCTGCAGAACTGGGAAGGCACACTCTGTACACTTACACAAGCCAGAACTGGTCATATATATTCACTCCAGAAAGGCCAATTTTTTTTTTAATTATTATTTATTAATTTCTAGGAAGAAGAAAGAGGCACAGAGCAAGAGCACTTCTGATGGAAACGTAAGAAGCAGAAGCAAGCCTCACAGGCAGAGCGCATCCTTAACCCCAGACAAGCTCTTCCCTGACTTGTAGGTGTCCCTTTTGATCAGCACTACAACATTAATGAGGAACTTTCTGGGGCCAGGGCACAGAGCATAAGGACATACAAAAAAGACAGGAGTAGTAAAACACTGCAAGCAAAATGTTAAGCAGAAAGGAAAGGATATGATTATTGGCACATTTCTATGCTCTTTTATACAAGAATTCCTCATTCCCCTTACCCCACTTCACCCTGTCAAAATTCCATAATTTGCAATCACACTGAAATCCACATCAGTCATCAGAAGGGTTTAAATCTTTTGATCAACCACACTGTCATTTAGCACAAAACAGTTGGATGCTATCCTTTGTGGACTAGCCCTTAGAAGGAAGCAAAACACTGGGCCTGTGGCTTTCAGATTTTTGTTGATAGCTGAGGAATGGTAAGATTTAAGGATTTTGGATTTCATTCCACACATAAAAAGGAATTACATTCTAGGACACAGTTTCTCAATCTGTGGTCTGTAAAATATCAGATGATGGTCCAAAAAAATGATTGGAAAAAAATGCATTTTTAAAACCATATACATTCCCAGACATGCAAGAAAGAAAACACAATGGAGGAAACAAAACAAAAAAAAAAAAAATCAAAGTTAAGCCTAACTGTGTTTCATCATAATGCAAACCAAAATGTGACAACACTTCACAAGATGATCCTTGCATTTTTTTAAAGACATTAAGTGATCTTGAAACAACATATCGTCCTTTCGAATTTAAAAACTGCAAAAGTTTGTTAGCTTTCTTCTGTTCTGCTCAATTCCCTGGGTAAGTCTCCCCATGAAATGCCTTGCACCTCCCCTCATCCTACCTCCCTAAGCCTTTATCTATTTTCTCCACATCTCCCTATGCTTTATCTAGTTTCGTTGTCTTTACAGACACCCCTTAACTTAATCTACAGAAACAAACCTACAAACCACACCGTTCTTTCTGCCTATTTTCATCATCCAGTTTTGCCTCATCTTCAATTTCACCCTGCATTTCAGTCACCACCGTTGGAACATCCTTCATTTCACTTGGTTCACTAGCAGAGTTTCCTTTCTTAAGCACTTCCGTTTATCTGTGTGTTTTTGGCTTTTTTAAACACAGGTTGTGGTACACTCCTTGTCTGTCTCTACTCCTTGATTTAAGATCCAGACTGTATCTATCCAGTCTTAGTCTTTTCCACTCCTCCCTTCAGAGTTAACTTCCCCCTAATGTTCACCCTTACACCTTGTCTCTAGTCAGCTGTGTATACACACACTGAGCTATTCATTTAAGCCAAGGAGTCAGGCAATAAATCCTTTAAATTCTTAATTCCAAAACAGTTCTGCAAAACCAGCCAACAATGGATACTGCAGAAGTACTTCAAGTTCAGAAATATAATTTCAACAGCATACCTGAGCTTCTCTCCCCCAAAAAAATCAACGTGCTTACTGCCATATTTCCTACATCACAGCTACTATAAATCATGAATCTGGAATAAAAAAATTACTTTAAAAACTCAATTGATAACAAGTCCCAGCTAATAGCCACCTTTTCAAATGAATTACCTATCATCTAACTCCAGGCATTGCTCTGACCCTGCCCATTCACCACTCCTTCTATTTATTGGTTTAAAAATACAACTTTTAATCTTTTATTTTCCTGAAAATTATTATTATTGATCTTTGAAACTTGTTGATTCAAAACAAGATGTAACTTTCAAGCTAAACATGCCAATCAGTACCTATGTATTTAAACTAATAATATGTATTACCACATTCACTAAATGGTGAATGGACTCTCTTTTTTCAAGATGAGTCTTTACACAAATCTTATAAGCGCCAAACTGCATCTGGATGAAAACTGAGATTCAGTTAAAAGCAAGAAAAGGGGGATTTTAAAATCTTAGCGAAAACTACTTAAATATGTTACATATTACACAAAGTTGTAAAAAACTTTTTGCATTTAAAACTGAGCAAGCTTGGCAGCTTACATGCAACATAATTAAATGACTGTGCAGATGATCAGGAAAAGAAATTTAGAACTAACAGATCTCTAGCCTTACAGTTGTATTCATACATTAGAAAGAAGAATCAACTTACTTCTGTTTTCAGTTTCAGATTTAAATTAGGTTTGAAATTTAAATTAAAAGATGAGGTTTAAATGAATTTTGAACAAAGCAAGAACTAGATGAGGTATTTGAAAATAAGGAGAATTTTCTCTTGATATCTGCAAAAGACACTGCTGCTTCCAAAAACTGATTCTGACATGTTAACAAACTCTGGTTCCCAATGTTTGGTTGTTCAGAGCTTTTGTTTTCTTTAGAACTTTGGCAGGACACTGCTTGATATTTGGGTTGGGATGTGTTTTTTTTTTTAAAACTTGAAAATATATTCTGCCTGCAGTAACAACCATCCTTCATCATGAATTTTAGTTTTAAGCTTACTTAACTTTTAGTATGTTTCTTAAAGATAAATTGTTTAAAATACAATTTTAATATTGCTTCCTACACAGTCTCCCTATATGGCATTTAGCAATATTTGGTCCTCATTTTGAAATATAGGCAACATTTTATAGGAGCTCAATTAAGTAATTTTCCATCATCATGAATAATCTAGCATACATTTGAAATACTTTATGACACAGAAAGAATAAAACAAATATCTGATTCTTGTTAGCAACTGAGAAAAACATATAAAAATGTTTTGCCTGCTACTAAAATGCATATAAACAGACATGCTTCCTTGGAATCTGGGCTTTTTTTTTTGTGCAACATTAGATTACAGATTTCCAGCTTCTCAGGAAAATTAAGTTTGCATACCAGCACAGAATATCCCTGGGACTTCACTCCGGAATATAACAGTTCGTACTTTCTTATCAGATTTCAAAGCATCCACAGCTTTTGACATCTACAGAGAAAAGGAGGGAAGGGAATAACCAAACACTTTTTAAAGCACTTAATTCCAATACTTCACCTTAATACTAGAAACTATTTTTTCCACTTACCATTTTTAAAAGATTTTTGTTAAGTGCATTCTTGGCATGAGATCTGTTTAATCCAAGCACCACAATTCCTGAAGGGGGGAAAAAAACAATTTTACCACTGTTATAATATAGAAAAATATATATTATCTATGTGTATATAATTTTGACAGTATAAAAAAGGCATCATTGAGGATTGTAAAGCGCAATTACTTAACACTTTGTTTTAGAAAGAAAAAATTGACTTACATTTTTCCAATGTTCAACATTTCAGTGTTCAACAGAAACAACAAGTATTTTAAGAACTAAAATATGTCCCTAAAACTTTCATATGGAAATAGTGCTCGTAAAGGTTGAGTGTATAATTACACAACTGCATGCACAAGTTCCATGTTAATTTGTGATGTTCTGACATGCAATCAGGAAAGATACTTAATTATAAAGCACATGTTTCCATATTTAGACAGGCTACATTCAAAGACTTCTTAAAGCATGAAGCGTTACCACAGCAAAGAGCAGCAACTCTAGTACAGGTAAAAGGAAGTCACAAACATGGAATGTTACCAAATGGAAAGCCTGGTTACAAAAAAAAAAAAAAATACCATACAAAATTTCTCCCCCAAACCACAGCATAAACTGTGTTTAGTGCTTGCCTACACAGCTCCAACCATACATTCACCACTCCCTTAAGTCCACCTGGAGATTAGCTGGCTTTCTGATTGATTACATGTGCAATGGTTTGAATGATGCAGCAGAAACACTATTTGTTTGCCCTTATTTTCCCCTCCTCAACCTAACACACACGATTATAACATGGGAAAATTCCGAAGTTTATCTTGGTAATGCCTAAGTTTATCAAGCCTATAACAAACTTCTCATCAATTATTTCCCAAACACATACATAATTCTTCTCACTCCAAAGTCTGAACACCAGCACGTAGCCCTATTAAACAGATCCACCCCGGTACAATCGTATCGGCCATACGATCGTACATTTTCCCTTGGGAAACGAAGGGGGAAGGGGAGAAGGAAAAAGGACGAGGACAGGGACCAGGAATGAACACGAAAAGGGAGCCTCCATTAAGCTGGAACACAAATGCCCACAGTTCCACCATCAATCTACAAGACAAAAGAAGTTCCAGAAGACCCAGTATTTGTCCAGGCATTCATCACTTCATCACACAGCTCTGCAAGTGTAGTCTCTATGCAGTCTGGCTCTCTCCAGTCATGCTGTGGAGCCTCACTTGTCTTTTCAGTGTATTGCTCCTTCCCCTGCCCGCCAGGGAAACCTGTCCTCCCAAAGGATGACCCCCACTCTCCTTCCTCCTGTGTGTGTGTACATGCACAAATACGAGACAAGATTAAACAGAACTCCTGCTCCTCCTACAGCTACCAGTTTGAAATCAACGCCCTCCATTCACCAGTTGGCATTCTCAAAATTCAGATGGGAATGGCTAAACCCAAGTACGAAAGAGCATATATGCCTCTTGCTTGTTTCCAAGGCCTAATCAATTGCTATCTATAGCACCTTCCTAAAAGGGGAGAGGAGCCTGGCTGAGCCAAGTGACCTGCATTCCTGTGCCCTGTAAGCCTAAACTCGCACCTGTTCATCACCACAGTAGGAGGAATTCGTCTAGGACCTCCTGCGAGGGCCCTTATTCAGCACTTACAGGGGAAGCCGCTCACATTTTGTTTTGCATGCAAACAGGACAACAGTCAAGTTGCGTTTCTGACTGCAGCATTTTTCTTCTGCTATCACAACTTACTTTTCAGGAGGATTACTCCAAATTCAAATACTCCACATGTCCACAGAAGTAGATTAGACAAAAGCAGCACCACACGTAAAGCAAGAAAAAGGCACTTGACCTGGCTTTAATTTTAAGCTTCACGTCACATTGCAAATTCAATGCTTGAACAAACTGGAGACTTTATCATCCCAAGCTATTTTTATGGCAAGAAATAAAGCCCTCTGCAAAAGCATGCTTTTTCAGTGGCAATGACACTCTTAAGTTACACTTGCATTTTCATTCTCCACGACAGAGCCCAAGTACTGTAGCCCACTGCCAAGATTAGTGTATTTAGAATGAGCTTCCAAGAATTAACAGTGCAGCCTATTTAATACTTTTTTCCCCAAAGAGAAGATCCTTGGAGAGAAATCATACAATTTGACTCTTCCTAGCAGTGTCATATCAAGTCATAGAGCTACTGCTTCTGCCTCCCTCTCCAGAAAAAGAAGTAAATACACAGATGACACCAACACGACTTTCCAATTTCCTAACCAAGAAAAAAAAAGTATAATGCAAGAACTGCAACCAGAAAAGCAAAAAAGATTTATAAGATAAAATTAAATATTGCACTGAGGTATACAAAAGGACATCCCTTGAATTATCATTTGAATAAGCTTTGTTCTGATACTCCACTATTGTATCTGGGCATCTTTAAAATAAATTATTTATTTCTATATTAACACAACAAGCTTTAGGAAGTTTCCCCTACGCACAAATCCCTGACAAAACTACAGATGGAGTAAGTACTTGCTCAAAGTCACAAACTAGGAATTGAAAACAGGCTTCCCAATTTCCAGTTGAATAACTTAGTTCTAATAACATGCATTTTCACTTCCTCAACCCACCCCAAGTGTCTCGTGGCAGAAATTATTTAGGACAAGTCTTTGCTGTTTTGGGCAGCCAGTAAGATTTTTAACCTCTGGTCACATGGCAATATAAGTTTCAGAAGGGATGAAATGCCTTAACCAAAAACAAAACAAAAACACACCACAACAACAAGGCTCCTTGTAACACAGCAAAGTCCCCCGCATTAAGCCAATTTAAAAAAAGAAAAAGGGCATATAGCTAAAACATTACTGCCATACAGATAACTGTCACTCTGACAAATATTATTGGTCATACAGAAAACCTGATTATTCACCTGTTTTGAAATATATGTTTCTTCTTTATCTGAAGCATGTAATTACCGTTCATTCTTCCAAGTGCCCATAACACAGCTCAATGCTAAGATACGTAAGTATGCTTTCCATTACCATAAGACATTTCACAAGTGTTTTGGTTAAAAAAGTAAAACGTCATCATCACGTTCCTCAAAAATATCAGTAGAAATACCAATGATAAATAATTATGGTATCTGTACAAGTCAAAAAGGTGGTAGACACACTTAAAAGAAATAAACATTCAGATAAACTAAACTCAATATTAATTTCATAATTTTCCCTGGGAGTCATCGCCACATTACTCCAGAACACACGTTAGCAAATAAAATTAAGTTCGCGTATTCCACAGTAACTTTCATCCTGCTAGCGAGCCTCTCCAAATGGCTTTCAATGACGCATAATAGAAGCGGTCCTACTCCCAGTATACCACCCCTCCAGGCAACCATCACAGGTAAAGCACACTGTATGCTCACTTCTGGTAAGCCATCTTTGTCACAAGAGAAAAGAAATGATGCTATTGTTATTTAAAATCGCTAAGAGAGAAGATCGTATTTCTTTCTATATAGTACAAAACAGGATGGACCAATATAGGTAAAGTGACTAGATCATGGTTTAACTATAGTTTAAATCAGCACATAAGAAATCTTGCTTTAAATAATGATTTTTACCTGTTTTGTCTTGTACTTTGTAAGTCTCAAAAATATTCATCCTCAATATTTAGTAGAAATACATTCAAGGGCTTACTTACAAATAAATCCTGTCTTTATACTCATATTAGTAATTTTGACCTAATCAGAAAGATTCACTGGACCTACATAAAAAGTATTCAAGGAAAAGTATTTACTTATATTAAATACACATACCCTTTCTATCCAAATATAGTTCTTCACAATTAAAAAAAAAATCTGAATTAGAGCGCATAGAAAAATGGAAGGAGAAGTGAAGGAGAAGAGTTATTATTCTTAAGCTAGTCTCACTTAAATACTCAGATAAACCTGGGCAGAAGAGTTTACTCAGATGTTTTAATATTCTAGAATAGCTTCTTAAGCAAAACGAGCAGCTATGGTGAGCGTACCATGTACAATTTCTGTGGTGTCCACTGGTCTTGTTTTCAAGAGGTATTTAAGTGCACAATCATATAGATTTGTATCCAGCAGTATTTTTTAAAAGTACCTAAATACTTCTCAAAATCCTACTAAGTACCCATCTGCACTTTATAGCAGTGCACCTAGGGTGTACAACTTACACCTTTAAGTACAAGTGTATGCACCTTTTTTGCCTAAATACCACTGAAAAGTATTGCATGCACTTCTTAAATTAGTAGATCTCATCTGCTCAAAACTGCTTTTTATTTAAAGGGAGAAGAGAAAGCAAACCTTTCTGATTTATCAGCTGGCAATCAGTTTCCAACCTTCAAATGAACTAATTCAAAGGAGATCATATTTGTTCTACTCATGCTATGTACATTAAAATTCAAAGTGACAAGGGCAGAAAGCTGTTCTATATGTACACTATCTGAACTACAAACAATTGGAAACTAATAATCAAGAATTTTTCTACCGTAAAGACTAAAAATTAAATACTTACGTCACAATCCAGCAAGTGACACTGCAACACTTGAGTCAAGATTAAAGAGATATTTCTGCTAATTCCATCTACAAGTTAAAGAGCAAAAGCCTTAAGTTCATTAGAATTTGTAATGGATTCACTACTGCAACTTGGCATAAACTTCTGAATTGCCATAGTTATAACGCATTTCAGCCTTAACAGAGATCATCAAACAGAATTTCAAAGTAGTGTGAGAGACAATATTATTTTGTTAAAAAATAATAATGAACTAACTTTTAGCCATACTCCTAGAAAACTGATTCTAAAAGCATCATGAGTTATAACATGTTGCTCAGAATACATAGCCATTTTAAAAACACATTCTTCAAAAAGCCTACATTTTTTGCATTATTTATTTCAGTAAATATTCTTGTTCAGATCTAACTTGTAAGTCAAAAAGTCTTGAATTAAAAAAATCAGTATTTAATCCTTTCAAATATAGTCTCACTTCAGCATATATTTCAGAAGTTCCCCAAAACTGTGGTATACAAATCACCTCAAAGTGGGATGAGGTGGGGCAGTTTCCTACTCTGCCTGCTGGGAAGAATTTGTCAAGAGTTACAGGGTACGAACATCTATGGGAGGCAGCTACTGCCAGTTAGTTTTCCCCTCTCCCCAGCATTCTCTGCTGTTGAAGTTAAGACAGCACTAGGAACTGTACATCTTTCTCCAAGTAACAGAGAAAGACTAGGTGTGGATAAGACCAGAACCACATTATAAGCACAGAACACAGCATAAGCACGCGTGCGCGCTGAAAGGCAGCTGAAAGAACAGGGTCTGTATCCCTGCGTGCAGTCAAGAAGTTTGCAAGAGAAGATGACAAGGCTATGGCACTGGGGTTCCATTTGGGAAGGCCAAGAGTGTGAGGTACAGAGGAAAAGGAATGGCAGGTACCAGAGCAAGGAAGACAAGTTCGGGTTGCATAGAGTTAAAGCCCTAATGCAGCAGCAGAATTACATACTGTAAGCATATAAAGATAGATGAACTTGGCATGCTGGGAGAGGAGCAAGGTGTGCAGCACAGGGAAGAAAGGGTCAGAGACAAGTTTCTCCTTTCACAGAAAGGTGGTCTGCTCTTTGTGCTGCTGAAGGAAGCACATGAAGCTTTTGCAGGTAACAGTGGTACCCAAGTAAACTAACTTGGAACCCCTCAAAAAAAATACCTGACTGCTAGGAAGACTAGGGAGAACTTGAAGTCCAATCAAACGCCTTCTCCAGCACTAAAATACAAGAGAATTAGGAACATAACTTGGGGGTGGGGGGGGGACCTTTACCTGTAAAAGTCCCTGCTGGAATATAACAAGACAGAATTGTCTCTTTACAGGTTCAAAGGCTGATATTATAAGACAGGAATGGCCAAAGTTCTAAGGAATGCACGTCTTGAAAATGAATGATAGAAATGCTAGCATTTGGGGCAATTTTCCCGTCTCAGCAGGGCATCACAGAGAACAAAAAGACCTCCAACTACATCCTGTATTTAAAGGAAGATATGAAATTGACTTTTCATACCTCAGGTTGATTCCTATGCCATTAACAGATACTACTTTAAAATAAACATTCACTATATATTATTCAAGCACGCAGATAAATTATCTGTTGGATTCCAAAGTCAAGGAACCAAATTTATAGAGGTCTTAACTAAAACACGCAAAGCAGTTTAACCTGTATCCCTACACAAACAAAGGGGAGAAAGAAACTTAGTTTAGCCAACAGAACACCAAAGGAACTCTGTTCTTAATATCACACAGCCTGCCCACTAGGTACTGTCTGGCAAATTTTCCAAATCTCAGACCTTCATTACATTTTGAAACCTTCTAAATACAACAGTACACTTACGTCTCATATATTTTCATCTACTTTTATTGGAGTCATTGGACAAAGATCAGTGTTTATTTATATCAGATGTCGTATTTATACTATTCTAATGATAAATTATTTCAAAACAATATACGTACAATGAAGGTATCTCTTTTTTCAGGCTGACATGTCACTTTCTTCCTGCTAAGCCTCTAACATCTGGAATTACAATATTAAAAATAAAATAAAATAAAATAAAAAGAGGGGCATTCATTCACACAATTAGCAGCCCACTGTCTCCTTCTGGCTTACTTCAAGCCCCTTGTTCTTCTCCTTTATTAACAAAGTGTTTGCTTATATCATCATCTGAAAGGCAGGGCAAAAGAAAAGCCCTTCTTTTAAAAAGGATTCATGAATTAAAAATACATTGATTGAGTTCTTCCTTGTGAAATCCACAACAGATTTACAACTCCAAATGCTACATCCTTTCTTAATCCCACCTTTAACAAAGATACATATATTGCCAAGAAGGGAAGAAAAACATCTTCAAACAGTTTTTGATAGGAAATAAATGCTCTTGCAACAGGACAAGCAAAAACAGGCGGGCTACTGTCATGCAAAACTTTAGCTACCTCCTCCAATTCTCTGCACAATACAATTTACAGCATCTGCATCAAAACCACTCAGCAATGAACTACAGACAGATACACAGTACAGAACCCCTTACCAGCATTACAAAAGGAATGATTCCTAGCTGATTCAACAGCTGAAATACAGCTCCTACTTCTATTACCTGTTATGTAATAGCAGCAATTAAAATCATGATCTTATGTAGAAATCAAAATTATTCAATGATTTTCTACCACTCGTTGGAAAAAAACAAAAACAAACCATCAAAACCACATCTCTGACCTTTTATAAGTCTTTTTTGCTCCTTTCCTCCTTCTTTGCCCTGCTTCCACCTCAATTCAAAATATCATTAAAAAGTTAAGTGTTTCAAACCAGTTCCCAATTCCATAGCCGGATGGGAAAACAGGGCTAAAGAAGCAGGTCTTGAAGGAAGAAGTTGGGCACAGAACCCGTAAAACAGAAATGGAGTTTGGGCTTAGATTACATCATCAGCCTTATTGGTTCTTAACAGTGACACAAAAACCTGCAGTCAGATGAAAGCAGAACCTCTGCTTTCCTTTGAAAGAGAGTGATGTTCTAAACCTCATGCTAAAATTCAAAGTTTTAAAAGTAACCTCTGTGTGTATATATATGCATATCTAGATATAAGTAACCAGCTCAAGAGGTGCCTGCCCAAATTTGCAGCAAGTCTGAAATAGCTGAGTTAGTGTTCTGAAAGATGTAAACTGAATTATGAATCTCAATATACAGTTATTCCAAGACCTATTATTCATCTAAGGAAATTCATATGTTTCAGAAGAACACTATTCCAGGCTAAAGTCTTCTTTATAAAAGTAGGTGCAACATCTCCGCTCTAAAAATACTCTAAAATTACTGTTTTCTACCATCCCTAGCCCTGCTGTGCCCAATGGGAAGGAAATGAGGAACATCAAAGGAGATAAAACATTTCCAAAGGAGGAACACCTCCAAGGTTCTGTAGACACCAAACCACAGAGGGAAAATACTAAGCTTCCCAGTTGCAGTGCACTGGCTGCACATGACCCTGGAGCATGGACTTAGTAAGCAGGAAGATCAAAACCAACTCTTGGTATAGTTGAGGAGTGAAGCAGGAGAATAACAATGCTAGTAGCAGCTGACAGCACTGGAAGCAAAGAGGAGGAGGAAATGGTTAGTATGAAAGCAGCATGAGGTGAACGAGAGTGCAGAAGTCACGCTCCCCAGAACAGAAAGCGTCGGGGCAACTTCTTTGACTTTGCCCCAACCAGAACCCTGCACACAAGCATTTAGCAGACGTGAGAAGATGCACAGTCGTAGCAGTTTGTTGCTAAACTTCACTTTCGCCCATAAAGAGGCCACCGGATGCCAACTCAAAACAGTGCAGTGCGTACATACAGCACACGTAGCGCTTTGAGAGAAAAAAAAAAAAATTAAGAGTGGGGAAGCTGACGCTACTTCGCGAGCGACATGTCGGCAGAGGAGGAGCCGCCGCCGCGCTCTGCCCGCCCCCCTCGGCCCAGGCAGCTCCCCCCGGGACGCCCCGCCCGCCCCGAGGCCGAAGCCACCCCGGCGCGCCGGGTCCCCCCGCGGAGCGGCCGGGGGCGCTCCCCGCAGCGGGCGGCGCCAGGCCTGGGCTGGGCTGAGCCGGGCCGGGCTGCCCCGCCGCGCAGGAGCTGCCGGCGCCGCGGCCCCGTTACCTTTGTGCTCGTCCTCCAGGTACCGGACCCGCAGCTCCTCCTCTTCCTTCGCCTCGGAACCGTAGCTCCTCCTGGCTGAGGGGAGAGCGGCGGCGCCCGCCCGCACCAGCGCCCTGCGGCTGGGCCGGCTGAGGGAGGAGGAGGTGGCGGCGGCCGCGGCGGCCAGCCTGACTCGGCCGTGCAGCAGGCCCAGGCCGCCCAGCGCCGCCGCCATGCTGCCTGTTTACGCCGCGCCGGCGCCGGCTCAGCGTCTCGCATCGGCCGGCCCCGCTCCCGCCGCCCACGTGACCGGCTGCGGCACGCGCGAGGCGCCGCCGCCCGGCCCCCTCGGGCTGCCGCCGAGGCGCGAGGACCGTTAACGGTCGCCGCGCGCGCGCGCGCGCCTAACGGTCGGGCGGGGGCCGTTGCGGTGCCGCTCACTGCAAGCTCGGTAGAGGCAGTCCTCGGTGAGGGCGCGACTCGGGCAGCGCGTCAGTTGCCCTGGCCCGGTGACACTTACCGTGTTGATGAGGGGGTTACCTTAGATAGACGCAACCGAGCTGGCTCAAGGTCTATATAGCATGGATAAACCATGCTCAGACCCTCTGATAGCATCAATACTTGCCAAAAAATTAAGAGACTGAAATGAACAGTTTTTGAAGCGGAGTTTAGTTTTACATGACTAAAACAAAAGGTAGTTTGCCTGGATTTCTCCTTCCCTTTCACACTGCTTCCCCTCCTACCTTTTTGAAAACTCAGAATTATGTTTGCTTTGTAAAAGCAAAGATCTTATTAACCTGACTTGTAATTCACAACTTAGTTAAGTTGTGTAACCAGGCTGAATTAAAGCCCACAGTGACGTCTTGCCGTAACACACCACCGCCTTGGTAACTGCATTTTAGGCCCAAATCCTTCACTGTGCGGTCGGGGCATCCTGACTGGCACATGTGCGTGAAGCAAGTTAGAGGACAGAAGTGATATTTCTTGGGGAGGTGGCAGGAGATGGCTGCTCTTTTCAGCTGCAAATTCGTGAGTTGTAAGACCCCTATGAGCATTTTTTGGACCTGTTTTCAAACAGACTGTAGAATTTCACCAATTCCTGCATGGGTACCATCACTTTAATTGAGCCAGAGTATACAAAATGTAAATAGAGAAGTTCACTTCACACTTGCTCCTCAGATAGGACTTGGGAAAGGTTGCTGTGGCTGCAGTTAATCTAGCAGAGTAAGGAGGCTCTCCGCTGTAAATTGTGTCCTCCTAAAGTGTCTTTACTTTGAAGAATTTGTACTTGAGAATGGAAAACCTGTGCCTTTGAGCCACGCCCTGTAATTTCCAAAAGTCAGTTTTATTTAATAAGAGGGCTCAAGGAAGCAGCACCGCTGCCGACTCGAGGCTCAGAAGGAACCAGCTTGGTCGTCGCTTGGGAACGCTGGCCGCTGCCTTCCTCGCCTTCGTGCTGGTGCTCAGCAGCTCCTCCACTGCCTTCCTTCTGGAGAAGCAAATGTCTAAAAATAATGCCCTATTTGTTCTCATAGAGCACCATGAAGGGCAAATGAAGGGCGGGGGGGACTATCACCTTGCATTTATTATGTTTTACTATTTAAACAGGACTATAGCTTGTGATTAACAGTTTGTTCCAGTAGTGCCCGCGGTATGCTAAAGACTTTTCCATCACAAAGGAATGAAGAATGCCTGTCCTGGAAATTCTGTTCGCAGTCAAAGAACATTTTATTTTAGGAGAATGAATTTTGAAAGCTAATACCTAATTATGTCACGGAAATTGAGAGGCAGCTATATTCTAAAAGACACAGGGCACAGTAAAAAAACCTTAAAAACAGAGGATTAGGTTTTCTACAGCACCATAATGTTGTCTTAAAGCTGAAGGCAGATGTGACATCCCTGTACAGCTTGTCATTTGCAATAGGTCCCAGGTTCTTTGACTCAAGGACTAGCAAACACTCCTGAGCAGAGGTCGCTGTGTGGAATCAAGCCTAACAGCCTCTTATCTGGTGTACAAACACCCACAATCGCTATTAAAACTGAAATAATTTTATAAATACATTTTTTTTCACACTGATGCTGTTTAATTTTGCTTGTTGGCTTAAGAGGTGAAAAATTAATTTAACTTGTATTACTACTCAGTTTTTCTACTGTATTCCACACCTACATGGCTAAGGCATGTTTATATCCAGACGAAAGTTTAATTTCCTGTGACCTCATTAGTGCTTTTCTGAAAACAGAACAGTTTAGAAGACTGTTAATATAATATAGCTAATATTGCAACATAACAAACAATTAAAAGCTCTTAAAGGATTTTTCCAATCCCTATAGACAATGTTTTTTTAAAAAATCAGATTTTAAATTACTAGCAACAAGAGACAAACATGCCTGGTATAGTAGGTCATTCCTTTCTTTGAACTGTCTGCCTGTATTAATGCTTAAAACTGCGATACATAAATATGTTTTATTTTGGTAATTTAATACTACAGTGCATTTTGTAATACCGTATATTCAGTTCCTTCCATTGCAGTGGCATTTCAAGCATGAATCAGGACTCTTGGATGGAATCGGAGTTTTCCATATTCTCTGGTTGCCTGTTTCTTCTCTGCGGTTTAGTTCCACCAACACAGCTTTAAAGTCAAAGTACTATATGGAAAGCACATTTAGTTGCAGAGAGGAATAAAGTTGACATGCATATTATTATTTAAACCATATATTATGTACTAATAAGAAAAAAAGTTGTAGCAACCAGAACAAAACTGTTAAGTAACCAATAAAATAACGTATGATATTGCCTGGTAACCTGACCACATCCACACACAGAAATCCAAAGTTTGATACTTGGTGATGAGCAAAATAAATCGATTTAGCACAACAGTATAAATCTTGAGTGAGCCTCCCTCGTGCCCAGAGAAGTAATGTTAGCATGAATGAAAATAGAACCAATGTGGGTGCAGAATTGCCCAGCGATTCTCTGCACTCAGCTATTACCTGTAATATGGTTACTCAATCATAATCTAATCTGAGGGAAAAAACTTGAAGATCGTTCACCCTAATTAATTTTGCATTTGGAATTACCCTGTAAAGCTCATTCACGTCAGATTGTAGGATCTGACAGTATATAGGACTGAATCTAAAAAGGGAAATGTGTGGCCCCGTTTTTAGCTTCATACATGGCTTTTTTTTTTTTAATATAGCTTAACAAGAGAAGATTTAGAGTTTGGGTTGTTGCAGGGGAGGTCTTTTCTCTTCTTTTGATTCGCTACTGTTGCGGTAACTTTAGAGTATGTAATACAGCACCTAGGTGCTGAAATTGCGAAACTGCCTTCGTAATAAGGGGAGAGGAGTTTCCTCAGAAGATAATTCAGCACGCAGTAGTGCAGGGCTCCTGCCATGATTCACTCTCTAGAGGAACCATCTCACTCTTAACTAACTATAATGGAGGAGTCTGGCCTCTAAACTTAAGATCTTAATTGAGTACCTAAAAATAAGGAGTGTGAAAGTATTTGTGGTTGTTCAGTTAGGTGTTTAGTATTATTAAAAATAATGATAGAAAAGAACATTTGAAATGAGACACAGAAAAATAGTTGCATGTGCGTTTATGCTAATATTGGGCTTTACAGGTACAGACAATATGTACAATATGGCAGGAATAAGGAAAAAATCTCAGCTAGTTCTGAGTTGCTTTGATTTTCTTACATCGTGCATGTAGATAAGGTATAATGAATGATTTCTTTTTCGCTGGATGAGCACATCAGTGGCAGTGTGTAGCTAAACTGAAAAGGGAAAGTGAAAAAGTAAAAAATTTCAACAGAAAAGTGAGGTTCTCAATTTTTACTTTTCAAGGTAAATCACTTGTGTTTCTTGCAAGGTGTGAATTAATTGTCTCTGTAAAATGACTGTTGATAGTTGAGAGTGAGGTCTGTTTTCCCTGTGTTGGTTTATAAAGGTTGTTTCCATTTCACACCACTCACCAGAGCTTTTCTCTTTTCTAATCTTCAGATATTTACTTTTAAATAATTAATGGCAGAATTTCCCTCGTTATTGCATTGTCCAAATCGCACATTTTATTGCATTTTCAAACTTGATTTTTAACTTTTTTCATGCCTCTTTGCCCTTCTTTTAGCATTGATACTGCAGAAAAAATTCCCTTATTGTTATATATTGTTAACAAGCATGTAGTACACAGCACGTTCTCTTTTTGGCACCGTGCCTATTCAATATGTTTCAGAAGGCAGCTGTTTCCTTAGATTGTCCTGTTTCTTTCTGCTTAGTGCAGCTTTAAGCTTATAAAACTTAAGATGGATGATGTTTTCATAGCTTGCTTTCCCTCTTCAGAAATTGTTCTCACTAAGCTCAGTCTACCTGAGAATGCTTACAAGTTTGTTTCTGTAGTGCTTGTTACCCGGTTCCAACACACGTGGCTCAGAAATGCACCTATGTGCCGTGCCACTCTTGCCTCAGAACACAGGGCAGGTTTCGTCTCTGTGTTCATATCTACCCCTCGTTTATCTGTGCTGAAAATGGAGACAACTCTTGTACTGATTCAGTGGAAAAGTGCCTGGACTATATGTGAGCCAATTACACAAGCAGCTTTTTAAAAAACTGCTGCCCAAACATGGAAGGCAGAAGCGACCAAAATGTGTACTCCTTCTCTGCAGATTATGAGCAAGGCAGAATGCTGAAACAATTACAGGAACATAAATATGTGCCAAGCAAGGCCTTTTTTCATGAGTAAATTGGCAATAGCTGCCAGAGAGCTACAACCGCGTAGTATTTGAACACTAGACCCTAAGGTACCTGTAACAGGAATTAGGCAGACATTTAGTAAAGAAGACGTACCGAATGTTTTCTCTTGGGGCAGGGCGCACAGTTTATCCCAAAAGGTCATGGACAAAGATTTTTCTTTATATGGGGTTAGATACAAGCTCAGATGGAATAAATAAGAGCGTTGAACAGAACCTTCTTCCAAGGAAATGAAACATGTTCAGGAGTGGAGATTCCTAAAAGTTGAGGTATTTGTGTCTAATTACAACTCCAGGTTTCGGAATACTGATATGTCACCTTCTTTTGCTAAAGCTTTTAAAAGGCTATCTTGTATTTAAGATAGCTCAGCAGGACAGACAATCCCCTATTCAATTAAATAACTGTGCACGCAGGCAAACTGCAACCAGAGCATCATTTAAAACTTTTTTTTTTTAATTGTGAATGCATTGTTCTGCATTTTCATCTATTTATAACATATTGTTAAAATCCTATGTTGTCTCCAGGCTTCTTCTAGAAGAGCCTTTATATGAAGCACTTCTCCCCTTCCTTCTTTATATCCTTTTGAAGACCTGCAGAGCCAACATTATTATTAACTACATCAAGGAGAATCTTTGCTTTGGCAACTGAGAAGACAAAGCAGAGGAGACGGTAGAGACGGGGCAGAAAAAGCTGCCAAGGAGAAGTACAGAAACCAAGGCAAAGCACTGTTGATGTCTGATATTTGACGTAAGAAATTTGATATGAAATTCCAGAAGAAAGTGGATTTCCCAATTTTATCAGGGTGCTTTTGTGTGTGGTAAAAAGCTACCTGGGCTACTCTTAAGGAGGCAGCAAAATGACCCTGTCTAATCTGTGCTATATAGAAGAATAAAATAGAACTATGTATTAGCTCAGAGAATGAAGCATTTTACAGCAAGGATTTACTAAGTTATTAAAACCAATATCTAAATTCAGAGAGTAGGGTTTTCCTCCATATAAGCCTTTGGTAAAATTAAAATGTTCATCTGAATAACATTTTAATAAGAAACTGTTTCTGAATGAATGTAATCAGGGACATTTCAGTAGAACTCTCAATGAAACTTATTAAAAATTATTGGCATCTTTGCAATCAGGCAGAAAAAATATTTTAACACTTCAGTTCTGATATAATATAGTTTTTAGCAGGAGAAACTTATAAAGAAACTACACTATTTAAAAGTAACACATTTGTCATGAAATCCAGGTTCATACTAGAAGCTAAGAGAAACCTGGTCTTTTATGCTTAGGTTATAAAATGTTATAGAAAAATCAACAGCACTTTATAGACTCTGTTTGTCGGATGTAATTCTTTATTACTGCTCATGAGCAAGCCAGGAGTTAAGCTGTATATTACGTTTTTGAATGGCATAATTACATTTCCCTTCTGTTCAGCTAATTTCTTTTTCTTGTTTTTGAGACGGTTTATGCCTAAAGGCAATTACTAGGCTTAGAGTGGATGGACTGGATAATATGTGAAGTTTAACATATTGTTTACCTTTTTGCTGAAAGCTGTGCCACTTTGAAGAAAATCAATTGCATAGTTACTACTTGAAAAAAATAATGATACATTATGCACAAATCACTCTGAAGATAAATTTTAAGCTGTTATGATGTAAAAGGTATTTTTCTTCATTGCTTTTCCTTTTTAGTCTGTAATGATTCACAGTGTGTACTGCAAAGACCTAGTGCATATATTTCATTCTTTGTAAGAAGTGCCTCACATTCATTTTTATCCAGTGTGGGAAAAACACTGGGGGCGGGCTTTTTTCGTGTTCTATTAGGTTTCTTTAGACTAGATTATCTTTTATGTTCTAACCCTAAGTGTACTTTCCTGCATCGTTTCCTCTCCAAATACTGATGCAATTAGTATTAAGCTGAGTAATCATTTTCTGTCACACATAAGAACTCCTTTAGTGTCAAAGGATCTGAATGACCTTATGACCTTAATTTCCAGGACGAAGCAAAAGGTTAAATAATCACAATCTCTATATCACACATGTATATAAGGATAGGTGGACTGGGATCCAGGTCAGCTAAGGAATCTGTGTTTTTTTCGAAAGGGTTTCATCATAACCTTTGTTCTGCTCGTACTCCCTACACTCTGACTCTCCCAGGTCATTTGTCTATGTATAAAAGTAGGATACTTAAGATCAAGAGCCAGGAATCTAACAACCAGTATGTGAAAATCAAAGAAAAATGTATACCTAGTGGCTAGTATTTTAAGTGCCTAGGCACAGACTGAATGCACAGGTACTCACCAATGCCTCTAGATAGCAATTTCCAACACAACAATTTCAGATTTCTGATTTCTTAACATTCTTTAAAAACATGTTACTTTTGTAGATCCTCAAAATCAGGATCTCATCTTGGAATCCATTTTTGTAATTTAGGAAGATGAAGCATCAATTAGAGAAAAATAATCCGCAAAACATTAAACTCTCTTCAGAGTCATAGTTATCATTTTCTGTCTAAATAATACATTTCTGTGTATGCCACTTTTTAGACGTTCTGAAGTAATTTTTTGTCTAGAAGGTAAAACTATATTCCAATTGCCTTTATTCCATGAAAGATATTTTATCTGCTGAGGAGAAAAGAATATACTGTGTCTTCTCAGCCCTGGCAGCAGCTGGCAAAAAAGGTTTACGTATCATAGCATCTAATGAAAGTTGAGGACTTAAAAACCCAAAACCAGGTGTTTAAGACTAAGGCAGGATCTTAGCCTTTTGTTATCTACAGCCTTTTACTTCAGCAACGGCCCAGTACATTGAAAAGTTTTGTTGTATTTGTACTCTTTCAAGAATATACCTGATACAAGTTAAGAAAATGGTTTCTTCCTTCAGTGAAGTCTTTTAAATTTACCATTTTCCTGCAATATATGCAGTCCAACAATAGGTGGAAGAATTAAAATGTGAACAAGAAGAGGATGTTTCCATCTTCTGAAACAGTATTTTACAACTGTTTTAGTGAAAGAAATTCCCAAGATGTTCAGAAGAGCTAGTGATCTATCAGCACTGGAGCATGTATTTAATACAACTAAGTGTTTTGGAACAGCTCTTGGTGTTATTCTTAATTCATGCATTAAGTAGTCTCTAATCATACCCTCGAGACTGCTATTTCCTCCAAAAGAGGTAGGGAATATCTTTGGCAGCTTTCTCTCCCCTTATTCCCTACCTCCTGCCAGTGAAGCGTAAAGAAGGCATACCATATTTCTTTGGATTCATGCGTCTTGGGCAGCGCAGGCCTAAAATTCACAATCCTTCCAGTGGCCACTGCATAGAAACATAGAATACCATAGCTGCAATTTCTTTAGCTACTGATTGAAGTTTCTGTAGTTTTCTTTCTTTATAAGTTTCTTATCCTCATAGGGTTTCTTCATCCTCAGTCACTATGTAAGCCTTGTCAGTATAGCTTCGGGTGAGCTATGCACTATAGAATGAGTTGGGAACAAGATGGGACCTCTAAGGAAATGACACTGCTTACCAGGGTGTGTACTGACCCTGGAATGAGGCTTTTGGTAAAATTTCTAATGCAACCTGTAGCCCTTTAACCTGAAAAATATGGACTCATAATTTGGCCCAACAGAAATCCACTGAATTGTGCATATCTGCATTATAATCAAGACACTTCATAATGATAGACTTCAACTAAAGTCAATGTGTCACTTATAAAAAATGGTATTTTTTTTCATTGCATAAACTAAATTGTGCTGGCCTGAGAATATTTTAAAAAAAAGTGTTTTTTTCTGACTCTTAAAATGTTAAACCACCAACCTTTCTTAACATAAAGTACTTGCCTACTAAGACAACTTAATGTCGCACTTACAGACATATTTCCCAACGGTTTCCTGTTTTTCAGAGTTCAACCTGAAATGTTCTGAGCCTGATTTTTGGGAGTTGGTGAGAGCTTTCTACCTGTACTGAGCTTATTTACAACAACGCGTAATCATGAAAACTCATTGTATCTTACATGTGATATGTAAGAACAAGGCTAATGAATATGTCAGAAACTTTTGGCAACATCTGAGTGCCACAGATGTCACATCAAATATTGAGAACATCTGAAATAAAAAACCACAATGTATGGACTATCGCACAGAACAGTAATGTTAAAAAGTGGAACCGTATTTGACATTTATGTTCCTTTCTCCATCTTTTTAACGGTACACTCTTGTATTCTAATAAAATCTTACTCGCTCGTTGTCTTATTTTCTTTTTATTCAATCCTGTGTTGCAGTCATCATAATCCTATGTTTAAAGCATCAGTCTGTTGTCATGGAAATGACTGATGTCACAAATTCACTGTTAGAACTTCAAGACAGGATCAAATGTAAAAAGAAAATGAGGCTTGAGAAGAAGGGAGCCACTGTTTAAAAGCGAAGCTTTGGTGACAAGCTAACAGAAAAAAGTATGCGAGGATATACTAAGAGTAAGTGGATTTATTTATTATGTAAGCCCATTAGAGAAAAATCCTTTAAAATTTTCTCTTTCAAATACAGAAGCAGAAATGTTTAGAGTTGTATATAAAACCCAAATACGAGTGTATCATAAAGCCAACCTTTCTAAACTTTTACGTCTTGAACCATCACATGTACCAAAACAAAAGTGCATGAAATAGCCGCAATAATAAATGAGAAGAAATTAAGAGAGGTGATTGCTTAATTAAAAAAAAAAAACAGGAAAATAAGTAAGTTCTAATTAAAAGAAAGCACACATACTCTGTATTCATTACCAGAACAATTAATAGAAGTACTAGTTAAAGATGTATTCAAATTAAGGTTGACATGTGCCCTATGTAACAACTCTCTTTTCTGAGATCAAATTTTTCATCTTTTTAGTAGTTTATTTTTACTGCTTATATTTGTCCCAGACTGTTCAGTTTCTTGTGCTGAATAAAAACTTCTTACTAGCTGTATTCGGTGGTCAGTCAGACTTGGCAGATAGAGCAAATTTTGGAGAGAAAATGCGCTTAAAAGACGCTCAGTGGCACCAAGTAGGCTACCTTTCCATTTCCACTGTAGAATGTACCCAGCTGTTTCACTGTTCACTAGAAAACTAGCAATTTGTGGCAAATTTGTGGGAAGAGGTAAAGAGAGGGAGAAACCTCCCTAATATATTTGTAAAAATTCCAGGAAATGGTAAAGCAATTTCCCTATTTACTATAGCACTAAGGAGCCATATGAAAAGGACAAAATTTAAAAAATACACTCTTCTCCTCAGCCTTTCCATATTGGCTAGCTTAGATTGTTTGCTATTTACATTGCTTTTTGAATTTACTATTCTTAAGTGTCCACCTTTTCCCATGGCGGGTGTAGGTTCCAAAAGACTATAGAATCCACCAGAGGAACTAGGTATCCTAAAAGTTACATGTTAAAATGCTCAATATTATGACACCCAGTTCTCAGTTTGAAGAATTTAGGAGTGAAGTTCTCTTTTTATACCTAAGCAAATGGATGAATATGAAGTTTGTGCAGAAAAATGGAGGCCACAGTGTTTACAGTAAAGGTGCACAATTACTGAGTGTCATGGAGGACCCTGAGGTCCTGGTCTTCTGATCATACAGCTAGACCTCATAAAAGGTGCAGGTGGAGCACACTGTCAATCATTTCCTTTCTGTCCGCTTTCTCATAGACTCGGGGACATCTGAGGTACGCCCAGATCTTACCTGAACATCCGGGAGCTGGGAGACAGCTGGAGCATGCAACAAGAACTGGGTAGGTGGAGACACTCTGAAGTCCCATTGCTTACATCTGGTCTGGCAGATCCAAGAAACAGAAACAGATATCCCCTTGTCCACTGTTCTGTCAACCAGATGAGATTGTCCTGGAGAATATATTTACAAACCAATTCACATTATTCATTTTGTGCAATATTTTGAAAAATCCTGTGTCACCTGCTGCACATCTAAGACCTCAATCCAAAAACCATTGGAATCAATGGGAAGACCCACACTGCCTCTGAGAAGAGCTGGATCAAACCAAGTTGTTAAAAAGGAAAATTTATTCTTTGAAAAAAAGTCTTGGCCGTGTTATAAAGTTAGGCACTCTGAGATTCCTTGTAGCTAACCTATTCTGTCTGCATAATAAGAATGAGTTTATGCTACCTAAGATTAGCTTATTATTATCTAATTGGAAGCCAGGCATAAACTTCTTTCAGTCAGCACCTCCATTAAATTTACAAGCGTTCCCACACATGAGTGTGTGGGAAGCAAAATAGATTAGAAAGATTTAACTACTTGGAGGCTGGTTTTGGCACAAAGCTATTCCCTCCAGACCAACTAATTTTTTCCGTATCTGAAGGGTAAAAGCAGAAAACTGTTTCATACTGTAGTCAGATGCCACCTAAATTTGTCCACCTGCCCACACCATAGAACAGTTTACAGTTGTAATATATGTAGCCAATCAGGCCAAAAGTTGCCATGCTGAGCTCCTGCCAGGCTTTGGCTAAGTTTAAACTAGACTGGCCCAATCATTTCTAAGACTGAGCTTGGACAAAGTACGTTGTCTTGAAAAAAATGTCAGCTAGCATAATGTGCCATCTCCATATTTTGTTACGAAGTACTACACTTTGTAACTGAGATCACTGGAGCGCCAAGAATGTGCCCTTGGCCAGCTTTTCACCTTCCTGGGAAAAGTCATGCAAACTGGACAAGTTGCAATATTTCTGTCTAGGAGGGCCAAGAGGTTAAAAGTGGGCCATATGAAGAGACAAGTATGTTCCGGATGAAAGTGCTGGCGTATGGTAATTTTGAAGTGGTGCCATAGCAGGAGTTAAATCCATGCACATATTATTGAAAAATTTTTTCTGCTTTGTTTGTATTCACTTTTCGAGAGAGGTTTTGTATACTATGAATGTAACAGGCAAAATAAAACACCACCTTTGTATAGGGCCGCTTTTCTTTTCCCCAGTGGAGCAATGAACTGCTCTAAAGCAACAAGCTATTCATATGGCTGTGCAAGATTCTCCACAGTGCTATGAGTAACATTGTGCGACCTATTAGAGTCGGCTCAGGTCATGTCCTCAGACAGAAAGCTTGTGAGAGCTTAAAGATAAATGGGGAAAAAGCAAACAAATCTTCTGCTCTGAAGTGGCTTAGCTGTCCATGTTGGAGATGTCAGGGTTGCAGGAAAGAGAAATAGGAAACTTGAACTCTCCGTTTGTTTGTATCCAAACATATTCCATAAGAGTTTTGAATGAGTAAAGTGCAAGATCAAATAATTCTTTGCAATGCTGAGCTTGTCAGTCATAAATGACTTGCAAAATTTCTCAGGGAATTTGTAGGTGATTTTGTTGTCTCCTTTGGTCCTGCCTCCCTAGGACAATCTTGTCTAGAGGAATCATATGTAACAGGGTTTCCATGAGGTCAAATGGAAAGAAGTAAATGCCATATAGTTTCAAGCACTCCACTACCATTGCAGGATTTCTAATATAAAGCTGTGGCTATTCTTTCATCCTCTCCCAGAAAAATACCAGGAGAGATGATAAGACCCACAGTTCTTCCTTCTAGTAAGTGCCAAAAATATGGGAAAGATTTTTCGTAAAATTAAACTTTCACCTCTGACCTACATATTTATTTTTCTCTTCTTAATGACAAATTACACAAGCAAAATGACATGCATTCACTAATACTTTTTTTCCCTTACATGGTTTTCCTAGCATGCTCATATATTATTCCGTCGTTCTGCCTGAACATTTCTGGGTAAATTTTTTATTACGCTATGATGCTACTAAATTATTTTATTTTGTTCACTTAAGAGTTTCCAAAGATTTCCAAAGAAAGTAATTTTTTATAAGAACTTGGCAGACACAAAAGAGAAAACAATTTTGGCAAAGCTATCTCTTAACTGACTAAAAGGAAAATATATTTTCAGTTTTTACATACATTGGAAATTTTTATTAAAAACACTGTAAATTTATTGATTTGGATTTTAAAGCAGACAATTGGAATTGGATTATTCTTTGGCGATTCATACAAGGATAATACTTTTGCTCACTCAGCTCCATGACAAAGCAGATGACCTCCACTGTATCTTCAAATGGACCTCTAAGTATCCCCTAAAAGTATTTACTATGTTCCAAAATAAACATAGCAAAATTCTGCTTGCACTGAACTCAATGGGTGCGCTCCTATTAACTTCATTAGGGTCAGGGTTCCACTTTATTTTATTCTGAAAAAAAAGTTTCCTCAATTTTTCATATATCATTTTAACCAGCATGCTGCATATTTTTTCTGCCTCCTCTGTCTTTCTGTTAAATTAAATGTGTTTCTTCCGCAATGTTATTACTAGAAAGACAGAATTCCAATAGTCTGCATTTAAAAGTGACGAAAGATGACAGCTGCTTTTTTCTGAGTGCCCAAAAAGAGCCTGGTTTTTAGAAAATGTCAATCCCCAATTCTGAGAAAACCATGCTCCTTGAAATGTCAGGTAACTGAAAATGGGTGATGGATATTTTAAGTGGCAAAGAAAATAAAGATATTCAATACAGTCAGATCTGTATTTTAAGCAAATTGCATTCATATGACATCACAGAGAAATTTCTTAAATTTAGCCTCATTCTAGCAGTTCTGTTAAAGGCTTTCACCGCAGTAGGATTTGAATAGGACTTTAGTTTCTTAAAGCAAGACAGAATAGATAGATATACATTAAACAGAATAGACAGAATAGAAATTAAATTTGCCCAGAAGTCTACTGTGACTCCAGAAAAGAAATAGCACAGGCGATGTTCCCATAATAACAAATATAAAGGTACCAGCTTCTGTCAGATTTCACGCTACTAGAGAGAGAGGGAGAATAACAAAAAGAAATGAAAGCTACTGATGAAGATAAGAATTCAAATTCAGCTGGGAGAATATGTGCAGGATAACCTGAAATGTGCTTGGTAAATGAAACAGAAAAACCAATGAAGGATAATGCTGAAAAAGTCCAAAATATAGCAATAGTCAGCAAATTTGCCTGAGGTTGCACTATAGTCTTCCCATGGTGATAAATGCAGTCTCCCTCCTGCCTTTTCCCACATGCCATGCTTAAATTATCCTCCCCCACTGCTGCAAAGAGTTTGCTGGCTCTTTTGCACACGCCAGAAAAGTGTTTGCTCTACAATAAAAACGAGAACATCCTTCTGCAATTCCTGTGCCCTATCTCCATGGCTTTCTATAAGCAACCTGGTTTTGGCCTCTGCCTCTTGCACTGATTTCCAGATGTTTTAGTACCATGGATGTTTCATTGGCCTCAGTTAGGTCAACAGAAGTTTTGGCATTAACTTTAGTGGAGGAAAGAGTTTGCAGAATCCGTATACTAATCAGAGAAAGAGCAGTGAATGTTTTGGTGAAAATGTATGACTAAATACTAAATATGTATTGCTAAAGGAAAGACATGGGGAAGCTTTGAGATGCAGTGTGTGTGTATGTTACTGAGATGGTCAATACCAAAGAGAGAAGAACTGTTTAGAGTAGTACCTGGTATAGCTAAAAAGAGAAAATTTATATTTAAGCTAAATTAGGGCAAAACATTCTTATCAATAATAACAAGTAAGGTATTTCCTATAGCATGAATTGAAAATCCAATGATTTGAGAATTTTTAAATCAGCCTTCTGCATTTACAATAGATATAATTTAACTGGATTTTTCCAACTTTACTATCTGTGATTCATTCTGTGAAATAAAAGTAAGGAAATAGGCTCAAAAAGTGAATATCCCCTCAAAGGAATTGCAAATTCCTCTTCTTACCGCATTTTCCGAAAGTAATTTATATATATTCTTACTACTATAGCCTAGTATATAAGTTTCAAAACGTCTTTATCGGACTGTACAGCTTTTTCACATAATAAATGTGAAACAGCACATCTCTTACAGCTTTCAGATGTGTATTCTTTTTTCTGTTTATCTGCATGTTTGAACTAAATCAAGTTCCTAGTTAGATCTGTATGCAAATTTTGATCCAATGAGATAAAGCTTTTTGAAGAAAGAATTGTGTCTTCTTACCAATATAATTTTTAGTGCTCTACAATGAAATAAGAGCAGTAATAAACTGACATTTCGAAGAGGAATTGATGAGGAGATAAAGTCTTTAATTAGGTAGGAATCGGATACAGGTCAGGATGTGATAGCAACTCTAAAAGATAATGAAAATAATTTATAAGTGAAATAATCACTTCAAAAAGTGTGATTATAATAGACACATTTCTTAAATAGAATAATAATTCAAGAAGCACTCAAGAAGCAGAGATAGCAAAACCTGACTTTTTATGTATTATTAGGGAACAGTAAGTTTTCATTAGTGGCTGAAATCAGATCCAAAATAAATCACAAAGTCCGCATTTGCGTTTTTAAATGTTATGAAAAGAAAAGATGACATCCAATTATATTAAACTTCACTTTGTAAGCTTTTAGTTGTAACCATAGAGTTGAGCAGCAATAAATAAAAGATTTGATGAAGTGGAGAGAGGAAAAAGAATTTGTCTGAAACACTAACATCTAATGAAAGCCAGACTGCAAATCGCTATACAACCCTCCTACTCCATCTTAGTAAGCGGTGGGAGAATGACTGCTTCGACTACGTACCATTGAATCAGATTCTGCTCCAGCATCTCACTCCACTATATGTTGGCAAGGGTGAATCCAGCAGCAGCTGAGCCTATGATGTTTCCGACCCCTGTAAGTGGGGAAAGAAGCAGATGATTGTAAGCGGATGAGCAATTGGGGCAGAGACATTACAGAACTACACAAAAATAGGGCTAAAGGAACTTCAAGGGATGGTGCTATTTATCCTCTCTCCCAAGAAAATAACATCCTGACAGATTCTCGTCTAAGCTGTTCTTAAAAGTTTCCAGCAACGGAGACTTCACAGCTTCCACAGGTGATCTAGTCCACTGCTTCTCCACCCTTTCTGTGAGTCTTTCCAAATATCCAATCCTAATTTTTCTTGCTGTTGTTTAAGCCTATTATTTCTCATCCCATCCAACATGAATACTCAGAATGAATAATTACAGGAAGGAATAATTACCTTGCTCTTTCAGCAATGTTTTATGTACTTGAAGATTCTTACCTGTTCCCTGCCTCAGTCTTCTCTTTTTTATGTTAATCATCAACCTCATTTTTTTTCCAATCTTTCTTGAGGGTCGGGCATTTCATGACCTTCTTCTCATGGCCCTATTCTGGATTGTCTGTCATTGGTTGGATTTGGTTAATGTTATTTTCCTTGAATGTAGTGTCCAAAACTGGAAACACCCAAAACCTTCGTAACGCAGAAGAATTAACATGTGTGTCTTGTAAGCTATGTTCCTGTGCGTATATCCCAATATGCTTTTTTCCGACAGCATGAGCTTGTTGACCTATGATCAGCTTGCAATGCATTATAAGTCACAGGTGCACCCGGTGGAGGCCTGTCCTGAGCCAGTTGCTGCTCATCTTGCATTTGTGCAATTGAACACTCTTGCCTAAATATAGCTCCTTGCATTTACTATTGAATATTATTAACCTGTTTGCTCCCAGATTATTTCTCCGATTTTGCCAACACCGTTTTGAATTTTAAGCCTGTCTTCTGCATACAGATAGTGTCTCTCAGCTTCACATTCTCTGCAGATTCAGTAAACATATTATTACATTTTCATCTCTTTAATGGAAATATTTAACAGCATGAAACTAGGCAGAGACTCCTGCCAAATCCCACTTGGTGTAGCTTTTGTTTTTTAATAAATTACTGCTAACTCTTTACAAGGTATCGTCATACTACTGCTTTTGCATCCCCATTATAGCAATTTCCTCTGGATCACATTTCCCTAGTTTACTGTGTGTCCATCATGTGAGGCACAAAAGCCTTACAGTAGCCAAGTTATACGATATCTACTTCTTTCCTGCCCTGAGGCCTGCTTCCATGTCCCAGAGTAAACTAGCTTAGTTTATTCATGAGGAATTCCTGTTTATTGTCACTCATTTCTTTGCTAGCTTTTAAGCGTTTATAAGTAGTTTGCTTGACTATATATTCCAGAGTTTTCCAATATATCAAACTGATCCATATTTTCTCAGATTTTGTCCTCTCCCCTTTCTGAAAAAAGCAATATATTTCTTCTCCAGAGCATCACCAGTTCTCAAGGATGACTACTCCCATGCCTGAAATAGCTCCAGGTGATGGTTTAAGCAGGAATCTTACCAAGCAATGTGTAAGTCTCCAAAGATGAAGTTCTTTGATGTCTGCCAATTTGAAAACATCTCAGGTATTATAACACTTAGGTATTCTTATTCTATCCTAAGCAGGTATTGCTTGTATTAACTTTTGTTACAGAATGCTATTCCCCAGCCCCAAAAAAAGCATCAGACCCTCCAACTATCTCAGCCTTATCTGTCATTAGCTTCTCCTTTCTGTTCTGTAGTAGAGCAGCAGTTCCCTTCTCAGTCTCGTATTGCAGATTGCTTATATAATGTCTTGTTTCTGTTGATATCTCTAGCTCATTTTTTACCTTAGACCTTCTTTATATGTGCTGACATAACTGAACCTGGTTTCCACTTTCTGTATGCTTTTCTTAGGTTTGATGTCAGTGAAACCCATCATTAAGCAAATTGCTCCCTTCCTACATTCCCTATCTTCTACTTTAAGACAACCTATGCTTGTGTTCTTAGTATCGTTTCTTTGCCAGTTCTTAACCTTTTACCCCTTTGACTTGTCTTCCTGATCTCTGCATTTCTTTGAGTCTGCTGTTTTTATTTTACTTTTCTCCTTCTCTTTCTACAAACGACCAGCTCTGTCATTTCATGGCCACTCTGATCCACTTTGCCCTCTCACATTCCCAGCCTCATTGGTTAGAATCACACTTTTAAAAAGCTCTTTCACTACTTGCGTACCTCACCGTCTGCGTCAAAAAATTATTACCAACTCATTCCAAGAACTTGCTGAGCAGTCTGCTCACTGTCCTATACCTTCCCCAAGGTCACACTGCATTTCTGCAGAATTTACTCTGTCACCTCTCTTGGCCACAGCACATCATCTCTCTTCCGTAAAACCCCAAATAAAGATAAATAAGATCATTCAAATTCATATATGCGTACCCTGATCTATTATGCTCCCCCTGCCCATACACACACAACTTGTTTGAAGAGCTACCGCTAGAAATATTTTTCCCCCATTTGAAAAAAAAAAAAAACACCTTTTACTTGTTCCACACTATTATCATCCCTTTGATCTGGATGGTAAGAGAACATAAGTAAGGGAGCTTTTGCCTCACCTTAAAGGCATGGGGGTTGTTTGGGCTTGCTTCCTTCCTGTGACATTTTGGATACAAAAGGGGGAGTCCAGCACAAAGTTTACAAAACCCTACATGCTCTGTGCATATCATAGTCCTGCTGACAACAGTGTGAGACAGAGCATTTGGCACATTGTACATTCTTAGGTGTGATCCACATGCTTTCATTAACGCCGTCGGAAATCAGACCAGTTGGTTTTGCTACCAGCTTGCATATGCCTTACTTTGTAATTTACACAATGAAAATAATGAGATGAAAGACCCTATGATTATTTTTTAAGTACACATCATATTTGATTCAGAAAGGCATGGCTTTAACCTGGGGTCTGAAAGACTCATCACTGAGCAGAACCCTCTAATTAAAATGTACTCCTATTTATAATGTACTCTTAATGCTCCCTAAATCTTTAGCTGATGATTGAAATGCTTTTTGATAATAATACATGCTATTTTATCTAGTTTTCTTTTTCTCCAGAAACATCTGTGAAACAGAAGGGATGAGGCTTTCTCTTAAAAGTTGTGGGAACACATAAAATATACAGTACACTTCCTGTTATAGAAGGCTATTTATTAGTCTAAATACTTGTGCAATATTTGGCAAATGATCAAAACTAGTTTCTCCTGATGTGTTTACAATGTTCTAAATTAAAAGCAAAGCCCATTTTCAAGTGACATTTGTCATACGAACTGAAATGTTTCTCTCATGCTGCATGTGGTTGTAGTTTCTGCTTGACAGGATAAGCTCCAAATGTTGAGTACAAAGTTTGTTACAAAGTTCTTGTGAGAATTAAACTTGCCATCTAGCAATTCTTCTTATAAGAAGAGCTGAAGGAGTCTTTCCCCCAGTGTAGGATTTTTTTTCTATGACTGTATGTTTACTTAACTTTCTGCCTGATGCTGTACTTAATCAGCTACACTGAGAGAAATTCTTTTGATTTCACTGCATATTCTGTTGCTCTTTACCCCGTTTTAATGTTCTTTCCCATAACCTTTGAGTGGTAAAATGGTCACACGCAAGAACAGAAGAGCTCCCATTTCTCTAGTGAACGCTTCAGAAATGTACTAAGGCATAAATTTAGCAGAAGTTTTGAACAGACGCTGCCTTTTGTATTAAACTGTGAAAAAGTAGCTTGCAGCGCTAGAGAAATACACTTTGAGTGTTACAAAAATTACTCAGCACCACATGCAAAACACTTTTTTTCTACTCAGGGTTCAAAACCTATTATACAAACCTGTTTATTAATTAGCAATATTGTTTCCTAAGGGTTTTTGACAAGTTTTAAAAGAAAACTGTGTCAGTGTTTAATAGCAGCTGCTTTTGAACATATTTCACCATTCTATATGCATTCACAATCCTTGCAACACTTCACATGTTGCACAGGAAAAATGTGCTTGGGTCATGTTTCGTGATATAAATAGACAGATAGGCAAACACGTACACTGTATCGTTTCCAAGAAAAACACTTCATATTCCAGTAACCTATCCCTCTTCTCATACCTCAGATTTAGTAATCTTTTTACTGAGTTACAGACTGCCCTTGGACCTTTAGTCATCCTCAAATTTAAATCAAAATTACTGGCATTTGTAATTTTGTTTCTTTTTTCCCTTTACCTAAGTGCTTTAATAACCATCAATGGTCCTGACTGAAATTCAAATGAGAGAAGCTGCTGCAGTGCAGGAAAACCACCGTTTGTCCTGTGTAGGTGACCACACTGTGGATGTTTGAGGACTGCAGCATCAGCTGACTCAGGGATACTTGGAAAGAGAGTGGATAAGGTAAGTGCTTGTATGCGGTCTTTAAAAAAAAAAAAAAAAAGGATCGTCTTGTGCCCTTTCTTACCTCTCTAAGGAGCACGTTTTGCTTCCTGTTCTACAGCTGTCCCAATGGCACAAAAATGGGTTTTTTTGCTATGAAGTAAGCATAATTACTACAGTTTTGGGGGCCAAGCATTTTCAGAGATGGTAAAGAAAGCTATTTAACAAAGCTGAAGCTGACAATGAAGGAAAATAATAGAAAAAACTCATTATAATGCAACAGGCTGTAAAGAAAGACTTGTATAACAAACAGTGAGCATGGCCTGAGCCATCAAACCACAGCTACATGACCAAGAATACACTGACTGTTGCTGCTTTCCCTTTCTATAGTCTTCCCATTCCCAACACTTCTATTCTATTACACAAAAATATTCTACCATAATAATAAAGATACAGGTTACTAGAGAAAGAGACATTTCAAGCTGAACAGGAATGCTGAAGACAAGAGGAACGGCTGTGGCTGATTTGAGATATTAGTAATCTTGCGACGCGGTTGCTTATGGGACTGAACTAACGACCCTGCAATTATTTTTTTTTTTATTTTAGGAGATAGCTTCAGCAGCTTATGGAAAGTTTGAGCATCTGGAATCTGAACTAACTGCAATAGATGGGAAAAATGAAATGGAGCTTCTGCTGGATCACTCCCCATACTGAGGGAAGCTAAGATCTGCCCCGGAAAACGGACAAGAGGGAAAAAAGATCTTACTCAGGGGTTGAGGCACATGCCTTAATCATGCTGAGCAGCAGCAGTAGGTTTTAGGCAGGTGTTATGCTGATACACGCCAGTGCTCCTTTAGGGAAAGAGCCCACTTTTAGGTGAATGTGGCTACAAATTCTGCCCATGAGAGAAGGAGAAAGTAGCAGTGTGATTTTGCTCTAGTCACACGCTAAAGAAGTGGGGTAGAGACAGGAGATGCTAGGATGGATTCTCCCAAGTCTCTCTCCAGTCTTCTGGGGCCAAACACAAACAGGAGGACAGTATATTTTCTAAGGAGCCTCATCCCAGGAGTTTTATGTGAGAACGGTTATCAGGGGAAAACTAAACATTCACAAACACAGCAGACTTATATGGAAACGAGCTACCGGGTGAAAGCATCAGATTAGCAAGCGTCACGTGGCCAGATGGGAACAAATTGGGTCTGAAATGGCTCCTGGAGGCTCTCAGGGTGTTCTCGCTGCTCCGCTTCGTTAGATCACTTCCTATACAGAAAGCAATCTGAGAGCCAGCTGACGTCTCGTACATGCTGACATGCCACTTAACTGCTTAGCACATCAAACGCGAACCTAACAGATAAGAGTGAGGAGTTGGTAGTAGGGGTTTTGTTTGTTTGTTTGAAGGCAGAGAATTCGGTTTCGTTCTCGACCACGATCCTGCTCTTGTTAAGAAGATGAGAGATTTCTGGCAAAACTCAGTGGTTTATAAAGAATGTGAACTGCAGGTGAGTTATTGTTCCTTCTGGATGTCATGTACAGGCCACACTTGCGTTTTCCCATACCTGAAGAGACTAGTGCGTCAATATTACGTAAGCCACATACCGGGGACCCAGTATAGACGCAGAAAGCTCCAGGGAGGACCCACAGATATTTTTATGTGGCATCGTACTGCATGTATAGGAGGCTCTGATATGACATTTGCTTGTACATTCTGTTTCTTGTTATTTTAAAAGCTCTCACATGTGCCTATGAGTGGCTCATTTATACCGCTCTAATAATAGGGAGAGGCATGGATTTTTCTTTTTAGCTTCCATGTACCTTACCTGGTTTTGCTAGGGTTTACAGTAAAAATTGTTATTGATTTAGAAATTGATGTAGATTAATGTGTCACCCAAGAGCCTTTTCTTCCCTGATGATGCCAAGTGGTTAATACCACCTTGCAACACCATCAAATCAGGATTGTTTGCCTTTCTCCCAGTTTTGTAGTGTTCCCTGTCATAAATACCACCTGATAAAAGAAGCAAAAAACCTTCTTTTTCAAAGTGATCTCATTATTCTTATGCAAAATGAGAAAATATAAACAATTCCTTCCAGCCCCCACAGCATTTATGAACAACATAGGCTGTCTAACTGTCAGTCTCTTGTCCAATATAATTTTGCTTACATAAATATTTTTGACATTTGCATGTTCATATTTTTAACTACTAGGCTGCTTACAGAGATGTGTCATAAAGGCTTTTTTTAGGATGGGAATTAAATACTTCATGAGCATTAACATGTATATTGTCAAGTACATATGTTGTTGACATGTATAGTGGGAACTAGTTACATGTTTTTGTTTAATAATAGTTTAGTTTAATTTAGTTTTAATTCATGGATCAACCCCTGACAGTTCATTATTTTACTTTTGTTCTCCTCTGAATTCCCTCTAGTATTTCTAAATCCTTAATGGGAACAAGGCCCAGAGAAAGGAACACTGCGTTCTGCTACAGTGGCTCTTATTGCATTTTATCATCTTTTCAGCTATTTTATATGACACAGTATTATGCTTTGGTGCTTTCTGATTGTTATGCAGCCCATTAATATCCTGGCTTTCAGGGTCGCATAACACAAATCCCATGGAAATCAGTGCAATATGTTTTCAGTATATTTATATACAACACTTGGAGAATTTTTAGTGGTCCAAATGGTTAGAAAGAGAGAGAGGTTTAATGTCATGCCTCAGAAATGTAGCTACAATGGATGCTGACTCTGGCACATAGAGATATCAAGACAGATTTAGCTTTTTATATATGTAAGTTATTAATTTAGATGCCCATTCAGCCATTTGCACAACCAAGAATCTGAGTAGCATCGAAAAGCATAACAACTACCTGACATTTTAAATCGTGTATACGTTTGTGTGGGGGGAAAGGGGAAGGAGGAGGAAAAATTGACCTTCGTACCTGAATATCGATGGTGTTAGATGGCCATAGCCTTCCCAGAACCTCAGGCTGATGCAGCTTCCTCTGTTTGGGTCTCACTCAGGTGAGATGCGGTAAAGCCAGGAAGGATGCTTGCAGGAGACTAAGACCCCATAAAGCCATGGCAGGGTTGCAGGCCCTGCACTTGGTCACCCCGGGTGCTTCTGTTTGTAATCCTGTAAAGCTCCATAGTGTTTTAAAGAAGAGAGATGATGAAGAGGAGTTACCATAACTCCAGTTCACACATGAGCACACAGGTAATAGCTGGCAGAATCATAAAAAAAATAGGTGCATTCCTGCCATGGCTGGAGCTCTAAGATCAAACATCTTCTGCCGCTTTCTCTTTCATGCAAATAAACACTACGCCTTTACGCTGAGCTTTTTTTTTGCTCATAATTCATCCAGTCCTGTTCAAGCTGTCACTGAACAAATAATAGTTGAAGACCTGGCTGCCTTCTCATTCATACATGAGTAACTTCTCCGTAACGCCAGTAATATGAATTAAGTGACTCATGCATCACTCTTGTGTCACAGAATAGTTAGCCTTAGAGATACTGAAAATCAGTAGGAGTCTGTGGCATGAGTGAACAGTTAAGATTATGTCCTGGTAACCTTACTCATCTCGAGTAAGTCCCTCATGCCACACATAAAAAGTCCCCTTGAGTAAGGAAAGCAGAATCTGACAGTGAGTTAAAGACCTCAGGATCTGGCCTAGTATTTTTAACTTTGAACTTGGCAATCTGTAATGGAACAATATGTGCTACTCATTCTTATGCAATAAATACCAAAAATTGTTTTCTTGTATTCTTGCAGTTACCAAGCTTGTATTGTGCAATAAACTGTAAAAGTATTTTTAAAACAATATGGTGTTAATAAAGGCCATATTTTAATTGGGTTCTCTGTGGGTTTTCTGCTAAATTCATTGTGCGTTGCCTATTTCCAAAAGCATATTTATATACTAGCAAGTAGAAAAGATTTGTAGGATGTGGTATTTTAGTATGACTTCAGAAACGTGTTTATGGTGCAATTTTACACTTCTATTAAGTTCTACAGAAAACGAATGCTAAGTATTTTCTCATAAACTGCTCACGTGGACCTTATGTCTGCAATGAAAGCATACAAAATAGTAAGTGGCATAGAGAAAAGATAAATTAGGCATTGCCATTTACCCATTTCCTATTTATGAACAAGGGGATATTTGGCTATACAGAATACTCTTAATAAAATTTAATTATATCGCTACCCTGTGCAATTCATAAGCTTTACTGACGGCAGAAGTTGGAAGGGATCCAGAAAACAATCGTATATAGTATTTGTGTCTATATATGCATATCCATATTCAATCTTTGTATCTACCAGACTACAGATGCTAATGGAACATGATAACATATCATTGTCTTTATTAATAATTAAATTAGGCCGATTTAACAGAGGAACTGATACTCATACTTTACCGTATCAAACAACCATTAGTTGATGTTACTAGGGGAAAACTTACCCTGTTAATCAACAATTGTTTGCTATGGCCTTTCTTAAAACCTTCTGTGAAGCTTTTCATACCAACAATTATCAAAGGCAAGATTCAGGACTACACAAATAACCTGGCATGATAATTCCTAGGCTCCCATGAACATGACAATTTTTGTATTGTTAAGTCCATGGAGTTTCCAGGTTCCATATGTGACATCTCTTAAGATTCTCGCTTGAAAGCATATCCTAGAGATTGTTTTCAGGTACTTTATAGTTCTATTATGTGTCCAACTTGACCAAAATAAAAGTCTACCCTACTTACTAAGTTTGATTTAAATGTTTTCCACAGGATTTGATAGAGTTCAAGAGCGTTCATGCTACGTGTCCTCTTTCCAAAATAAACATATCCACACCCCAAAACCACCACCTATACACCTTTTTTTTTTTTTTAAACAGTGAATAATTTATTCCCGGGTATGTAAAGATCCTTATCTGTTTTTTGTATATTCCATATATAAACTCCAACATGTAGAAGAGCTACAATAGAAACCTGCAGTGTAAGCTCATACATGACCATACCTATATTTAATGTGTTCGTGTGAGACAGGACAGGACAGGACAGGACAATAGACCCTTCATGTTTATGTTTTAAAGGACAGGACAATAGACCCTTCATGTTTATGTTTTAATTTACTAATTAGTGCTGCAAGTCGCTTCCCACATAGGTGCTACAACATATCAACTTTCCTTTTATTTCCAGGAGTTCTATTCTGGTGAGGCTAAAGAATCAAAGACAGCAAGAAGCGATCACCACACCGTGCCTAACATATTAGCCTAAACTTTCGGTGTATTTCAGTTCAACTTAGACCAAGGAAACTTGTTTTAGATGGAACAATGACATTATTGGTGAAAAATGGACTTCAACGAAAAGTGGAAAATTCAGCTTCTGTCTACAGATAACAGTTAAGCTGCCGTAAATTCCACTGTTGTTTGATTAGAGATCATAAAATTGCAATTCAAACATAAATCACATTTCATAGAAACTCCAGTCCTTGCCTTTTATTTTCCTGACTGAGCTATTTGCTTACATAGAAGAGTTGGCCATAGATTGCTACATAATTTTTTTAATGGATCTATGCTTTGAGAAGTCTGAATTTACACTTTTTCCTCTTCTATGTTTGCATGCACCTCTTTATAACCACTCCCCACAAAGTCATCCATCACTGGAGAAAGATTCCACTTTCAGCATGTATTATGTTGTTTTCTCAGTTAATCACTGAGGTTATGAGAGTTTTTATTACTTAGAGGATGTGCATACCAGCTCATATCCACTCAGTTAAAGCACATTTTGTGCTCAAACAAACCTTCAGCTCTCCAGTATAGAAACTAGTAGACCAGCCAAGCATACAGGGAAGGCAGCCTGGGGGGAGGAGGGGGACACATGACACACAGTTGACTCCCCAGCTCCTTAGTTCACGTATATGTGTGTGTACATATATAAAATATTACTATATATATATTTGCATGTATAAAACTGTATACCAGCTGAAATTTGGAGTAGGGGAGCAGAATCCCATTGTAATGTAATTCTTCCTCTTTCCTGATACCACACACTAGGGAAAAGCAGACTGCAGATGGGGCTGAGTGAGGAGACCAGCTACCCCAGATTTATGTTGGCTGAGAATTTCAGCTGGCCAGTTTGGAGGATTAGACTGTAGCCAAGAATCTGGCTCTGTACTTACCACCCACACTCCTGCATTTTGTAACGTCAGTTCATGAAAGATACTCCAAATTTTAGCCGTAAGAAGTAATAATTTTGGGCATAGAAAGATTTGTCATCCACTGCAGAAAGGAAGATATAACACCTAACCTATGGGTCAGACTAGTATAACAAACATAATAGAAAATCATGTTGGAATCACTTCTGGTTTTGAACAAAAGAAAATTTTTTTTTCTTCAAATGAAGCATAACGCTAAGGTATGAGGGGGAGTATAAATAACATCTGATTGGCTTCATGCTCCTAAGCTACGTGCTATAGCTTACTTGCAATGACCTCCTTCAGCAAATTAACTGCATCATTGCTGTTAAGTATTAATTACACAAAACAGATATGTAAAACAGTGTAAAATATAGTGAGCTAAAAGGAGGGCTACATTCTTCCGTTATGATAAACAACCGTAAGTAACAAGAAATTGGAAAAAAAAAAAAACCCACATAGATCTAGGCTTACACACAGATGGCAACACTGAGAGTTTTAAGTTCTCTCCTTGAGCACATTACATGTGATAAATAATATGCGAAATATTTAAAGAATGTTGTGGTTGCTTACAGAAGATTTTTAGCAAGCAAAGAGCCTGTAGCTATCGCTGCCTGCTGTCTCCTATCCCAATAATCCTGAGCTCATTTTCAGTAATGCCAAAATGTCATCTACATTAATTATCAAACATATATAGAGCCTGACTACGGCGTCTATTGCATTGTTAAGGCAACAGAAAAGAGTAACAGGTACATTTTGAGAAAGGAATCTCCATGTGTTAATAACTCTGAATGCCACGAGTACTGCTCAGCAATAAAAAGGCTCAGAAAAATCTCACAAAGTACCTGTGATTTCTGTGCCAAGGTCCACCCAGAACATGACTGTGAATCATCAGCTCCTGAAAAGATAGAGTCAAATCCTGGCCTTGCTAACATCAGGGAGTTTTGCCATTGCCTTGACTACTGGACCAAGCTTCATTGCCTTGACTGCTGGACCAAGCTTCATCTGAAGTGACTCAGACTCCTCTTCATCCCAAAAATAATTTGACAAACTCCCTCTCACTCTAGTCAAGTATGAAATTAAAAATCACTGACTCCATTCTGTTTTCTTAATTAGTATTTTAAGTCTCTGGAAATGTCCCCTTACAGATCATGGCAATTAACAAAGAACCTATTCAGGAAGTGCTTATTTGTTAATCTGATTTATTAGTCCTTTAAAAGAAGGGGGAATTTTCTTGAAAACAACCTCTGCCAAATCTATGGTCTATTTATATAAATAATTTAAAAAGGAAAGCCTTTGGTAAGCCAAGCCAAGGGGGTATAACGCAATAGAAGTCTCCATGCTCCAACGGCTCTTCTCAAAGAGAAAGAACACTGAAGCCCTGTCCCATCATCATGCAAAGAACTCATCGCCTGTACAAATTGTAAGGGGCTAGTACGGCTTGGATTGTGCAGTTCTAAAATGTGAGACGGGCAACATGCAGAGAAGTTCTTACGAAATGCCCTGTCCTGAGCCAGGGTATTTCAGCTCAGTTAACTAAGCCCTTAAAAATCAAAGCCAAATCGGTGGTAAGCCTTACTTCACACTTACAATTGCATTATGCCCCATGGTGGGAACCGAAATACTGTAGCTCTAACTCTGCTACAACAATTGCCTGTCCTGCATGTAGAATTTGCCAAGTTGAGCTCTGAGTCTACAGATCCAATAGCCTTATCCTCAGTATACTGCTGACTCGCACTCTCTCATGAGAGCAACGGCACACAAGATGGAGAGACACTTTTGCACAGCCTTTGAGTATCCTTCTTCCCCACGCCTGCACAGGCGTGCCCTGCACACTCCTTGGCGAAGACAGTGCTGTCCAATTCTGCCAGTTCAAGGCTCTGAAAACTTTGAAGATGCACAAACCCAACACCACTAACTTCACCTGAACACAATTGAAAAAAAAAAAAACCTATTTGCCATAATAAACCATTCAGGAAACCCAATACCCTCTCATCAGAGATAAAAGGAGAAAAAGTTCCTTGATATTTCAATTACTGGGTTAGATTTTGTGTAGCTTTTGGTTAACGTACACAAATAAGTTAAAGAAAGCTAAGGCTATAAACTGGATACTGTTTAATTTATAAATATCCACTTTATTTCGATTCTCTTCCCAAAAAGGTCTTAACAAAAAAGGTGGCAGAAGTGTTAGGTATGTTGTAAATTGTAATCTGGTTAAGTTAGGCTGTAAAAACCAAACATGTAAGTGAAGTCAAGCACAGTGTAAGAAACAAGCCAGCTGTTAATTAACAACTTATTTACAAGTTCATAAAATCAACTGAACTGGAGTAGATGTTCTGTGTTTGTCACCAACATTTTATTGTAAATGGTAACTTGCACACTTTATAGTAGAACAACAAAAAGAAAATAAAGTTCACTATATACAGCCTTCGTACAGGCTACTTGACTATACACAAGGCATAGTGATCATAACACAACCTAGTCTTCATAATAATCTGTGCACAAAAAAGACACCAATCAGACATTATGTGAACATTACAGTGAAATGACATCACAAGTCCAGTGAAAATTCAGCATAATACAAAACATATTGATCTACTGCAAATGACATCCTTTAAAACAATAAGCCTTTATTCAGTAGTAACTTAACCAGAGTCTGATGCAGAGATTTGTTGTGTAGTTATAAGTCTTTTAAGTGAAGCAACCTCTGCAGATAAGTTTGCTATCCCCTGCTTCAAATACAGGTTCTCTGACTCAGAGACATTGTAGATATTGTCTTTTATTTCAACAACTCCAGTCTTGCAACCACTCTGAATTTTTACATTGAGTTCCTTTTGATGCCAGAGTTCTGGTTTGAGAGACCAGTCTTGGATATTAGTCACTTGAACTGAGAAAGGAGTGTGAGAAGAATGCACCAAGCTTTGTGCACCGTGTTTTTCAAGCTCAAAATGTCTTTTTGACGACATATCAATAGGTGATGATAGTTTCTGTGTGGCATCATAGTCATTATCCATTGCTTCCACTTTAACTTGCATGGCTTTGGCTTTAATTCGAAGCTTGTGAGGCAAAGCTGAAGAATTCACTTCTGGAACTTTAACTGTTGCATGAACATTTTTATGTTCAACTGGGGAATGGATTGGACCCTTAGGAACCTGCTGTTCATCTTCTCCATCAGATGACTTTCCAACCACACCATCATCAGTTTCTGAAGTTCTCGGGGAATTACTGGAGGACCTATTAACTTGCAACAGAGGCGGAGAATGTGAGTACACATTAAAGGTAGTTCCCATGTAGTTTGGATATATGGACGCTTTATATGAACCTCTGTCATCTCTTGGCTCTCTCTCTAATTCAATAGGCTCTTGTTTTATAATCTGGAACTTGTTTTCAGGACTTCTGCAGTTGTTTTGTATACGACTCGGTTGAGTATGCTCTGCTGATGATATTTCAGACACATCAGACATAGAGCTTTGAGGAGAATGTTTGATGACAGAAATACAACTGCTACCAACTATAGATGGTTCGTGTTCATCTACAAATGAGTTAATATTTGATTTGGAACTTTGATAGTCTTGGAAATACACAGTTGTTGAGCTACTGAGTTTCTGTATCTCTTGGGCATAGGCTGCAGAACTAATTAAACCAAACTTCAGCTTCAACGAAAGCAGCTCCGCCTTCAAAGTGGCATTCTCCTCTCCCAGTGCAATTAGTTTGTTCTCTAAGACAAGGTCATTCAGTCGTCGTTTTTCACGAGATCTTTTGGCAGCTTCATTATTTTTCCGCCTTTTCTCCCAATACATAGCATCTTTCTTTTCATCTGGAATGAACTCTCGCTTTCTCCGGCAAGCTGAAGATTTGCTTTTTCCACTACTTGCTTCAGTAAGTAGTATGTCTTCGTTTGTAGACAAATCTTCAGACACTTCTGATAAAGTAGACTTAAGTACCATGATTTTGTCCACACTGCTACTTGTGTCAACAGGTCCGTGTTCCTTTTTGAGGGTCTGCATTTTCCTCAGCTGCATCAGAAACAATTTGTAATAGATCTACAATAAGCAACAGAGCAAGCTCGTTCCCCAGTACTTCTCAAACCACGACTTGATAAATACAGTAATTTTAGATCCACACACATTCTTCCTTTTGTTTCATATTCTCAAACAGAAGTGCCTAGATCCAATTTGCTTGTCAGAGGCAATGAGAATCTTCTAAATAACCTGCAATAAATAGAGAACTGGATTATTATCTAGGAATCGCTGTTTGGGGCTTTCAAAAGTAGCTTTCAATAGAAACCTTACATTAGTATTTGATTCATTAAGCCTGCTGTAATATGAAGGAAGCTCAGCACAGCAACAACTGATATTCTATGCTTCATGATACCTAGGTAGCAGATTTGCTTCCAAAACAAATACAATATGATCCAAGGAAAAGCAATACAGAAAATATTTGGGTTTTGATCTGACAATACTGTTGTCATAGACCTTTCCGTGATATCACTGACCAACTTAAACCTCTACCACTTAACACTGCAGAACACCAGGCATGCTGATGAACAGCACTGGAAAGTATCTTGTTCTTCCAAATTAAAACATCTCTTCTGAAAACAGCTGTGGTGTGTGACTTAGAAATGCTGTATATTTGGGTTCTCCACAGATTAAAAATAACATAAGCTGATTTAGAGAAACTAGAGTGCTTTCTATTGTCTTAAAATAAAACTGTCATCCGTTAAAGCTATTACAGGATACAAAAACAGTAATTAAATCTGCAACATATACACTTGGAGTTTTAAAATCCCTTATTGATCAATTATATCAAATTAATAAATGTACACATATAACTCTGACAATCACCTAACTTACATAATCCATTTTTTCCCCTCTTGTCAACTTTCCTCTCTCTTATATACAGAGCTCTAAAATCAGTATTGAAAATACATTAGAGAAATATGCCACTGAGGTATGCACACTTCTGGAAAACAGTGCGCATATTAAAATGGGAGTTTGAATCTAAAAATATTACCATTAATGAAAGAAAACTAGCTTAACCTTTAGCTCCAGACATTTTGGCCAGTAAAATTTATCTTAGCATTTAAACTGGCATCTGTTTTATTTAATCCCTGTCAATACAAAAATACTTTCTCTGCATAGCCTCATTTGATTCTGATCTGAAACATAGCTTCTCCATACCCCATTTCCACACTCAGTCACGTTTCTGACAGAACAAATGTAGTATGACAATCGCTTTTATAGGACTGACTAACAAGTCAACAATGATTCTTGCCTGTATAACAAAAAAATAGTGACTTCAGATTAATGTCACTATTTATTGGAGATGTTTTACAATGACTAATGAAACTGATTTTAACGTTATCAGTGGTGAAAGTTATAAAAGAATTAATGAATTGTATTCTGGCAGTTTCTCTTGTCTTTTCCAGAAGGCAAAGAGGAGTGAATGATGTAATAACAATTAAGCAGGGTCATAAAGACTCGGGTTTCAAGCTGGGTTCTGTTCCATCAAACCATGCCAACTCTTCTGTCATGAAAAATTAACACATTTAATAGAAGAGCTAGGCTGAATTTCCTAAAATCCATAGTTAATTACTGACATGTAACTATTTGTCTTCAATAATACAGCCTTAATGGAAAATAGAGCTAGAAGCCAGCCACAGCAACGACACTATCTAACATTTTACTGCAAAAGCAGCACCACAAATTGCCATGTTTGTAAAGCAGAAATGTAACTTTAATTACATAGTTAGATTCTGATCCAAAATTCAAACTAGAGTCAAAGGGAGTTTTCTGTCAAGCTAAATACGAGTTGGACCACATTTAAAAACAACAAAAAAAGCCTAACTACAAAGCAACATTGATTCCTCCAAAAATTCAGTATAATTTGATTTGCTGAAGAAACTGTACAGTCATTCTGTCCATTTCAGTGCTACATGTCATCACAGGCTTAATTAATATGAATGCTGGGCTAGTTTAACAGTAATACAACCTAATACTTAAAAAAAAAAAAAAAAAGTTGGGCATACGGATTTTAATGTTACTTTCAATGAGGTAGGAAGATCGAAATGCAGGCAAAACGTTTAAATGTATTCAGTAGTCTTGTGCTACAAATATGAAAAAAAACACAAACAGGTCACCTAGTCTGTGGCATCTGTAGACTATTCAGCCTCTGTAAGGTGGCTTCACATTACAAGAAAGAAGATACCAAGGTTTTATTTCATTATCCTCTAGCATTAGGATTGCAGGGATATTGACCCATAATTGTCTTGATACACTACAATCATTGTATTTATTTCTGTCATTAACAACTTTTGGGTTTCTGAGGAAATGCATCCATTCTCTATAGCCCACAGTGTGAAGCAGTATAATGTGCACTGAATATCTATGAAATCATCACTTTTCCCCTCGTATGCATCTCAGTCAACTCTCACTGAAGTCAAAAGGATTCAAATAGCTTCTATGGAATTTGGAAAGGCCTTATCAATGCAGAGACTGATTGAATTTTACATTGCTAGAGAGCTAAACTCAAAGCCAAATAACAAATATTTATTCATTTTCTATATGTTTATGTGCCATATACCCTGGAACATGTGCACTTATTTGAAATAATACTAATGGAAAAGAAGTATTTACAAATGGTAAGATTTGTGCATATTTTTAGAAAAAAAGCCACACCCACAGACCCCCCTCCATTTAAAACATAAAAACCCACACATGTGTATTGTTTTCTGTTTTCTTTATATTCCAACCTTCCACTCCAAACACAGTATGGAAGCAACATGTTTTGTCTTAAATAAGACAAGAGGACAAGATCTGAGGACAAGAACTACGATCTTGTAACAATCTGTATGGTCTCCAACTCAAACAATCCCAACTTTGGTGTTTGTCCAGTCCTATAAATTTGGGGGAAAATATTAGTAATGAGATGGTAATAATAAATAGTAAAATGGCTTGGGTTTCCCCCCCCACCCTCCCCCTTCCCCTAAATGTATGTAGATTGTGGGCACAGCTCATCAGTATGACCTTCTATTTATCAGTGAAAATTCAACTGCAAGTTCAAGTGCAGTCTCATGCAGGCAAATACTGATGTTGGGCTGCACTTAAAATTGCAGAGTTCATATCCCATACTCCATGGGCCTTCTATAGTTTGGGGCATTCCAGGGCACGATCAGCTTGTTTTAGCACTGGTAATTCCTGTTTTGGCCAGTCTCCCTCCTGTACACGTTGTTCCTGGCACAAATAAACTCAATGTGGAATAGGTAGCATGTAAGTCTACAGCAAATATAAGTGCGTATCAAAACAATGGTGTTTTTGCATGCAGTATTCAACTTTGCTCTTTGCCAGAGTCCATCAGCAAAGCAGTCAAGACAGAAACATGTCACATGTTTTATGTCAGTCTTACTGGTTTGCTATTTATGTAGCTAGTTCTAATGCTATTACTTTAGTCATCTAACAAAACAACAATAAAGCTCTAGCTCTTTCCACATCTTCCCTGAACACTTTTATCATGGTAACTAAAATTGCTGCTTTACAAACAGGAGTCAAAGCCCTAGCTTGTTAATAGTTCTCCATGCGGATCAGCCCAACACTGACTCTGTAAACAAATTAAATTCCATCTGATGATAATGGCAAAATGCCTTCAATAAAAACAGCCATTTCACTTCACTTGCATTTTATAATTCCACTGAAAAACTTCAGTATTTACACATAAATTAATGAACTGTAATGATTCCTCTGACTGTATTTCAAATTCCAATATTTTCCCTTATGATTAATTTTTCAATTGTTTTATCACTCCCTCATAAAGAATTACAAAACCAACATTTAATACTGCCTTACATTAGTCACTGTTAAAGATTTTTTTTTTGGTTGGTTGATGTTAATGGCATTGAGTGCCAATTCAACAATGTAATAACACTCGACCCTGTTAACTTAATTACAGACCCAGTCTTGCTGCCACAGCAATTTTGCCATTGGCTTCCACAGAAGCAGGATACAATCCCAGATCCAAGTATAAATGAGACTGTTTTATAGAATTCCTACTACTGAAGCAAGAAATTATGTATGCAGAAATCATGAAAAGTTAATTTACCCATGGACTTCAAAAATACTTAAGTGCTCTGATAGTGTCAAAATAGCACGTTAAGGATCTGATCCCGAGGACTTATGAATTCACACTGTAATTCCTGAAATGTGCCAAAGGGTTGAAGGACTGGGCCACAATCTTGCCTCTCTTTGTTCTTTGTAATTTAATTATATAAGTCAGTTCTTCTTTAGAATACGCATATGGGTTTCCATATATGCAATTACTCTGTGGGAAACGTATATGTATATTTTTGTATTTATCAAAATAATTCACCTTACCTCCAAGCTTAATTTTTGAAAACATTTCCTATAATGAGCTAACCAATTATTTAATTCTATTGCTTCAATATTTTGATAGTCATTCTACCATGCCAAATGAAAGCCAATTTCAAGCATTGAGATGCTTTCAAACTGTCCTCGCTTTTGTAAAGCCAAGTGTCTATAAGATTTACCTCACTGTCCTTCACAAATGGAAAATAACTGCAAAGCAGAACTTCACATTAGATATATATATATCTTTATCATTGTTATGTTAAAGAATAACAACTCAGGCCAACTATGTGGCAAAGTACAGGAAAAACAACACAAGTTCATATTGATATGTGTGCCTGCACACATTTTTAGTAGCAGTTTTCTGTGTTTGGTACAGGTATCATTAATCATGATATCGCTAACATCCTGTTGCAGGTTAATTTATCTATTTTATAGATCTATCCACATACTAGAAGAGCTGGTATAGAACCTGTTCACAGATATCCAGAAATGATTAGCTTGCACTCCAAACATTGAAAATTTGAAGAATGTTTTGCACTTTCTACCTTTAAAGCATTTTAAAAATATTTCCTAGCTATCTGAAGACCTTTAGGAGGTATGGAAAGAACACTAACACCACTGTATACATAGGAGAGGAAAATGAATCTGAGTCTAATTGACAGATATACAGCCTAACTAAACACTGCTTAAACATTTTGGAGCTACTCTACCCCTACTGCTTCTCACAGACAAAATTATGCTATCAAATTCTACACCCTTTCAGGTCTATAATAATTTAGAAAACCTCCCCAACTAGGGTGTGGTCCCCAAAGGCCAATCCAACCTCCACTGAAAGAACTCTTGCCTTATTTCTAGCACCTTACTGAAATTCTGGACCTTCTGAAGAAAAGTTATGATGCCAAATCCACCGGAAGAGTGATATTAGCCCTAGGATAGGCTTTTAGGCAAGGCCTAGGGTCTAGGCAATGTAGAGCAAATGAAATTCAGATTTTCTGGAAAGCTCAGGGAACTGGATTTTATGCTACGACAAGCAGGTTATCCAAGGTCACAGAGCAAAACAGCATTTGCAATAAGAACGTCGCCACCCCTTATTGCCGTTATAGAGCTAACGCTCATACAGACCATGAATCCATTACGGCTGCATGGAGGAACAGAACTATTTCTCCTGCACTACAGTTCCCTTTTCTTACAACTTAATGGGCATTTGAATTGCTTACGCTTCCAGGATCAACATGCAATTAGGTCAGTGGAACAGGGATGATGATAGCTCTGTACAAGATGACCCATTTTTGATAAAAGGGTGGTTTTCTTTGTCTTATTGAAGGAAAATCATGGGAGGTGTCTACGTACTATACTTCATTCGAACATTAAGAATCATTTGTCTACTACGACAGTTTTCAATCAATATATATTAAAAAGAATAAGTTCATGGGGGCACTTGGAACACTATTGCACTTTCATATTACTCAGCTCCAAGCTGAACCCAGAAAGTTGATGTCACATGCAATTTTTATGAAAGACTTTCATTGTTAGGAAAATTAGTTAAGTTACTGTTTATCTTAATAACCACAAAATAACTCATTAAAGTATAGCTTGTCTCCCAAAGGTAAATTATACAAATTATGCAAATAAAATTTGCATTTGCAGAGAACCAAACATATGTTAAAACAGTTGTTGTTCAGAAAGGTCAGTCAAGGTTAATAGGTGCAAATTTGACCTATATTTTGCTTAGGAAATCAGTATAAATCTATCGGATCTGTTTAATTTTTCCAAAGCAAAAGGTTTGCTGCTCTGTTTTTTTGTGTTTTTTTTTTTTTTGGGGGGGGGGGGGGGGAGACCCAAAATCCAGTGTTGCTCAAAGTGCTCAGGAGAAAAAAAAAGCTGAGAGGCAGAAGAACTATATTACTTATATAAATAATCATATTTAAATGAAATGGCATGATTTGTATCACTTGCATACCTCTTGCTGATACTTGGAATAAATTTCCAATAGAAACAATAGTTACTGAAGTTATAGTTATATAGTTACAGTTAGTTATAGTACTCTTACAACACACTTCTCCTCACTTCAATAACTACTTGACGGTAGGAAAAACTAGATTTCACCACATCATAACTTTAATAGTAACAATGTTCTGCAAATGAAATCTCAACCTTCCTAACTTCAAATACTAAGACCATAATTTGTTTTATTGCTTTCCCCTAATTAAGGGCCATAAAACAAAAATACAAAAAAAAACAATCAAAGGTTAATTATTCTGACAACACATAGCTTTCTATTATTGAACTGTAGTCTTACAAATGCCAAGCATGGACTAGAGCTTCAGCTGATCTAAATTTATATAGCTCTATTAAAAGGCAGTAGAATTATGTCAATTAATCCCAGCTGATGCTCTAAACATATATTATATAAGAACTGAAGTACAAATATGTGAAATTAAACACTGCCTGTAAAAGTCTTGATCTCTACCACTTGCTGCAAATGAAACCGAGCAGTAGCAAATTGTTAGCACTCCAGTTCTGCAAGATAATCCAGGTGGGAAGGATACTGCCCACACAAAGCCCCATTTTCTTTATTGAGAGTCCAAGTGTGAGGTTCCACGCATAACAGGATATCTTGCAAGACCGGCACCTATACTGTTAACGGCTGTGAAGCCATCTTGATGGCAAAACCTGGTTAATTACTCAAGTAATTCAGGAACAGAACCGAAAACTAAACTAAGATTTGGAAACTTAAATAGAAGGAAAAAAAGGTAAAAATTATTTTAAATAATATATTTATTTTCTGTTGGAAAGAAGGTATTTCTATAAGAACTATCACCAGATTCAGTCTCAGCATATGCTAATTTGGACCTGGATCAATTCAGCACAGAAATTGGGGAGGGGGGAAGGGGGGGGGAAAGAGGATATTTAATAAGGTCCTACTACTAACCCATTTCAGGTATACCTCTAAAACCAAAAGGTTTTCAGGCACATCGCTTTTACCACATTTTGAATGAAATCCAAGTATGTCCTTGTTTACACAACCTTATTTTGACAGTCATGCTCAGCATGAGTAAGTAGACAGACTTATACATTTTTTGTTTTAAAAAAATATCAGATTTTTTCCAAGTACTAAAATACTGCAACACTGAAATCAACTGACATTTTCTCTTAGAAGAGCTTAGAAGAGGCTGTAGGAATTGACCACCTATTTGCATTTATTTTTTCTATTACATATCCTAAGCACATTTATATCTCATAACTGGCTGTAATGATCATGGCAAGGTCACCTAGAAGAGTCAATTAAGCTGATGAGTCAGATACATTGCTTAACAGTGTGTAATAAGCCTCAAACAGAGGATTTTATTGTTCACATTATTGCATCATAGTGATGTTATAACAGCAGCAAGATTGCTGTCTGGAAAAAGAAACTATTGCATAAACATAGTTTGCATAACTATTTACTAAAATAAGTCAATTTAAGATGAGCTAAAGGTTTTTTTTTTTTTGATGAGTTTTATTTCAAGATAAAGGATTGAAAAAAGCCACATAGCACCAATATCTTTTGTAGACTGTGCATTGCTTTTATTGCACTAGAAAGAATGTCTGTGTGTTCTACAAATTTCAGCCAAAGCATGGCAAATACTGTTCCTTCTTAGGATAAGATAAGCTGTGAAGAGGTCATGTAAGTTCGTATTGGTCATGAGAAGACTGTAAGCTTTCTGACACCTTTCAAATCAGTCTCTTCCCCCCCCCCCCCAATCAATTCCAGCAGAATCTTGAAGCTTTCAAGTCAAATCCAGGAAGCTGGATATTTCAAAAGCTAGTTAAGAGTCCTTTAGAGAATAAGATGAGTTAAAAATAGAATATAAATAAAAATGGAAAGTGAAGGCAGACAGTTTTGAAAAGTTAACACTTCAACAGTCAAATAGATACCATTATGAAATTTGTCACATTACAGATGTCTTTGTTAGTGCCATTGATACTAAGAACCTTTACTGAGTAATCCTTGATTTTGTTTGTATAAAATCAGGTCTTTGGGCCCAAACTTGAAATCTTATTCATTCAAATTTCTTATCAAAGACAACATCTGGACTGAATAAAGACTGCAAAACTGTTGCCCATAGCAGTATTTTAAACTAGGCTCACTCTGGATTGAATTAATTACTGAGGAGGGCAAAGATGACTCAAAGTAGGTTACATACAAAAGGAATGAACACAATGAAACTGAGTGCGATCGTACAAGTTACAAGGACGAGGGGGGGAAAAAAACAGGTTGTTTGGTTTTAACACAGCAGTAATTCCAAATGGCTTCACTATCACAAAACTGTACTTGACCCTAACAATTAAGTAGCAGAAAAGTTTGTGCACGTTATCAAGAATATCACATGTTGAAAATATTTTACTGTTACTACCTACAGCAGTTATACAGAACATACCAAAGGAGCTGTGATACTAAATTTTAACCTCACAGGCTTTGGTCATAAACGCACTGATTTTGGTTTTATCTACTGAGAAGATAGTTTTGGACACAAAAGAAATTACTTCATCTTTAAAGGTAAGTTACCACAACAACTTTCGAGGTAGCCTCCTACAGAGGACAGGGCACATGCTGACCCCCGAACATGGGAGCCCCAGCCCTGCCTTTTGCCAATGGTAACGCCGAAGCAACCGGGCAAAACAACAGAATTGGGCAATAGCCATTTTTTATTGTTTGTTACGTAAGGAGAAAGCTGAAAATATTCGGGTGGCAGGGGGCGGCGTGGGGAGGAAGGCTTTCGGCCGCTTACGGCAGGCCGCCGCCTTCCCGCCTGGGCCGGCGGGAGCGCGGCACCGCTGCACCCGCTGCCCCCGCCGCGCGGGGCCTGCGCGGCCGCCGCTCACCTGCCCCTCCGGCCGGAGCCGGCGAGAGCGGGGCCCTCTTTGTCTGGCTCTCCCGTGCCGCAGGCGGCGGTCGGAGGCGGCAGGCGCCCGCCGCTACCGGCCGCGGCCCGCCGACGCCCCCGCAAGGGGGAAACGAGCGGGCGGATCCCCTCCCGCCCGCCGGGCCCTGCCGCTCCGCGGGGCGCGGCGGCGAGGCGCGGGCCGCGCTGCGGGGAGGCGGCCGCTGCCTCCCTCGCCACAAAGGCGGCCCGGCCCTGCGCGGCGCGGATCGGCAGCCCCCTACGTGACCGGCGGCGCATGGCGCCCGGCCCGCTCCCCTCAGCGCGGCCCCGCGCTGTCCCCCCCCAGCCCCGGCCGCAGAACAAAGGGCTGCGGGGAGCGGCAGCGCCCCCAGCCCTCGCCCGCCGCCGCGCGGACAGGGGAAGGGGGGAGGGAGGGAGGGGGGCGCGGCCCCGCTGCCGCGCCCCAACGGCCGCCCGCCTGCCGCGCCCCAACGGCCCCCGCCGCCCCCCGCGGAAGGCGCCGACGGCTACCTGGGCGCCCGGCGTTGCGCAACGCCCGCGGGGCAGCCGGCGGCGGGATGGGGCCCGCGGGCGGCCGCCGCCGTATGCCCGGTCGCCCCGGCCGCCGTGCCTCACAGCGCCGCCCGCCCGCCCGCCGCGATCGCGCCCAGGCTGGCCGGGGATTAGCGCCACCGGGAATGTCATACTGACCTACTTCGGCTTTCCGCCTCTTCCACGTTAAAACGCCCGGTTTCGCGGGAGCGGGGCACTTGCGTGCCCCCTCTGCCCGGCGCTACTCCTCCGCCCGAGCCCATTGCAGCCGGGAGGGGACCGGCAGACTGTCTCACTTCTTCAGGGCTGTTGACATTCTCTTAAATTCGTTCCTCTCTTAAATTAGATGTTCCCTTTTTTAAGAAATGACAAGTGAAAGCCAGTACCAAAGAAATTGTTTAGTGTCTCGGCGAAATGCCGTCCTAAAAATACAGCCTTATCAAAACGTCTCTGAAGGCGTGGAGTTAAAAATCCAAGCAAATGGCCTTGGACGTCTATATGCACAGCTCTGAAGAAACAACCAGAAATAGCACACGAAGCCACAATTGCTAAAATGCGATAGGGCTAAATATAGATTAACACAAATTTCATTTTGAGGTACACGGCACACATTCAGCGAGCACGAGTTACCTCCCCACTTACCCAGTTGTCTACTTCCCTTATTAAACGTACTTTAACAAAATCTGTTACAGTTACATTTTTTTTTAGGGTGAGATTGTCCTAGTTTCTTTGTAGCGAGATTATAAAATCGCATAATTAGCTCCCTCTTCCTAGCCTGACTGCCAGCAAATTCTGTGGTTACATAATGCAACATTTCCAGGAACTATTATGTGATCGGTCCTGCAGTGTCTGAAAAACAGCGACAAAAGTGACGAAAAAGGCTTAGGCAAACACAACCTAGCAAAACACGGGGGCTGGGGAGGGGGGGAGGCGGAATGCTACCATTAATGCCGCTTGCCCACAAACAACATCCCCGAGCACAGCGTGAAAACAGGCTCTCTCCGCCGGCCCCTGACAAACGACGGCCACAAAACTCCGATTCCTCCCCCGCCCCCGCCCCGGTAAACGCACAAAAGGGTTGTAATTCATGACCTAACGCTTAACTCCGCACCAAAAATTACCACGGCATTTCACACTCACGCACACATCTTGTCCTAGCGCTTGCTGATATTTCACAGCGAACAAGATTATGCAATGTACGAAAGAACAAGTCCCACAGACCCTCCCCCGGGCTCGCTGGGCGTACAGGCGACAAACGGGGGGGAAAAAAAGAAAGGAAAAAATATGGGGGGAAAGGGACAGCCTTATATTAAGAACAAGCGCTGCAAGCACAACAGAGCCTTAAACAGGCATTTTCCAGATTTCTTTTCGTGCCATTACCCCCTTCAACGAGCCTCCTGCGAGCAAGCAAAACCAGCTTTTTTTTTTTTCCTGTAACCTGCTGCCGCCGCTCGCAGACACCTCCCCACCCGCCGGGAGGCCAGACCCAGCGCCGCGGCGCTCTTCTCCCCCGAAACACCGCTTTTCCCCCCAACAAGGAGACATATTATGCAACCGCAGCCCAGCCCCGGCCAGCGACGAGCAGCCGCTCCGAGCCTACGTGATGCGCGGAGGGCGCTGCAACCACAGCGGCCACCTTAAGGCGGCCAGCCCCGGCGCTGACACGCCAGCAAAAGTTTACACACACGCACACACGCACCCATATCCGCGCGCATCCCGCGCAGCGCAGCGCTCCGCGCACGACGGCGACACTCGCCCCGCGCCTTCCTACCTCCAGTGCGGCGCGGGGCGCGGAGCATCCCCTGGGCCGCGCCGGGCCGGGCCGGACCGGGCCGAGCCGAGCCGGGCGGGCTGGAGGCGAGGCGGGTAGGGCCGGGCAGGCAGCGGCGCCCGGCTTGTTCCGGGAGCGGAGCGGTCCCGGTGTGAGGCAGTGACTGAGAGAAGGCAGGAGGGAGGGAGGAAGGGCGGCAGCGAGCGAACGGGCGAGGGAGGGAAGGAGGGAGCGTGCAGCGGCGGCGGCGGCGCGGAGGGATGTGTGTTAGTAGGTCAGGGCTGTGCGCGGCGCGGGGCGCGCAGCCCGCATGCCAGCCGCGCCGCGCTGTGAGTGGCGGCGGCGCCGCCCCAATCCGAGCCGGGCGCTCTCGGGGGGGGACCAATGGGGGCGGCCGGGGGGCGGGCCAGGGGGCGGGCCGGCCGCCCCGCCCCCCGCCCCGCCGGGCTGTGTGTGGTACAGTAGGTCTGTGTGCTGGGATTGCATAACCGCCGGGCGGGCGGGGGGCGCTGCCGTTTACGTAACCGCCCCTGGCCAGCCGGGGGGCAGCGCGCGCGCGCGCGCGTGCGTGGGGGGGGCCCTCCCCGCGCAACCTCCGCGAGGGCGGAGCGGGGGGGAAGGGGCCGCGCGGCGGCGTAGCTCCGCGGTGCGGCCCCTCCCCTCTCCCCCCCCCGCGCCCAACGGCCGGTCCGCGGGGCGGGGGTGCGCAGGCTGCGCGGCGCCGTGTGCCTCGCCCGCTGCCCCGCGGAGCGGCGGCGGCTCCACCGGGCTGGGCCGGGCTGCGGGGGCTCCGCGGGCCTGCGCGGGGGGTGGGGGGAGGGCCTCTGCCCCCAGTCTGGGGAGGATTTACGCAGAGGTTTGAGCGCGGTCGTTTTAATGGTCGGGGAAAATTAACTGCGCTGTAGCTGTCGCAGCTTCGCCGTTTGCTTGGTATGTAGCGTAATGAGATTGTATCTGACCGGAGCGTAAAAATAAACCCCTCAGATCTGGCAGAAGCATTATCGTCTCGGAGTAATTGCACAAGACCTGAAAACTGTATTTCTGAGGCACGTATCTGCCATCTAGCCACGGCATATGGGTAATCCTCCAATGAATTATACTTAATCTTTGACTCGCAAGAGAAAAAAAAAGAAAGAAAGAAAGAAAAAAGGGAAAAAAAGCTTGCTGAAGATACGCTGGCTCAGTGTTGGGTGTGTTCCCTGCTGTTACGCCACTTGGCATTTTGCTCTGTGAGCTACAAAGCGTACACTGTATGCATCAGAGAGTGCAGCCAGTGTTTTCTTTTACTGATCTTCAAGGATGAAGGATTTCGCTAGTATTGCTTCCCCTGACTTCACCCTTGCTCCCCCTTGCCGTGCTGAAACGCTCCGGAGCGGGGCCGCGCTGTGGAGAAGCCCCTCGGGCGGCTGCCTGTCCCGCTGTCCCCGAGAGGCGATTCCACGCGGGTGCCGGGGGAGCGAGCGCCTGCCTCCACCCGACACCTCCCCAGCCACCCTCCAATGCCGCTTCTCCTCACGAAGGAGTCAGAGGAAGGGAGATTAAATAAGACAGTGTGGTGTTGGTTTGACCCTTGTTTAACCTCCATTTTAGAAAATGACACATGGCCAGCAAGAAATCCAATTCTCTGCTCAGAATGTGTTTGAATGTACACACGTTTGATTAAGTGTGATACGTATCTTCCTCATTTTTCCCTCACAGAAGGTTTATCACTCCTCTTTTTTAATTCCACAAGTAGCATTTGTGAAGACAACAGAAAAATTCTCTTTATTAAATTCTAGTTCCAGAGCAGAAATGATTCCTGATTTCATTCTGTTAAACATTCTCACTAAAATAGCACACTCCTCACTAAACAGAGCCCTGTTATATTACTCTGTCATCCTGTATTTATATGTCAACAGAGATAGCTCTCTGGAGCAAAGCATTCCTAACAGAAGGCAAATTCGGAAACCAGAAGACTTCACTGAATACTTTTCAGTTTATCTCAGTCCCTGATCTTTTATCATACTTGCCCATACCTTCCCTCCACAATAAATCTAAGTGCCTTGAAAACAATTATATTTATCTCCTCGAGTTATTTATTGTGCAAGTCTAATAACCTTTACTCTCATTGATTTTCCCCTTTCCACTCCCGGTCTCCTAATATCTAGCGTGTAGAGCTTCGGTAACGGTAACAGACTACAAAACCCACTGTTACTACAAAGGGGATTCGTAAGCAACCAGAGAAATCAACTGCTGCCTCTGCCTAGGGCCCGCGTGGTCAGTTTGTTTGCCAAACTTCTCCTTGCCCATGGACACACACACACAGGCAAAGACAATTTCAGAAGTGTCCACCAGGGAGCTTGAAGACCTGCTTGCTCATAAACGTTGGTGGTGTATTTGAGTCGAGTTGTAGGGACGTGGGACAAGCTGTGTGAGGAAACTGGTCGGCACACCTTATTTCCCATACTATGCATACTGTATTGATACAGCGCTGCGAGAGTCCCCAGGACTGTCAAAAACTAAAGCAACCTCCAGAACTTCAAACAATTTTTATTTAATTGAAGAGTACATTCTGTTTTTACTATGGAAAATATTTTTGATGAATCCCGGGCATATACTTTTAGCAACTTAAAATCTCATTTCTAGGAAGAATAAATGCAAGTGCTTCAAATCTGCCTTTGTAACTTAGATTCTTGAAATATAGAAAGAAGTTTCCAAGGCAATAATATCCTTCCTACGTGGGTGGACAGTCCTGGAAATAATATTCCAGATGGAGTTTAGTCGCCTATTTGCTTATATTTTTGTCACTAATTATAATCAGCTATAAATCCAGACCTGATCTTTCTCCCAGATTCACAACAAAGACAAGCTTCTTTATTTCATGTTACCTCTACTCTGTGGAAATAAGGAGAGTCAAAACCTGCTATAGGAGCAAAATCCACTCTTATTTTCCAAATCCTATGGTGGGCTTTTGGTTAATCCAAGGGTATGGTGAAACACAGGGCTAAACGCTGATGTGGTTGAAGGAACATACTCATCATTTTTCCTACTCTCCGAGGTACAGAAAAAAATAGCACAGCTGAGAGCTATAGTAAGCGTTCTGCGCCAAGGGAGTCTAAAGACTGAGGGAAAACTCTAAAAAGAGAATCTTTCTGTGATTATCCACCTCTGTGGATTTTCCTACTGGAGGGATGAAGTAGGTCATGGAGATCTTTAAATAAATTCTCAGCTGAGTCCAGCGCAGTAGGATTTATACTTACTTTTGGACAACACTATCAACTACAACTCCTTTAGACTGATCTCTGTTTATTAGCACATAACTAAACCCTCTTGCTGTTTTCTCTGAATTTGGCTTAATGAGCACAGCTGAACCTATGCTGAGTCACAGTACTACTCAGAGGGTCTGGAAAAGGAGCTTTCAGAAGCAGAAGTAATTAATAAAAATATAACAGAAAGTAGTATCTGTCATCTCTAACATCCTTTGATTGCTTTACATTTGTTTATGTGCATAACTCTTGGGCCTTAAGCTTTGAATCTGACCCAGCCTAAAATTCAGAATCAGTTGAAGTCAACAGTGAAAGTCTCAGTGCCTTTAAAGAAATTAGGCTTTAACTCCTCACCTTTAGTATAGCTCACATACAGTGCAAAATAATACTCCAAATAACAAATAGTTTGGAGGGAAATAAGAGTAAAATACTTTTTAAGATCAGGATATATTAAACATTTTAATGAATTTATATATCCATATACACAAACACACACACACACACACACCCACACACACACACATATATGCATTTATAAAATACTCCTTGGAATTAGCTGGGGATATGGCAATTTGGTTTCCTTGCACTATATTCTTTATATCCATAGTAGCTGTAGTACCTAACAATGTAGTCACAGAAAACTACATTCACGGATCTTTTTATATATATAATGTGATCAGTACTCAGAAATGTTTAATATTAACCAAGTCCTTCAGGGCTTCCTGCTCAACACGAGCAGTATTGAAAGTTCTATAAAATAAGTGATACTGTGATTTTATAAAGATCTAAGGCAGAAATAAAATTCACTAAAAAGAGCGGCAAGCCGTTTGACTACAGTTCAAAGAATTAATCAAAATATTTCCATGCATCTGGGAACATTTGTGGAAACTGTACTGGAAAAATATTTGTGCTGTAATGTATTCTCGCTTAAAGCAAACCCAAGAGAAATAGATGTTCACACTGTGACTTAGGTAGACAGAAGTGAGGCAACATTTACAGGAGCTGTTAAATCTGAGGAAACACCAAAAATTGCACCATAAGTGCATGGAATAAAGAAAGAAATTTTGCACGATACCATTTACACTGCAACAGCCAACTTAAGGTTAATGGGTCATTCATAATCTTCACATTACATAAACGTGGAAAAGCAAATTCGATAACTATGAATGGCTTTCATATTCTCAAGCATAGCTCCAAAGTAAAATACAAAGGTAAAAAGGTTATGATGTTCAATATATTAGATGAGCCTTAAGCAAACAGAAATGTCCTGTTTCTTAGGGCAGAGACAGATAACAATTCTGCCAGCAGAGCAGCTAGCGTATTACCTGAATTAGATTCAAAGAGAATCTAGAGAACAGCAAAATCGTCAGGACTGAAGGAAGTATCTGATTTCACCTGAATATTTTAAACACAATAGAGATGAGAAGTATTTTTGAAAGGTTCTTTTAATTAATCAGCCCATGTGCCGCTAATGCAAATAACACTGCAGTTACTTGAAAATCTGAGGTAGTGCTGCCAATATTGTGGAAAGTAAAAACATGTATCAACATTCATTTTTAAGATTAGACTGAAAAATCTCTGGAAAGCCCTCAAAAATGTGAAAATATACCATTTTATGAAGTGTACACTAAGTGTATAGAAAGCAGAATGGCTATGAATATCCCTGGGAAGAAAAAAAAAAGGATCACTCCTAGCATCCCTCTACATATGACTGAGCATGAGAGGAGATGAGTAGGAAATCTGGAGTGCACCATAGAAAAATATTGGAGAAGCAAAAGCAATAGGCACCGCGCAGTGAATGAGAAGGAAAAGCACACCTTACACTTGAACACGATTGAAAGAAAGGAGATCACGTACAGGTAAGGGTAGATCAGCAATTTCTCATGGTCAACAGCAGAGAAGGGAGAAAACTGACCTTGCAGTGCCATGAGGAGCACCCATTTTCAGCCCTTGGCAAAAAGAGCTCACCAGGCAGCACTTCCAGCTTCTATATTCCCTGCTCAGAAGCTGCCAAGGATCAGCGAGATCTGAAATTTTCAGTTACTCAGACTTGCCTCACTGCTGACATTTGAATCATTCTAATTAAATGAGAGAGGCCAATGATATGTAGGATTTGTGATGTAAAGCGATGATTTCTTGAGAGGAAGAAAGACCATTTCTGCTACACAGGGCCTGAAAGTCCCTCGTCATTAGAGGCTCTCCTGGTCTACAGCTACTGAAGCAATTACTGACATAGGTTCTAGTCCAAACCCTCAGCCAACGAAGACTCTGACTCTGGAGAAGCAAAAAACACTCACATTTTTCCCTTTAAGATACTCTTTTCTGTCCCCATGGATGTGAGCAATCATCTCCAAAACAACATGAATTGTCTTGCATAAAAGTTATTCAAATGACAGAGTTAACACACTCCTGATTCAATTAGTCATCTAAACGAGTTAGAGTTTATGCAAAAATAATGACATAGGCCAAAAACTTCCCCCCTGTCTCCTGCAAAGCCCGGGACGAGGAAAAGGAAAATCTTAGATACAATTATTTAGATGCCTAACACTACTTTTCCAGTTATTGTCTTTCCTACTTCATTTGCCATACTCCATGGTGAGATAAGTGTAAAGAAAGCCAGAGGGCTTTCTTTCTGCAGTCATTTCTTATATAAATTGGAGATTTGATCTTGCCATTTAATCTTTGCTCACATTAGTCATCCCATTGACTTTGATGGTATTACATTTGTGAGTAATTCTTATTCAAGTGATAGTACTAAATTTGTAATTAGTATATCTCACTTGATTTCATCAAAATGTTTGGAAGTGCATTATGCTTGACCACTGAAGACAGACAGAGAGGTTTTCTATGACACTATGCTTTAAGGAATGATGCCGAGAGAAAACATCACCTGATGGATTTGTACAGCCACCATAACAACTAAGAAGAGTAAAATACGTATTAAAATACTGAGCAGTTGGCTCTTCTATGACAGTAATTATCAGTGAGTCATTTGTTGAAGCCGCTATGCTTTGCAAAAGAGTTTGTAAATGTGTTCTATTGAAGTGAAAATTGAGTAGTAAACTTAAAGACATTAAGAGCTATAAAAAGGTTGTCACACCACAATGATTAGCAGAAAGACAAGAAGTCTTTGTTCTGTGCAGGGGATCTCTGTGCTACTGTTTTATGGTTATTGTATGTTAAAGCGGTGCACTGGGCAGGCTAATTATACCCTTGTGAAAGAACTGGGTCTAATTCTTAGTCTTAGACCCTCACTTTCAAGGACTGCAGGCAGTCTGGAAAAGGCCCTTGTTATGGAAGACTGAAAAGCATGCTCCTGGTCATGCTCCTGGTTGTTCAACAGCAGTTTTCATCATTAGAAGTCACGTAGAAGGCTTAATTCAAACCTGTGCTCCTGAAAATCTCCACTCAGCTACTTGGTAGTCTCAGAGGATCAGGAATAACACTGCCACCGTTCTTTTTTTGCCCTTAACATGCTCAGACAACTAATTTTTTTCTGCTATGCATGCAGCAGGGAGGTCCACTTCTCTCAGATGAGCCAGACTGGGGCCTTGAAATGCTGCATTCCTCTACCTGAATCCTGCAGAGGGCTTTACTGATAGAGATTTTGAACTACTTCTACCAATCACCTGCCAGTACAAATTCCCCTTGCACTGGAGACTTCCTAACTCCTAGGCTACAGACTGTTCTAAAATTGGCATGCCTCAAGACGATGGGTAGAAAGTGGCCTAAAATGCAGAAAAAAAGTTTAAAAATTGCCAGATCAGAAAGCGAGAGTAAAAGGGAGAACTGTCTGTATAGCTTAGTGGTCAGGGCATTCACCGTGGAAGAAGGGGATCTGTGTTTCACTGCTTACTTCAAAGACAGTTTATGCACTGAGAAGACTGGACCCAACCCTGAAGAACATCCTATCTTATCTAGGTTGAAGAGATAGCCATTGCGGATTTGTGTAAACATGTTGTATTCATTCTGTCCTGAAAAACTGATTCCCTCATGCAGCACCACACGCAAAAAGGTACTAATTAGCTAGATCAAAAATAGTTCTTTAAATATAAGCGTGATAGATACTCACACAAGAATGTATACATTGTTTTCTTCATTGCGTTTCATGCAAGAAACAGATGGCACATGCAAAAAAGATCTGAATGTAGTAAGAGAGTGGGATTGGAGAATATACAGTACAATGAAGCCAGTCAGTCTCAGCATGCTGTAAACAAAACTATTTTAGCGGTATCCTATTTGTTAATGCCTATGCCTTTCTTTCAGAGGGCAGATCAGTTCAGCATTTTAATCTATTTCTAGTATCAGACTCATATTCCTCACGCATAAACAGCAGTTCCTGATCAATATTCAGTACAAGTCTCTATATTAAAATTTGTAAAATCTATTGTGAATAGATAAAATGGATAACATCTATTGTGAAATTCAAGCGGAACTAGAGAAGGGGAAATCCTGATTTAGGGTTTCATATAGCTATGTGGTTGCAGCACATGAAGAGTACAATTATCTTCTCTCCAGAATTCATTTATGACTGCAGAGTTGCTGCTAATGCAAGTCATAGCAATGCAGAAAAACATTAAGCTTGAGCGTAATTCTGTTTTTACCTTAAGCTGGCTGAAATACAGGACAAAAGTTTGAAATAATGCAGTATGTCAAATGATGGTTTAAAAAGCTGGCAGTGCCAGTGGCAAGCTAGCTTTACCCAGTTTTGCCAGTCATCCAGTACTCTAGGGAAATACTTTTATGTTGTCAGCCTGAGAGATGATTTGAATTAACTCTGAAAGCTGATTTGGGGTGAGGGGAGGTGGGCAAGACGGAATGGCATAAAAAACTACAGGGACACAGGCTTTTGCCCCGTTATCTCATTATTACTGCTCACACCACATAGCACACACCTTGGCAAACCACCTAACCTCCCTTCAGAACATGACTACATCTGTCTCTTATCTCTGTTGAGTGATGACACATCCTGCAGGAGAATATTCCTGAGATTTGTTAAGTTAGCTTCTGAGCTGCATTTCCTCATGTTTAAACAGAGAAGAAGAAATCAGATAGGGAGGACAGAGCTGAGGGGAGTTGGTGTTTGCCCAGTGCCTCATGTGGCTCAGTGGGATTGTGTTTTGAGGTGGGGAACTCTGATAGAGATCTTACAAAGCAATGAGAGAAAAATGGTCCAGAATTAGGTCAAGGGGACCAGGCTTTTTAGTACAAAAAAGATCCAGAAGCTGAATATCCTCTCAAATAACCACAGGAAAAATCTGAGGAAAATAAGGGGTGGGTGAAGCAAGACTCCCTGAGAACATTTAACAGTGAATAAACATGGAAAAAATAAGAGATTGTTTCCCTTTACTAGGTCAAATCCCAAATAGTCTCCTTGCAGTTGTTGTAAATAAGCCTGGAATTGGGTTCCATAGCATCTGCAAGTTGTAAGGACAAGGCCATGTTTTTAATTTGATTTTACTTGTGTTTGGCTCAAAGCACGCGTGAGAAGAAAAAAGTTACTTCTATGGTAGAGATAATCTTCTCAAACAGGAGGCCTTCCCCATTAAAACTGAGGCACAGCATATACCCTGTTGAGCTATATGAGCTAGCTTAGGAAGACTTTTTTGATACTGAAGTCAGTTAAGAAGTAGTGGGTAGCGCTATAATCCCACCAGTGTTCCTGAGCTAAACTCTGCTCAGGCTAATTAGCTGTATGCGAAGATCATCAAGTGTTAGAACAACTGACATAGACAATTCCTTCCACAGTTAGATATTATTGTCTACTAGAAAAGCTTTTTTAGATTTCGGTCAACCGTTCTCACAGAGGTAAACTGGTGTTAGTTTCAGTGGTCAATAGCAGGAATGCAATAAAATAATAAAGAGCGCTTTTCACCCAAATCCCCAAATTACAATTTTTGTTTACTTGTTTCTTGGATATTATGGTTTGAATAAAATCTACTCTCATCAATAATAGAAAGAAAACAACAGAATCTGCTAAAAGGAAGAGCAAAAAATGTTTAGCAAGACCATTTTCAAAGTCACAGGTAGCCAGCTTTCATTTGTGTCCCAGGCCACATGTGACCTGCCAGCATGATTTGTGAGCTGGTGGTGGATTCCCAGGGCTTTCTTTCCTGGGGTTAACCTGGGAACAGGCACATGGCAGGCAAAGGGGAGGTGAATAGCTTGAGCAATAAGAGAAGCCCGTTTCTACCTGCCAGCTTTTGTGGAGCTCCTTCAGGTGCTCTTTTATTATATGACCAGTTCACTTCCATTAGGCAAAAAAGGAGACAGTAAGAGGCTCAGAAGTTGCAAGTAAGGATACACTACCAGTTCCAGAAAGCCTCACCCAACTTGCATCCTATTCCCTTGCGTATTCCTGAGTTGTCCTTCAAAGAAAAAAAGACTGCTAGAACGGGTTGGTTGAATTGCCACCAAGAATCATGTCGTTTCCTGGGGCAACCCCAGACCTATGCAATGTAGCAGATGTACCATGAGTCCATTGCTTCAGAGAAGAATTTAGTCTATTCTGCACCTGCAATAGAGCCACTTTGCAACATACACACAGGAAACTGCGCATCGTACATTTAATGCTCTCCTTAATTTAATGCTCCCCTTACAGAAGTCCCAGGCAAACATCGTTCTTGCCCTTCCCTTGTAGCAGCTCTAGTCTTGACCGCACTAGAGCCTCACAACCAGTCTAGTTTTGCAGTGAAGAGCCTGGCAGTCCAGGGTCCCCTGGCACCAAAGCACATTGTTCAATAGGGTACACAAGCACTGCAAAGACCTGGCGTTTTGTTTCCCCAGCAGACTGCTGGGCAGGCTGCTAAGAAGCTGGGTTGGCAAGCTGGCATGAAACCGGGCAGGCTTTTGACTGAAACCTGCCTGGCAGGCAAGTTTGGAAATGTGCCTGTGTTTTGTCAGAAGATTTGTTAAAACAGACACATTCCCACAGAATGGTCTGATTTTGATTAATCAGCATTTCAGGATGGGGAAAATGTTCCACTGGAAAATTTCTGACCAGCTCCACTGACAATTAGCTGCACGTTTACAACATACCCCACTGCAGTATTATCAGTGTTGTTTTCATGCTTCCCACTCAAATCGCTTGCACGGAGAAGAGCCTGACTGCTACCCCGCAGGAATGCTAAGCGCCATGGCGCTCATCATGAATGAGAGCAGGGTACAACGTGGGCAAACTGGGTCACTTTGCAGGCAGATAGAGTCCCATATATTAAAGTACCTCACAAATATTCATAATGAGGAGTTACATTGCTCAAGTTAGTTTGTCTCCACAAACCTGCCCTTGATTTGCCGTTTAATATTATGAAATACGGGCATCAGAACTCCTGAGTTAGGAAAATAAGGCCACGGAAAACATTATGCGGGTTGAAGAAATGAAACTCATATCTCTCTGTGCTTCGCTTTCCTTGGTCTCGTTTCTCATTGAAAAATAACTCCCCAGAAAAGGTATTTGCTATACGATTCAAAAGCAAGTGTTACGCATTTCCATCCTTGTCTTGCTGAGAACAACAACAGGGTTCTGCTTGCTCTGACAAACTGAACTTCTTCTCAGCCCCTGTATTTCAAAGCAAGGTTTAACACACAGGAAACCCAGAAGAGAATCAGCCTGTCACACTTGTTTTTCTTTTTGGTTTAACTGATTCATTTATTTTCTTTTAAGATATTGTAGGCAATGTAATGATTCTCCTGCACTTTCTTGTATCTGTGACTCATGATGTAGGCTGGGTATTAGAGAGGGGCCAAACCGCAAAGTTCACATACAGATTCTTATTTTTCCAAGGTCTGAGGGAGTTCAAATTTGAGGTTTTGGATTTGGACTATCTCAGGAATTTAAAAGGATTCAGTTCCTAGCTAAGTAATTTGAAACACTTCTCTCGCCTTTCCCCTCCACTCTCACCAGTTTGGATTTTATCTCACTGATTGCGTTAGCTGTGATTGGAAAAATGAATGAAAAAGTCATTATTGTGACATTGTCTCTCTGCTGGGGGGTGGGAGAAAGGAACAGAAATCTTCCACTGGATGACAATAATATTTCCCACACTTGCAGTCATCCATGGCTAACTAGTTATTTATATTGCTGCTTATCACTGGTATCTGACTGCCTCCCAGGTAACATCAGTGGCAATAACAAAATCCATAACAGACAATGATCCAAGGATTTTTTGGCTCTTCATTTTTCATGTGAAATATCTCTTTTTTGGAAGAGTGAGGAAATTAGAGTCTGGCAATAAAAAGTTATATTTGAAGTGAAACGTTTATGACAAAAAAGGCTGTCTTGACATAGCGAGTTGTTCTTTTTTCTGAAGCTTGTCGGACTTGAGGCTTTCCTCATCTTCTCTAGCCATACAACTTAACAGAGGATGTTTTGTTCCTAGTTCTCAAGCGCTTCATCTTGGACTTTGAGATCAGTATTGTCCAGAGGCACAAGCTGTAGCAATGCGTGGGCTGAATTTGATACATCTTCAAGATGCAGTGCAAGTAGACAGCCCTACACCAGCGTCTCTCCAATATTTTCTCTCCAATAGCCTTGGAGAGCAGCAAGGGTAACTTTTCTTCCCTCTGAAAAGTCCTTCCTTTTGAGGTTCTGCAGAGATCCATACCATCTCACAATACTCATATGAATATCATGGACTTAGTGTCCCCTAGAGATTTTCAACTAATTTAACCATGACCGCGTCTAAAACATCACCCTGCCTACAGTAAATGAGGTCTTGGATGAAGAGCAGCTAGTGCAAGCTAAGGTCAGACAGGAGAAATACTCAGAAGAAGGTTTAGCCGGAAGGCACACAGACCTCTTAATCAAAATAGTGGGAAACCCTGGCATTTTGCATACGATGCAAGGAGCCCAAAAATGCCTTCTTCCAACACTGATGTGCTAAAAAACGTCATCCCTTTCTGCTTGTGAGGAACTGTCATCAGGAAATTCATACTGTGGTCACTTCTAGCCTGAATCACTGCAATATGAAGATATTATCTGGGCTCTTACACCTACTGTGGCTCCCTGCCCTCTCTCTGACTCAGGCCAACAAAATCAAATCAAGCTAGCTCGCAAGTTCCTTCTATGGTTTCCACTCATCTTTTAATGCCAGTTTAAGCACTTAGTTAATTTGTGGCTCAGGCTCCAACTATATCTAAGACTGATATTTGATGTAGGGCTGATTTTCCTCCGTTTCTCTCTAGTTTTTGTTTTGTGCAGCAAGAGGGTAGAATCCTAAGTCATCATGTAATGTGCAAGTGCTGATAGCTGTTTACCCTTTTTATTTCATTTTCTGTGTGTTGCTCTGCAATATCTTCTCCAATCACTCCTCTCCAAAATAACACATCTGCAAGTACATTTTTGAAAGATGTAATGAATTTCTCCAGGCATATTTGCTGTTTCACAAGCCAGTGGAAAAAGTAACTTGTACTAAACATTTTATGATACTATAAAGCTTGGGCCTAGTGCATATGAAGGGAAATACCTATAACTGTGGAAGTTTAAGAGGGAAAAAGAAGAGCTATAAGGAATTAATACCTTGAAACACATCTTGGATGTTAAAATCAGGCAAGTCGTTTATCCTTTTCTCAAATAAAACAGATTTAGTTTAGGAAAGGGCCAAAGACCATGTTATGTTTGTCATTTAGCATTAATATAAAAGTACCAACTAGTTAATTTCTGGATTTTTATTAGACAGAGGTGGCACTAGTAAGCTAGCTAGGAAGATGAGGAACTATGAAGGGTCTAAAGATTGGTGTCTCTAATAAAAGCTCTGTGTAGATCTGCAGACAGTGACTCAAATGTAGTTTGGGACATGGCCTCTTTGAAGTAAAGGATCACACTGTAGACTATTACAGTCAGTATAGTGGTGGCTGACATCAGCAGAAGGATCTAATGGGAAAAGGAGGGCAGGAACTCCTGCGTGCAGATGACATGGCCTGCAGGTAATCTTCAGAAAAAAAAAAGAGGAAGTTACAAACTGATGGTAGTAAAACAAGGAAGCAGGTATAGGAGAAGCATGAGTAAACAGAGGTTATGGAGGTCAGCAAAGGTGCCAGAAGGAAACTGGGCACACAGATTAACGGGGCTGGACTAAATGGGATCAACTAATGCCACTACTTTGGGCAAGCTACAGAAGACTGAGAACCTGGCCATGAGAACAAATCCGGACTTTGGAGTGCAGGAAGAACCTGCAGCAAAAATATCAAAAGCGGAATATAACAGAACCATATGCCACCAAGAAGTGGGCAGGTGAACATGGAGAGTGTTTACCATACAACCTGACCTCAAATGATGGGACAAGATAACCTAGATTTCAATTAAACTTTCTCATCATGGCATTGGGATGTTCTTTCCATATTCACTTCTCACATCTGTTCTTCACGACTCAAATTTACTCAATTTATTCTAATCATAAATCTTGCCCATATCCTTCTGTAATTTGAGAAGAATTAGCCATAGGCATTCTAAAAAAAAAAAAAAAAAAAAGCCTAGTAATAAACCACATCACCAGATGTAGAAATACCATTTGCTGTATTATTCTAGTGAAGCTTACAGATTAAGAGAAACATGAAAGGTTTTTTTTTCCTCCCGCACTATCCCACCTCCTTCTTTCTTTCTTTCTCTATTTGCGAATAAAAATAAATCTATTTTAATAAATAAAAGTCTAATGTTTGTCACAGAACAGTTTTCCACAACAAGCTAAATAAACCACCAACGTCAAAGCTTGTGCCCTGACTGACTCTACCAACCAAGCCAATATTTAACTGATTGTTCATATGGAGTCTTTTTTATGTGCCTTCTGCTGTACAGGGTGTAACAGAAATAAAGAAGGGCTGAAGGAAGGGCTTATGTTTCTCTTTGCAGAATTCAGTAGCTCAGGAGTACACATGACAGGGATCTTCATCATCACAACAAGTCAAAGTCTTTTGATGAGGGATATCCCCAGGTACTCCAGCAACCACCCCAACACCTGCTAGGCAGAAGGTGCTCTGCTACTCAAGCACCCTCTGAGTGTGACAAAATCTCTCTAATAATTGCAAGTAGCTTTTACTTCATTTGTGGCCTCCAAAGAGCAGAGGCTCAGTGAAAAAAATGAAATTAGGCTCTACTGCGTCATGGCATGCATCAGGGTTTAACTCCAAGGACAGCTCATGGTTGAAGAGCAAAGAATAATCTTTCAGATTTGTATAGGTCTCTTTAGATCTCAGTCTAATAAACCCTGTGAAAACTAACTTCAGGTTGATGAGATGTGCTTTTACTTGCTCTCCATATCTACCTGTGTGGTGATCATGTCCGTAGAATACTACCAGTTGTTACACTTTGAGTGTTTCTAGGGCTTTACATGGCAAACACGGCATCAGCACAAACTGTTTTCTACTCAGGCGAACCTCATTAGATGCAGGTATAAACTCTGCTGCAGCACTGGTGCTCTATGAGAGTGTCTGAAATGGTCATGATCTACGCAGAGGACAGGGCCTCACGCACCTTAAAATCGTGCGTGTTTAATGTTAATGTGCAGTGGGCTGGTGCAGTGGGTGTTTCACATCTGAGCAGAATGAGATCCAATTTTCCATTGTGAAGCCTAGCACCAAAGCTTTTATTATGGGCTCATTAGAGCAGATGCTCCTTGGGTTGGGCAGCCATAAACTAGTTCTTGATTACTCTTACCTCACTGCTGGTTAAATTGTTGGTGTTCTTATTTACTGTGGACTGAACTTTGGAGCCAAGCCAATTTGGCGTTGGTACTTTCTTCAGACACACATTTCTGTGTTTCTGCTCCTGATAGCCCTCATGGCAAATTATTCAATGTGCACTCACCTTTTGGGCATGTCTGAAGGTGATCTATCTGCAGTTGTTGCCATGGCTCACAGGCAGGGCTTTCAGGGAAAAGGACCGTCAGAAACATAAGACTTAGCCAGTTATGTAAATATCTGTACGCTGCTCCAGATCTGCAGGATTCACTCATATCCCGCTTGATTCACTCATATCCCGCTTCCTAGTGGGTTTTTAGCAAACTTTGCAAAGGCTGGGACTTGCAAGTCAGCCCTGGACTTCAGAATTAGCCTCCAGCTCACAGCTAGAAAACCCTCCACAGCACTCGCAGCCAGCAGCACAAGTGGAGCCTCTTTATCTGATATATTTCTGCATCCTGACCCTTTATACAACACACGCGTAGCTCTGAATAACATGCTTTGAAACTCCCGAATGTAAAAACTTTATATGCTCTTTAGAGTAATATCAGGTGGGTATTTCCACTCTGGGTTCTACTTAAATAGCTGATCACCACCCATGCATGGATGCCAGCAGTTTCTATTTCCTTTTGTAAAATGCTTAAACAAATCAATTTACTAGGCGTTACCATCCATGCTGTTGAAGCTGCAATAAGTTGTGCTATACATAACTGGACATCACTGGGCAAAAAAAAAATCTCCAAGAAACAGGCTTCTCTTTGTCAAGGACTGACATGCACTTCCTAAAATCACATGGGATCCACTTTCAAAGCAACTTGCTGCAGTTACACAGCAGATATTAGAGCTGCTCCCGCACAGACAAAACTGAACATTGTCCTGGCCACAATTTTATGAGGCAGCCTAAACTATTTGGCATGTTTAAGGAGTACCAGCCAGAGGATTTTTATTTTTTTTAAGCCTGAGCTACTTACAAACTTGGAGTGGTGTGCAGCACTGGGAGTCATAACTTCCTGCTCAGGGCCATGCTGCGGCTTGGATGTGGCACATCAGACAAGCAGTGAGATGCCACGCTGCCAAGCGGCACCCCCAAACACAGCTCTATTTTTTAATAAGGCCCAGCTGAGCAGGTATGAAACACCACAAGCAGCTGTGTAGCTGGGAAAAGCCAGCATGCAGTCCATACCACTGGGCTGAAGTTATTGGATCCCCATGGGTGGCTTATGGTCCTTGGTGCTGGCTTATCCACCCCACTATCTCAGTCTCACGTCTTCATCAGCCTGCTCTGCTTCTTCATTCATCTGGTCACCTTTCTTGGAGACCCTCAGCTAAGCATTTGATCAATATGAATCATTACCTTAGTCTTACTAATGTGACAACTTTATGAGCATTATTCTACATTGCAACAGTTCTATTTTCAATCATTAAAATTAAATAAAGAAAAAAACTAAGCAGGTTGGTGAAAAACTGAAGAGCAGCAGCATGGTGAAGAAAAAAAGAAGGAAGAAGGTGGAGACGAGAAACAGCCGGGATGGTGGAAACAGATCTCTACATCTAGCTGCACAGCCAACACACTCTGCCCAAACCAAGCCTTGCTTAGGCCATATACGTATATATACACTTTTATAAATAAACTGAACTGATTCTATTCACAGTTTGGCCCATAACAAACTTGCAAAGTAGTTCATATCGATACAAAGGAGCTTTGAACACACACAAGCCATGGCCTGTTTAAGTTGAACATATTTCCTGCAAATCTAACCACTGTGCCAAACACCAGTATGTTTGAGCCAGTTTCAGTGGGAGGCCACCGGTATAAGCGGCGGCATGAGTGATTCAGGAATCCCCTGCAATGCCAAACTGCCATTTTTATACAGGCCGACAACAACAGTAGCGGGGGAAAGCCCCATAAGATGACAGAGGTGAGACCTGAAATTGAAAAGAGGATTGTAGAAAGCAACGCTTCACGATAGTACAATATGCCGGTGTACCAGGCACAGTGCGTTCTCCCCTCTCCACAACAAGGAACACGTTAGCAATTTTGACCTTCAGCACCACAAGCTCCTCAATATCTAGGTATCTGCGTTTCTTAAACATAGCCCTATTGCTAATCATGATTTCCTGTGAACCTTGTGCTATTAGTGCTGCTGCTAGATTATAAACGCACAGCTGCTGAAGCTGTTTAAGACAGTGATGGCAAAGCAAGGAACTCCTACCCTCCTGCTCAGACCAGGCAAAAGCTTCAAGTAGTCCTGCAAGTTCTCCAGGTTTAAAGAGGTGCATAAAGTGCTGCCCTTATAAATTTCTTCAAAATAGAATTAAATTTGGAGACATACATTGGATTTGCTTTTACTATTTTCGGTTCCCATAAGAATAAAATCTCTGTGTTACAAACAGCAGGAGAAAAAGAAGCTGTGAAAGGAAATCACGATTAAAGCATTAATAATGAAGCTGACAAATGTATTTTCATAGTATTATTTTGTGCTCCAAAGATAGCTCTAAAAAAGGAGGTCAGCCTGGAATTGGGGCATTGAAAAAATATTGGTTAAAGACAGGAAAGGTCACGACTGTTTATACAGTGCTCCACTTTCTCCATTAAAAAAAAAAAAACAGTTAAAGAGAGATGATTCAGTGCTAGAGAAAAAAAAAAAGCAATGTGTGTGATTGGTGAGCGCTCTCGCCCCATCTATGAAATCATCTACATGCGTGGCTAGATGAACATCTGCTGCATAAAGTCAGCGCTGGTTTCAGTATGCCACAAAACAATTTGGCTTTTGCTTATTTTCTGAGGAATGGTAGGGGAAGAATGTGTGCTATACCGGGTAGCTAATAATGTAGCATTTAATAATGACACCAGTGAGCAAGCAATGCTAATAAAATTCAGGATCTTTGTCTCAAATGCGTTGTTAATCCAACATGATTCAGAAATGGATGAACGGGGGTGGGAAAGTAATCAAGCATACTTGTTTACGTTATTTCCTCTATTCTTTATCAAGAAAACTAAATGCCAGCATGTGATCAGCTCTGACTCCAGCACACAGTACGTTTGCAGAGATTGTTTTAATGGACTGTTCGAACTGATGGCAGAATGATAAAGATCATGCAATAAATGCAGCATATACACACAATATAAATCTGGCCTGTATTTATCAGTGATTAACGATGACAAAGAGTAGTAGCTTATCCAGGAAATTCCATATGCTGCATGGGCCAGATCCTCAGCTAGTATAAACCAGTTTAGCACCAGCAAAGTACTAGCAGTACAGTAGGGACAATCATCACTGCCAAGTTTGATGCTGCACCATGTGTGATAGCCTATGCCAATTATTTAATAAGCTTATTAGGTATTTGCATCTAATTTGCATATAGCCAACTTCCTTTTTGAAAGCCTCCACCACTGCTATGGTAGTGGAAAGCAGCCCCGCTGAACAAAACCTACAGTTTAACTGTTCGGCAGCAGCCAGCGGAGGTTTCCCTAGCCACTCATGTTTCTGTAGTCCCATCCCTGTGACCTATGGACTCATACCAGCTTTTAACTTTTTTAACTCTGTGGATCCAGGTGAGATTTATGCTGATAACCCACAACTGAAATATTATTATCCACAATGTTCTCAGGCACTTCTTCCCCTAATGGAACACCAGTAACATACCTTCAAGGGAGAGATTTGGGAATTTTTTTAGGAAGGTATGTCTGTGGAAGTGAAGGCCGAACTTTTGGAGCCGTCAATCAGCAGACACACCTTATTTCAGTCACTGTACCCCACCCAGTTCCTAAAAAGGCAGCTCTCATCAACCCAAATACCAAGAGCAATAAATCATACGTGCAAATTCACCTCTGTAATGCAATATCTACATTGCAGGATTATTTCAAGGAGTCTTTCAGGATCTTGCCTTTTCCACATTTTTTTTTCAACATGGCCTGGATTGTCAGCCTAGAAATGCACTGCAGAGACCTCCTGCGTCCTGCCAGCAGAGGAAGTGGTGGAGAGCGTCATGCTGTTATCTGCTGGAGAACAGCCCTCTGAGAACAACACCCTTTGCGAATTCGAAAGTTGGGTTTCAGGATTGCCTGGGCTCTTTCTCTGGCTCCAGAAGTAGATTATAATTTAGTGGTTAGAGAAATTATTGTTTGGGTTGACTGCAGGAAATTAAATTCAGAAGAACTCTTTTTGATCCATAGATCCTATCACTTGAGATAAAAGAACACACACTTTAAAAAAAGAGATGTGTAAACCACTGTGCACAGTCTAACCAATGCAGGGATAAAGATCCAGCCTGCATCACGTTGGCTCTGGGAGGCAACATCACAAAGTGCGTAAGAATGAAGCCTGCAGAGAAATATTTGAGAAATAACGGCCCAACTCCTGCAGAATCTTTGCCTGCAAGAGAGAGGAACAGCTGCCCGCTCCCTGAGTTTGGAGTGGGGTTCGTTGATTAACAAGATCACAAAAGGGCACAGGGATGCAACAACCACCCATAGAGGTTGTCTTTGAAAGCCACAGGCTCTTGGCTTGTGGCTCCTTACCCTTCCCGCTAGGTTACAGAGAGAGCACGGAAAGAGCCCTCTCTCAGCAAAGAGCGATCTGATCACCACTTGCAGAAGGACTAAAGCACTAATAAAGCGTGAGCGTCATCTGAGGCTGCTAACATGGAGCAGGTTTGAGGAGGGGCCAGGCTATGATATACCCCTCAGTGAGTAAGGGTATGGCAATCTGACCCAGATGAAAAGCTTGTCTGGGAAGATATCAGAGCGGTGATAACATCCCCGTATGAACGGTTACAGCCGACGTGAACTGAATGTCAGGCAGCATATCAAAGGAATAAAAAAAATTAATTTAAGGTAAATGCAGCAGAGGTTTGCTTCAGCTGGTGCTGAGAATCTCTGCTGCCTCAGTTTCTCTCTTTGGGGCTTTCTAAAAACATCCCACAAACCCTCTCGTCTCAGACTGTTCCTTCTCATCATCTCGTTTAATTCTTCTTCCTTTCTCGTGCTAGTGTTCACTGCGTCCCTTATTCTGGCTCTTCACTCATTCTTAAGGCCAATATTAACACATTTTGGCACTTGCTGTGCAAATACATGCCCAAGGTGTGCTCAGCGTGGTATTAGAAATTCCAGCTCCAGAGCTGCCACTAGCTCTCTCATTGCAGACATCAAATTGCAATACATAATCTTAATGCAAAGCTGTCAACCGGTTACTTCATTATACCTACTGTATAGTATTCCCTGGCCAAAACTATATTAACAATAAAGTTAAGGTAGAGAGCATAGATTAAAAATGTAGATAAAATAAGCATTACAAGAATATTGCAATTATCCCCAAAACAAATGTTAGAAACCCTAAAGATTCAAAGTTCAATCTACACTAATAGATACTCACAGTAAAGTCATCCAAACAACCTCAACCGCAACAAGTAGCGACAGCCTACAATAGACAAGCAAGTTAGCACTACAGCCAACAGGTGTAGCAGCATGAAATATTTCTACAGGTTTAAAGGCATTCTTTCTTTTCCATATGCTTTTTCTATTGCGAACTTACGTATGAACTGTAGATACATGCAGTATTTTTTAGGAGTGTATGTTGTATAGATTTATTCTAAAATAGCATAGGAAATGTAGGCAACAGGGTGGTTGCGTTGGATATACAAGCAGCTGTGAAGAAAACCCATGCATCTTAATACTAAGAGACTCTGAAAAAGTTTAGTCCTAGCTATAACGTAATCAGATCACCTGCTCTTAAAATTATGTATATTGTCCCGCATTCACAGAGTTCATGACTATAAAATAGCACACATCCTGAGCGTATAATTGCATGTTAAAGTGTCTGCAGTGTAAATAGCGTACCCTTTAAAAATAGTTACTGGCATACAACTAATTAATAAAATTATTTAGGGTTATTGCCTACATACCAGCAATATTTATTTTATAGAACAGCTTACATTCAGGTTTAACCAGTTTGCAGGCCTCCTGGCTTGCTGCATTATTTTCCATGATAATGTTTGTATCTGGTTTAAGAAAACCACACTGTAAGGAAAAACAAACTACAACACAAAACAAGGCTGGAAATAAACAACACCGAGAGCAAAAATCCAGTCCCGGCTTCATTAAGCCGCATACAGGTACAGGGAAAGAGCCTGCAGCCCATGAAGCTGCAGAGAGGACGGGTGAGAGCCGCTGCTCGGGGGGGCCGTGGGGCACGCGTGCTCGAGAGCATAGCCGGAGCGCCTTTAAAATAAGTTACACGCACTGTCTTTTCTGGGGCTGGTTGGGAAAGGCAATGTGGCTGGAGGGGACCTGGGAGCTTCCCCCATATCCTGGCGGTCACGGGGAGCCCTTGGCCCCTTCCCTGCGGGTGCTGCTCTGCCCTTTCTCTCCCTCGCCGAGTTCAGCCTGGCAGTTTTGCTCCATTACCCCCCAAACCCCAGCTTAGCTTGGCGCCCGAGCAAAGGTTACGCTGTTTGCCCTAATACTGAATTTCCTTCGTTTGTATCGGTTTAAGTGAAACCCTCTCAATCACTGAACATAATTTAAACATATTGTGGGCCCAGTGAGCGTAAATGGGTAGGTGCCTCGCCGCAGGTGGTGGCAGAGTTGCCTTGGCTTACACTGAAAGCTGAATTTGGCCCAGTATTTTTGCACAGAAAGGCAATGTGTAATGTTACTGCAACGCATTTTCTCTGGCACCGGCTCACCGTTATTGGCACAGGCGCAACTCTTTGATATTGAGTACATGAGTGATTTTTCTTGCCAGCTTTCTATCTGTAACTTTGACTCCCAGTAATATTTACTTGCTGCCATCACTACGTCAGCTTTTAAGCTTCGTTTTACTAGTAGGTCAGCCCTTAAAACAAAGCAAGAGGCGGTGCCTGTTCTAACAAGTCATGACATTATGGGGTGATGCACTCCTGCGTCATCTCGCAGTGACAGCACAGGTGCCATGAGGAAGAAAAGAAAGGGGAGTAGGCTTATGCCTGTATTTACGAGACGGCACAAGCTCACATTTTCATCATCATCCCTTTGAGCAGAACCCCATTCACAGCTCCGCAGAAAGAAAATGCAGTAACACTGCAAAGCAGTCAATAAAATTAGTTGGAGGAGGGGCTGCTTTTTGGAAGGGGAGGGGGAAAACGGGAAAAAGTGATGAAATACCAGATTTTACCTGCTACGTCTTAAATATTTTAAGACATTAAAGGAGGCAGGTTTCATACCAACAGTTTGCCCGTAAACCACAGGAACCGACTTGTACTCTAACTGCAGCTTGTCAACTGCAAGGTATTTTCTATCAAAACATCAACAAGTGTGATTCAGCCTGTAGGGCTGACTGTATGAATCCTACGTAATTTATTGCCTCCATTCTTCTCCTTGCTGATGTACTAATATTAGTCTACTGATTTTCAATAGTACGCAGCTAAAGCAGCGCCTCCTTGAGAGCCTAATAATAGAAATAGTACTCTAACAATATTAGAAATAATATTTCTAATAGAAACACGCGTGCTGAATCAAAAAGGTGCACCACTCCCTACCTGCTGCAAAAAGCACGTGCCTCCAGTGGGACGGGATTGGCGTGGGGGAAACAGGGAGGATATTTGGCTCTCCACGTGCATGCGCTTTGCTCACCAGGCTGTTTCCCACCGCAGCTGACTCGGCTGTGCTCCCGCGGCCCCTCGTTCCCGTGCCCCTCGTGCTCCCCGCAGGCTGCAGCCTTGGCCCGGGAGCCGCCCGGCCAGATGGTGGATTAGCCCTTGCGTGGGTTCAGGGAGCCGATCCAACGCGTCCTTTGGCAGGGAGCTGGCTGGAGCCACCGCGGCCACGCTCGGCCTCGCTGCGGGACGGAGCGCCCTGCGCGCCTCGGCTGCTGCAGCGGCTGTGCTGGGACGGGGCTGCGCTCGGCCTGCTCCTGCGGACGGCCTGGTAGATAGAGGCGGCAACAGCAGTACTAAGCGCTGGTACTGCTAACTGTGAGCTGCACCTTCTCCGAAGCGTCGCACCAAGGGGCTAAGCTAGACCCTGAAGGGGGGCGATCCAGAGCCAGGGCTGACAGGCACGGCAGAGCGCATCCGGCAGTTGCCCCGGACCCGATCCAACGCAAGAGTTGGCCTGCGTCTACAGGGCTGACGATCAAGCAGCCATTCCCAGCCCCTGCTAAATTAAACAAAGGCAGCTAATTTTGCAATTTAAAAGTGATACACCCAGCGAGGCTTTCCTTTGAGTGCTCCCCAGCAGCCTGCCCTACTTTCTAAAGGTTGTGGGGATGCTATAATGAAAGAGAGGCAAATATTTCATCACACCAGGACATCTCCGCAAAGGCGTTATTTCTGAAAATTGCCAATAGTCGCTCAGGGCTGTTATTGCGAGCGGTGCTCAGGGCCAGCGAGATGAGGGCCCCGGGTGGCCAGGGGCAGGCTGCCGGTTTGGTTCCCTCGCGCTACTTGTTTGTCCTGTATCCACTGAGTCCAGGATGTTCTTTGCAGGTCAGATTGTAATCGGGGCTGAATTATGAGCAATAGCATGTACCTGGAAATGTCAGCGGAGATACATGATTATGCATGCTGTGTGCCTGAGATTAGGGCTTGGCCCCAGACCAGGGGTGAAGAAATCAGACCCTACCCAGGAGTTAAGAAACTTGCTTACATTTGTTGTGTACTATTTTAAACATAAGAACAAAGAGGAAAACACTCTGCACTGATCTTCGCTGATGTGGAAAATCAGACCGAGACAACTATTTACGTTTCACAACACGTAAGACTATCTATTACTTTAGGATGGCAGTCACACCGAGGCTGTTGTGCAATATGGCTTCATAAGTACTTCTGCAAACCTACACGCTTAGGTACTAAATCAACTTAAGCTTCCCCACGTTTACTACAGCAAGTTCATTTTAGCACTAAAATAGTCTATGGCACTGTTTGTCCCATACTCATTTAACACTTTTCCGCCAGTCATACACCGAGCTGAGCTGAAGGCTGAGCACTGCCGACATAAAGGCAATGATGCTGTAGCCAAGAAGAGGGTCTTCCCACAGGTTTTAGATGGGAGGAGAATAAAGCCTCAGAGCTTCCAAAAAGATTTAGGTGGGAGCACTTGGTGGGAAACACTTTGAGACACAGCAGGATGTGGCCCTTGGGCACCCCACTGACATGTCTTAAAAGGAGATAGCTGTGGTGAATCTCAGCCCTGCAGAGGGAGTTTCCAAGGCACAAGTAGCAATCCGGGCCTCAACTCTGATTAAGGATAAGTGCAAGCCAGATGCCTGGCTTTGAAACATTGCTGGGCAAAGCGACATCGAGCTGTTCTAAAACTAGGTGCCGAAGTCGGGCTCTTACGGCAACAATTAGTTGCTTACATAAGTGACCTGATTTTTCAAATGTGCTGAACATCCAGCAGTTCCCATGGACTCCAATTAGGGCTGCTGGCTGCTCAGCAGTTTTGGAAATCAGACCATTTCTTTGGATGCCTAAATATGGACTCAGGAACGCTGGCTGTAGCCACTCCAGCTTACAGATTGTGGTCATGCTGTTTCTGCAGCGGAGGCAACCCCAAATTAAGATGAGCAGAGTTAGAAGTCCTTTTCGAAAAAGGACCGGCCTGCACTTTGAATAGCTGCCTAGTTTGTTAATAATATTAACACATTGAATAGAAATTCATGTATCATTTATTAATAATTGTCTTTAAGATAAAACAGGAGTGCACATGTACTTCATCCTTTGCTATTTGCAGTTCTACCTGCATGTGCAGAGAAGCCACAGAGCACCACAAATTGATTTTAGAAAACTGTCCATTTAGTCTGTTTCAGTTGCCCATCACTAAATACCGCGTACTTTACCAGGGGGAAGACTTGGACTTCCTTTCATTGCAAAGGAAAGAGGACAGTGACAAATAAAAGGACTAGTAGGCAATGGTCAGTGTTGAAACTTGTTCTCAGGTTGTTCTGCAAGACTTCCTTCCCTTCCCTCCCCTCCTCCTCAGCCTCCACAGACAGAAATGCTTGAGGTGACAGGGAACAACATACTTCAGAAACAGCCTGATAATTACAAAACAATTTTGCATTCCCATTCAGACTTCAGCAGAACCGTAGGAAGCTTTTGTTTGCCATAAATAATATTTAATGAGCATCTACGAGTCAGGTTAGTCAGGAGTGAAAGTGTGCAAGGGAAGTACGCTGCACAATCTGAATTTGCTGAGGTTCCCGAAACATTGCTGTACATTAGACACGCTCTGAAGTTTGTTATGGCTATTTGTATCTCTGTTCCTTTAGCAAGCCTTTTCTAAGCACCTCTTGACTTCCCAGCCACTCTGCCAGCTCTCCCACCATTATCTGTTTAGTGTGTCTCCACATTACACTGGAAACATGAACATGGGGTTGTCAGCCAATCCCAGCTGTCTGAACAGTGCTCTTGCTAGAGTACTTGGCTTAAACTCCTGTATTTTGGCCCCCAAAATAGGCACACTTGGTAGATTTGATGTTAAATGAATTACTAACACTGGCTTTCAGCAAATTTCCTGTAAGGCTTTTACATTGATTTATTCTCTTGGCAAGATTTTTCTAAGTTCTGAAAACATATTCAGATATGATCACTAACTTATGTAACACTTACAGAGAGCATGGCAAAGAGTATGGAAAAGGAGCTAATTTTCTTTTGTATAGCTGATAGAATCATATAACTATACGTTTGCCCATAACCCGTTTGCATGCTGATTCCTGTCCCTGTAATCTTAATGTAATTATGTAGACTCTACACCATGACTCACAGAGGAAACTTCAAAGACAATGAAGCTCATTCATTTGTGCCCTATGTATTTCCCAAATTTAAACAGGAAAGTTATCATCACAGCATCCCCCAAGGGGAGCCCGGGTGATAACAGTTGCCTTCCCTTTCACTGTAACTACTGTTGGAAGTATTAAGTAACTTTCTTTTAAACATTCCAGAGGGGTTAATACATTATATTATAATATATACCCTTACAGAGAGCAAAGGGATCCCTGCTCACCTCATATAATAGATTTCCATTGACTAAAGACAATTCATTCTTAAATATATTTCCTTTGAAGTGACAGGGACATTTCATAGCCTGTAACAGCCATTTTGCACAAACACCCCTTTGCTCAGGAGAGCTTTCCCTGCGGTACTGTAGGCAATGTTACTTGCAACACTATTTCTCCCTCTTCTGTTTTCATTCCCCCAAAGGTCTAAACACCAAAACTGCATCTTCTGCAGGTGTTTCTTTTAAAGAAATTTTAAAAAGAAATGCTTTTCTGGAGTTGGCTGACATAAACCTGAGTTCTCAGAGAAGAGCTCTGGCATTCAGGTGTTTGATCCTCCAGATGGAAGGGTCTGGGCACACTAGAGAAGAATTAGCCATACAGGCTGCTCAGAAGCTGTGTTGCAAGAGCTTTGAAAAAAACTCAGGATGTATACTTCAGAAAGAGGAAAGATTTTGGTTCCAGTGCAGAGCAGAGCTTACTTTTTCAGAACAGGAACATTTCTGTACTTTTTTCCTTTGGGCTTCTGTCCCATCAGTGCACTGAAGATGTACAAAGGAAGGAGAATCTTCTTCTAAGAAGAAGATGAGAGAGAAACTCACCACTTTCATATGACACCAAGCAATTGGACTAGAAATCTGGAAGATCCAAAGATGCCACAGGCATGCCTAAAACTCATTGGTAAGGTGCTGTTCCCAGGTAGGTGGCAATCTTTAGAGATTGAATCTGTGACATCTGAATTTAAAAGGCACCTCCACTCCTTGAACTATCCTCACCTATTGCTCATCCACCCCTACCTCCACCCTGAATCCCATTGCAGTACTGTTGGTTCAAAGAAGGCCACAGCTGAATCAAATTTCCACAATCTGGCAATTAGATAATAGAGAGGCATCAGGTGCAAGTAGGGCCTATGTCTGTGTGCAAGAAAGATTTTATCTGAACTTTTATTAGAGGACTTGAAAACCTATTAATTACAAAACTCCTGCTTCTCCAATTCCTGCACAGATCAATGTACTTAACTTTTATAACCATATTAATTAAATATAATTCCAGTTATTGACTCTTCAGAAATAACTAGGTCGCCCAAACACAACCCAATAAAATCTTTCTGCCCAACAATTGCTATATATTCGCTCTGCAGATAATATAGGTATTACCGCCACCCCTCAAAAAAACACCTTAATGTTGTTCTTCTAAAAGATGACAAAGTCAAGGATTTAGGAAATCCTAGCATTAAGGCTGCTTATGTAACCTTAATTCAACCTCTATCATACATACGTATTGTGATCATGTATAGCGACACAGTTGCATACAGACAGACCTCTGCCTCATTCTATACTTAGGAAGGACAGTGCTCTGTAAGTGTTTAATATTTCATTTTCTCCTTGTTCAATATGCTATTGCCTAATGCCTTATTCATTGAATGCTATTCAAGCCTGCTCTGAAAAAAAGAATATAAAATTTCCTCAAGGGCTTTTCTGTGGTGCTTGCCATGATAGTGCTGGAGTGATACACAGATGTTAATGAATCATTTCACAGGTTGGGAAGAGAGGCAGAGATATTCAAAGTTGGTAAGCAATTTCAAATATCTAGAATCTGTTTCTTTTGATTATTTAGTAATGTATTTTCAAATCCCAGCTTCCACTAACTACAGGTGCAGCTGTGAGTATTCTGCATTCCTGCAACATGCTCCTACAGCCTCAAATCAGAAAGCCAGGAGAGCCAAAATAGTGCTCAGCTCTGAGAAGTCATCTGGAAGTCACCTAGTTAGGGCTCTCTCCTGGGACAAGCCAGGTTTATGAATCTGGTCTGAATCAGCATCTAAAGTGAATGTCTCATCGTGAAGATTGCCGTCTGGGCTTGCAAAAAGTTTTGTCAAAACTGGGATATGTACATGGGTGTCTTGATTTTGATAGATTGGCACTTTCTGACAAAAACATTGTGTGGAAAAATTCTCAAACAGCTTCAGTTGCAGCGAAGACACACCAGGAAACCAAATTAAGGTTGCCTCAGCAACGTTCATTTTTTGGTAGTTCTTAGCTTTTTGAAAGCTTTAGAGTGCATCCTTAATAATCTTTTAACACTGCGCATGTGTGCAGGGTAGTCCTCTATCAGTGAATGCAGATATGCTCGTTTTTCCATTTGTGCATGCACATTGATGTGTTTGGAGACAGGGTGCTATGTAGCCTACTAGCGTTCTTATTTTCATTTATACACTGAGATTAGGCAGTGTAGAAATAGTATATAAACATGCAGATAATCTGTTACTTCTAGTATATATTTTTTTTTAAGTAAAGGCAAGAAACTGCTTCCTTCCAGTTTCAGCTTCAACTGGAGGATCTGATTTTCACTGCTATAAACAAATATATAAAAAGACAATAAAAAGACTTCCAAAACATATCTGCATTTATTGTTGTTGCCATATTATTTGCAGCTCTAGATAGGTTTCTAACTCAAATCTTCATTCAGAAAGGATATTACGAGAGACTAGGGGGTGAGGAAGACTGTATAATGCAAATAGGCTATACTTTTACCATAGATGTTATTCAACCAGAATTTTAATAAAGCCACCAATTGTATCACATCAGTGCATCCTCTTAAATCCCATGGAGATTTTCCTAAACAGAGCTAAGCCATTTGCCTCAAACATCTTATCTATTTCTGTCACTACACAAATCCCCTAAATATTTCAGTCACTGCAAGGCCAACCAAAATGGTAAATTATCTCGTATACTAAAGGGAAAACTGTTGAATAGCATTAGGTTTGGATCCTGCTGAAAATGAGGCTGCTGGGATTGAAGACAACTACAGAAAAATCAGAATTATAAGGAGTATCATCCCCATCCAACAATTATATTGTTGCCTATTGGTAGCATTCCTTTATACTTCTCCTTGTTTTTTTTTTTTTTTGTCTGATGAGGTATTCTGCTATTTTCATAACCACATGTTGAAAGAGAGCTGACAAAGGATGGCCTCACCTATTTTTCTTTGTAATGGAAATGTTTGCAGACAGGTCACCAGAGGCTACTGCAGCTTTTGGAAAAGCTGACAGTAATACAATGAAAGTATTTCTGAAACCTAAGGTCGCCACTACTGTACTTTTACTTCTACATTTTACAGTGTCAAAAGCTTTTCTTAGCATTCCTCAGCTAGTTCTGGAAGCAGGGACTTTTATTAGACAGATGGTTTAACCTGGGAATAAAGCTAGAGGCACCCGGGGACAAACCCAAGTGGCTCAGATAAGGTTCAAATTCACTCACAAACTTATTCATAAAATTTGACAACGAAGGACACATCCAGAGAACAATTAGCTTCTGCCGCTGCAGGAATTATCTTTCTAATGAAACAGCCAGAGCGTTAGCTATGGTCCCAGGAACCGACAAGTCATAATGATGACATCAGCCTGCAACAGGAGAACAGAAAGAAACGCATAAAAAGGATTAGCATCCTCCCTTACTCTCTAGGATTGTTATTGTGGTTTGTGGTCCTGTCGAGCTGGTAACACAGCCATTCAGTTGTAAACTTTGCCACCACGGGCTGCTTTTTCTTTGAGACGTCCTTATCGGAAAAAGGCATAAGGGTCCTATTTTCAGCAAAAATCCCTGGTTCTGTGGGCTTTGCCACAAGCTTCTGTGGGCGATTTGAAGCTTAATGGTGAGTCAGGGAGCAAACACGGCTGAGCCTCTGCTAACAGGGAGCGGGCTCTCGAACGCAGACATTTATTGACATGTACTTTCAAAGCACCTATGGTTGCTTGCTATTAAGTGCAGAAGGGACACTTCAGTCACAGTAGGCCGATTGATCTTTCCGAATTCGACCTTATTTACACAAGTAAACGGGTTGCTGGCAACTCGGTGTAAAATGGACTGTTTTGTCAGATCATGCCTTGGGTCTGCGGCACCCCTTTGGGAAAAGCCTGGGGGTACACCTCGAAATGGTCATCTCTTCGGGCCGACCACCGCCACCACCACAGCTCCAGGTCCCAGTGGCACCTCTACCACATTAAACATTACCCACTGCACTTTGAATACTTTGACCTTGTCCTCACATCCTAGCTGCTTCCCCAGCTAAAAGCGGCCGGTGTGCTGCCCTGCTCCTCTGTGATGCGAGGAGGTCCAGGCTTTTCCATCCCATCTCCTCCCCGCCTAGCCTTGCACCTGGCTTGCAGCCTCTGTCCCAGGATAAATACATGTGTCAGGGTGGCTCTGCTTGCTGCTGGTTTAGCAGAATTGCTCGCTATTTGCCTGAGACTCACCTTGAGAGCCTCAAGCTTGGAGAGTTGGCACATTACTGTCAAACACTTCCCGCTGCCATCCCTGTCTTTGTTTTCATTGATGTCTAGTACTTTTTAAGTGCTAGCTCTGCCCTGTTACGATCAGATGTCAAGTAGGACATCGGTGTGGCAGTGCTGTCACAGAGCAAAATGAACGGTCTTTTTCTGGTTTGGCAGCACCCAGTAGCTTGTGCAGGACTGGAAAAGTTTGCACCTTAAGAAACAAGCGCATGGACAGGATGCGTGGCCAAACACATACATCCTCTTAGCATCTAGATTTTAAGATCCGGTTACAACTGTGCTAAGAGACATGCATATTTTCCGATGAGCTGCCTCCGTGCTGCATGGATTTGCAAAATGGAATCAGAGATATTCAAAATACCCTGCTGGGCTTGTTAAAGTGGCTGTCATATTTGCATGTCGTATTTGCCTGCCTGCAAGATGGAAGTTGAAAAAATTAAAATTGTTCTCTCTCGTACCATGACATGGCAATATCAGATTTTTTACCTGTTCTGAATCAAAACTTGGTCTCAGGAGGAAGGGGAGGAACCTTCCCCGCATGGCCTTCGTCACACCTTTTTGGACCTCTCTTGAAAGCTGACACCAAAATGTGGTTATATGGGCTGGGCACATTTTTTTTCCTGAAAGAGGTCAGAAGAGTGAAATCCCAATTTCCTCTGCCTTCCCCATGGAAAGAGGCCACAGCATATTTGTGCTGGGCTGCACTCTGAATGTTTATGCTTTTCTTGGGAAATTTCTTTCATTTTCTCCTTTAAACAATCTATGACATTTTCTGGAAAGCGAGCACAGCAGTAGTATGCTCAGATCAACTTAAAAAGCCAGAGGTTCGCACAGACCTCTGGACAAAGGTCTTCTGCTTCGCAGTTTTAACCCTAAGTTAAAGAGGGACATCTAACACCAAATTTTGTTTTGTTCGGTTTGCAGTTGTTTAGGAAGCCATGGCAGGCTCTCCTCAAAGGGAACCTGAGTAAAAGATAAGGAGGAGAAAAGAATGTAATTTCCATACAACCAACCTACACATACATGCACAGAGTGTATTTTACAAACATGTTGCTCTGACTAGAGCCAACTGGGTATTGAACCCGAAGGCTCCTCCTGATCTAGGCAAGCAGAAGGAAGGAAACGGGACAGGTTTGGTGTCAAGATGGGCATGCACTAGCCCAATGGGCAAGGGGAGCCACAGCAACCTCAACTTTCCTTCTGGGGTGAGGCGATTCTGCAGCATTCCTGCCACGGGGCTCTTTCTCAACACTGTAGCTGAGCCACAAGCACAGAAAACAAAGCTGTAACCGCTAGAAAATGCAGTAGTGTTGTTGCCAGGTACTGCTCAAAGCCACTTTAAGGTTGATACTATAGAAAACATTGCCGTTTGTTTGAAAGAAAAAAAAGCACACTGTACCTGTATGTAAAAAGCTAATTGAAGTCAGCAATAAAAGAAGGATTAGCTGATCCGTGAAGTATTTACTGAACTCCCCTAGCTACGGTATACAGTTTCCTTGAATTTAATATCTTAATTGCATCCACAGTTTCTTTGGGCATGAAATGAGAATGCAAGGCTGCTGTATCCCCCAGTGTGCCGGTTGCAGTCAGCTCTGAGTCAGTGTACCTCCCGTCTCTTCATCTAAACCTTGTGGTACAGAACCAGTCTCAGATGCAGAAAGAAGTCAAGAAATACATTATTAATACTTGAAGATGTTCACTATGTTCAGCCTGAAGCCGCTCAGGTACTGTCACAAGTTGCAGGTGGAGCAGATCTGTCTGCTCGCCAGGGTTATCTCCTCTCCTCCCCCTCACAGTTTCAGTTCCTTGCTTTCTGTATTTTTGCCTTTACATTTTTTTTCCTCCCCCCGTTCGTGGCGGAGGCTGTAGCAGCGATGATCAGATGAACACAGGTCTTCCTACATCACGGTCTGGATGACCAGAAACCCCGAAGGTTTGCTGGAGTCTACAAAAGTCCTGGAAGTCTGCATTTGGGCCACTGATTTCTGATGCTGCCTTTGACTAATTACTCCACGGCTTAAAAATAATTTTTTTTTTTAATAGGATCATAAGGAGTTAAAACAACTATTCCCTCAATATGGGCTGTGCAAACACCATGACTAAAATTCAACCTGAACAATTTTCATTCTAGTGGCACCTTCTACTCAAAAATTTCAAACCACTTTGCAGAACACTAATGAAATAACAAAGAGTCACATCAATCCTTGGAGCTTAATAGAGTTTACTCTTATTTGCAGATGAAGATGAGACACCACAACTGTAAGTAATTTGCCCAGATTTTACAGCCCAAGACTGTGGAATGCTGTCTGTAAAGAAACGTTGTCTAAAATGGCAGTAGACTCATATGCCTCAGAAACTGTAACTCACGCTCATTTATTCATGCTTAAATCTCAGTTTAGTCCTGACCATCTATCACTGTTACGCAGGTTCGAAACTACAGATCTCCAGAACTAGGCAGGTCTCCATCTCAGTTTATCCATGCTGGGTTCTTCTCTGCTTCAGAATTAAGTCCATACCGTTATTTTTAGTTACCAATCACTTCAAGCAACAATATGTTTCAAGTGTTCTTATCACCACCCAGATGCCATTAAAATGGCTCTTCAACTATTTGATTAGTGACTGATGAATCTCAAAAACTTGCAGAGCAAAACTGTTTGACAACATCAAAAATTAATAAAAGCAAGTCTCTCATCCAATTCACAAAGAGAGCTTTCTTTGAAAAAATAATAAAGCAGACTTGACAGCTTTGAAAGCAACAACAGCAGTAAGAATGCTAAGATGCAACAAAAAAACAAGAACCGAGTCAGCTAATATTGAGGCCACCAGGCTAAATTTACACGCTGCACAAAGATTATATTTCTCCACCCAGAGAAATACCTGTCTTGCATCACTCTTGACAGGGAAACCCCTCCCAGTTTAGATGCAGTGGCTTAGACAGGAGCCAGAAATTCTGCATGAGGAAATTAGGCAGGTAATTAAATATTTGCCAATAGCAGAAAAAGCTACCGGCACAGATGGACTCCCAGCTGAGATTTTTTAAGCTTTTGGAAGTTACACCTTCTCCTGAGCTCTTCAGCATCTTTAATGATGTTTTTAAGTCAAGGGTAGTTAAAACTGAATGACTCTCACATAAATATTGCCACCTTGAAGGAAGGTAAAGCAGCAAACATGCTGCCATTTGCCATGCCATTTTGATATCAAAAATACTTTCAAATAATTTGGCAAACGGTTTGGAAAACTGCATAAAGCTCTGGATTAGGGGAGATCAGGTTGGTTTCATCGCTGGCGGGCGGATACCGTCTGACAGCCCATGGATCGAGGCAGTACAAGAATGAAAGTGACATCATTAAATGCCACAAAAGTTTTTTGTCACAGTCAGTGAGGGGGATTATTATAAGCGCGAAAGCTAATGGAGGAGGAGGAGCATTGAACTGCTGGAGCTATGAGATCAAGACAATCACTTTTCATGAAGGAAGAATTTCCACCCTTTAGCAGGGTATGTAGGCAACAGTGACCTCTCGCTTCCACCACTGCTTTTCAGCATATTAGGAAAAGGCGAGCCCAGCGGGTTCAGACAGCCATATCTGACGAAACAGCAATCACAAGCTAATCCAAAGGAACGGCAAACTGCATCCATAGAGGCGTAACAGGTAGGTTAAATTTAAGCTTTGAAAAATCTACTGACAGATATCTACTGGTAGCTGACAGAAAGGTTAAAACTGAAGAATAAGCAAGCTGCCTTTCCACAGCATTAGCACAGGACATGAGCATGTCCATAACCCTAACACCTGACATAGCAAAACTTCTCCAAATTGTTTTAGGCTGATGTTATCCCAAATACAAAACCACACTGGTGACTAACTCACTGACTATCTGGCAAGTCTATATTGGCTGGATGCAACCGACGCTGTCTGCATGACCGTATCCTGTGCACACTCGTAGCCCTGAAATATTTTTAAGAGGCTAAAATAATTTTTAGACGCTCAGAATTGGTAAAGGAACATACCAAACTAAGTTTGCTAAGCCACCCAGAGCTCTTTGATTACCTCGCTTTAACAAGCAAGGAAATCCACTGGTGGGATTTGCAATACATCCCCCAAAATCTGTGAGAGAGAGTCAGGTGGGCAATAAGCTTGCCATCAGGTGCTTAGGTACTGAACTCAAGTTACCTCAGACAAATCTCTGCAGGTGACATGGGCGATACAGTTGACTGCTACGAGTGCACAACACACCCCATTTTAGACACTCCAATTTCAGTTCTTCCAGACTCTCACCAGGCCCGATACAGATAATGCGCCTCTGCTATTCTGTTACACAAAGTTCGAAAACATGTAATATAGCACAGACAGCATTAACTGGCATTTTCAGAGGAGCCTAATGGAATTAAGCACCCAAATCCTGCGAACTTTTCTGCCTAACTCCAGTAAGCTCTAAAAATTCCAGCAATTTGTACAATCACAGAGACGAAAATGACTTCGTTTTCCCAGCTTCATTTAAAATCGCACCGCACTTCAAACACTTCAGTTATAACTCTAAGCTCTTAAAGTATAAGAAGAATTTTACAGTCATTCTTTCTGCATTTGATCTGGGGCAAGAAGATGCTAAAGGTTAAATCATAAACATTACATAAGCTACAGCTCAATCCAGGCCTAAGGAAAACTATCAGCACCAATATAAAGATACAACGGGGATATCCAGGAATTCTTATCAAAAACAAAGAAAGAAAATGCCTTTAAGTCAAGTCTTTTAACTTGTTTTATTTTACTTTTTTGGGATCAAAATGCACGAGGCCAACTCAGAAGGTTTCTGGTCCCACCTCTTCCTTCTTGCATTAACCACAGGGGCCAACAGCCTCTCTAACAGCAACCCCCAGTTCCCCAGTCATACTAAGCCTTCTTTTTTTTTCCTCTAAATAGGAAAAAGCAGGCCTCCAAAGTACAAGAAAATCCATGGAAGGGAGAAAAGTCAGTGGACTTTGAGATGTTACAAATCACTTTTGATAGAGGTTAGGTATTTGTTTAAATTTAATTTGAAAAAGTTGTTATTGCACACCTCTCTGAAAGGGTACAATTCACAGGTCACACGCTGAGGCAAAAGAGTGATAATGAATTCTGTGGATGCTCCAAGGGCGTCATTTCAAACCACAGCAGTGAACTTAATAAGCCTGATACAGAAGACAGAAGTTAATTATATGAGTAAGAGGAGGAAAGGCTTTTGATAAGGAAATTCCCATTGAGCTTTGGTCCCTAGATTGGGAGAGGGTGGCTTCCTCGTCTAGTTTTTTTTTTAATAGTGAAAGAAAAATCATTACCAGTTACTAATTCAGCAGTACCACAACATCTTCCAAAATAATTTACTAAGATGTCTCACTGGCTGCTGGAGAGAGTATGTGCTGAAAGGTATCTTCATGCATATTTGGTAGACTCAGCCAGAGCATATGGACATTAATTGAATGTTTAAAATGATGTAATATTGGCTAAAAGGTGAAATTATCGCTTCCTACAGTAGTATTATAACAAGACTCATAAGTATACGCCATAATAAGAAATGCCTTTAGCACGAAAATGTGAGTAATAAGCCTAATTTTACTAATTCTGGCGAGTTAGCACGTGTGCTTAAAACCTGGACACATAGATGGCACTTCGTAGTTTTCTCCTACAGCAGAAAAAGATTAGAACCATAACCAAACTTCCTCCAACATTTTGATGAGACAGTAGCAAATGGCTTTCTTTGTGGCCATATGGAACGAGTTTGCATTAAACAGGAGAAAAATGTACAGCACGCCTAGAAGCGACTTATCCTGCCACTAAAAGAGCCGTGCACATAAACACATGGAACAGCATGATGATGTCTACGCTACCCAAACCTTCGAGCAAGTATTAAAACACAGACGGCCCTGACTCACAAAGAGCAAAGCAAAGGCAATAACCCTGCACCATGTCTGAGTAGCTTTAACTGGAGTTATAACTGGCTGTAAAGAAGATATCAACCACACAAGCAAAATCTTAGGATTCGACACGTTACAAAAATTCATTTGTTCCTAGTGGCACAAGCAGTAATGTTTTGTTCTTCTGCCTTGCTTTTCTTTTCTTTTCTTTTCTTTTCTTTTCTTTTCTTTTCTTTTCTTTTCTTTTCTTTTCTTTTCTTTTCTTTTCTTTTCTTTTCTTTTCTTTTCTTTTTTGTTTAAGATTTGGGTGTGGTTTTTTTTTTAATAAATCTAAAGACGTACACAGGAAAAGGAAAAAAAGGTCAAACACCCAACAGAGGTCATGTTTAAAAATCCATCGCTCTCATAAGCCAGTTACTGCTTTTCCCTCTGTGATATGCAGCTCTGTCTTCCAAATAAGATATTATTTGTAATTGTTTCACTTTGGCCCGCCAACTCAGAAAGCACTCAGAGAACTCCAGTGCATCCCTCAGGCGTAATATTTATTTCCGGCATCCATATAGCTTGTGCTTTCTCTATGGAAATATTCCCAAAGGCTCGCGGCACAGGTCTTTTTCACCGTTTTCACTCGAAAATATTCAAAACCATGGTAGGAGGTGACAAGAAGAGCCAAAGCGGACGAGAAGGCAGCTCTCGCGACAGAGTCGCTCTCGCAGCCCCGCAGCCCAGCATGGCAGCGGTGGGAGCTCAGAAGTGGGGTAAAATGCTAGCAAATGTCCCCACGCGTCACCGATTCCGATTTTCGTTCAGCTTCTGGTTCAGTCGGGACTTGCGAGCCTCCTCTTTAGCACGGCATCGTCTTTGAGAGTGAGATGCAGGGTTGTCTTTTTTTTAACAGCTTTTTCTCATTTGCGGGCTCTGTTAAAGCTGAACCGGCGAGGCAGGAAGGCGGCGGGCACGGCTGCGTAGCGGCAGCCAGCGCCTGAGCTGTGCGGGTCTGCTGCCTGCGTGCCGGCAACGCTCATACCCGCTGCTCTACTTTACCGACCACTACACAAAGCACATCAGCTCCCCTCGAAAATTTTTAAATAAGCCCCATCATGCCTTGTCCCTCGAGCCCTCGGAGCACAAGCAGGGGCCCGGGGATTGTTCACAGTCCAGCCAGGCAGGGCTACATGGCCAAGGGAAGTTTAAGGAGAAGGTTGAACTGGAATGAGGAGGAGGCTTTGTGCTTAAGCTTTTCTCCTTGGCTGATAAATATTCCCTGGAAATTAGCAGGTTACTGAAGGAACCCAATATTCCTTTTTTTGCAGTAGTTTCCACCTTGGTCAGCATGACCTTCTTGCTTTCCATGTGGTGTCCGACAGAAACACGTGAAGCAGGGTATTGGTATTCCCAGGGGGAAGTGGCTTCTCCTGCGTCTAAGCGCTGTCCCACAGCTAAAAGTTTTTGAACAGTAAAAATCAAGCTGTTCGCCCCAGGGGGATCTGGATGCCAAGTGAGCCCGTTCTCTGGCATTATCGTTGTCTCTTCCCGAGCAATGAAATCGGTCTTACAGATGGGCACAGGCAGCAGGGACTGGTTTTCCCGGGCCAGAAGCGTCCCAAAGCAACTCCGAGCCATGGCGAGAGGTTTCCAGGAGGCAGCAGGAGCGACGCGGTTTCTCTCCCCCCTCACGGTAGCCCAGTAGCCCATAGCTCACACTCTGGGGGCAGCATGCCCGTCCCCCCCTTCCCAGACTCGGAGGACAGGAGGCCGAGAGCCGCCGTGCCCTGCAAGCCTGTCCCCGCCAGCTGCCCGGCTCCACCGGAGCTAAGCAGGGAGCAAGCGCACGGCTGGGGCACGAGCAAGTCCCCGTCTGGCTGCCTTACTAAAAAGAGACTCTCACACTGAGTTGTGTATAGACAATCGACAAAGGACCCTAAAAGCAAACCTCATTTCACACGTTGCTCTTTTTTTTTTTTTTTCCTCCAACTTCTTTTGTTCCCTTTTGGGCTCTCACAGATAAACACAGCATCTGAGATGTGAACGAGCTTGGACCTAAACTGGAGGTATTTGTAGAGTGCCTTCACTGTCAAGGCTGCAAAGAAATTCAGTGCGGAAACAGACAGCAACTAACCTTAGAGAGAAATTCTTTTTAGCCTCTGTGCTATTCACTTACCTTTCATATTTGCTTCTGATACCCCAGAATCCATCACTAGTTGTCATAGCTACCAAGGGGGCAGATTTTCAAAGTTAAGTGCACGCCAACATCTATCCAACAGAAAGATAAAGTGGGTCTTAAATCTGTAGTTCTTTTCACCAGGAGTTAATGATGCAGCCAATTTAGGCATCACAAGGCACACAGGCATTTAAAATATAATGATTTAGAGAAAATAAGTCATGACAAGGCAATTTTAAAAATGTGCTTATAATCACTAAGCCAACCCAAAGCAAATAAAAACAATCATTTCACAAAACTGAAATGTGTGCCACAAGAATGTACTGCTGGCTGATGTTTTCAAAGGACTTCTATTGTTTAAAGTAGCTGACGTTGCCAAAGGATACAATAATTTTATTACGTTGGCTTAATGCACAGTAAACTTCTCTGTGCACCATAAAATGGAGAAAAACTGCAGGATCTTAAAAAGAGGCAAAATCTGCAAACTGAAACATCTCAGCTGCATGCCTGGCTGTGAATCAGTCCAAAGGCAGTATTAAATAAATTACCTATATTTTACCAAAGGTCCAACACCTACCTATTTGTTTCTACCATTAATTAGCTACAGACAGCTACAACAGCAGAAGTTTGGGGATCTGTGCTTAAGGTTAATTGCAAAAGGCATGTAACATTAGACAGCTAGTCACAGTGAAAAAAGGGAAGACAAGATTAATCAACGGGGTTAGATAGAAAAATTCTTTACATGTAATTGTAAGGAGCAACTGTGCTTTAATTGTAGCATTGAGAGAATATGTCTTTCAAATGCTAAATTATTCATCGTGTTAGACACTTGAATGATCTTTTCTTAAATCCTCATGTAGGAGGTAAAAAATCTACAGGCAATACTTAAGGGAAGATACTGGAGGAAAATTTATATGAAAAATTTAAAAGTCTCTCATCTGCCTAGACTGACAAATAGTAAATATGAGACGAGGGGGGAAAAAAAAAGAAAAGAAGGAAAAAAAAACTTAAGGGAGAGCTATGATTTAAGCAGCCTGTTTCTTAGAACAACAAATAGTGAGTCATCATAATAGAGAAAGAATTAGTCATTCTTTGCAGTGCTACAGTACGTCCCCTGCGTGAGTTATGCAGAAGGCACGTAGAATACGGACTAGACTCTAAATCAGGACATAAATGGCTGATTTTTAACAAAGATTCAGAGAACAATCCATCAAAGGCTGAAATCCCTTGCATTACAGCACTCTATATACCGCAGCATCACGGCATCAATAGAATATAAACTGGATTCAGGCAGGCAGCTCAGAGACGCATTTAGTTACAGAGCCCAAGCCTGACATCTTTGCTCAGGCAAAGTTACCATGGATTATACTGGGAGAGCTTGCCAGAATGAGGATGACAAGACCATGATTAGGCATTCTCCGCAGAGAAGACAGTCGACTAGCGGTTTACACCGTCTAGCAGGATTACATCACTTAGCTGGCCCACTGAGACTATTTTTACAAATAGTCTTGGCAAAGGGGCCAAGATTTGCCCCGAATCATGCTGAACTTTTCTACTTGGGAAATAGTCCAGAATAGAATATTTAACACAGAATCTTTTATTCCACATCAAAAATTTTTCTACACATGGAGTTATGCAAAATACAGTACATTTAAGAATAAAGACTCCAAATTTATTCCCAAATAATGTAATGTGGTCTTAAGTACACGTCCTCTCACTTACTGGTGAGAAGACATCTCTCCAATTCACTGTTAAAGGAGATCAAATTAAACCTGCATGAGACATTGTTATCATTCATCTGTGGAAATACTTAGAACGTATTGTATTTTAAACTTGCATTTTACCTGGACCCAAATTAACTTCCACTGCAAATAGCGAGGGTGTGTTGTTGCATTTTATCTTAACCCACTTCCAAAAGGGACTGAAAAAGAAAAAAATACTTTAAATGAAGAATAAGGCTGCCTGTATGGAGATATGTGGAACAGCGATCAGGCTTTATATTATCACACTCATTGTTTCTTCATTTCCGCATGAAGATAAGACTTCGATGCCCCATAGTGTTACCTATGTTAGTTCTGTAAATAAAGGCATTTATACAGGTTTGTAATAAGAGTATCATAAACGGACGTCTACATAATATGGGGCTAAATGAAAACCAAAAAAGATTCAAAAGAAGAAAAGAGAAGCAATTCAGTTAGTTAGTGAAAATTTCAGTTCGGTTAGTGAAAAAGAAAACAGGTTTGTCTAGCTGTGGAATGCACATTACATCTTGCACTACAGGCATGAGTGCAATAAAAACATAATTGACAAATTAAAGAATGATTGTGGACCCATAGTGGACAAAATAATACTCCAGAGCCCCAGATATTCTCATGGAAGAAAAACGGTTGCCTTGTAAGAATGTGTTGAAAGCTTCTTGCCTTACTGCACTTTTACTACCTCTGAAAGGCCAAGATTATTCCTCCTCATCACTCTCCATTAAGGTGCAAGTGGTTTCTATTTGTTTCCACTAGAACTAACACTGTCAACAAACTAAATTGCAGCTGACTCAGTCTGACCAGGAGTGCTCTTTCCAAATTACTTTTATATTTACGGCAAGCTCAGGTTTACGCTGTGCTCAGTATCTAATCCAAAACATTTCAGTTGTTAAAAAAGAGCAAAGTTAGCCAAAAGAACAGTTTATCTACATAAAGAAGTGATACCTAGAAATGCAGCCAAGTGAGAAAAAGGTCAGCTATTGAAATAAACAGTGGAGTTAACAAGTAGCCCCCCTGGTTTGCTCAAATTGATCATGTGGGAATCTGTAAATCTGAAGAGGGAGGAACTAGCTTTAGTTTTGTCTTGTTTAACTTAACTATTTCACAGCTACTTTTTTTTTTTTTTTTTTTTAAAACCAAGAGCGCTCTTTCTACGGTGAGCACATTTTAGTCTTACTGCCTGAGGTGTTTCATATTCTGGCTTGGCTTTTTCTACATGCAAAATGATTTGAATCTGAGGGAGCAGACAGCCCTTTCTTCAGAAATTGTTTATTTGAACGGACTTACAGTCACACAGTCTTGAAGAACTAGAGCTAGAGGCGCTGAAGAGCTTCAGTGCCTAAGCTGTGATTTGGGCGGAAGTCAGACCCCTGCTTTGGATTTCAGTTTTCAGTCATTAAGCTCCCAAGCTCAGCTGCCACCTCAGCCGGGAGCTGCCCCCGGCGTCCAAGTCCCACACTTCCACGGTACCTACGACGGGGAGTCTGTGAGTGCCCACAACTGCCCAAGTCCCTCTGGCACCAAACTCATCTGCTAAATGAACCGCTAAGGTGCAAGCTGTATTTTGGTCTGAGTCCTCCAGAGGTGCCCAGCAGAATGGATGCTCTTGGCGCCTACCTAACCACCGGCGACCAGTTACAGTGCTTCTCATAGGCTCTCTCTGTTATTCCTAATGCTTCTTGTATTTCTTGGTTTGCAGCAGAAAAGCTTACACAGGAAGGGTGGAGACTGCCTCGAGCCTGGTGCTGACAGCACTTTCCTGGGAGAGAGATAGGAGACATGGGTTTTAAGAGCCTCGGGCTGAAGAGGGCAAGTAACTCCTTTCTCCTGTTTCCTAGGTGAATGCTCTAACCACTCAGCTATTACACTTAAGGTAGGCTATTAAACTTAAGGCAAGCACAACTTCCACCTTCCTCTTCCTCCGGCCCTGTTTTAGAGAAAATAGTTGAGTCCTGTCTAAACAGATGTTTGTCTCGTGGCTCCAGGGACAACCCAGAACTATGGATCTGAAGGGAAGAAAAGCACTTAGATCTTCGAATGACATGCCCTGGCACCTGCATGGGTGGGATTTCCAGCTTCTTCCTCTTTGCAAACCCTCCTGTCAGTTCAGGGAAGCTCCTTATTTGGGAATAATACAGCGATTTTCTTTGCGTGGCTCCTCCAAATGTTTGTTTCTCCGCACAAACCGTGTGGAGAGTTCACATGCCTTATGTAAGGGCCTAGGTCTTCCTCCCAGGCCAGCCAAGATCCACTGCCAGGTGGATAAGGCGGTTGTAGTCCTATCCATGTTGCTTCCCTCCCCACCTATTCTCCTGGCTGCCACTGTGCACTCTTCCAAATGACACCATGCAGTTGTGGCTGGGCATCCTTCTCCACCAGAACGGGGCCTGGGTCACTCTTGAGGTCATTCACCTCAAATCAGAGATGCTGCAGGAGCGGCTCTGAAGGCATTTATGGTCTTTTTTTGGATCTCATGGTTAATAAAGTTTAAAATGTTCTCCTTAGTTCAAAGCCAAAAACTACATACAGAAAGAATCCATTACAAATCAGACTTCTCCTCAGCCTGAATTTGATATTGCACGCAACTAGAAACTTCATATCCAAAATACTGATTAGGCCAAAATTATAGCAATCTGACGGACTTCAGTGGACTTGATACTGATGCATATCGGTTGAGGTTTTTCCCCCGTACAGCATGAAAATATTAGAGCACTTTGTTGATACCAGCTAAACTTCTTTTTGTGAACTAGAAAACTTATTAATAAGGTTTTGTGGTACTGGAGAACTAGATTAAATGCAATTACCCATGGAAATGTTAGTGTCTGCTATGGTCAGGGTTGTGTTCCAGATGCGATAGCAAATTCGGTATTATATACTCACTGCCAAAGGAGGAAGGCTGTCGGTCCAGAGAACTAGCTGAGGTCAAAGTAACGATAAAGGGGCTATGCTGGTTGATTAGGACTCCAAGTTCTCATCAAATCAGGAGTAAATACAAAAAGTGAATCTGATCACTTCTATTTTGGGGGTTTTTTTTGATTTGTATTCAACATGCAGATAGGGAAAGATGTTGTTTTCTTTTTGAAAAACATGACTCGATTTTGTTGATTGTTGAAAATTAGCTTCATGAATATTTCAATAAGGAAAAAGCATTTCATCAAGTATTCACCGACTTCACAGAGCTAATACACAATTGACTTAAAATAACTTATGTTTACAAGGCTGTATTACACGAAAAAAAAGCAACTTGGTTGGTCCAAAGCTAAATATTATTTGGCCCAGGTACCACATTCAGAAGATCTCTAAGCCTTTTGGAAGCAGTCAAAGAGAAAAATATTGCAAGGGGGCATTCCTTATCATGCCATACACTTTTAGGAGTAACTCAGGTCCAGGACTTCCAACAGAGGGACCTATATTTAGCCTCCTGAATCCATTTTCAGCATTTCAACAAATGGACTAGATAAACACAGACAAAAGGCTGAGAATTTTTAGGGAGTTAACAATTTTGAAAACCAAAATCACATGAATATTGCTGATGCTTAGCCGGTGGTGAGATTTCCTTGGAGAAACACAGTTTAGTGACTGAGAACCAGAACAAATTTGGCTACCAGCTATGATAAGCAAGCACAAACATTCCTATTTGACAAACTGGCTAGAAGCCCATTTACTAAAAACTGTCACCATCTTTATGTTGACTTGCCAAACACAAGGTTACAAAAATTCAGTTGGGTAGGTTGGAGTTCATATATCAAATCCAGAAGGCATACAGATTTCAAAGACAAAGTGCTCCTGTCATGTACTTACTGGTATTTTGAGGACACATTTAATAAAAATCATCAGTAACATATGTTTGCTAGGCATTTTACAAAAGCAAGTCACCATTAAATCAGCTAGGGAATTCAGGCTGTAAAGGGAATGCTTCAAGCCTTGTTTCAAAAGGTAAGACTTAAAAAAACAGTAGCTTAATGCTTTATATAGTTCCTTAATAATAAATCTAATTTTTCCCATTTATATTCTGCATTTTCTGAGTGGTGCTAAAGACTTCGGTTTCTACGAACATCAACTATATCATTTTTATCTATTGTGCACAGAAGTTTACCACTTCACCTTGCTGCTTGCTTAGATTTCATAGGAGGAAGGATGCTCAGGAAACAATTTGCTTGTGTAAAACACACCACGGAGTTGCAGAACAGACTTCAGAGGTCAGATCAGAACTAGTTTAAAGGCAGGATCTAGGCTTGTACTTTTGGAATTATGCTGCTGAAACTAAGTGGAAACAGATATAATTACATTAGTATTACTCAGAATTGTAGCCATCTCGGGAAATCATCTGACCTTACAATTTCTGCCATCTTTTATAAAAAAAATCTGTCAGAAAGACATGCCAATGTTGTAGATATGTTATACAACATGTATACCACCTGTACAATCATGTTTTCCTATGGCTGCAGCTGTTCTCCCCAGCATCTGCCCTGGCTTAAATGGATAGCAGAAAATTTTTTTTCTGTTGGACACACAAACCCTCTAGATAAATGTCTAAAACCAAGAATAACTTCAGTTCCAAGACAACCTAGTTCCAGGACAACCTTACGTTGTGGATAAATGTCAGTTCTTAATTAGACGGGTGTATTAATACCCACATTATATGTCACATTTGCGTGATACTTACTAAGAGACATACTAAAAATAAAGGTCAACAAATCAATTACTAATGTTTAATATGGTGAATTTGCAAAGCTGGCTTTGCCTAATGGATTCTGATCCTGCATTTTCTTTTACGAAGATTATATCCTATGTTTACACACATTCCTAAGCAAACACGTTACCCCAGTTGATGTTATCTGCCTCAGTTTCAGTGCTTTCTATATTGGGGCCTTGAAAAGACCAACTGATCAATTATTAGCGTGGCCATCAGTTAATATGACTAAATTCTTTTCCCTCTGAGATTACATTGTGGCAAAACTTTGCAATTTTATTCTTTGACTAAAGCATGTGAATTTTGTTTTTCTAATTGAATTCAAGCTTGATTTCAGAGACCCGTGCATATTTGGCAGCCTGACAAACATAAATAATGCAATGCCCAAATATACTTCACAAGTGGGACTTGAGCTTTGGTATTAAACTGTGTAACATGAGCTGAATGGGACTCAACAACAGAAACAAGTAATGACCTCCCTCCTCTCCCACACTTCCAAATATTTTTGTGGCATGAGGGAAAGTTTGGGCAATCAGCAGTGACAATATACAACAGAGTCCCAGGTATACGCATGCTACCTGAGAAAAATCAGACCACTGCTGTGTGTCAGCACAGATTTGCAATTAGTGCCGACGTCAAGTTTTTTCATACCAAAAGAATGCAATTAAACGCTAGAAGGATGCTGATTTGAGATACCATTGACTAGTTTGTGTCACTTAACTCCTTAATGAAAATCAGTTTCCCTCATTGCAAGCCCAAAACACTATCAATCAAAACCCAGTTGCCTATGGACGTGGACACCCTTTGAAATAATACGCTATCAGGATAAATAAGGACACTGCCATTTCTCAGCGTCAATGGAAAACCGCTCAAAGCTTTTGGCTGTCTGTTTATGAATTTTAATGAAGCCTGGATTTGTCTCAGAAGGAGGCAGCCTTAGTTTTCAAAGTGATTCAGACAAGTCAGTACAATATTAGAAAACAGCACAAAAGCATGAGCGATAATATACTAACTGCACTTTGATGCAACTGTGTTGGGGAGGGTGAAGATGGCTGATGTAAAATCACCCCCACTGTTTCTCCCCCTAAACTACAAAATTACCAACTTTGGATCTCAGTTTGCAATGTCATTTTCACCTTTTGTTGCTAAATAGTTTGTGGTATGGAACGAACAGTAAAAATAGAGGCTGATTGTTACATTTTAGTCTCAGACATAGAAGGATTTGACACTTCTCAGCCATCAGACAATTACAGGGCAGACTCAAGTTAATTTTGGCTTTAGAAAATGTTTGCTTACTTCAATTACTTTAGCAGGGCCTTTAAATCCAAAATACGATTTATCTTTAGCGCAAGCAAATCCATTAGCGAGGCCTTTGAGATTCCAGATCTGACCTCCAGTTTTCAAGAGCCTCAGACACATGCACACACTTACTCATAGGTCTATTAAAGCATGGGCTGTGCGACAGCCCTGTAATGCCTTTCTGGCAGCAATGGCCGCCAACAGAGGGAAAAGCTGTGCCGGTTGGACCCAGGTTCCCATTGCGGCCTCTTATGCTGACCTATTTCTAGCTGTGGGCAGGCTCTACTAATTGTTTTCTTACCTGTGAAATGGAGAACGTTGCTGCCTACTGCCGCAATAACAGCATAAGGCTCATAGCATCTTTAAAATTTCCTGGGCAAGACAAGGAGGACAAGGACGCTACAGAAGCACAGTGCGATGCCTGCATCGGCTCCAGGAGCCCGAACCCTTAGCTGTGCTGGAGGAGACCCTTAGCTCCACTGGGGCAACATGCAGCAGTCACGAAATCATCTCTGTGGGAGGGTCTCTCCAATCTGGGCAATCCCTTCGGGGGCTGTGGTCCCAGGCACATCCAGCCCTGGGGCATCTCCTGGGAACTGGGAACATAAAAGGCGCTTAAAGCTTCCTCGGTCCCTGCCCCACAGCTCACTCTCGTCCTGAGCACCGCTTGGCTGGACCAGTCGCTAGACCTTTGCTGCCATAACCATTAGCATCACGATTTCTTTCACAAACCAGCCTTCACGGCTATGCAAAATCCAGGGCTCCGCTGGCTTGGGCTCAGGCAGAAACAGTCGGTGAAAAAAGTCAATATTTGCCAAACAGAAAAGGCTAGCTCCAGCATAAGGGCTCCACGGCCTAGTGAGTCATGCAGAGTGAGAAACGTTGTGAATACTGAGTTCATAAAAAGCTAGCTGCTTTAGGAGCATGCCTTGGTGGCCGGAGAAGGCCACCTACTTCGAGTAGAAAGCCAGCTTCCAGGTGACCACCGTCGGAGCACAGGATGGTTCCCTGACTTACAAGCAGCTGCTGAAGAGCCAGGAGCTGGGAAGGCGAAGGGTCTCCCTCTCCTGTGGCTTTAAGGAAAAGGCAGCCCAGGGTCCCCTCAGCAATCAGCCCCACCTGGTTTCTCCCACTTCCGTGACTCTGTCACCTTGTCTCAGCGCAAGCAGCACCCCTCTGGTGGCTGCCACGTCACTGCCTCCCTTGCTGGGAAGCACCTGGGTGGAAGGGGCAGGTCACCACCGAGCTTGGCATTTCTGCTGGAGAGCTGGCACTTCTGGTAAGATCAAGCAGATGGGCAGGAATGAAATGACATGACAAGGAATGAAATGAAATGAAATGAAATGAAATGATATTAGGCTTCCTAGCTTAATGATAGGGAGCAGAGTATTTAGTTACTAAAAAAATGTATTCAGGGATGATCTTCATTTTTCAAATCAGAGTTACTTAGGACTATTGTATTTGCTTTCAGCATCTGCACTTTGCTTTCTGAAAGAGATCCCCAGAATCCTAAACGCAACAGCAGATGGGTATCCCAGGCTTGTTGGGAGCCTACGTGAATTTTCACGTGCTTAGACAAAAATCTCTCAGTTCCTCCTTTGACCTCACTGCCAGGAACGTCTTTAAAAAAATACAATCCTGAACAAATAAATTAGAATCAAGTAAACTTGATGCTGCTGTTCTTCTCATCTTCTTTTCATGTCCTAATCCTCATTTCCTTCCATCTCCTTGTTTTATTCTCATCTTTACATGCTGAGTTGTTTTCTTCTCCAACCCCACCTTCTCATATTCCGTTTTCCTGCCTCTGTGTCATGCTGCTATTCCAAGACAACGTATCTGTTCTTCTCATTTTCTTTCACCTTTCACGCTCAGTCTGCCACCTCTTCCTTCAAACTGCTCACCTATTCTGGAGTCCATCTTTCTTTCAAATTATTTTTAATTCTGCTGGACTTACTCTTAGTCCCATCCCCAAACTGTTCACTTTTGCCCTTGTTCAGTTCCTTCTTCTCTCCCATACTTTTGCTTGTCATGAAAGAGGAGACTAGTCTTAGCATGGCAAAGACATAAAAAGAGTTAGTATGCACTTCAAAAAAAAAACAACAGTTGTTATAGTCAGGGATGGCAGACTTGAAGGCAAGCTGAGCGTTGTCACCGTGTCCTTCAAAAATATGTGAGAAGTAGGTGGGGGAAAGTCAGTTCAGCTGCAAACTCATCACCGGTTACTGTTACATGAGAGCACGTGATGTGTTGTATTCATTACTCTCAGTTAATGAGATCAGTTGCTTGCAGAAAGCACATTTAGGAAGCAGCGTGTTCATGTGAAATGGTAAAGGCTTTATTCTGGCATGTGAACACTGCCACACCCGGGGGAAAAAGGTTTTCTCCCTTGCAATAGGTTAACCATTAGCCCAGCACCAGAGTAGTTGTTAGCTGACTCTGTTTACTGTCTGGGCAGGTGATAACCACACCTATCCACGGCAAAGAGGCATTAACATTTCCCTGGAAGGGGCAGAAAATAGCCTGGAAGTCTGAAACTCTTCCCTGGCGAAGGGCTAAGGCACAGAGGATGAATCTGGATCATTAGCAAAAAAGTCTGGTCTCCCAAAGCCACAGCACCGGCTGTGTAAAAGGAAAATAGATGCATAAGGATTGGTCCAAGAGCCGCATGGTGTGAAGCATCATAACCAGCTATCAAGTAAAAGAAACTTTTGGATGTAATCTAGTAGGTAGATAAACTTTATTGTATTTTCATTGCTGCTTCCTTACTTCCATAACCTTTGGCATCTCTTTATCTACGTCTGGATTCAGTCAGAGAAAGTAATTATTTTATTCTATTTTACCTTAGCTTTTCTTAGAGCAACTTTAGGATAACTGGTGAATGTGAAGTTACTCCAATGCTTTGCAACAGTGAGTCTTTAAACACATAGTAGTGGGCCAGTCTTTCAGATAGCCCAGAACCCAGGCACATTGCTGCAGGACGTCCAGGGAATAAGCCAGAATTTCCTGAGTTTGCCATCTTCGAACTGCAGATAGTAGCCACATCTCTGCCATTTTTTTAATTCTCATGATTAGTCGCATTACCCAGGTGCCTAGGAGTCACAGTCAGGGACTGTGTGTCCCCCCACATGCTGGCTTCTGAACCAGCCTGTAAGTTAAATGCAATCAATGCCTCCGTAACCCTAGCACAAAAACCCGTGTTCTGACCTCCACCTTCCAGTCACAGGCTTTGTTTTCCAGGAATGTATACTATAAAGTCTCATCTGCGGGCAACAGTAGATATCTTAGGTCAGAAGATGTCCTCCCCAAATGGCTCCGACTGTGGAAATCAGCCAGCTAAGCCACATGAAAAGGCTGCAAACTGGTCCAGGAGACAATTAAGAGAATTTCTGTTTATACGAGAGCCTTTTGCTCGGGATTACCAATCCCCTGAGAAAAGGGCTGCTTAAGAACGCAGTAAAGATTACAAAACCAGATAAGAACGTACAAAGACTTTAAACAGGGTTGTAAAGTTAATAGTCTTTATTAAAACCCCTGTCCTTGTACATCTCAGGGCACTCCATCCAAGGAGAACCATCAAAATGTTTAACAAGCGTGTGAACCTGGAACTGGAGCACTCCCTCGGAGGACTGGCGCTATGTTAACGTAAAAGTGACATTTATTGCCCGGTATGTAAACAAAACATTTTATGTTCAAAATAGCACTTCAGTTTATTAAAAAGCTCGTGAGACGCGATCCCTATTTTACCGAGAAGGAACTCGAAGCTGCAGCAGTTCTGTAACCGGGACGCACCACGCCCAAGCCAAGGGGAGCATTTGTGGCACCTGGGAGTAAAGGTTCAGCATTCCCGGGTCCCCGTCCTGTGATGAGATTCGGACACCTTGTTTCCATTCACCCCAGCGTAAGCAATGACAAAAAGCCTTTGCCAGGGAGAAGCGCTTGCATATCAAAACAACTGTCAAGCTTTAACCTCATCAGGTGGGAACGAATTTCAAAACAGGAAAGCACAAAGCAGTACAAGCCCTAAGGCCACATTCTGTATCTTGAGATGGAAGTTATGAGCCACAGAAATCCTGTGTCAGCAGATCTCCGATCATGGCAGGCAGGCAGGGAATAAAGAGATTATCAAAACCAGGATGAGCTAAACCCATGACGTACGACCCGGCAAATGATCTGTTATTCAACAGATGCCAGCACGGAGCTTTCAACGATGGGGACAGATGTTTGAAATGCTTAATGGGAGCGAGAAGCCCTGCCTCTGCACGTTGAACCTGCTCCTGGAGCAGCCGCCAGGACTTGGCCAGGCAAGCACGGCAGCAGCTTAATTTGCTGCTCCCAGAGTTATGGCTTCCTGTACGGGCCATTAGAGACCCTGCTGCTGATCTAGGGGAAACGCTCCGGTTTTGCGTTTCGAAACAAGCAGGTCTTTGGCAACGGCGTAAGATTTGTTTGTCTTTACGCATATAAACACGACAACTGGACGCACCGCAGCTAAAGGGGAACATGAATATTTGTTACAGAGGATGTGAATTCACAGACCACTAGGTACCCATAAATCTACTCTTATAGTATATTAGTAGAAAAATTGTGTTTAGACAAGTGATCTATATCTTAATAAAAAAACCGTGATTCATACTTCCAGCCACAGCAAACAAATAATCTTAAAAACAACCCGCTAGGTACTGGGGAATGGGACTCTTGTCGTCATCCCCTTTTACTGATGAGAAAATGGAGACCGCAGCATTTTGCAGAAGAAACTCATCATCATTCACATCTGATCTCTGGCACTGAGAGGAATCCTGCACCAGCCCCCTTTCCAGCAATAACCTGAATTCAGCTTTACTCCTGCCTAGGGTACACGATTCTCCCAGGACCTGGCGCAGGGAGCTCTGGCTCAGGTGATCAACCAGCACAAATAAGCATAGCTTCCGCCGCTTAACTGGAGCAATGCAAATATAGCCAATTACAGGATCCTCTTTTTTTTTTTTTTTTAAAAATGGGAAGCTGAAAATATTAAGCACTTCAGACTTTCATTTCCTAATAAATGTTGTTAGGAAATCTTGTTTAAATGGATAACAGCATCAGAAAAGGGACATCAGAGAGTAAACTTAGCTGCATTAGTTCTTTACTGGCCTGTAAAGCCTGTCTTCACTGCCTATAAACCTTTTTCTTTGTTACAGCTATTGATGATTTTTTTGAAGGATTAAGTTTTCCTCAGTTATGTATAATTATTTTAAATAAAGTCCCGGACTGAGCTTGAGAAGTTCTGGCCACAATCATTTTTTTCCCTTAATTTGGAGAGGCCCAAAATCGGAAACCCAAACACCAGATGGACATTGCACTTCACTCTAGATTACATATTAAACCATAAACATAGCCTATTTGCGAATGCTTTAGTTTACTGTACAGATGCCTGTGGCAGAACAGAGAAAATGGGAAAAATATTTCCATTTTGACAACACTTGTATCCTGTACCTATGAAAGCCGGACTCTCTATCAGAGGAATCCTTGATCACCTTTTCCTCACCATGATGAGGAAAATACTGAATCTTGTCACAAATGAAAAGGACCCATCCTGAAAGAAAAATGGACAGATTTATGTTCTCCGTACTCAACATCACCTACGGAAAGGCCGTCACAGTGGTTAGGAAGAGAAGACACCACTAGGGCTTTATCTCCCTCGAGCTGAAGAGTGTTGACTCGTTCCTGCAGAAGGTCTTTCAGCCACTCTACTTTAGGGCGTCACTGAAGCAATAAGCTGTCCTGGGTAATCGCAGCAAAGTCCAGAAAACCCTTTTCGGGATCCTGATATTTGAAAAGAGCTGGCTAGTGCTCATGGGGTTTACTCAGAGATTATAATTCTTGCTGCATCAAAATGACTTTTCAAGCTTTCAAGGCTTCTTCCAGCTCGCCACATCTCTCCTGTCTTGTGCTTCCAGGCAGCAGTCCCCTTTCTGCTCCCACCCCTTAAAAACTGATATGTCCGGCTGCTTTGCTCGCTTTCTTCCCCATTACAGGGAAATAAATACAACTGTTCCTGCCTGAAACATTCATTTTCCCAGTAAGCCACTCCTCCTCCTCTCTCCAACACTGCAATATTTAAATCTGGTAAACAAGGGGAGGAACCTTAGATTTTGTGGTATCCCATGGCATTAGGGAATTAGCAAGTGCTCTTCCTGTATTTTACAGTGGTGCTAATAAAACACATAATTGCCAGAAGAGATTTTTCTTCTTTGTAATCAGAGGCTATTGAGCATTATTTGCTGTATGGTCAGTATGAGCCTGAATAATATGAATTATAACCACAAAAGAGCTTTTAGGTGAGTGGGAAATAACAGCCAGGTTTTTTTCCCCCTTAAGAAAACACCACCAAACCCAGGAACACAATAAACACAGTGCCATTTTAGTGCATTTCTGGGAATACTTAATTAGAGCTATGTAGTACGAGTCAATATTAAAGCTCCATAACAAATTTATACCTTTTAAAAATTCACTGGGATTTGAATCCAAACAAAGGCTGCTAAGTGAAAAAGACGTAACAGAATTAGTGCTGTATGTTAGGCTACAGGCTATAAAAAATAATCATGCCATTGTCTATCATCAGTTCCAGTGCAGCCCCACTATAAATGACATCTCCTGAACTCCAAAAGAGAAAAACAAAAATAAAAACTTCCTCAAACCTGTCCCTTCAATGCAGTTTACATTGTGCCTAAACGGAGCAATGATTAGACATCTAAAAGAGGAATACATCTCCTACTGCCAAAGCTTAGTGTTTTGGACTAATTTCTCCACTTTTTAAATATGAGACTGTTATAGTGGACATGACTGGCAAACAACATGCTGAAGTTAAAACTGTTCACAAGCAAATTTTTGAAGAACGCCATGAGCTTCTCCACTACACAGCTTTCTCAGCAGCAACACCCCTCCTGCAAACACCTTTTTTTTTAATTTTTCATCCCATTTTGTTTCAGTGCAGTAACACGCTCCAGGTCAGCCCACTTCAGATGGAGACAATCTAGCGTTTATGCGGCAAAGCAAGCCGACCTGGCAGAAATCAGCTCCAATCAGTTAGATCCAAAATTTGGCTTTTAACTGTTTCTACACAATTACGTAGAAACATTTTCCTCTTTTTGTTCATCGGGGCCGCTAAAACTTTTGTCCAAACTCGTACCTAACAGCTCAGTGCCTGCCAGCCCCAGTGCTCGGCTTTTGGCAAATGCAGCGATGTGCCTTTCACGTTCATCTTTTCTCCTAATCTGTCCCTTTGCTTCCACCACTTCTCCTCGTATCTCCTGCTGGTTTTCCCTTCTCCGACGCATCTGGCTAAGCCTCCTCGGGCAGCTGCTGCTGTGCTTTCTCACACGCCGCCCTCTGCTAGAAGGCTTGGTGAAGCCTTGTGGCCCCCACCGGCTCTCGGGAAAGACCTGATGTTTTACACTGAAGCCTCCTGTGAGGAGACCTCCTCTGCGCTGTGTGTGTGCAGTGACTTCTCCTGGTTCCCATCCGCAGCGCCTTGGGCCCCGCAATACTGGCATTACTGCTTTAACAAAGAACCCAGCACGGGGATAGCTGCAGTCTGTTGAGTTCGGATCTGTCTTTTTTTGAAGAGCTTCAATTATTGGCTTTCTCTGGTCTTATTAACTTTTTAGCACCAAAGAAATAGCACGGCTTTAAACCTGATGATATTAGAGGACCATGAGAGAGAACTTATGAAAATCATTATCAGCATGCTATATGTTGTAAAAACTATTTCTGCGTGCGCTGCATCGTTCTTCCACGTAGAGTGGATGAGAAGACACGTGACCTACATTCTGCACTTTTAAAATGCCATGCAACCAGAAGTATTATTCAAAGAGTTGCGCAGTGAAAAGAACGGAGCAATTTTTAAGCCAAACAAAATCGTAACTCTATTAGAAATTACAAATGAAATCTACCCCTATACTAACTAACTCTTTAACACGCAGTCATCCAGAGGCCAGAATGGCATCCTGTCGGAGTGAGACTAGACAATAAAGGTGTTAAATGAGAAAAGGCTTCTTTACAGACCCTTAGTACCTAGCAGTAGAAACACAATAACTGTTTCAATCAGCACGCCTCTATGGATAAACAGCATTTCGTAGTCAAATGTTAATTATCCCCTACTTTATATTAAATTCTACCTCAGTGACCTTGCTTCTCTTCAAAGGAACTGTGGATAAGAAAAGGTTTTGCATTCCCACAAGCATTCATATATTTCATACACTAAACTAAAATCTCAACACATCATTAAAAAAAATTCAGATGTAACTAAGGTGTGACAAAGTAGATCATACATATTAAAGTACTATGTGGATCGCATACCATAAAATTCCTGTTTCCACCTATGCAGGTTTTAGACCAGCCTCTTGTCAAGAGATGCTTCAACTAAGCACATTCATCCTAGGTGTTTTAATATTTGGGGGTCTAAGTTTTCACCCTTCACGTTTTGTTATGCGAATTTCATTTTCGAAATAAATGTTTGTGGATTAGTTTCGGTCTGCAGACTACAATTTAGCGCATGGATGAAAATGAGACAGACTAAAATCTAATTCACACTATAAAATGCAGCTGGATGTACTGAAGTACAGCTGGGATGCTCAGGCATGGAGCTCATTGATGGTTACCAATATTCTGAACTATCTGAGCATTTCCAAAAACAGTGAATGTAAGACATATGAACTCTTCCTTTATGAAAGCACATTTTTTTCCAGCCTTCCCTGTTGAAGAATGAAAGCTAGAAAAATCTCTTGTAAAGTCCGGTTTGTTTTATCTTGCCAATAAAATATTTCTTTCTTTTTCTAAACTATTCACGTTCAAAAGAAATGATCGATGTATTTGAATTTACTTTTTTAGACATGCCAAAGATCAATGCAATCCTGAGCTAAACTTTTATGTTCCATAATCCTGTCCAGAAATGTTGTTATGATGAAACAATAATGATCCCCTTGAAATTCAAATCTATAATAGACAATTGACACATTAACTGTAGAATGGTAAAAGGATATGTGGAACTATTTTCAGCCGCTATCAATTGTACATGGCTGTGCTTCTGAAGCACTTAGTGCACATGAATTGCTGATACATTTTTTGAAGGGGGTAAGTTGTGTAGAATGATTATTTCTGTAAAGAGATATATCATAGGATTTTGCCTTCACTTTCCGCAATGTGCACAGTGGAGTCTGAGAAAGTTAAGCACATTGTAAAGAAACTGATAAATTTATAAAATAAATTGAAACTATATTTGATCCCATTTTACACCAGCAGTGACATTGTTTTTCATATTAAGAACACAGGATGCACAAGTATTTTCTCATTTGGCTCCTGAGATGGAGATGACATGACTGGAAAAAAATGCTTCTACAACTAAAATTTCATCTGAATAGTTGTGTGTATGATTCATGCCATTCTATTCACAGTATAATTTTAGTCTACTTTTACTTGCCCTTGAAAAGCTTTTCAAGAGAATAGTGAGAAAGTCTAAAAGGGAGGGGAAATATAGGAGGTGGAGAAACATCATCATCTTTGTCCTCACTCCGTATTTAAAGAGGCACCAAAATAGCTTATTGAGGTTATAGGCCGTATCCAGTAAAAGATGGGCTAAAATGGGATTTAGAAAGAAATTAGGTGTCTAAATTGCAATCCTGAGAGCTTTCACTGCCCAGCTCCATTATGCCTCCCTTAATGACTTTCAGGGAATGTCTGCAAAGCACAGGGCAACACCAAGCCAAAAATTTTGTCAGCTGTGAGCCGCTGTGCCCAGGCAAAGGAAGGGGGCTGGCCCAGCCGCCAGGGCACACGGGAACACTCTTGGTGGGGCCACGCTGCTCCCGCACCTCCAGCAGCCCTTGGCCACCCAGCATCCACCTTGCACCTGAGCTTAAGCAAGGCACCAGAAGTCCTCCTCTAAGGGGAGACTGAGATAGATATCTTTCTGCTTAAGAGGTCATGAGCGGAGGAGCCATGGTCTGCTGGCACAAAAGAAATATGTAGGAAAGGTTGAAGGAGAGTTCTAGTGGAGCACCTCAACTGAAACATTTGCTTTAGGGAAAAGAACTGAAATGACAAGGATATTTTGGGTGCCGCTTGTTCATATGCTCTTAAGTGCCCATGCCACAGGCTTCATAAATGTTTTTACAAAACCAAAGATGTGAATTTTGCAAACATCAAACCTCCTCAAACAAATGTCAGCTGCTCACCAAAAGAACCTTCATAAAACTGATCTGCAACAATATGCTGGCTATACATAAAATCATTAACACATACTTCACAGGGCAATAGCCCAAGCTTTACTAGGAGATAGATAGATAGACAGATATACAACCATACTATGACCTTGAGCTTCCAGTTCCTCTTCAGAGAGACAGATAGATATGGAAAAATGTTCCCAAAATCTTAAAACTATGTACATGTAGTACAAAGTACCTGCTCCAAGCCATTCTGTAAATAGAAAGAGCTTCATTTAGAAAGAAAATGTTTTCTCATTCATGCAGAAATTAATCCACTGTGAATATCCTCATATTAAAAGGATCACAGGTTCAGCATTTTAGGAGACTGGCTTGTCCCCACTAAGTCTCACTTCTTAGTAGACTCGGGCTACTTTTTGTTTTGTGTTTTATACATTTCCTCATATCTCCTTTTTTGCAAGTCCTCACCATAGTCTTTGGACCATCAAGCAAGGTCACTAGAATTTAAAGAATTTGCTCTTTAGGCAACAGAAGTAGCAACACCCAGCTTTCCACGACCCATTGAACTGTATACCCATTACAGATTTGTCTTCCTTACTGCTCTCCTGAGTGTCTTCTCACAGCCCAGAGAGAAGGCATTTTGTAACTATTACTCTGAAGCAAAGTGTACATGAATGATGTCAGCCAGTCTACACATGCACATTGATTGACTGGATGACTTCTGCCATACACATAGTATCTCTACAGAGGAAACTTAGCCATTATCTTAATTCAGGTCGCTCCCTTCTGCCTACACGCTGATTTTACAGACTTTGTAAAAACGTATTTTCCTGACTTCTACTCCTCTAAGCTTTGTTAAAATTGGCCAACAGGCTCAAAGTTCTTAAGCGAAAAGGAAGATAGACAGACAAGTAGAGATTGCGTAATCATAATTTCCTCAGGAAACCATGTTAAAAACAGATTCCTGAGTCCTTAGATGTAATAATTACAGTCATTACCACATGATATACATTTCCATTAGCATTAACTCATTGAATACAGATAACCTTTGGAATTTAAAGTGGATAACGCCCTTTTTGGTTATAGTTTATTAAAAAAAAAGAATTAAATCTGAGGCAATTCAAAGTCATTAAAGTAAATGATTCATGAAGGCCCAGTTTTCAAATTTCAGTGCCTAAGCTAGCAAGATAATTTCCACATTTAGGTGCTTTACCAATATATTTGGTATTTGTAACACATCCAAGTATTCTCCTAGAAATTTCAGAAGTCAGATGCGGTCCTGGGTTCCTTGCTCTACACATATAACACATATAGCTCAGTTTCTTGCCACAGGAGGTTGTGGACGCTAGCTTTTTTCATGGATTAAAAAAGCTATCAGCCAAACTGACAAGGGGACACAAAAAGCCCACTCGTTCAGGATGCCTCTGTGAACCACAGGTCACAGAATCACAGAATGGTTGAGGTTGGAAGGGAGCTCTGGCGATCATTTAGTCCAACCTCCCTGCTCAAGCGGGGTCCTCTAGAGCATATTTCCCAGGATCACATCCAGACGGGTTTTGAATATCTCCAGCGAAGGAGACTCCACTACCTCTCTGGGCAACCTGTTCCAGTGCTCTGTCCCCCTCACAGGAAAGAAGTTTTTCCTCATGTTCAGATGGAACTGCCTGTGGTTCCAGTTTCTGCCCGCTGCCTCCTGTCCTGTTGCTGGGCACCACGGAGAAGAGACTGGCCTCATCCTCTCGTCACCCCCCCCCTTCAGATACTGGTACACATTGATGAGATCCCCTCTCAATCTTCTCTTCTCCAGCCTGAACAGGCCCAGCTCTCACAGCCTTTCTTCCTCAGGAGAGATGCTCCAGTCCCCTCATCGTCTTTGTAGCCCTCTGCTGGACTCTCTCCAGGAGTGCCATGTCTCTCTTGTACTGGGGAGCCCAGAATTGGACACAGGACTCCAGGTGAGGCCTCCCCAGGGCTGAGGAGAGGGGCAGGATCACCTCCCTCGACCTGCTGGCAACACTCTGCCTCATGCAGCCCAGGATACCATTGGCCTTCTTGGCCACCAGGGCACACTGCTGGCTCGCGCTTAACACCTGGACTCCCAGGTCCATCGCTGCAGAGCTGCTTTCCAGCAGGTCAACCCCCAGCCTGTCCTGGTACAGGGGGTTATTCCTCCCCAGGGGCAGGACCCTGCCCTTGCCTTTGTTGAACTCCATGAGCTTCCTCTCCGCCCAGCTCTCCAGCCTGTCCAGGTCCCCCTGAATGGCAGCACAGTCTTCTGGTGTGTCAGGTAGTTTAGCATCGTCAGCAAACTTGCTGAGGGTGCACTCTGTCCCTTCCTCCAGGTCATTGATGAATACATGGAACAAGACTGGAAGGTCACTAGAAGCCAAAGGATGATTCTGGGAAAGTGTCACTTTATGTCTTAGGCATCTGCTGTTGGCCATCATTCTGAATGCTTCCTTGCTTTGCGGAGAAAGAGGACTTCATTCAGGCAGGTATCTGTACAATATCATATGGCTGTCACAGCACAACAGCAAAAGTGTAAAATATTATAAACCAAAGCTTTAGTCCACAGTCTTGCAAGATTAAAAATGAGAAGTGGCTTTTTCAGCCTTAGCACAAGTACAGTGTGAATTTTCTGCAAGTCTCTCCTTAAGAAGCCTCCTTATTTCTTGAGGAAGAGGCATCAGCAGCCATGCAAACTGGAGAAATGTATTGCCGTTTCCCTCCCTGCTAGGTGCCTTGTGCCAGAGGCAGCAAATGCTCCGTGCGGGGTGAGCCGCGCTCCTGTTAGGTTCTAGCCAAACACGCCGGCTTAGTCCGACACAGCAATGAGGTGGCATCCCGTGCGACCGAGCGCTGCTGTTCCTAGAGACGCCTTGAAGACATTTCGGGCTATCGTTGACCAGCTGAGTCTTGGGCTGGTGGCACTTGCCTGCGGTGGTCAGCGAGCTCAGCCCACCATGCATAGGGGACCTGCGTGTCAGAGCGTGCCGGGGGTAGCCCGCAGCGTGCCGGGGGTAGCCCGCATCCTGCTGGGACAGCAACTCAAGGAGACCTTACTCAAGTAGTCACGCTCTGTTATGGCCAAAACGTGGATTGGAGCAGGCAGCACTGGGGAGAGGGACGCTTGGGCTGTCCCTCTAAACCGGTCTCACGCTCCTCTGGGCTCCAGCCCCCATCCTCCCATCCTCATGGGAAGAGGCTGAGAGTGAATTACAGTGTGCTTCAACGCTACTTTTCTTTAGCTGTTTTACTAAATCTTGTGACTTTATTTTTTCATACAAATTTCATTTTGGATAATTCCTGTTGTTCTTGTCTTGCCTCACATGCTCTCAGGCTATATTTGCTTTTAAGGGTTAGCGCTTTTCTAATTACCAAAAAACCAGTAGTGTGAAGGCATCAAAAGTATTTTTTCATCAGAACATATTTCATTCCTTAAACAGGGCTTCACACAACCCTTTCCTACTAATGCTTTATAAATTAATCATCAGGAGCAGATGCCAAGTAGGTTACACATTTTCTTAGTGAAGGGGAAATGTAAAAGGCCAGCCTCCTTTTTGCTCTAAAACAGGGGCCTCCCCTTTAGCTCCAGTTGCCTGTTTAATAAATATTGTTCTATTTATATTTTCAAGGAAGTTCCCATGCTGTTTCTGTGCATCTAGTATAAGACACTTCCCCAAATTAAACACACTTAGGCTGTCCTTGTTTTGAAGCATGCTAATTAAGGGTGCCTTTATAAATATGAAGAACATTCCATAAATATAGTTTGTCTGCATAAAGTAAATTATATTCAGACAAATTGAGGTATTATAATCCAATACGCTTCATAGGAAGAACCAGAGAACATTTTTCAGATGAACTGCACTGAAAGATGCCATTTCAGATTGATGATGAATGTGCAGATGATCTGAAGCATAAGAAATACTAAATACCAAAGATTTTGGTAATTTTAAAATGAATGCAACTTTTTGATGTTTTATCTTGAAAGACAGACAAAAATGACATTAATTTGTTTTTAAATGACATCTTTCCTCATCCCCAAAGTGAAACAGAACATTTCATTTCAGGTCAAAGAAGGATTTCATTTGACTGGAAATTAATTTTTTTTTATTGTCCAGGCACAATACTGACGTATTCATTATTCACAGAGCTTTGCTGGTAGGTAAGCTCAAAAGGCCGCACTTGCATAAAATTACACAGAATTTACTTCCTTCAAACCTAAATCTTACCAAGCTAAACTCCTAAGGCCACACTCACATAAAATTACTTAGAATTTAGTTGCTTAAAAGCCTAACTCTTACTTACGGTTCACTGATGTACTTAAAAGTTGGCCTACAACATAAATGAGCCTGGGGAAGTATTTATAGGTGTTGAAAAATATATGCAACTTCATGATTTTGTCAAGTCTCTCTAATTGTGGCGCTTCATACCTACAGAGAATTCAGGGCATGCAAAATAATCTGAAATGTTATCTAACATAAATTACTCCAAATGCCACCTTAGACCAAACACAATCACGTTCCGGCATCTCTCTGTTCCAAGAGAGAGCTTAGGTATGCCATGAAATCCAAACAACATCCAGAGAATATCAGAACTGTGAGGAGACCACACAGAGAACTCCAAATCAAAAAACACCACGTTTAAATCTTCTACGGACCTTTTTTCCAAGAAGGAAGCAGTACATGCTTGCTGCCAAAGTTTTAAAGACCGAGCTATGGAACTAGGCAGTCACCCCCTAACCACGCTTGGACACTAAGAGCCTCTTCTGCAGAGGTGTATTTGGCTAAAACTGAAAGAAAACAGAGAAAATAGGTTCTTCAGTTTGTGCAGCTAATTCAGTCCCATGTATACCTATGAATAACTTGAATGAGATATAAAAAATAAACATCCCCCTCTCCCGCCCACACGTTTTTTTGTCTTCTAGTGAAACAAGGTGCAAGAACCTGAGACCTACTAGTTCTAGATAGACTTGGTGACCAAAACCAATCCATTCTTTTCCACTTCTGTAGGTAAAACTTCTTGCCTTAACTAGATACATTCCTTTAAAATCCAAAACATATTTTGATTTTTAAAATGCATTAAGTATCCAGCACATTTACAACAGCTGTACTGGTTAACAGAAATGCTCTTAAAATGCCACTTGTATTCATTTTAACTAAATTCCGATTCTACTCAAAAGCAATTTGACATCAGGCGTGAATAAAAGAATAACCACTGAGTAAATCAGAATTGTGTCTTTGACCATTTTTAAAAATTGCTTAAATAAACACACACAGGTATAGTGTAGGCTTTTGCTTAGCCTTACACATAAATCTTAATACTAAATTTGCTAATTTGCAAATCCAAATGTTTTGGTTCTTACCGCACAAGGAGAATCAAATCTTCTTTAAGAACCTAAAATTATTAATTCAAAAAATAAAAATCATTTATGTCAAGTTTGCTGGCTTGCTGTTACGACTCAAGCTACCTGGAAGAAATTTCCTTGGACTACCTTAAGAAGTCTCATGAGTTTATCCTTTTCTTTCTGCTAAGCAAGATGCTAATTTCCAGAGTTCCCAGGACCATGCAGATTTGTTCTTCGGTAGACACAACAAAATGATGTCGAATCTCCTGTGTCTTAACTGGTCTCAAATAAGGCTGTTATTTGCTCGGGTTTCCGATAACTGACTCTTTATAGATGAATCATAACATGATGCTGGAAACTTGGCAATTACATCAATGACTCTGCACCATGCATTGCACATGACCTGCATACTAAGGGAGACGAGTACAAACGGGAAGGAACGCTTTTTGCAGTTGCTCAGACTCACCTCGTCTCATTATACCCATTGTGTGCACAGGCTCACTTGCTTAGGACACAGCTGTAAAACTGAGAGCGGCCTGCAATGCCCGCAATACCGCTGCTCAGCTTCCCATGCAGCACCAAAATAAGTGGCTAAATATCCCCAGGTTTGCAGCTGAAAAACGTCTAGAGAAAACATTGGGAGGCAGATGCAGATGCGGAGCAGTCCTCACAGGAGATTTTTAAAAAGTCAAGCCAAATTTGCAATTGTTTGAGAACCTGCAAGTGAAGCACCTGAGCAAAATTGGCCTGATTTTCAGCACTTTGCGCTCCCATTTAGTTCACCTCTAAGATTATACAAAATAGTCTGTTTGTGTAATCTACAGCCTTGAAAGAAAGGTCTCCTGTGATCTCTCATAAAAGAGTCTTGGCAGATAAATGTGACTAGCACAAAAGACATTGTCTTTCTTTCCTGGTAGTAAGTGCCATAGGCTCAATAGGTTCTGCAAACACACTGTTATAAGCACTTTCTTCTAAGAGGATGAAACTATCTACGACCCTTTTAATGCCTCCTCCCTCCGCCTAAAAGTGTATTTCTATCTGGTGGCTTTCATCCAAGTTGTCCCAAATGGCTTTATGAAGAGACGAGGCATACTTGAAGGAAATGGGAATAGCAAATACTACAGAGAAAAGACAACAATGTCTGGGAACAGAGAAAAGGAATCCAGTCCAGTCCAAAGTGGAATTTTGTTTTCTTTCTAGTTATGGAGACAAATACCCTGTTTCAACATCTTATGCCTACAAAGGAGCCAATATTTCTGGGTGTGTGATTTTCTGCCCGAAACACACACACACACAACAGAAGTACATATAAATATAAACACGTGTGCACACACACACATGCACACACACACACACACACACACGTATGTGCACTGTGTATTTCCATGTGTATCCCTTTCCCACTGAATTTAGTTTATAGTTTACTGCTTTGAAAAGTATTTTCACGCTTACTTCCACACTGTCGTTTAAGAAATAAAAGTCACAGCCCTTGCAGTACAGTGTCCATGGTCGACCTTCCAGAAACTCAAGATATTGTTCCCTCTGCCATCATTAAAAGACATGTCATTAACTACAGGGGCAGGGAATTACAATATCTAGTGATGCCACAGATCTTAGATATGAATTCATTCCTCTGCCTTCAAAAATGCGCTGCTTGGACCCTTTCCTGTAAAGGGGAAATGCAAGCTGTAAATGGAAGTATGCAGTGTCTCGCAAAGGGAAGACCACACATGAATACAAGTGAGAGGGCCTGGCAGGGGGATGCATTAACCTCTGTCCCCATCCTCCCTGGCATTGCGTTCGTGTGCGGTGACAGGGACTCCAGGGGGTCGGGGAGCGGCAGAGTAGCTATGGCACAGCTCAAGAGCACTCATATCGCCAACACTACAGCTCAGCACAGGTGCCCAAGATTACGGGCTAATGTGGCTATAAAACCTCCTCCCACGCAATGCCTCAGGCTACAGATTTACCTTCATCTTGTGGTGTGGCACAGAGATTAAAGTCAGAGAGTGTCAGACAGAGAGTCACCATGGCAGAAATCAGGGCAGCCCACAACTTGCTACCACCCCCATTAAGGATCCCTTCTTGCAGGATGGCCAACACTCAAACCGGAGCTGTTCCCAAAGATCTAATCTTCGTTTCACCAACCGATATAACTGGAAGAGAAATGTTAAGTGACTTGCCTAACAGATCTCGAATATGTTTTAACACAAAGAGCCCATGAATATTTAACTATTGATGGGTACCGCAGCAGACAGAGAAAAATTCAGCTCAGAAGCGATGAGAAGGCTGGAGCTCTTGGCCAGGCTGCGGGCGCTGGAGGCCAAGTTCTGCTTCTCAGCCAGGCAGAGCAGGAACCTGGTCCCTGGTGGGACAAGGCTTGGCAGCTGCCTCCTTTTCAGCGGAAATTAGAAAGAGCACAAGGAAATTTGGCTTTGTTGTGAGGCAGAGGGCGGAAAGGCCTATGGACCCACCTGCCCATCAAGGAAACTCATGTCCAGGCAGGCATTACAACCCAATAGTTCCTCTCTGCCACTGCTGTACTCAGACCTCAGAATATAACATGTGTAATTTTGCATTAATCGGTATTGGAACACAGTAGAATTATATTCTTATTTATTTTTATAAGCCCTTAATAAGGGCAGATAGAAAGACTGGATGACAGGTTAATGTTTAGAACCGCCTTGGGCCCAGGATATACTGTACTTGCCAAAACAACACCCAGCTCGCATGATCTACAGCTGTGAAATACAGATGGAATTAATACGGCTAATATGTGCTTATTCATATAGTCACTTCAGAAGAAAATACTTCTAATGGAATGAATCCTGAGTACCAGATAAGAATAAGATTTCCCCAATGACTACTTTCAATCTTTGTTTACAACATCAAAAAAAAAAAATCCGAGATTCAATTATTTATCTACCCATTATTTATTCATTCACCTAGTAGTATCTCAGTAAACTAGCATGTGGTTTGGCTTCTCAGTTTTCCCCTAAGAGTTCTGGCCAAACACTCCTGCACAAAGGAAAGCTAAGGAGTATTTTCATCTGAAAACACAAAGAAAGCAGCCATATCTTTTCAAATCTCTTTCATTACAGCTTTAACTGGTGATGGACATGTTCCAGACAGTCTGGTTCAAGCTTGGTTAAAGCCTTCAAATGTTTGGAGTCTCCTGAAGTACCCTCGCTCTTTATTGTGCCCTGAAAGCAGCTCTCAGAAAACCTCCTTATCTCTGGAATACATGGAGAAAGGGTATTGGATTGCACCATCCAAATACAGAAGAAAAGATGTGAACATGGGTTCACACAGTAAAACCGCTCCTGTCCTGGGCTAGGTTATTGGAGGATATTGTTATTCTCCGAAAGCGTAACTCTCAACCCTAGCGGGCTTATTCTCGCTCCGAGTTCCCCTTTCTTGCTTTTTGCCTGAGAGTCGCAGCTCCTGCCCTGACTATGCAAAACTCGCTGCTTTCATTTCACATCATTTCCCCTAAATTTATGCTGCTATATCATTTGTTTCCCTCTTTAGTGAACAAAACTCAGTCATAACAGACAAAGTGTTTGGTTTGGGATCTCAGCATTGTCAAAGTCCCAGCAAAATCAGTGGGGAAGGAAAGATTTGGACAAAATTTGGTTAGATTCATGTAACAGTTTTTGAGGATGTGGGAAAATCCTTCCACGAGCCTGTGCCAATGTTCATCATTACAGCATCTCACATCTCTAGCCTTAACCACACCATTTTGTAAACCGTTTATTGCCACAGTGCGCGAATAGCTATCACAATGACTACCTATTAAAATAAATAAACAGGAAAAAAGCTAAACAACCCTGAAGTCCTTAAATGTAGAGATCCAGCAGTCCGTGGGTGGAGGAAACCAGTTCTTGGTACGATAAATGTCATCAGGAGGGGCTGCGTGGTAGAGACATACCTGAGTACTTCGGCAAGAAAATCTAAATGAGCTGAGGAAGCCTAAGGAAAACTAATTTGGAGAAAGACTGAGATTTCGGGAGGGATTGAGTTGTACTAAGCCACTCACTTAGGTAATCTCTGCTTTAAACCCACTCAATTCATTCTGAGGAGAACTACAGTTCGCTACGGCTATTTTATCTGGATATCTAGAAGCTCTGAAGCGCTAAAAAACTGCAGCAGTTGCTATAGCCTATTATACCTTTTATCTATTAAAAGGGATAAAAAAATCCTGATTAAAAAGGTTACAAATTGGATTGAGAAATGGAAATCAGATTTATACTCAAATATGCAGCAATACACCATTCTGTATGCTAAAGTGGTTTCACAATGACTTTTTGTGTTACAGATTGCTCCTCTGTAGTGTAAGGCTACTCTGACTCAAACCAAAATTCTTCAAGCCAGCACTTTCATACAAAGAGATAACTAATATTATGGAAAGGCATACAGCAAGGCCTGTTTTTTAAGTGTATTAAAATGAATTAACCCATCTCCCTTTACTGTGACCACGTCACTTTTTGGGATCAAGGATCATTTGTAAGGCTCTTGAGATCTCAGGAGGTAGGGGTAAGGTGCCTAAGTCCAAATTACCCCATGATTATAGCTCTGTACCCAGAATGAGGTTCACCCCATTTATCATTTCAATCAAAATGAAGCACTGAGTGAGATTCTTGTGGTAAGATGATTTTGTCCTGGATTTCTGTCCAGGGCTGAAATTTACTCCATTGCATAGTTATCATAACAAAAGGACTATGCTAAAAGAATTCAAAGAATTGCAGGTTTTGTAATAAAGCAAAACCCCTCTAATGACTCTGTAATTAACGCCCTATAATTCAGGAATCCAAAAGATCTAGAGATTTCAAGAAACTGAAACACTTCCTTGCATTTGCTTTGGTTCAGGCATGTCCTGCATTTAATTTCTCAGTAATCCTCTTTACACAGGCAATGCACCTAAAACTAATGTAATTAAGTATGTTACTAATAATGCACGCAGTAATGTGTCTCACTAAAACAGCTGTACACAACCTACATTTTCTCCTGTCAAAAAAAGGACAATAAATGAATTTTGGCCCTTTAGGACTCCAAGCCTTTATATCACACTCCCCACTTTGCAACATGGGATCACAGTGTTCAAGTATTCAGTCACGACAAAATTAATTCCTAGACAGACAGAAGCACTTTTGCTATGAGCTGACCTATTTCTGTAATCTATATCGGGCTGGGTAGTATCAATGGTGACAATGACACTTAGGCAGCTCAGTACGCAAACATTTTTAAAATGGGAATATGTGGCTTCTGAAAAAAACTCTTAGCCCTCGCACCCCACCTACATGGTAGTGCTTGCGCTAACCTTAGCACCGAGAAGCAACTGCTCTTGCCATTGCCCGCTCCTGCTGCGGTTCCCCTGGCACAGGATTAAACAAGCCCCAGTAAAGCACGAGAACTCTATATCATGAACCATAAAACACATCTTCAGGGCTTGTGTCCTATTCAGCTGCTGCAGTCAGACCAGCAATACTACCAGAACTGGAAAAAAAGGAAATAGCTTGCCACCAAATCCCATCTCTGGGCATAGGACACAAGGCAGGCCAATTTCCTCTGTCACCGGTGAGGCCGTTTTAAACAAGAAGGACAATTATAACAAGGATATTTGTGCTGTGGTGTTTTCTGTGAAAGAAGAAAATCCTTCCACAAAGCGGAAAGTTAACCTCAATGCCAACGTGCCCCATACTGATGGCAGCAAACAGCCCGGTGATAACGCATCTCCAAAAACAAGCCTCAGACTGGCGAGCTCACTTCAGAAAGATGAGGGAAAGCTTGGCCGTCATCACTCAAAAACTACCAGTCCTTCCCCCGGCTGCCCGTTCAGGCCATGCTTACAGGTTTGCTTGTTGTAAACTGCTTCCTTAGGTTGCAGTGTGACCTACCCCTCTTATCACACCTCTACTACTGCTTCAGACAGTTCCTCACTCACAGGCAGACTGTTGCCTTTCACAGTATCCAGTTATGAAGGTATCCTTCAGTGCAACTTGCAAAAAATTCACATCAAAACTGCCACTGCCTATCAGCTTTTTTCTTTTTTTTCATAAGCTCATTACACTTAATATTTCAGAGGACTCCAGCAGGGATTTATTATAAATTTTAGTATCTTATCCACATGAAGAGGGATTGGGTTGAGAGGGTTCTTTTTAGATGTTGTTTTCCAGTTGAGCATTAAGTGCCCATTGTAGCACCGAGTCCCTCATGGTGTAACAGATGCCTTTGTAATTTAATTCATGTGTGTTCCATGAATATTTATGTACATTAGTTAAAAATAATTCAGCGGTGGTAATACTGCTCTGTGTCCCCTAGTCAACAAATAGGAAGAAGTGCCCCCCCTTGCCACACGCTTATCTCTCGGTTATTAATGTACAATAACAAATGCCAAACTCTCAGCTGGGAACATTATATTGTAATTGCTTAGTAGGCTATTAGGGCATACCTGTCTGTCAGAATCAAAATACAGAAAACAACACTGCCGGTATGAGAAGTGAATGACTGATTTCTTGTGCCATCTCGTGGAAAAATTATTCATTGCAAGACAGCCTCCTTAAACTTCTTTTACACCGAGTTCTGTGCAAGCAGAAATGGCAGCAGCCTGGTTCTGGTCAGCCTTGCTTCCTGCGTGAAGAAATCTGTTGCCTATTAAGCAGTAACCAGGCTTGTTGATACCTTATATTCATATATTTTTGATCGATCCACCTAAACTCCATGACTCATCTTTCTGTATGCTTTGTGAATGGTGCCGGCCCTCCACCACTGAGCTTTAACTGATCTATTGTCCTTGCCACAAACTATTTTTAGATCTTCCTCCATGCTCAGATTTATTCAGAAAGATAATATGCTTCTCTTATAATTCACCACACAACAGAAGTACTTGCTTGCACCTGGCCTGCTGGTCGGCTCAATTTGTACTTTTCTGAAAATCATACACTAACTGCTCTAACAATAAATATTCACTGATTACTTAAACTTATTAAAATGTAAATTAAACCCTCAAAGCAGTGACAATGATTAAAAAAGAACACGTTACCAAAATGATGAAAGATCAGATTTAACTTTTTCTATTATCCAATATAATATCAATTAACTGTAATAGGGAAATGGACAGGCACAAAGAAGTTTGAAAACACGTTTTGCCACGACAATTTAAATAGGATGGTGTTACCCCACCCAGAGCTCAGAAGAAGATTAAAAAAGTATTATATTGCAAGTGTTCTAGGTCATCTCTGCACCCTAAGCCCATTTGCAGACAATCAGAATTGCAGACAATCAGAATTTCAAACGAAAGCTAAATCTTCTTCCTGGCCTCCCCCTCTTCAGCCATATAATATTGCACCTGTAAGAAACCCAAACACTTATCTAAATCCCATATCTGCAATCTGTAGACACTCACTAAACTACATTCACAGCAGAACACAGATGATAAGGGCTAGGAAATCCCAGAGAGAGTGCCGTAGAATAATAGTAATGTTTGAGGATTTAACCAAGCAGCTCTTTTTAGCATTAATGTGAATCAATAAAGTTAATCTCTAGCCTCCACTTCGAAAGGGCGCATGTGAGGGTTTGAATTGTTTCCTTTTATTTATGGTCATCCTTTGGTAATGCTTCAGCATAGGGATACCACCAAACAGCAAGATGACTGCGGCTCTCGGCACCATTTCCTCGTCATAAAATGAATTAAGAGTTGCCTGGCGCAGCCTCATCCAGGACACATTCGCTGAATTGCTCCCTCTGGCTCTCTCCTCCCTACCTCTCCCTCCAGGAGCAATGCACCCTTGTCTCCTATTTTGGGCTCTTCCCCAGATTGGACGGTTGCTCTGCCACGCTGCTGCATTAGGCATTTCAATTGGTCCCGAATCCTCCGAGGACAAGGTCGAGACCACCAAACTGAGAGACGATTTAAATAAAAGCCACTTGACGTGACAGGCTACTGCCCTAACATATGGCATCGCCGACCTCTTCCAAAGTGTACTATTTAAATTCCTCTGATCTGCTAAATGCCTCTACTGCCACGATAGCTTTGCTCTGTTAAGTCTGCTGAGCCTGTCAGAGGGACGCGAGCCCTCGTGGAGAAGAAAGGTTATTCTTTCGGCTGTGTCAAGATCTTGTCGCAGGGGGGTCAATCACAACGGGTAAAAAAAACACAGAAGCGTCCATTGTTTGTGGCAAAGCTATAGCTCCATACCGGTCTTTGTTGCTGTAGTTTTCAGTCTTGAGTCAGTGATATAGGGTCCTTTTTTCTTGGCCACTTTTCATTGCTGAATCCACCGCTGTGCGATGAATCAGACATGAAACAAGAGCTGCCGTTCTGACCCCTTTCCTACCCTGGTCTCGAGCGTACATTATGGTGGGAAGCTGTACAAGCGCTTATGTTCCCAGCCGGCTGTTCTCACCACCTTTGGTATGCGCCTGTATTTCCGGCCGCTTTACAGTCTCAGCACCAGACTTGTCCTGTGACAGCAAGGCGCTGAACGAAGATCTCTGCATACAGACCTGGCTCATGTCATGTTGATTCAGGAAGTGCCGCGATCCGGCTTTACTCTGCCACAAATACGTTGCTTCTTAATGGTGGGATACGGTTTTTATATAGTGCTTCCTAATGTAGGTCTATGGAAAGATTTACTCCAGTGCCATCTTTCACATCATTACCAACACCAGCCCTGTTGTAGGTGGTTATAGCTGATGGTTTTTTAATAGCAGCAGAACTGAAGTCACATTTCAGTCACATACAGACTAACAAGACTGTAAAATTAGAGCGCAACACAATACAGTTACGTCCTCTGCCTTTTAGAATGTATTTTGTAATCAGAATTCAAGTAAGTGCACCTTCTTATCCATTTTTTGCTGCCTCTGTACATGTGCTGCAAATGATATCATCTTCTAGGCAGAACCTTCCATTCAATCCTGAATAAGAGTAGTGTAAAATGATGGCAAAATTTCATCCCTGTATCTCCCCTTTCCTTCCAGGCCTCAGATCTGTCCATGCTGACAATCCCTATGACATCTCTTCTGCTTAAGTAAGTCTTCTAGACCCATATACTCGATAAGGACAACCAAACACATCTAGAATTCCTTGCATTGCCAACCTTAAGCACGCAAGAAACATTAACCACTGAAAATTACAAGATTTAAACAAATAAAGTTGAGCCAGAGGAGCTTTTATCTAGATTGGAAACTTGAAAGTTCATTTGAATCTTGTTTTCCAGTTCTCTCTGAAGGTTAAGGTCCTGATACAATTTCGCAGTTCCAGGCGTAGTGTTTTAGAATTATGGTAGACATTACAGTGTTTATGATCACTGCGAGATCTAGCAATGCTATAGCTCCTATTAAAAACTAAAGTCTAAGTAGCCTTGCTGCAGAGAAGTGAACGAAGACTTCTGAGGTCAGCCACAGTATCCGGGCAATTTGGTAGCTCTGTGAACGGAGCCACCTCCATGGTACTGAAGTACCTCACCGCCAAAAATAAAGGTTCTGCAAGACAAATTAGATGGTTGATAATACCTAAATAAATCCACAGGCCTCAGATTATGTCATTAGTGACAGCAACCCTAATGCCGCCCGCAGGAGTGCACATCTGGAACAGAGTGGAACTTGCCAAACAATTTGCAGGTAGGAGCGAAAGGGAGGAGAACAGCTCCCTCCCGCCCAGCTCGGTAGGCTCAGCAGGATTAACAGGAGCAGAAGGTAGCGCGAACTTCATTTTGCCATTACGGTAAGCAAACAGAGAGACCTGCCAGTTTTCCATATTCACATTTCACAGCAAAACTGCAATGTTTAACCTTATTTTCTTACCCTCTTACTTGCTGTCAGATGGTTGCTGTTTAATACGTTCCTGCAATGCTTCTTGACACACTTTGTTTTCCTTGTTTAGTCTCCTCGCACATAAAGCGGCAGCGATGTGCAGATCGTTGTCCCTCTCCTCGGAGAGGAGATGGGGGTGACTCTAGTTTCTCCAGTCCTTCTACAGGGAGCTGCGACTCACGTTGCTCCTCTGCACCTAAGTTGCGTGCATAAAGGGGGTGGCGTGAGTACCTGTCCCCGCCACGGAAACGACTTGGGCCTTGACGCCAGAGCCTTTTCCAGAAGAAAGTGAGTCAACTTCAGTGTTAAAGATTCTTGTTAATATAATTCTGTGCATTGACAGGACAGTAATGCATATTTACAAAGTGTTTTGGTGATTCCTTCTCAGACAGTTATAAATGATTTCTTAGACGAGAGCTTTTTACACTTGATGAATAGCTGATGATTGTCACTACTTTACTGTTTAATTTTTAAATTAATTTGAAGTATAATTCTCCAACTATAAAGTGCTCTGAGACTACTAAGAAATGAATCACATTAAATGAACTTCATTATAAATCATCATCTTTACATGACACTCAAAAATATGCGTTGGAAGAAATTAATGCATCAAAGCAGGATTCTCAATGTTTCATTTAAACAGAAATGCATTTCAGAATCAATTAAAATGAAAAACACTAGGTGAGTGTTGAAGTTGTATGAAACTGCTATACCAGAGTTGAAATACTAAACTTATACCTAGTACAAGCAAATAAATTTGTAAAGCCCTGTGAAATTCCACACTTACATGTAAACTTAAGAACAAGAAAAGCTAGTAATGCAGGAAGGAAAACAAGCAATCTTTGTGTTACACTTTCTCTGTAAAACTATGTCTTAATATTAAAAAGAACAAATCTCACACACACACACACACACACACACACACACACACCCATGACAATTAAACTTATTTCCCAACTGTCTTTAAATTAAGTTTCTTGGGAGAAAAAAGTACAATATTAAAAGAGATGCTGTCCGATAAAATACAAAGCAAATATTGGAAGCCACATTTTGTAAACCCGGTGTGGTCCCCTGGAGTGAGAAAGAAAAAGAGACAAACTAGGTCTGAACTAACGTGAAAGCTGCCCCATTATTGTGGACATGGAGATTTGCAAGTCATTAGTGCAATGACAATAACCAGAGGCAACAGGTTGAGTATTCAAACTGTTCAGAATATTTCCACTAAACCAGAAAACTGCAAATTAAGAAAAGATAACTTGTTAAGTTAGCCGTCAAGAAAGGTTTTAAATTATTTTGAAATAAAGCGCAGCAAGTTCGAACTCCTCTAGGAAGCTGCTTCTGTTGGTCTGTGTACTGCTAAACGCTTAACCAATTAGAGCTACTACAGATTTACCACAACGGCCTACATGAAGCTATGAGGATCATTAACGATTAGACGAGGAACTAGCAACTGCCCTGCTCATCCATTTTCCTAGCACATGCTAGCTTTCAGAGTGCAGAACAAGAAGGGAAAAAATAAGCCTGAATGGTTGGTTGTCATAATTTTTCAAAGATTTGTCAAAATCATAAACAATTGCTGGGAATTAAGTGCTACAGTGGCGCGTTGGAAACCAGTAAAACCTAAACTTTAGGTATCGCTCAGCCCTTCATAATTACTATAAAGAAACAGCTATTCAGAGGTGCAGATTGAAAGCTGGAACGCAATAAAAACCTTCTTTACTTGGAGGCCCAGCGTTTCATTAGTAAACAGGTTTGCATAAGATCAGTCATGTAGGGAGAATGCTATCTTCTGCACATCTACTAAACAAACAGAAAAGAGAACAAAAAATAAAAATGACCTAAAGCCATACTAAGGAATTTAGCCTAGATTTAAACTTTATACGCAAGCTAACTCTTAGACTTCAATAAAGGTAGGGTGAAGAGTTTACAATTTTCATTCAGCTAGTTTTCAAATTTCAGGGAAATTTCAGAATTCTTGGCAAGAGACTTGGTGCAATAAACCGACGAAGTCTCTAGATGGACTCACTGTAATGTATCCTCATTATAAAAAGTTTTGAGGAAGAGGGAATTTTATTCTTCTATGTTCTTATTTTGCCACACATGAGCAGACATTTCTTGGACAAAAACTGAGAACACGAAATACTAATGCACAGCAGAGTCTTACATGGTTTGTTTTACTTAGCTGGTTTATGTTTACTTGACTAGGCAAAGGTCTACAAAAGGAATATTTTATGACCCCAGACCAAAACCAAAAAAAAAAAAAGACCCCCAACATAGCTGTCCCCAACCCTATCTGCCAGGGGGAAGAAAAAAAGTGGTGGAGGGACTGCCTTCATTTTGCTCCAAAACAAATATTTACCTGCTTTTCCAAAGCAGAGAGGGAGGAGAGAGGGAAAACACTGACTCAATGGAGCTTGAAAGAAAGAGGCTTTGTTAAGTGTCTAAATTTGTTCCTCCCTGGAGAATTATTTTAAATGCAGGACCCGGTCATGGATAATGGGAAAAATGAATGCTTTATGAAAGTAGGCATGAAAAACACCATGTTATGGCTGCAGTCAACAGGGATGAGTCAATATGCACTTATTTGGAAGACTGGTTTGGGTGTAGTCTATGAACACAGGTACAAATCAAAGACTTTCAAAGACTGAATCTTTGAAAGCTAACAAGCATCACACCCTCACCGTCTCCCATCACGACTACCATGCCAGGGTAAGTTTCTGTACAACAAGAAGTTCAGCGACACTAAGGTCATTTTGTGCTATTTAATCACCACGCTGGACAAAGGCAGCATCACACACTTACCTCTGCTGTAAATTCATTTCAATAACATGGAGTTATGAGTGACCTACTCTGAAGTTAAAATGGATGTGAATATACATAAGAAGGAGCACCGCATGCTACAGTATTTCAGCAACAAGGCAGAAGTGAACCAAAGTCTCTGACAATGCTGTAAGTACGTGGCAATGTACAGATAATACTATAGACTTAAGTTGTATATGTATGCAGCTATTCCTTTCTCTGTGTTTTCACTTGGATTACGCTTTTATCTCCCTGTAGTTACACTTGCCATCTGTACTAAAACAGCTTAACAGAATGGTCCTTTGTCACTAAAGAAAAAAAAGAATCAAGATGCACAAACACAAATTTTTAATTTAAGCAAAAGTTGACGGCAAAAACAATGCCTTGTAAGTAAATCTACCGGGGGACAAGCAAACCTGCAGAAGACGCATCAAGTGTAATGGATCATATATGAATTATAACATAGAAGTATAGCTGCAAATTAAATTTACGGGAGTGGGAACACAAACAAACATATACTGAAATGCCATCTGCAATAGCAGGAGCGCTGTCACTAGCACAAGAGGGAAAGTGCAAAGGTGGAAGCTTGGAAGAATGATGGCTTGGTAAATCAAAATGACTGCTCAAATAGATGTATTACCCAAGCAAAGAGCTGCCTTTCAAAGGCAATGAACTAAACAGCAAATGACCAACACAATTACCTAGTTTTCCATAAGGTTGTCAACACAAGATGTTTTGTTGCATAGTGAAGGCTTCCAAATAAATTCATAGCTACAGTGCCATTGTGGGTAACACATCTTAATACTCTGCTATTGGCAATGCTGTACTCATATAACACTTTAACCAAATCAATAAAAACCTTTGCGAAAAGTGTGAAAAGAAACATATGGGCAAATCTGCCTGACTATCACAACTCACTGGGATATTCCAAAAAGCATCTGCCTTGCTCAGTGCCATTCACTTTATTAAGCCCTAGAGGTTCCAACTGGTCTTTTTTTTTTTAAGATTGTGAAATGAATGAGCAGCATATAAATATTGAATTTTGTTTAACAACAGTCCCTGGTTTCAGGATCACTGGCAACAGAAGCACCCTTACGAGAAAAATGCACAGACCTCAGCACATGAGAAAATTTATTGAAGGACTACTGAAAAGTCAAGACTGGCTGATGCATGTTTGTAATAGTGGCCAAAACCTATGACTGAATGCACTAAAACACAAGTTCGCATGTTCTCAGTGCTGTGAAACCATATACACAAACCGAACTTTGGAAGTCCAGCAATGAACAGTAAAGACCTTTTATTTGAATTGCCTGAGGCATCTATTCTGTCCCATCTCACTTTTATGAAAAGGGTCAGCGTATTTCTTAAAAGTATTTCTGTGCTTTATTACCTAGTGCTATCCTATTGCAACTATATTTGCAAAAATCCACATATCGCAGATATTTAACGATATTTGAATCTTTACGAATCTATTTACGAATCTTTGGGCACTCTGCTGTCTCCTCACAACTCTCGTTTCTATGGCCTCTGCATTAGTCACTGGAACTATTTTTGTGTCTGATGTTAAACATATAATTACAAGTTTTACCAGATCTAGGCTTATGGAGGAAAAAAAATAGCAAGGAGTCAACGTCAAACATAAAAAGGAATCTCCTCCTTCCATAGCCTCCTCCTTGTAAAATGAGACATATACATGGATTTGGTTGTGCAGTAATGTTAACGCAGTAAAAGTAAAATCTCCCTCTCTTGAAAGATGCTTCTATCATACCTCTTAGCTTTATTTTATTTTTTGTATGTCAGGATTTTTCCTGTTTAGAGTAAACTGAAAAGCTCAAACTGTCTGCTCCCTGACAGGTCTTTTATACCTGTAGGACTCAAATGCAAGATGTCTTACAAGTCTGAGCCCCTAGTAAAGATGTATTTTGAAGTGCTGCTGTTCAACTGTTTGTTTGTTTTACTATGATAAGTGAAAGCCAAGACAAAGAAGAGGCCAAGGTCAGAGACTGAGAGTAAACCAGTTTTAAACTTTCTTACTCTGTTTTCACCACTAGCTGGAACCTGAATGGCAAGGAAGTGAATCAGCCCAACTTCTCTCCACTATGCTGTTATTCTAAAGGAAACTGTTCTCAAAAGCAGAAGACTTTCAAATTACAAGTAGACCAGCAATGATCTACCTCACAATAGCCACGCTTCACTCAAAGGAACTGATAACACTCCATTTTTTCCCCGAGTTCCCCGAGTTTTTTCCCGAGCAAAGTCAGCACTGGTACAGCAGAGCTGATCAAGTCGGCTCACCGCCGCTTCTCGCTTGTGCTTCCCGAGGGGGCCGGGATCTCCCTGCAGGGTTGGAACCACGGCACGAGCAAAACGATGTGCTAGGAAAGGAAAATATTCTTGAGAACGACTCTGAACTGGGCGGGGTGAATTTCTATCTTCTAATCAAGAGCAGTACAGCAAACCTGCCCCAGAAATAGAGGTTCTCACACATAAAAGCAAAAGACCAAGTTCTTCATTTATAGCTTTCTTCATTTATAAGAAGTTATAACACAAGACTGAGCGTCACCCTACTTCCCCAAACACAAGAATACAGCTGTTTGCTGTATTCCACCTTTGAAACAGGGACACAGTTCAGTGACTTCCTCTGAAGCGCTTTCAAGGGCTAGGGCCTCACATGTTGTTTTATTCTTAAATAAAAAGCATTATTTTAAAAATGCCTTTAAAAATAGTGATAAGAATTTCTCTATCCTCTTGCATTTTTTTTAATAGGTTTTGCTTAACGTGCACTCTTTGCTGCCAAAACAGCATTCTGCTGGACTGTGTTACATGAAAAGGTGGTTCCATTTGTTTAACACCATTTCAAAAACACTGGGAAATATTGCCCATTTTTGCAGACAGGTATTAATTCAGAAGTATGTGCAATTCACCTCAAGCTCAAGCTCAAAACTGCTCAGTCTTCAGTGGATTTTCTGTGAAAAACTCTCAACAAATCAGGCCTCCTCAGAGCAATGAAAACTGGGGATTTTCTTAGGAAAACCTCACACCGTAATTACTTTGACACTGCATTGCAATGTTTAATAGCAACACGAAATCCCAGCATTAGAGAGATTTGGCCTAATTCCAAACTTGCAGTCCACTATTCACAGGGAAATCGCTCAAGGAGAAATACTGGATGCAAGTGTATGCACAAGAACCTATATTAATAACAACTTCACGAAAAACACGAGATGAAAGCAAAGCAATACATAAACGTGTAATTTACGGTATTTCCAAATTGTCACATTAAGCACGACAATCATAAACCCAGTGTATTAAACCTGCATGAAGACTGGGCAAACTGATTTTTATAAAACCAGGCAAACTGACTTTTAATCTAAAACCTGCACTAGACTTGTGCATAGTGCCTTCCAGGCCTCCAAAAAGCTTCCCTTGGCCGGTTATCATGCGTCTACCCAATTCTCAGGGGCCGGCCAGACGCAGACGTGCTGAAACAGCACAAGCAGGTCGGCTGCATCATGCTTCCGTCCTAAATAGAAATCCCAGCAACCCAGGCTGAAAGCCTGTTTTCATTAACTTTCACGGCTGCTCCTGCTGCTAGAGCAGCTTCCCGACAGGCCCGGGACGAATGTCTCCTCGCTGGAGGTGCTTTTTCAGAAAAGGCCTGGGCAAAAGCTCACCAGCTTCGAAGACAGCGGCCGTCCTCCTCTCAGGCTGGGGCTCCGGGTGCCCCCGAAGCATCCCCTCCGGCCAGGACGCGGCAGGCTCCCACACCGAGGTCGGCTGCTTTGCGGAAATGTCACCAAAGGGCAGAGCAACATGTCGCTCCTGGGCCACTCTCTGCTTTGCTCAGGCGCAGCCTGGTAGACTCGAACCTCGGGCTGGAAGCGGGGGCCCTTCAGAGCTGTTTGACATACCTGCGAGGTCCCATTGGTAATAAACCCCACCCAAAATCCTCAGATCAATCAGCTGTTTTATCAGGCTCTGGAAAGAAGCTGTCTTGCTCAATAAAACATTTTCTGCTAGCCAGCTTTAAAATGCATGTTCAAAGTAAGTATATTAACTCTCACTTATTAAAAGCAGATTACTGCAAATATGTACTCTGGTTTCCAGGCAAAGCCACAAAGGGAAAAAAACGGTTTTCATGCTAAGTTATTTTGGCAAATATTTTTCCCAAGGGCATAGATTAGCGAACAAGAACGATTACAAGAAAATACATTATGTACCATGAATACTTTTTGGTATGCGTAGAACAATTTAAGGTGTTCTAATGTCACATTGCCACATTTAAAAAAAATCCTGAGCTTTTTTAGCCATTGAGAAAAGAATACAGAGTTCAGTCTGTACAATAGAAGCTATTAAAGAAAAAAAAAAACGTTTTAATAACATAGTGATTATAAGTTGGGGAGTATTTATCTAAAAGAACAAGATGATTGTTTCTTATGGCCTTAATCCAGAATCCTTTGAAGCTGAAGAATTTTTCCCCATGACTTCAATGGGCTTTGGTTCTGGCCTCAAGACCATTTGTCATTATAAGAGGTACCTACTCATTTCAGCCCAATATCCCACAAAAAAGTGCTACATCTGCACACAGCATGTCTGTAGTCAGATACTTAGTCTAGATCTAGCCCAAGAGCCTCTCAGCCACTTTATACAGCAGTCCTTTGGGGAGAAGATGCCTTTCTGTGATGCCTTCAGGCCTTCTCTAGCGTCGTGGACACTGTCACTCAGCTGCTCAGCTCGCCTGCAATACCGATAAAGTTGTGCCTCATGTGTTTCCCCACACAGGACCCATAAGAAGCACAAAAATACTGTTATTCTCAGAAGAAGAAACAAGAAGAGGAAGCTAAATAACTTGCGCAGAGTCCCACAGGGCCCCAGTGGCAGAGGCGGATGCTCAGCCCAGACCTCCCACTCCTCAAGGGATGCTCCTAGGATGAACACTGAGCACAACGGGAAACGCTGTTTTGAGTCTAGTTAGGGTGGTTTAGAGGATTACCAGCTGCGGCTGATCAGCACCAGCTGTCAGTGTGAGGGTACTGCCCTGTAAGTGATCCTGGGACTCTAATTTGTGCCAGCGCAAAGTCAGTTGGCTTAGCAAAAAACACCTTCAACAGGGAGTTAGCTAAAGCGACTGCCGGCACTGAGGCGGGTACCAGAGGGCCCTCACCGCTCACTGCGGGGGCTTTTGCCTGGTGTCCAGCTGCGGGGAGGCAGCTTGAGCCAAAAGCAGCCCAGCTGTGTCTGCAGAGGCTGCCGTGCGGCTAGTATTTTGTTTGCTTGGCATAACGCGAGGGTAGCTCCTTCCACAAAAGCAGCCTTTACAGACACTGAGGTCACCCGCCCACGTGAAACAGGAGTACAGGACATATGCTTACGTCCCTAAAGCTAGAAGCATTAATCTGCTATGGGCACCTGGGCATCATTCTTTAGATAACTGGGGACACATTTCGCTCCCTGTGTCGTATCACCTACCGGGTTTCAGTCGTGCACCTCGCCACCCCACAGCCTAATGCCGACGGTCGGCTTTCTCACAGCCACAGAGCATCATCTCTTTATGTGTCGCCCGAGGAGGTGTCATGCGATGCTTCGTTCGCTGCCCCTCTTTCTGTCTGCGCAACTCCCTGTCACTGGATTTAAGGCATACCGACAAATCCAGCCAGAGTATACTCGTTACCGAAGCTAGAAATCTGTCCAAGTAGTCTTTTGTGTCGGAACAGCGTTTCCCACGCTTAACTAGAAACCTCTGCGCTGCAGAAAGGCAGTTTTAATTCCCCTACCTAATTTTACAAAGAGTAGTTACTGTGCTTCTCATCTACAGGGAGGATTCAGAATTTGACTGCAATGGAAAGAGCTGATTTGCCTATGTAAAAGATGTGGAGGATTGTTAGAGTCTAACTCCTCATGTCAGATATCTGGATAACAGAATGAGTAAAGAAATTACAAAAGTATTCACTAGTTGCAAACAAAGACATTGCAAAATGTCAATGAAAACCCAGTACCTACTTTACAGAAGATGTAAAAGCGCAGGCCACAGCAAAGGTAGAGGTGAACGCGTGCTAAAAACCAAAGATCCTGCTTCCAAATCCCCTTCTGTTTGGGAATGTTTGGATTTGCAAGTTAATAAACAGCAACGCCTTTGCACTTTTACTGTTGCATGCTTTTCAACCTGACAAGACTGATTTCATTCGCAAGCATATTTATTTATAAATATAAAAACCGGGTCCTCTAGTCTGCCTTTAGACAACCATATTTCAAGTAGAGGAAATGCATTAGCGAGTGCTGTGGCCGTGCTCTGAGAAATACCTAAAGGAGGGCAAGGGCAACAAAGATATTAAAAGAACAAGGAACAGAGGACGCAAAGATAAAACTCCTTCAACATGGACTTTTCAGTATAGACCCTTTCAGTTAGAACGTCCCAAAAAGAAACAAATTCTTTATTCCCTATTCTCACAGTGCGAACAGCATATAATATAAAATACTTCCTCAGTCAGAAACGATCACCTAACTGTGCTGGGAACGGAAAGATGCACTAAGGAGACACACATGTTCAGTGCGGAAACAAGAGAGTGGGAAAAAACTGAAATGCAGTATCTCCTCCTTAGTATGAAAGGCACGTGCCTACTAGCTCTTTTGCGAGGTATTGTCCACTTTAGGTTGCATCTCAAATATATTTTAATTTAAATCTGATATGAAAGTAATTAAATGGCAAACCACATCAGATGATGAAAAACGTATTCATAGGATTAACAACTGAGCAAGACAAAGATCTTTACCAGAACTGTAAAACCTCAGCCTATGTTTGGGAAAAATCAGCCTCAGCTGAAATCATACAATATCCAAATCTAATCAATGCTATGCACCTGAAGTGTTTCTGCTTTTAAAGGACTTAGAGACATTCCCTGTGTGGTCACTTACCTCTCTAGGTTGCTACCTATTTTCCTAGCCACCATCCATTCTGTCAATTACGATGGCCTTGCAGAATTAGCTAATGGTGATATACATCAAATAGTTGCTTTTAAAGTGCACTAAGAATTAGAGTTGGATTCCTTGGTAAGATAGTTAAAATGGATTGTTATGAATCAAAATTACAACAGTTCCCCAAATCTCCACTGGCTACTTACTAGTTTGAAAATACATGTGAAAGGTTATGTGAAGGGTGGCTTCTACAGAAAGTATATTTTTAAGTAACAAATACAAAATATACGGCAACAGAAATGCTTTCATACTGTAAATCCCCATGATGATTAATTATTGCTTGGTGCACAGAAACAAGCTTTGGCTTAATTAAATGAATGCAGTAATTTTAATCTATTTTCTTTCTAATCCCATGACATTTAGAGTTAACAAAAGAACCTTGCAAACAGATGTGTTATTTCCAATTTTAGTCATAGGTCTTAAAAAGGACAGTTAAACCATCAGGTACACTGTATATGAGATAAAGTAAAGTTCCTCTTTCAGATCAATAGAAATGAGAAGTAACTGCATCTGATTCTGAGTTCCTTCAGTATTATTTTAAATTCCGACTCTCCTGGAGATTTATAACCCTGCGAACCCCATACTATTTCCAGCTCCTGCCATAACCTCAGTTATATTACTTCCCTCTGCTTGTGCAATCTTGCAGTATTCAGCTAAGATTTAGAGCCATGTTTTTTTGTGTCTTTCATTTTCAAGCAATTATGTGGGGCCTGGATTGGGAAGAGCGCTGGAGCTCTCGGCACGGGAGCCGGAGGGTCTGCGGGAGCGACGGACCAGAGCTGCGATGGCTGCGGCTGCCGCTCACCCTAACGTGCAGGGGCTCACCGTGTTTGGACACCTCAGGTCCCCAAGTGCCCCAAGCGCTGCAGTGCCTCAGTGAAGGTGTGCCTGGACGTGCGGTGGCCTGGCCGTCTCACGCCGCCACACTGACAAACACGCAGTTTCAGCAAGACTTGACTTTGCTTCCTGGGTCAACTCACATAGACCTGTTGGACAATAAGTATCTTTTCTTGGAGGTGCCTAGGAAATGTTTTCCAGGTTCCTCAAAGACTACTCCACACCGACTTTGCCAGGGTGCTATCCGAGGATACTGCCTCGGGGCGGCTCCCAGAGGATTCCCTGTGCCAGGCACTTTTTTTGCGGTGCGCACCCAAGTCCTGTAGCAGACTGAAACCAGTGGCAAAGAAAAAGTTCACTTAGCACTCAGAGGAACTCCCTTTGGACTCAGAGCTGCGAAAGAGAGCCTCCACATGTTGCAGAGGTGGTGAAGGGAAAAGCACCCCTCCTCCCCCCCAAAGGACTGTATTTACCTGACTATGAATCACATGCATAGAATGGCCAAGGCTGGAAGGGACCTCTGGAGATCATCTAGTCCAACCCTCCCCCACCCCCCCACTCAAGCAGGGTCATCTAGAACATGGCCAGGCTTTGAATATCTCCAGCAAAGGAGACTCCACAACCTCTCCGGTCAACCTGTTCCAGTGCTCTGTCCCCCGCAAAGTAAAGAAATTATGCAGTTCCCCTTGCTGCTTTGTGCCTGTGCATCCACACGTGTGTGCGTACATACGTCTGACCCCGAACACAGAGCAATTGCTGTATATTCCAGGCTATTTTCTCCCCTGAAAACAGACACGCCGCCCAGGGGTTGCCTTATATTTGAGGTCACGTACAAGGCCAGGGGACGCAGCCTTCTGGAGCGGGAAGCCTATCTTGCCAGCCACTACTGGGGCAATCCCACAGGAGGGAGCTGGGGTGCCGACAAGCCCCTTCGGGCTCCTGCTTGCCAGTGCCTGACCTGAACGCACAGCTCCAGCACTGCTTTAACATGCGGGCAGCAAAAATTACTATTAGTAATAGTTTGGCCCAGCAGCTATGCAGACATGCCTCCAGCTCCTCGCCCCCACAGTATCTCTGTGAAGGAACAGCAGCAGCTACAGAGTCCCGGCACTACCACTCTGCCACACCAAATATGTTTTTACAACATTTTTCTGGAACGGATACCCTGCCAGATCAACTCTTCTACACTTACTCAAGAGTAGATGCAGTACTTTTTGGACTAGAGAAAGATCTACCTGAGCAGGATATCATGGGCTTGGTTCATCTTTCTAGTTGAGCATTTTTAAATATTGCTTGATAGTCCCTAGAGTGCTCCCACCTCATATTGCTGATGGAAGGAGCCAACAGCTCGTCCTATCTGCAAGCTGCAACAAACTGAAAGATTGCATAAGGTCATTTGAAAAAAATGAGAAGACAATTCAGTTTTCTAGTAAGACAGAACCAAACTGCATTCACTGAGCTGTGTCATGCCTCATTCACGTGCCTTGCTCATGCTGTATGTTGCTACTCTTCTAATCAAAATACTCCTTTCCTACTGTCTGAGAAAAACCTCAAATCTTGATTTCTGGCTTTCCACTAACATTTTGTAGACTTACTTATTTATACAACAGAAGCGTACAACAGAAGCTCCTTCCAGGAAGGATGTCTGACCCATTTACTCCCTTTCCTCAAACAGAAGACTTTGTTGGTGGATTTTTCTTCACGTTTGGGTAACCGGAGTGCTGTCTTTGAGAACAGTCTGTGGTACAGTTGGCCTGCCTAGAAACTGTGAGTTACTGTTATGCGAGGTCAGACTATGACTTAAAAGAGAGTAAGGCATGATGTTATTTGAAGAGGTAACCATGCTTTTAGCTGGGTGTTTCATTCTTACATTTATTTTGGCAAACACTTTGAGGTCTGAGTCTGACATCTTTTGAGAGCACTCCAACTCAGACGGTGTCTTTGAGCTCTCTCCCAGTAAGCCTCAGCCTTCTTCCTTCTAATCCCACGCTGCCAAAGTGAGATGATTTCTCTGAATGTAGGATGAAGTAACATCTTATTAGCTCCTCAGAAAACGGAGAAACATGATTCAAATTCATATCAGTAATAAAGTTTGAGGTGATGTTACCATGAAGTAATTTCCCTTTGAAAATTACTGTGATGTTCATAACCATGGCAGATGCAGGAAACAAAGGATTCATATCTCCCTGGGAAGCATGTCCCTCTAAGTCAGTCTTTAGGGAAATTATTAGATGAAACTGAAAATAGTGACATTTAGATGGTGGTGAAGGAATGAAGCTGCCTATCAAAATTTGTAATAATAGGGTATATCTGTATTTGTCAGTTTGCACTGTGTAGGGAATTCTCTGTTTCTTACACATCTATTTATACTGTACCGTTTTTGGCTTCTTCTTCCCTATAGTCCCAATACTGAAAAGAGGCAAATGCCTCTAGAGGGTGCTAGATTTTACCAGGACTGGATTCAGAGCAGTGTTATTGCCAGGCTGCACTACCACGGAGCAGGAGACAGGCACATCTACAATCAATAACTTCCGCACCCAAATTAAGGCCCCCTGCAATCCTTGTGATGTTCAGCACAGAGGCTGACACGATCAGGCACCTGCACTCATCAGAAAGCTGGGCTGGAGCGCTGGCAGCTAAATGACCCAGGGGAACCGTGCTCCAGGTCCTGATGCTCACGTACCTCCAGAGATGGGGAGGAGACAGGCCTCACCAGGCACCACTTCCTGCCTCGTCCGCGGGCTGCCATGGACACTACCAATGCCACCGTGGGCTCTGTCCACTTTTTCCAGAGTCAGTTCCTGTCTTCTTTCTTAGAAAGATCAGATGGCCTGAAGCAGAGTAGGGGACTACACAATAAAAGACACAATAAAAAGCTGTTGACATCTCCCACAATCCCCACAAAACCATCTTGCCCTCTCCTGGCTAACCAACCATATATTTGCTGCCTGGGACAGCTGTTCTGTCACCAGCGCAAACCCCAACTTTGCTACCCAAGGCAGAAAAAAACGCTAACTTTGCACACTCTAGTGAGCAGCATTGTGCTGGGGTCCAACCCCAACCCTTCCCTCCCCATGTCCCACCTCACCGCCTTGTCCCATCCACTTACCTCTGCGTCAGCAGCCCACGTTCCCTACATCTCTCCTTCTTGGCCTTGGTCCCGAAGCTTGAAGAGGAAAGGCCGGTCCCAGTGCTGGCTGGGGCTTTGCGGTAGACATCACCAGGGGAGTGTCCTAGGCGGCCACAGAGTACTGACTGAGTCACCACCAGCTTGCATGACTTAGGGCAACCACTAACTAATACCAGTTGGTGTTGGTTCATGCAAAGGTGCTTACCTGAGCCGCAGACAAGGCGTTTGCAAGCTACTGATCCCTGGGTCAGATAGCGGCAGCTCAGAGAAGTGCATCCCTACCGACAGATGGGAGAAAACATCTCTGCAGTAGTTTGCAGATCACCAAGGCTGGCCTAGAGAACCGGATACTTCTCCTCCACCATCCCTTAGAGAGCGAAGCTATCTCTTAGTGGGGACAGGAAACCCTGGGTAAAAGTCTGGGCTATTTTTTTCTGACTGTTGTGATTCACGGGCTTGAATTTATGAGGCTTGAAGAGGCAAATTAGGAATTTCCCAAACTGCACTAAGCACCAAAAGTCTTAATGTAGTTTGACTGTTGGAAGTGGGGTAAACTTTAGACCAAACTATGCAGGAAGCTCCCGCTGGCTGCCACTAGTTCACTTACTGCATCTCTTCTCTGAATTTGGTGGTGTAACTGGACCGCCTATTCTCCGTTTTTCAGTAAGTTAGAAAAGGAAGCAAAAAGAAGTTGACAAATGGAATACATGAACTTGAGAACATGAGAAACCTGGAAGAAACAAAATAAAGACTTAAACGAACTCACATTTATTTATTCTTTATTTATTAATAGCACCCAAAGCTACATTATATTAACACAAGCAATAAAGCTTTCATGTTTTTTTCCTACCAGTGCATTTCCAAATCCAAGTGAAGCGCTGGAAGCAAGTAATGCTGCCATGCCTTCGACACAGGCTATAGGTCACAATGATGCATGATTTGTAAGTGAATCCCAATGCAATAACAAATAAGTTGTAGTTTTGGTATGAAACCTGCAACCACAAGGAACGGTGGCCATTTCTATTTCCACAAAGTACCATAACAAAAACAACAGCTGTAGCAACTATAAAGGTAACATACTTAATCATACTTTTTGCATCACTTTATTGAATACTCCATGTGCTGGACTTGCAACTTATGGCTATAGTGTGTGTTGGCTACAACAATGCTACAATGAGAGTGTGTATTGTTTGTATTACAGAAAGAGTCATGAAATGTATGGACCTGTCTGCACGTTTTACAAAATGAACCAGCCATACAATAACATTTCACCACCTGTGAATATTGTAAATGGTTAAATTATAAAGTCATTTGTTCAAAAATCCAAATATTTCAATGAAAAAAGTATATAAAATGTAATAAAACATAAATTACATTTAAAGGTCTGTACATGATTCATCTTGCAAACAGAAGCACAAAACCAGCATTCTGTACAATATTGCTTATTTTGGTCTTCTAAAATTCAAAGATTCATTTTCACTAAAGAGGCAGGAAACAAGCATGGTTTCACATGCAATCCAGCACTAATTGCAGTAAATCAAGTGAGTTTATAACCCTGCACAAAACCAAAACTTTTATAACATAGGCACATGTATCTGGAGCCCTTTTCTACATTTGACAACCAACATGCAATTAAAGTTGGATTGTTAAGCTAGTGCACACCTACCATGTCTCTTCTTTCGGTTAACAGTGTATTAAGGCTGCTTGCTGCTAAAAATACGCAGCAGAGGAGGAGTACTTTCATCCACAAATGCAGTCAGCCACGCTCATTTGGAAGCTTCTGTCACGGTCATTCATCGGGAAAGATGAAAGAAAGACATCCTCTGTCCTCTCAAGTTATCCCACAGGATGTTGTGGATGCTCTAAGTTTACGTGGGTTCAAAATCATTTGGATAAATTCGTGGAAGAAAACTCCATCAAGGGTTATTAAAGAAAAAAAAAAAAGATTCCACCTCTGGCTTGGGAAGTCCCTAAGCCACAAATTGCTGGAGGCTGGGAAAATAATCTGGGGAAATACCACTACATGTTTGCCCTGTCCTTGTACTCTTCCCTAGGCAGTCGCTACCAGCTGCCTTTGGAGACAGGCTACCGGGCTAGACAGACCCACAGTCTGACTCAGCACAGCAATTTTTATGCTGTTTCCCTACTTTTCTGACTATTGTAATACAAACATGGATCAGTATTCTCAACTTGTTACTTTTTCAGACTCAGAAAGCAAACACAATCTCGTGTCCATTACATCAAAGAGATAAATACTATATACTAAGCTGTCCATCACATCCAGGGCACTCCTTTATGCTCAGAGCAATTCTGTAACTGCAGTTTGATTCCTTTACGTGTTACTGGTTTAAGCATAATTCACTAACATTACACTCACATATCATGATATACATGATGTGCAATGCTACTCTGCAATATGTTGCACAGCAACAGTACATTACTGAAAAGCAGCTTCCCTCAAGAACTGTAGGACAGTAAAAAAAAAGACTAAACCCAGCAATTCCATACCATCATATTTGCAAAATCTGATGGTGATAACAGTCAATAAACCTGGTATATCATTATTGCTGCACTTTATATGGGTGTAGGATTTTTTGGTTTTGTTTCGTTTAGTCAGATCAAAATCACTGATCTCAAGTCTAAGGATCTACAGTCTCCATGCACTGAAGTGATGTGAAACTCTTAGTAAAAAGGCCAAATTCCTTAGGCTTCCGACTGAATTTCTGCTTCGTCCATCTGAAGTGTGTCATTATCGCCCAGTAACTCTGTTTCTGGCACAGAACCCTCCTCTTCCTCCTCCTCCTGGACGGGATTCTGGGCAATATCTTCCGTCCCGTTGTGCGTGTCGTCCGTGCCCTCCGAGAGCAGAGCTGCCCTGTCAGCCACCGAGGCGTTGGAGGGCGCTGTCGTTACGTAGCCCGTGCTGGTGGATCCGCTCCCGCTGTGGTGGGAGCCTGGTTTCGGAATGATCTGGGGAGGCATCTGCTGAGGAGCCATTTGCATTGGAATTTGGACAGGGTAAAAATTGGGCAAGTAAGCGCCATAGGCGGGCATCGGCTGATAACCATTGACTGGAATGTAGAGCTGCGGAGCTGGGACCATCGGCCTCATCTGCCCTTTCATTTGGATGAACTGCGGTTGAGGGAAAGCTTGAGTTTTCTGCTTTGGTCCAACATACCTAGCATTGCTGACATTACTAACGGGGCTTGTGCTGAGAGAGCTTGTTTGCGTGGTGTTGCTCGCCCCAGAGGTTTGTGCTGAGCTGTTGTAATTAGAAAGGTTTCCCCATGTTCTTAGTCTGTTGTGTATATCTTTAAATCTCGGTCTTCTGTTGGGAAATTCATTCCAACACTCCAGCATCAAAGTGTATATCCATGTGGGACAGTCGTCAGGACACGGCAAAACCTGTCGATTCCTGATCATCTCAATGACATCCTGGTTAGAATAACCACAGTAAGGTTGTAGGCCATAGCTGAAAACTTCCCACAACACAACTCCGTATGACCAGATATCCGAATCAATAGAAAACTTGCCATACATAATAGCCTCAGGGGACATCCATCGGATAGGAAGAAGGGAATTTCCCATCAGTTTATAGTAATCAGCAGCGTAAACTTCCCTGAAAAGGCCTAAATCAGATATTTTCACATTAAGTTTATCAAACACCAATATATTCCTAGTGGCTAAGTCTTTGTGGACAACATGGTGGCTCGAAAGGTATTCCATTCCTGCAGCTATCTGAGTCACGATGTGGAAAAAATCTGCTGGCTCCAGAGTGGATTTGACTGTCTTGTCATCATCCGTGCTGCCGACATCCGAATGGGGAGATCTCATCACCAAGAACTCATGGAGGTCACTGTGGGAACAATAGCTAAAAATCATGCTGATGGGCTGTTCCTTCGTCACTATGCCCAGCAAGCAAACAATGTTTGGGTGCTGTAATCGTGATCTCATCATTGCCTCATGTTTGAATTCTTCACGAAGAGCCAATTCTGCTTTGTCTTTAAGCGTCTTGATAGCAACAGCCTGGGTTTGTTCACCTGGTGCTGTACCAAAAAGATGCCCTTTGTAGACTTTGCCAAACCTCTCTTCTCCTAGTTCCTCCATAAACCGCACTGTAGACAGATTGATTTCTTTAAGTTTAGCCTGCAATGAAAGAAATTTTTAAAAAAAGTGTTAAAAAACCACAGTGTTTTCTAAACAACAGAATCTTCTATTAAAGAAAAGCTTCCAGTGGTTAGATGCCGGAAGGAAGATAAATTGGGTCAAAATGACTTTCCCGCTTTTTGTATACTCACAAGAGTACATTGATTTTACAGTTAACCTTGGAATGAGTTACACCATTATCAGACGCGTAAATTGAATTACGCTGCAAGAGGATGAGTATAATTATTTTTACCAAGCAGCTACTGTATTTCCTGCAAGCTAAAAGAATGATCAATTCAGAGAAAATCTGGCAAATAATGACACCTATTAGTGGCAACTGCCTTTGCCCTACAGGTCTGCCCAGAGATGCACTGCCCATTGGAGATCCATTAGAAAAGCCGTAGGCGCAGGCCCAGGAGACAGCTGCCCCGGGGGGGAACTGAAATATCCCTCCTGGCAGAAGGAGGAATAAACCCTCTTTCTTGTAGTTCCCCAGTACTAGATATGCCCTTTCTCCCCCGTTGCACTGCAGGCATGGCCCCTGCCTGTGGGTAGCAACACTAAATACAACTGCTGAGAAACGCTGAACCAGATCTGACTGAGGCGGGGAGGCAGAGAAGCTAAAGGGGGAAGAAGCTGCTCTCTGCTACAGGAAGGAAAAGGGGGCAAAGCCAAGAGTAAGAAACCCCCGGAGAGTCCTTGCTCCTGCAGCCCGGCGGGGGAAATAAGGGAGTCTGCACGGGTGGATTTGATGGGTCCAGCCTGAGCAGCCGTGGGACCGAGGAGCCCCCAGCTGAGCCACCACTTTGTAGAAAGGGCACTGCAGCAGAAAGGAGCAGGGCAGGCTGGAAAGAGGCTCTGGCAGGTGATCTGGGGACACGCTGGGATTTTAGTAGCGAACAGGCTGTGAACTGGACCAAACAGTCTCCAGCATAGCCCAGACTTGGCCACCAAACCTCCCCCTTACAGCACAAAATCAATGCAATTTGTTACAATCGGTAAGATCCGTTCATTTTGCAGCTTCCTGAACAGATGTTCCCAATTGTTCCAAACTGAGTATTGTTTTTGTGAATCAGTGTCTAGTAAATGCTATGATCAAAAATTCAGCAGCAGATCTGAACAAGATTTTAACATGGAGATCATTTAGCTAACCTAGAAAAGTATTTCCAGGAGCTGAGAATACAGACAGAAGTTCAAAGCCATTTTTGTTTCACTGTCCTTTGGGATATACACACTTAGAAACATGTTGCGCTTAGACTCAACTCCCAGCTCGGCAGTAGCTCAGATAACCAGAAGACTAAGCAGACAGATTAGAAAAGAAACCCCATCATGCGTTCTGCTTGAAACTAGCAAACCACAGTGGTACTTCCAGGAGCAAAATCAAGCTGCAAACTGAAGACTGGATCAGAAATAACATTTCTAGTCACTGAGACAAGCCGCAAAATGGGGATTGGCAGGTGAGTGCAGATGCCATAAAAATATTTTGTACTGAAAGTTATTGCTGGAGGCCAGGGTTTTGAGGTACAACAAGTGACTGCAAGACCTGGTTTTCACGGAAGTAGTGGCTAGCACATGACAAAAAGTAGGTCCCTGACAACATGGCTCAATTTCAACACCAAAAATGTGAGATGCTGAAAGTCACGACACTTTGGAAAACTGAGGCCTAAGCAAGTTCTGCAAGAAATACCTGTTTGTGCTGATTGATGAGTGGCATTTCCATGTCCTGGCTAGGAGATGCCATCAGCTGGCGACGCTGTGGTGTAGCAGCAGATGCCTTTTGCTTGTTCCTGCACATACAGACCAAGAAGAAAAGGCAGGCAATAACCAAAGGGATAGCTATGCTGGGAACCAGGATGTAGAGGATTCCCATTTTGCTGTTGTCACGTGGGCCTGTAGGGCACAGAAACAGTCATTGGTTACAATAAGCATTTTTAATGGGTTAAACAGTAAAGAAAAACAAAAAGTGCTAGAGTGTGTTGATTGACACCAAATTTTAAACAAAAAATAAGCTTCTGTAACCTCAAAACAGAAGTCACGCTTTTTTCCCACGCAGTAATTTTCCTGTAATGTTTCAAAGAAATCTGAATGTACACAGCAGCAAGAAGTGTGAAGATAAGATAGGACTCCTAAGTTTAACACAGTCTGCTTTGACTGTACTAGTGCATGGTTTATCTTACGTTATTTTTGAGGTTTCCTGCAGGAGAAAGTGCAGAATATAGACTTCAGAACCATTGCATAAACTTGTTCAGTGATATAAAGCAAGTGAATAGTCTTATAGTATATAAAGTCCCAGCGCCATAAATCGCAGCACAACATGGCAGTCTGGCCTTCTCACTCACCTTCAGCCATTTCATCAGCACTTTGCCCTCTAATTTACCTCCACTGGTACTACTTCTGCCCAGAATAAACCGAAACGTCACCTCTCACTGGCAGGGACGTGGTGTACTTAATTCTACTGAATTAAGGTGTTCTTGTTAACACAAGTTACAGGATAACAAAGATGAAAAGGCCATTGATACATTTAATAGGACAGTTTGGGAACCTTTGTAAAATACATTTTTCTTGGTGTTTAGAGACTAAAGGACAGCACAATGACACCCAAAAGTTTTATTGGAAATGCCTGCGTTGTCTTCTGCAATCCATGGTTTTGCTACTTGTGACTACTGCTTTTACCACAACCACATCCCAGCGTGTAATTTTGACATCATGTTACATGCAATGTAGAAATGTATTCTATATGTCAAATGCTGTTACTGTAAAAAAGTGAAGTAACTCAGAAATTTCACATCAGTTTTGAGTGCTCTTAGATATCCAGGAAATCTGCAATGAAACCGCTCGTATGGCTTCCACCGTGCATTTGGTGCTGCAGGAAACACGCTTTTCTTCCTAATAAGCACAGTATTAAGTTGCTTTGTGGTCTCTGAAGACTGTTACCACTGTAACAGCTCTAGAATGAAGTCTGCACCAGTATGGGAAGTAAATGGGACTGCATTAACATGCTGTGACAGGCTGCTGCTTATTTTTGCTAACACTAGTCCAGTACTGAACCAGAAGCAGATAGCATAGGCCATTTCTGATAAAATCACCTCTTTCCTGACATCTCTGCTTCTGTGCTTTGGGTTTCTTACAACCAAGCACAGTGCTGTATCTCCCTCTACAGGATCTGAAAATCTTTGCTGCCTGTCAGATGGCACACAGAGTGAAAGCAATATACCGTTGAGCAGTGCTAGCAAACCAAACATATACCGGTGATAAGGACATTAAGGCATGACATTTAACAAGTTTGAAACCAAACCACGAAAAGTATCATGAACTTTTATCTCTGCTTAAGCCTTCAACACATAATAAAAAAGTAAAAAAGTGGCATAGCGTTTCAGTTAGAAGCTCTGCTTTCAAGCCAATATTAAATGAGTGCAACACAAAACAAGGATGCTGCACTACAGCAGGAGAAACATCTGAAAGCACAACTTGCTAAGTGAAGCACGCTCGTAACAACATGGAACATTTAAAACCGCAAAGGATTTAGGCCAGTCGTAGGGGGAAAAAAGAAAGAGAATACATACTACAAGAAGGTACGTCACACAGTTCCATGCGTACGTTTTTATTCTTTGTAAAACACCAGGGCCCATCCATCTGGCCTCCGGGATTTCGGCAATATGCATGCCCGCCGCCCAGCTCTGGAAACTGCGCGCTTGTCAGATCGTGGTTGTGGGGACTCTGCGAGTCCCAGAGCTGACAAGTGTGGCCAGATTTGGTGACGCTGACCGTCCCTCTATAATCCGCTCCAGAGCCATTGTAGCACTGATGATCTGTAAGGCAGGATTTGACAAAAAGTTACAAATCACAGAATAGTCAAGAGGCAGCAAAACCAAAACAGCTGAAGGGCAGACACCACGTAAGCATAAAATGAAGTACACTAGGATTTAAGTTGTGCTTTTTGCAATTTCAGCTCTGTGGCTATCTGTCCTCTTTGACACGTGGATATTCTTGAATTCTGCCCTTGAGTACCTCCATCTTATGGCTACACACAAAATCATTTCGTACCTCTGAACGCAAGCTGGTACTAAGCAGCATGTAGACTGCACCTCTAGACACAAGGTAAAAGAAGTTCAACTAAATTAGAAATGTGAGGTTCACCTCAGCAGAAGTCTCCTGATGCCAACAGTGTAAACTTGCTATCGCTTTTTAATTCTCATAATCTTCCTATTTTCTCACACTGCTCACTTCCTAGAGAAATTAGCATTGCATTTTGTAAGGCCTCTTGCTGATTTTTCCTTCATTTCTCTTTCAGGAAAAAAAAAAGAATTCAAGCTTTTCTTTTCTTTACATACACCACTCTCTTGTATCTGCTGAACTCTGGTTTTATCTTTATTCTGTCTCAGTTTTGCTGCTATCTTCTCTTCAAATCCTGTTTGCATGCTTGCCTGCTACGCACAGCGCCTGAACTGAATCACGCATTTCCCCACACGTTTGAAACATCACAATCTCCGCTTTCCTGCACCTCCCTCCCCAGCCTTCAGGAATCCAACCCTCTCAAAACTTCTGCTTTCCATTTCCTAAACAAATCAAGGGTACTTAACTGGAGCTGTTCCACTAGAGGGAGTACCGCCGGCTCTGAGCACCAAAGACAGCTGCGCTTTCAAATCTGTTTGCCAGATTTTGGATTGGTTGTTTTTATTCTCATTCCTTGGGGTTGCTACCTCTTGCCTGGCTGACCTGGCTCTGTCATCACTTTCTCAGCTGTTTCTGCTTCTCAGCTCCAATGCACTAATGCCCTACTGGCACACAACTAGTTTTCCATGCCCCCATGCTCCTAATGGTGGGTCCAGAAAATGGATATTCAGAATAAGCCGAACACACTTGGAGTCTTCAACATCTTTCTTTGTCATGCAGCTTCCGCAAGGAAGCGTGTAAGGAGGTGGTCATCAGTTCCTGGGAAACAGAGTAGGCAGAAGAAATGCCGGCACTAACAACGGACAGCCTTTCTCCTCCTGGGGGCAAATATAAATCCACAGAAGCAGGATGAATGTTTCACCTATCCTGCGTGTCACAGGATAGCCACACTGCAAGCTTGATTTACAGGATTAGTATTCTTGTGGATTTCTATATAGAAAGGACGAGCATTGAATATCCTAAAATGTGTAATTACTTAACAACCATTCCCAGTGAAGCTTCTTCAGGTTATTTAAGGCTTACTGACTTTTAAACAGAACTCACACATAGTTGTACGAGGTGACTCATCCAGAAAGGTAAGGCCTAAGGAAGATGGGTAAATGAACCGTATTCTCACTGGTCAAGGACCTCAAGCCAGAGTTTGGGGAAAGGCATGTGGGTAGGGAAGCCTGCAATGCACTGCCGCCCCTAGCAAATCTGTGCCAAAACTGATGTGTGGACACAGAATTGCATTGCCTAAGGTCATCGATATAACTCTTTTCAGTGCTAAACAACAACCTTTTAGCTTCCTCACCCCCCTCACCTTACAACAATGCAAGATTATGCTCAGTATTAACAGCCTAAAAAGTAATAATGATGTCCAGCGCAGCAGTATTTTCTGTGCAAAAGGAGCCACTGATAATTTATTGTCTCTCACTCCCCACCTGACCAGCGCTAAAGGCCCAGACTCCACTTTCGCCTTGTGACGAAGCATCAAGACTTACATCGGTTGAGTCTCTCCACAGGGATCCCAATCCTTATGCAGTTGGCAGCCTCCAGGGTGTCAGGTCGTGGGAGATCCTCACACTTAGGCAACTGTAGCTGCATCAAAATGAGGGGGTTTGATCTGGCGATGTTATATTCCTGCCGGCAGAGATCGTTCTCCAGGACTTCACATTCATCCCTGCACAGCTCTCGCGGCTTAGGGGTCCGGGAGCGCTCATCACACAGGGGAAACACAAAGTGGCAGAAAGATGGTATGGCAAACTGCGAGCACTGATCGGACAAATGTGTGGAAGTGCCAATCATGGTAAATGCAGCTGGAAAGAAATAAACATCATGGTTAAGCACCAAATCACAGTAAGTACAAGAAACAATTTCTATATAGTTGCCTTCTCCATCTCTGCCTTTTCTTGAGGATCTGAAAGCCTACTGAGCAGCAAGGACATTTGGTCATTGCTGCTGCAGAGGACAGATGACAAATGCAGAAAGCAAACCCACCGCTCCACTGCCTGTCGGAGGTCTGCACATCGTTTGCAGGATCTCATTTCTTCAGAAGTCACCCAGGTGACTGGCACAGAGCAAGTTGTGTGGCACCTGACTGATTTTGACTTGAAAGAATAAAGATCTAACTCAAGATGCACCTGCCAGGATGTTAACCTGTGCTTCTAAAATTTCTAAGCAGGTAAAATCTCGATGACAATCATTTAGCTTCTTCCTCCCATAGACATTTTGATCAGTAAACAAGATATGTGTTTTTCAAGCCTTGAAATGCAAAGGGAAATGTGCTGTTGGTGTTCAGAGAGATATTGCTGTTAATAGAAATGGGAAACCTAACAGGCAGCAGTTTGGGGAAAAATGAATGTCATTAATCTCAGCATACTGATCACATTAAGATGAATGTCATAATTAATTAGGCACTTGATCCTCCCCTTAAGCTCTCAGTGCCTACATGCTAACATTTATCTGGGAGTTTTCTTGCACGTTTGCAAGAAAAGACAAATGTGCACATGCACCATGTATCTGGGGATGCAGCAAGTTTTGAATGTAGGAACATTCCCTCACTGGAAAACATTAACTGTGAGTGAAGGTTGCTAGACTGCACATCCCACCAACGCACGCTGTAAGAAGGAAGGAAATGAGCAATTCAAGCTATTGAGCAGTCCTTTTACAAGCTACAAATCAGTTCTTTCCCTCTTGTTCAGCTACCACCCGCTTTCCGCTGCCTCCCGCTCTACCAGTCTCCTCTCCTGAGTGCCATCCATGCTGCAGCCCCTGCTCTAGCCTTGCCTATGCTTCGCAGCTCTGCTTATATTAATGCAAGACTATTAATGCAGGAATGTAACCTTTTGTTAATCCCATTGTGAATACTGCACAAATAAGAATGATATCAGGCCTTGAACAACAGCTGTGGGATGCACTTGTCCCTAGGACTAACAAGTTAAAATAAACCTTAAGGAGCGAACTATTCACTGCTGGTTATCTGAAATACCATATTAATTTTTGCGAAGGTGTTCCAGAATTTGGATCAGCATGTCTTTGTTTGACGGGAGGAACAAAAGCAAGCAAGGCTGGGTGGTGACAGTGTAGCCCTCAAAGAAGACATGCAGAGAGGCAGACATGTGGGGACCCGGTGATTATCGGGGTACCAGAGAGCAGGCAGCAATGCTGAGAGCAAAATAGCAGCAGCCCCGGCCTCTGGAGGAGCCTCTAATCAGCAGTGATACCTTGTGAAAACAGGGCAGTCACCAAAATCTAAACACCTGGGTGCAGAAATGCAAAGATCTTCTTCACCACAAGCCCTGCCCATTGCTAAAATCCTTGGTCTCCAAAGAATGCCAGAAATGGCCCAGAAAGCCAATTAACCACTCATGTTTTCCAAGCTCCTTTCTCAAAGCTTGCTTGCTCCTATAAAGCTATGTTAAACCCTAGAACTTACTCTATTCCTAAGCCTCTTTCCCAGTTCTCTTAGTTATAAGGCTCATGAGCCACGTAGCAGCAGGAAAGCATAGAGCTGCTGAAACCTTTTAAAAGGAGGGGAAAAGTTGAAGTTTTAAAGATCTGCTGTGTTAGATAATTTATCAGAATGAGAGCAAATACACAAGCACAAATATGTGGACAAATGGCACTTAGGAGCCTTGAACACTGGCATCAATTCAGTAGAGCATCTGAATGAAATAAATGGGAAATGGGACTTTCAAGAAGAGAAAAATTAAGAGTCTATATGTGGGTTATTTTTTCAGTCAAACAGATACTAAACAGCACAGTAAAAACATTGCAAATCACACATATTCACAGGTCAGGGGTCGGGCCCATGCACTCTTTATTGCTGGCCTTTTTGTCTCTTAAGTTACGTTTCAAGTTCTTCTCCAGAAATGCCCTTCTTCTGTAGTAGAAGGCTGAGATTCTCATCAAACTGCATGACGAGGACCAAATAGCACCACAGGTGGCACAGATGAAGGGAGTGTATATCACATATCAGCACAGCAGGGACATGAAAATTCAGAATGAAAATTCTCCACAGATACTGTCTGGATCCTTTCTGAATAGGTTCTTGGTGTTGGACGGTAGATGTCACTATTTCCCATGCACAGCCTCCACTTAAAATATTGTAGGCCTTTGAGTACAGGGAGATTCCACCAAAAACTATACTTAAAAAGTACACAGCAAATATAAACAGAATATAAGCCAAAGTTATACAGCTGGTTTTTCACCTAACAAAACACCTCGGTCTCAAAGTTATCTTGGCATTTGTGCAGAGAACACCTAGTCTTGCATACTTAAGTTGTGCATTTAAAATTTGCAAGAAGCAAGTATGCCGTGAAGTCCTCAGTGATCACTTTGCACAGCACTTTCGGTATGTCCTTTAGATGAATAGACCTTAAAAATGCTATATAATTCTGTGTTATTATTACTGCCTCAATAGGCGCTATGGCACTCCATGTGGTGGAACGTCAAGTTTTCCCAGTGAAGGATGGTTCGATCAGAAATTCTTCACGACGCCAGGGTGGAGCCAGCCTCCAGCCTCTATAGTCTAACCGATAATCAGCGGTATTAGGGAACATGCAGTCTCACCGTGAATACCCATACTGTATATGCCAGAAATAAATATAACTTGATCAGTAAACATTTTCTGGAAGATATTGCTGTTTAATTTTATTCATTTATTTTGAAAAGGGCATTTATGAATCTAATTCACAGAATTGTAAATTTAGTCATTGCTTGAAAAAACATCTAAACAGGACAGAGATGACATCACAGGAAACGATATCAAATACTTAAAAGTATGAATTAATTAATGATAGAACAGTGTAAGAGGTGGGAATTGTAACAGAGTGCAAGAGACAGGAGGGAGGGGAATGAGTCTTAACAGCACAGAGAAGTCTTTGACAAACCCAGTATCTGATCACCATATCCCAACACCAGGAGTAGGAAAAAAACCCTGAATTTTTAGCTTGACACTGGCTCTTTCAAGTAACATCTTCAAGGGAATAGAGTCGATGAGTGAAGTCCAGCTTTTTTGGCAACTGGTTGTGTTTAAATAATAGATTCAATTAGCTAGCTATATCCGACCAGATGTGAATAACCTCCTCCTGGGCTGAGTTAATTGGCCATATATTACTATAAACAGTTTGCTCTATTCCACGGATTCATTTGCTTGCTCTGGTTGTGTGCATCCGAATCACAGCTGCTAACATCAGCGATCACTCTGAGGAGGGCCAGTGAAGAAAACCTATGTTGACGTACAGCCCATTAAAAGTCATTAAGATTTTGGACACATTTGCAAGTGTGTACAGACATGATGATCAGAGAAAGAATCAGCAGGGGCAGAGCGCAAGAAGGTCAGCTCTTGTTTTATATAAATCAATGTGAAAGCCAAACTCTGCTGGGATTATGCAGTAGGCGTGGCAAACCCAAGGGAATAACTACCATATTTATTTCAAGAGAACCAAAACGCAATCTTTTTCATTACATCAGAATGCACTTACTTTTTTTTTTAAATTTTATATTTGAATCAATCATGCAAAAAGCTCCAATGCAAATTACGAGCTGGTAAAAAGTCAAGACTCTGACGTTTCACTTAAAATGGAAAACTCTTTTATGCATGATAGCAATTTTTACCCTCCTTGCTCCAAATGTTTCTAACTGCAGGAGAGGAAAACTGGATCACCTACTCTAAACCTTTATATAAGGAGAGCTCAGTCATTAGCTGATAAAACTGAAAAGGATGATAACACGTTTGTACTTGAATTGGATACTTTCACAAATGCTTATTGTCCTACTACAAAAGCACATAATCTTACCGGTAATTCGGTTTTCAATTTCCCCTTGCATCTGGAGGGAATCCACATAAATGGTCCTGTTTCCAATGATTCGTGCACACGCAATTCCCCGGTACGGCTGACAGAACCCGTCTTCATGGTAATCTTCTCTGCAAAAGACAGATTGGGATTGTATACGCAGATGTCTAGCTGTCCCCAATGAATTTTTAGGAAACATACTCTTATAAAAGGAGAAAGAAAACAAAAGGCTGTAAATCTGAAATGGGTTAATTCCCCAGGTGCAGCTTTCTCCTCCAATTCTCTCTTTACACTACCTTGGAAGTATTAATGAGGCACCCTGTAAATAGCTCATTAGAGAAAGAAGTAAACCAAAAATTGAGATTAACTTAAAAATCATATGCTAACAGTAATGGGATTTGACACATGAATCTATTAAAATGCTGTTAGACTGAGACAGTAACATAGATCATGTTACTTGTCTTCACGCATTTTTGGCATCTATCCTCATTCAGTACAAGTAGGCAAACAGTTGGTTCTCTTCTCTCACCTCTTTCTCCCATTCTTCATTTCCTGGAGTGAACAGCACAAGAGAACATGCCAAGATTTAATTAAAATATGGAATAATTCAGAACCATGAGTTAGATACACAGAATGAAAAGTAATCAAGGGTGTAACTTCTTTTCCTCCTCTCCTTGTTCAGTCAATGCCAAATTCCATTTCCGACATATATTTGAATGCATTGCTCAGGTCAGCTATTGGACTAACTTCTGCTCTCCTTACCTCAGCGTAAATATTTTCGGATAAAAGGACTAGCCTAAAGGCCCAGTGGTTCAACATATCCTCCCCAAAGCCTTGGTAAATAATACAGAGCTAGTCTGTAGATCGTAACTGCCTGAGCACCGAAAAGCCCCCCCCCCCCCCCCCAGCCAGAGCGCTCTCAGGTATAATATCCAGCATGTCATGTGCTTCCTCCGGCACATCACAGCCTCTGTGCGAGGATCCGCTACTGCATGATGGACTGAAAAATATATATAATGTAATCTGGAAAACCATAACTCTAGAGCAATACTAGCATACTCAAAAGCTTAATCAGCTTTCTCTTAACTAAGCAGACAGTTCAAAAGTCTGTAGTGCCCCTCCATATTTTGGAGGTGTTATTTCAATACTCTCCTGTGCTTTGTACCTTATTTATTATCTTCAGATTCTGATACCTGCTTTGGTCACCCATTTATCCACTTCTCTTACAAATATCTCCACCTTTCCTGCATTAGTCTGTCATATGAGCAAGACAAAATTATCGGTGGAAATGTGTAAAACTAGCCTGCTTAAACTTCAGCAGGGCCAGAAGAGCACTAAAACCTGCCACGCGACAAGAGCTAGCCACAGTGAACAGCTCACCCAACACCCATGCAGCACTGAGCGCAGCCCATCGCTTCTGGTGTCTCATCCTGCCTTAGGGTCCCCCTTCATTTTTCCTTTGTTAGGTCTCCCTGACAAAGCTCATCTCTTCCAGGAAAGGTCACCACTGTTTCGTAGATTAAAACGCTTCGGAAGCGGCAGGCTGGGCAGGACTGTCCTATAACCGCGCAGTCCAATACTGGCACCATCCATCACCACCCGAGCAGCAATTCTCCCTCTCCTCCGGGAAAGATGAGCACTTAACAGAAGGGCCTGATGCATCACATGGCTGCTACACGGACCACGCTGATTTGTGATCTGCATGTGGAGTGCCTCACGCAGTTGCTGTCCAGATCTGGCCGTCGTTTCCTATCACAGTGTGATCGTTCCATAGTTATAAAACAGTATTTTGTCTATATGCTCCAAAACAAGATGAGCTTCCACAAAGATATGTAATTTTTCTATGACGGAGGATGAAGCTAAGGTGGAGCCTTTCGGGATCAGTTAATCGCCGCAGCGCCAACTCTTTCACACTCGTAACAAAAACCCCTAATTTTGCAACAATTGCATCATGCCCGAAGGGACGAAAATATCAAAGCGTTTTGTCTGTGCCTGTTTTACGAGCCCTGACCACCTCAGTAGGAAGTCAGCAATTCCCATAAGGGCCTGAATGAATAGGAAACCCCTATGTGACCTCTTTCGCAAGAGTAAATTCATAGCCCTATCCTGTGGAACAAAGTCCGCAATGTATCGACGTGTAACTGTACCTCGGGCTTCAACTCTCAGCGCAGGGCTCCCCTGCTAGCGCGCACACACATACATGCAAAAGTATAAAAAGAGTACTCCAAACAACATAGTTTTGGTGACAAAAGCTGTGTGATCTCTTACTTAGCTCCGTTTATTTATTTCTGTCATAACCTTCCAATACAGCTTATATACTATATATACACACATACGTTAATACAGATTTCCCCTGTCGTATGTTACAGGCAACTGCTGATTAAACTAAACTGGATATGACCATTACCATGGAGGCAAGCAAAAGTAAACAGTAATCCGATGTCAGAGACTCCGAGAGAAGCAGGGCTCTTGCTCTGCACATACCTCTGTCAGGTCACACAAGTCCTTAGTGCACAGAGCTTCGCCAGTACTCGTGATGGAGGGGACAAAATGAGTCTTTTTTAGCAAAATAGTCGATTTCAGTAAAGCTGTAGAAATGGCAGCATGTACGGTCCCCTTCCTGACTACTCTTCCCCTACTGCAACATGCACACCTAGCGCAGGGCAACGCGTTTGCAGTGAAAAGCAAGGCAAGGGCGAAGCCAATAAAATAAAACAGGAGAGGCGTCATTCTCCATTCCAGCAGAAATCCTTGGGCTCACAGGCAGCTTTGATTCTTGCGCCAAACCATATGCCAGTAACTCAGCTGCTGATCAGAGCAGGAGTTAACAGCTGCTGAAAACGGGCAGAAAAACTGACTCCTCAATGGCCGCTGCTTGGGCTGGAAAGCCTGCTCTGCTCAGGAACCCTGGGAGAAGCAGAAATCTGACTCCATGGGAGGAATCCAGAAGAGTTCAATGTGTCCTAGTTGCAGGAGCCTTGCAAGCGAACTGCCACAGATCTTTTTTTACCTTTGCTCTTTACTGTTTCTTGCTGAATGTTTCAAGACGGCATTACTTTTTCCCATTAGTGATTTTCTTCCATTTATATATAATTTTTTTTTTTTTTAACAAGACAGAGTCAGGAACATCCTACGTCTTGAGTTTCCTCTTCCATCTCTGCTGGAGGACTGTCTCGAAGATGGGACACTTGGAACACGAATTTTCTCAGCATTCAGCTGGAGTGGAGATAAGGTATATTCTGCCACTGAGAAAACTCTCTTCCCAGCTACCTGTCAGATGCTTGAGCACAGTTTGGATTTCAACACAAAATTGTAAAGAATCTGACGAAACAGTCCTCCTATTCTTAAAACCTCAACTTCCATTTCTTAGGATGAAGGCCATCACGTTTCTCTGCAGAGAAGGACTTGGGTGTCCTGGTGGATGACAAGTTGAGCATGAGCCAGTAATGTGCCCCTGTGGCCAAGAAGGCCAATGGTATCCTGGGCTGCATGAGGCAGTGTTGCCAGCAGGTCGAGGGAGGTGATCCTGCCCCTCTCCTCAGCCCTGGGGAGGCCTCACCTGGAGTCCTGTGTCCAATTCTGGGCTCCCCAGTACAAGAGAGACATGGCACTCCTGGAGAGAGTCCAGCGGAGGGCTACAAAGATGATGAGGGGACTGGAGCATCTCTCCTGTGAAGAAAGGCTGTGAGAGCTGGGCCTGTTCAGGCTGGAGAAGAGAAGATTGAGAGGCGATCTCATCAATGTGTACAAGTATCTGAAGGGGGGGTGACGAGAGGATGAGGCCAGTCTCTTCTCCGTGGTGCCCAGCAACAGGACAAGAGGCAACGGGCACAAACTGAACCACAGGCAGTTCCGTCTGAACCTGAGGAAAAACTTCTTTCCTGTGAGGGGGACAGAGCCCTGGAACAGGTTGCCCAGAGAGGTAGTGGAGTCTCCTTCCCTGGAGATATTCAAAACCCGACTGGACATGATCCTCTGCAATGTGTTCTAGAGGACCCCGCTTGAGCAGGGGGGTTGGACTAGATGATCTCCAGAGCTCCCTTCCAACCTTGGCCATTCTGTGATTCTGTGTTTCCAGACCCATAAGGTAACCGACCTTCTGCAAGACCAGTAACGTTATGAACTAACATTTCTCCTATAAAACTACAACAGGAGAACCTTTGATTTAGAGAGAAGCAAGAGTAAGAGGGCACAGTAATAAAACCAAAACACTGAGGCACTGATACCACTTTTATGTACAACACAGGGCACCTCCAAGATACACTAGGCCTACAGGGTCTTGGAACGTCATACTCGATTGGGGCACCCGGGAAAGTAGCCGCGGGATCTCAGCCCGAGGTGGGCGCACAGTGCCATTAAGCTGCTCTGTGCATGCCCCGGGACACAAGCGCTGTGCTTGGCTAGCAGACCTACAGAAATCAGGCATTACCAGGATTTGACCCGATCACAGTGTTTAGTTTAGACATCTAAACGTGACGGTTAGAAGCCTAAATTCCCCTTGGGGATCGACCCTTCCCTCCCCATAAAACAGAGGACACGGTGGCCTCTGCTCAGATGCCTCCCAGCCCCTGGGAGCAGGCTACAAAAAGCAGCAGCTCCAGGTTAGACAGCTTGAAAGAAATATTATTCAGAATTAATGATTTTCTTTACATATAGGCATTAATCACATAACATCAACCATAGCTGAAGTAGCATAACAGTACTACATAGTAAATACCTCATTTAAAAGCATATAGAGGGAATTCTAGGAGTACCACATACCCTGCAAAATACACTGAACACAGCTCCCCACCTCCCCGCACTAAGCATTACTTTAATTTCACATGTGACACAAAGAACACTGAACAAAAGACTACAAAAGAAAATACCTAGGAAACAAAGAGGCTTTTCTTAATGGAAAAACCGAAGTGCTGAAAGAATATATCTGGGCATAATATAAAATATGGTATCTATGTAACACAAGCTATTGTATGCAACTGTCACAGCTGAACAGTCCGGAGGGCATATGAAACAAAAAACTGCCAGTAAATAGACAGTAATCGCGGAAAGTCTATTCTATACTGAAATCATATTGCGAAACACATAAGAATAAGTCTTAACAAGAGCTTTCAGTATACATTTGCAGTCCCTAAAAATGCAGTGAGAGCAAACCTGTTAGCTTTATGTGAAAACAGAGAATATTTCCACTTCAAAGTTGTTAAGAAAGGAGATACAGGGACATACGACACCATAAAGTTCAATACAGAACGTGCACAGAAACACACGAAGACTTAAAAATCTTTAGCCCTTAGATGTGATGGCTCATGAAATGGATTTTGAAAGTAAAGTGGAAAGGTACCAAATATTTATTTGCTATTAAGATACCTTATTTCTGATGGTATCCCACAAATTTCAGTTAAAAAGAGAAACCCGCCATAAGTTAAAACCATTTTCCTGATGACAGAAGAGATGCAATACTGCACATCAGCTATAAATAGGAACTTTGTCACTTTGAGTGTTCAGAAATTGAATAACAACTAGTTAAGTAAAGCAAAATTTGAATTTTTTTTGACATATGGTACACATTGAGAGCCTGTGTTACAATGTAATAAGTAACTCATGTTCTTCATTCTCTAGTTAATTCAGTGTTGGCGTTTAAACAAGAGAGGCCAACACAAGTATGATATAGGTTCAGATTAAAACCTAAGAAGTTCCAGAGTGTTCCTTGTAATAATGACGAATAACTTCCAAATGGCCAACATTGAAAATTAGGTAACTAGAAATCCACCTTGGCGCAGGACTGCTAGAGTTGGGAGGACTAAACAACTCGCGATAAATAAAGCAGTAGTTAGGAAAAGCAATTAAGAGTGCACTTTTTGCACCTATTCAAGAAAGCCCTGAAAGCTATACTTGAGTACCTCCCTGAGATGGAGATTAGGGATTCAGGAACATGACAGATCTTCTGGTGTTTCATTAGTCTGTATACAAAAGGAAAATCCAATTGTGCAAAATAGGTTCTTCACATTCAGGCAAAACCCCAAATCTGATCTATTTTCTGAATACCTACTATTGTAGTCCACTTTCTGGTTTGAATCCCAATATTGAGACAAAACTCAGTAAAAAGGATCAAGTTAGACAGTTAGATGTAATACATTTTTTTAAAACTAATTTGAAAATATCCTAGCAATCCTCCCTATAAGAAAATGAACAAAAGGGTTATTTAAAATTGTAATTTGAGGACAATTTATTTCAATGCATTCAAATAATAAACCTCAAAGGTATTTAGAGGGATGTATCGTCAACTTACACTCTACCAAAGTAAATGATATTCAGCCAATTTACAGAATATAACAGGCTACCCCATAAGTTCGTTTCTGAAAAGTTAGTAGAAAATATGTTATCTTACAGGATTTTCCCATAAAGAAACTTACAAGGGCTGCTAAAATCACCTATAAGTTTTCCCACAATAAATATCAAAGCTGAAGTTTCAACCTTTTTTCCATCTTGCTCAGATAGTAAATAGCTTAGAATTAAACAATGTTAAATTCTAAGAGAGGATATTAAGACTCCTCTCATGTTCTCCGCAAGCGGAGTGACAAAGCAAGGTAAGGTGTGCGAAACAACACGGTTAGACAGTGACAGGCTAAGGAAAGGATGAAAAAATTATATTGTCCTGTTTGCTATGGGTGGAGAAATAGGGAATTTGGGAAAAGGTCACTTATCTTCTGGGAAAGTCCTAGAGCTGCTGATAGTTCTGGCTGGAGAATTTTTATGGCAGAAGCCGTGTAAAGAGGGAGATTATAATCAAGAGTCATCAGACCAGAGGGGAAAGGACAGGCAGCATATTTCAGATTCCAAGTTTACTTAACTCAGTATGCGGCTACTTCATAAACAAGAACGACATAAGTTAAATGAACTGCAGTACGTGGAATTAAAAGAATAAAGGGCTTACGTTTGGTCCAGGGGAGGCAAATCACACTAGTATGTTGGAAGCACGTTATAGAGAGCACCAATGAAAGTTCAGCAATTCTTACCTTTAATATAAATATCTATTCCTGTTTTGCTTATACTGCATTTCAAACCAGGAACTGATATAAACTGGCACGACCGCCCTGGTAATTTGTTCCCCCTCCTCCTCAACATACATCACACCAGTGCCGAGGAGCTAACTCGACACACAAGGGGATCACTTTTCCATGGCTAAAACGAGTTCACATCACTTAGTATTTGCTCCCTCCCACCGAAACAGGTCACAGGGAGGATCTAGAGAGAACAGGAACATACTACCCTTCTGCAGCGATCACTCCTCTCAGATTTGCCTCCCGACAAAAACATAATGAATCTGTATTAATATTATTATACAAAAATTCTTATGTGGAAATTCTCTCTTACATCATATCTAATCTGCAAGAGGAAAAATTTAATTCCCCCTTTTTCCACTGGTGTTTTGAGGTCTGGCTAGTACATGTACCTTTCAGGAAAAATAACAAATAAAGCAACGTGCTTCTCACTCCATCTCTCATTTTGCCATGGATTAAAATTTGTCAGGAGAATTGCCTTTTGAAGTAGTCATTGCCGGTGTCTGGCAAGAGGTTATAAAATCGCTCCTTCTGTCGCATCGCACCAAGGACATCAACGGGAGTTTTACTACTGACTGCTGAGGCAACAGGACTGGGGTATAAATAACGGCTGGAGGGAAAGAATGGGATTTTCCCCAAGCAGCATTGCCCAAACTCTTCCTCCACCGAGAAGGGTTGTGCTAATGCCACTTGTTGCCAAAGTTGCCCATAACCAATACGCCAAAACTCCTCCTTCGCCTGCTCCCGCTCTCCGACCAAAGGTTCGGCTGTAAATGACCCACCTCGCCTGCACATAAAATCATCTGTTTGCACATCTTCACCAGTGTCTGAAGATCAAACCTACTAGCATGTCGGAAGATAGCCGATAAAATAGTTAACGCCTTGGACGCTTCCCTAAAGCGGAAGACGGACGTAAAAACTTTTCCCGTTCACTAAAGGAATGTGATAAATAGTATCAGAAAAGAAAAGGAGTCCAGTCTTAAATACTCAAAAACTAACAGGCGGGGGAATTTGTATAAATAGTCATAGCTCAGTTGAAGTCAATGGACCTGTGACAATTTACACTCACTAGGGATATGGCCCATGACTTCTGCTACCAGATGCTCACTGAGTGCAACAGCAGTCCCAAAAAAGAAAGAATACCTTACAGCTAACACAGGATTTGGATAAACATTAACAAATAGCATTTGTTTTGCTGCTTTTTATTTGAAATTAAAAAAAAAACACTTCAGAGAACCCCTAAAAAAGTTACTTACAGTAACATTTACTGAACAGAGCATTTATTTCTGAATTTCATTTGAGTATTTATCTGCTTCTTCCTGAAAAAAACATTGTTAAGCGAAACTCCATATTTGATGTCTAAAATTAACAGTAAATAGCAATTGGTCTTTATTCTGCTGCTTAAAGCAGGAGGCATGATGCATTTTTTAATTTTAATCATGGTATTTGAGACATCATTTTAACCCTGGTAACAGATAAAGCAATTTATTGAGTTGTCATTAGTAAAAACACAACTGCAACTTGGTGTTTATGACAAGCTAGAGAAAAGTAAGTTGTTTGACAAACAGCAACGCGCAACCAAGAACCTTATTTTTAGCCTGTTGCCTGATTTCCGTAGCTGATTATAACAGCAGGGCTTTTGAACACAAAAGTCAGATCCCAAAGTCTGTTTTCAAAACATTGTCCAACTAATGCTCTGGGCGTATAGTCAGACATTTTCATGAAAGGAGGATGCCTGTAATGCAAGGTATGTAAAAGGTATTTAAATTCAAGCATACACCTGCAGTGAACCACGAAGCGGACTGCTCTACTCAATAGGCCTGAAGCAGGTGTTGGCACTCCTTGCCCATCCACGTCCTTGATAGAGCATACCACGGTCAACCTTTTAAGTGGATAAAATCCACTGAAAATGGCATTGCCTTCATTTCTTTCACAGAATCATCCTGCATCAGCCCTGTGCCAGAGTTATTACCCTCATTACAGTTACCTGGGTAAAATAACAGCAGCAGCCCTACAGAAATATAAGTTACTAAGTGCTTTTCTACCACTTAGCCACTATCGTGTTACTCAGTGAGCAGTGTAAAGTCTGGCTTTGGATATATCCATTTAACTGCATCATTCATATACAATGAAGATGGTGTTAGCAGATAGAAGACAAGGAATTTTGTCGTTTGAAATGGAGATTATGCAACGTGAAGATGAAAGCAGCACAACTGAACTAGGGCATTTACTTCCTACATTTCTGCAAGGAACAGAGCAATAATCTCTGGAGGAATTACCAGCCATTCCTCTTACAAATTCCTCTGGCTACCACACGTAACTTCAAACAGACGATCGAATGTTACTTCTGTCTGCAAACTATCTCTTCTGATTTACTGAAATGGCATTTCTCTAACTTCTCCCTCTGTTGCACTGGTGCAAACATGCTGGGATGAAATCTTGAAATCCGATGAGCAGGCTCAAGGAAGCTTGTGAGCCAGCTTTGTTAAATATTAGCTATTTTTCACAGACACATCCTTGTCACAATCGGGGTCACCGAATAACTAAATATCAGAGAGCTAATTTCAGCATATGGAAGTGCAGGGCTGACCTTGTCACGCTCCAGCCTCTGGCTCACCAGTGGTAGTAGTATGAGTCCTCCTCCTCACCTTCACCCGCCTTCCCCCTTGCTTTTATTCTTTTTTTTTTTAAAGGCTACAGCAAATTTTCCCTCTCCATGTGTTAGGATTCTCTAATAAATCCCCTCCCTCTGGCACCTCTAAGGAAGAACAGCAGCCCAATAAGCCTTCTAGGGAACGGCTGATAAGCAGCTCTCTATTTCTCCCACTGCGGGAAGAAAGCAAAATTCTTTGTCAGGTAGGAGGTAGATGGATCAAAGGGAAAAGAAGGCATGGTCAGACATAGCCAGTTTTTCAAATTCAACAAGAACGAGGTTACTAGGAAGACAGGAATATCAAAGCAAAACAAAACAAATCCTATGGAAGTACCCCATGTTTCTCCACTTCCGAGTTTTTCTTGAATGATGGAAAATAAAGCAGTTTTCTGTGAAGTGCTTTCTAGCTCTTTATCAGAGGCCAGAGGGTCCAAACATTTTTGCACAAAATGCTTAAGAGCCGTATTTAAAATTGTTTCGTAATTTAAAATGTTATAACTGACTGTAGCACTAAAAAGGTGTTCCCCTCTGAAAGTATTTGAGTAAATGCAAAAATGACAGAAACCATGTCAGTATGATTTTTTCTTCCTTTTTTTTTTAATATAAAAACTAAAAAAGGTGGCTTTGCTATTTCAGAGATTATGTCTGCTAGCATAGGGCTCTTTGTAACACAGCCAAAATTTATCATAGCATCAGCGAAGTTCAAGCTTCTATAGTTATATGTACATGGAAGTGCTCATCTTCAAAGTCCTTCCCAGAACATTTTTATCAAAACCATAAACTATTTACAGTCATAAAATCTTAAAATGTTGGCTTCACAGAAATTTTTCCAGTCTTAAGAAAAATTTAGCATATTCCACTTATCAGAAAATCCCAGGGTAAATGACCTTAAAACATCTAAGCAACAATATGAAGTATCCCAGCAACTTGCTACCTCCTCTGCTATTTAATATGCATATAGTATGAATTCCTGAATACATATCAATGTTGCAGAGTTACGGCTTCTGATTACTTCCTAACATTAGAGGCTTCGTCACAGTTGCTGTTAACTTTGTAGAATTTATTTGAGCTGAAATTTTCTACAGTCCTAAGCTAACTTATTTTTAAATTCAAAAAAATGATTCAGACATTTCAAAAAACGAGGCCAGACAAAATTACCACCTCGCTCTTTAAGAAGAAAAGAAAAACCCTAAAAATACCACAAAGTAAAGCAAATCCACCACTACGAACACCAGCAGCCACTTGGGTGTGATGCTGCAGCGTGCCCTTGCTATTGAGTAGACATCCAAGACTTGTTGGGAGGTGATTTTTGCTGGTGCCATGATATACTATCCAGAGTTGTCCAACCTTTAAGCCATTTCCGTCCTCATATGGTCAGTTCAGGCCCATGACAACGTAGCTGATATGTTCTCCAAAGATCCAATGTACAGCAAGCTTTGCAGATACGTTGGGGAAAATAACACTGTTTAGCACCCACATCAGGGCTAGCACCTAAGGTTAAACGTGGTGCTGGGAGGAGGCTGAGCGCCTGGGGGGAACGGGGTCATGCAAACAGGAGGACCAGGCCAGATGGCAAAGCACAGAAGAGGTTACACTCAGAGGTCCCCCAGAACCTGGACCAAGACATAATCTTTCTAGGTCTCACTGCTCCTTTCTGACAGCAAACGAGCAGATGTGCATCTCCTCTGTAGGGCTGGTCTCTACCGGAGGCAGTAGCCTGTTATTAGGGCTCTCCGCATGCTGGGTGGCTCCAGTGACAAGGTTTGGGTGGTGCAACAGAGGAATCCAGCCCTCACAAAGTAAGGGTGTCACACCAAATTGGATTGTTATTTTTTTCCAAATTAGGCAGATTAGGTTTTTTCCTGCACAGGAAATTCTATGCCTGTTTCAATCAAAGCCTCCGGAGTTCTCAAGAAGTAGAAATAAAAACATACTCTGCTACTGCCAGCCACTGCTTACCCTCTGGGTAGAAACAGGCAATGTGTGGCTGCAACGGCCGAGCAGGGGCCAGGGCTCCTTTGCTGGGGTTTGTGGCACAGCGCCCCAAGGCACCCCAGACTGCTGGTGGTCCTCTGCACTCATCCAATGCTCACGTAATCCCAAACGATTACTTCCCCTTACTTCCCTTCCTTTTGACTTGAAAGCCCCTTATTGAGTGTTTAACACATCTTTTTTCTAAAGGCTCTTCTTTTTCCTTCTTCCTTTGCAGAATTAATTAGTTCTTCATTATTGCCACACTACTATTAGTGCCACATATTTGCCACATTATTATTAGTGCCAAATTTATGTTCCCTTTTTTTCCTCTAAACATTCCTACAATATAATAATGGATATGCCATTGTATCTCAGGCAAAGCAAAATAGCTCACATCACTGAAAATCACAGCTATAATTTACTTTCAGTTGACACACACGCGATGCTACACAAATATTATTAGCTTGATAGGTACTAAGTAGCAATTGTACCAGCATGGCAACTCCATAAATTAATCTAATCACGCTTAAAGTTAATAACCTCTTCATTAATCTAAACAAATACTTAGGAAGCGCAATTAAGAAATCGAATGCTGCTCCTAGGTTTAGCATGTCAGCATTTAGTTCCTAATGCTTGAAAACCAGGATGCTGTGTACGCCGATATCTCTCCCAGGGCAAGGGTGGATTAAAATGTACAGAGATCACCCATTGCACAATCTTGCTGGAGTGCCCCAGGCGTGAAACTATTGAGTCTATAATAAGCTTTTGCTTCTCTCTCTCCTCAAACCAACGGTGAAAGAAAAAAAAAAAAAAACGCAGTAAAACTTCATAACCCGCTGAGACTGTCTTTGCCACGTAAATTTAGCAAACACGTAATGAACACGCTACCTTGCAGATACCAACAGTAAAAGGGGACTTATCACACCCCTTCCGAACCTCAGAGTCATAAAGCAGCTCCGGTACCTGAACTTCACTAAGGCAGAATATGCCCAGGAATGCTTTTGACCTCAATTTCAGATTCCTGAGCGACTCAGACTCAGCAGATCCGACAGTTACGAATATGTATTTAGGTAATGTAATAAACTGCAATCTGTTACAGGAGAAAATAGAAAGATGCCTGTGCTGCTCTTGTTGAAAGAATACAGGATTTGTTCCTACGAGAAACAGTATTTTCTTATGCTGCTCACCGCTGAGACAGCCTCACTTATTTTTTGGGATGCTTGTGGAAGTAACATCATGTGTGTTTCTTTTAGTCCTCTGCTCACTGTTTTACAACCCTAAACGACTTTATTGGCAGTAGGTGGGCTAAAAACTGGAGCTTAAAGCTCATTCTGCAGGACTGAGTCAGATGAAAATACCAGGACTGTATGCGGGCCACCCTGTCGAGACTTCCGCGTCCCACCGCACTAAAGCGGGACTGATTTTCCGACTTGAAGGAAAGTATGGGGGGAAGAATTCTTTCCGGCTTGCGAACTGAATTTTTGGAAAATCTTCTGAGAAGCAGTGTGTGCGTGCGTGTGGGGGGTGCGTGCAAGGTGGGCACGCGCCTGTGCGCGTAGGTGTAAACCCAAAACTTGTGCTGTACACCAAATATTTCCATAATAAAATTAGGGCTCCCGTGTGAATTAACCCTTTGCCTCTTTCACATTATTCTCAGGTTTAACAAAATGACTTGTGAACGATATTTTTGCAGAACGTGAGGGAGTTTGCTGATGGGACGTGCTTCTTGCTACTTTATTTTTAGAGCTATATTACCTCAAACACCTCAAATTTTAGCCTTAAAAGAGCAGTATCAATTTAAAAGAACAGATTTCCTTACTACCTTTTTTACTTTTCTCTTTCACCTTTTTTTACATCCTACCTTCTATCACTCTTCATGCTATTTAGTTTTGAAGGGAAATATTTAAATTTAAAGTTTGTACAATTTGTTTCACCTTTTCTCAGGCACAGTAAATTAGCTGCCTTTATATTTTCTGCGATTCTTTCAAGCTGAAGCGGAGAAGAGTCATACCAAAGTAAGGAAAAATTAACCATAAAGCCATAAAAATTGAAAGGAAGATTTGTGACACAGTTTTACAACACTAACTCATTTTTTCGAATTACCCGGTTTTCACTAGGGTGGCGCTCCTTTACCTTTGTGCCTAACTAAATATTCACCCTTTCGTTGCATGTACTTAACGGCTATTCAGCATCCTAAGGCACTCTAATTAAACTCAATGTGGCATCAAATGATGACAGGAAGTCACAGGGACATATAACTGTCCTTTTGTAGGACATACAATAAACACTTTGAAAACCGTTTCAGCTACTGAACGAAGAAAGGAGGGGGAGGGAGAGAGGGAGGAAGTAAAATGAAAACAAACTAAAGATCGCTGCTACATCAGGGATGTCCAACAGCTGCACTAGCTACTTGCCAAAAGCCCAAGGGCCATTACTATTCTGAATATCAATTTACATATATCCTTAAAAGGAACAACAAATGCCCCATTTTGCTTGTAGCTTCCCTGGTGGATTAATACAAATTGTTTCCCTGAGCTGCCCAAACAGAAGCACCTGCTGCTGATCAGCTAGCTTGTGTTCACTGGAGGAGAGCATGGTGGGGTCACTTTTTCACAAAGTCAGAGCCGCGTTTGGCTCTCGGCCCTACGTGGCACATCTCAGAGTTACACCTTACGCCTTGACCGATCCGATAGCCTGCCGGCTCTGAAAAACCAAGGCACTGCTCTGCAAAGGAGGCAGGAGGCTCTTCCAGGAGCTGCGCCTAGGTCCTCCCTGACAGAAACCATCAACTTTCTTTAATATCCATCCACAAGCTAAATTTCTAAATTTTGGAAAGCAGAACTTCCAGGAGAGAAAAACAGTCTTGTGCTTTGGTGCGCTGCCTGCTGTAGCCACATATAAAAAGGCAAAGCTGCAAGCCCTACGAATATTCATTAGACACTACCCAGTCCATTAAATAGTACCTTGGTGGCACTGCTTATCGCAAGTGGGAAGGTACTGCCTCACATTTAACCCTATATTAACTTAACAGTAATATTATACAGAAGTGTAACTGATGGCCTATGCTGTTTGGAAACCTTGTCGCAGCAGTAGGAGTCCCATAAGGCTGGTTTCTTGGCTTTGGAGCCAGGTAACGCAGTGTAAAGCAGCTGTATTACACCTTAAGAAGCTGGGGCATTTGACTTACAGAGTAGCACAGAGAAGGTAAAGCCTTCCTGGAGGTCTATTTTTAATCATCTTTTACACGCATGTTTAGCACCCCTTTGTTTTTTGGATGTCTGGACAATATGGATTAGGGAGCATGACAGACTACAACAACCTTTTCCCAATATTCCCCACTGGTTTCCTTCCTTTGTTCTCTCATTCCTGTAAAAGAAAGAAAAAGACTACCACTTGCAACAGCATTGCCAGGTAACAAGCTGCAGGAATACACACACTTGCACCTACTCCAAGATGCTAAGCATGTTCGTTGAAATATACACCTGGAACTTAAATTAGTCACTTTTTAAAGCCTACGCTTAATTTTCTAACATTAAATAACATAAAGTTTGCTAGATCCTTTATCATTTATTCATTAAAGACTAGACAAGATTTAAGTGGAAGATCAACGTTAAGAAATAGGGTAATGTGGGAAGAGGCCACAATCTAGCACTGTGCAAAGCAACCCAAATCAGTACTTCCCCTGCTCTTTAATTCTACCTTAAACTACACATATTCTAGGTTTTCCTGAGCAAAATTAAATTATTCCCACAAAAGGAAGTTAGGGAAAATCTTCTCTGTTGGTTTCCATAATAAGACATAGGTCTCAGCTTCTCCTGAGTGTGCTCTGGTGGTTCTGGACAGACAAAATTTTCAATAACATATATTATTTGTCAGACAGTACATGCATCAGCCCTACTAGGCTGGGTGATACACAGCCACAGTAAAAAACAATCACTGTACTCAAAATAGGTAAGGTAGAAAAGGAGTATGAAAAATGAGGTGCTGTGGCTGGTTCAGTGCAGCAGCATGGAAGCCTTGGTTTCGGTTCCCTCCTTCCTCTCCAAATTCCCCGTCTCAGCCTGAACGACTTGTCAAAGGACATTAAAAGTGATGGGCCCAGAAGCAGCTCTGAGATTTTGGATATCTGTGTTTTGATAGGAGCCCCAGTCCCACACCGGGCTCAAATCCAGCCGCCCTCCATCCTCATGCCTTGCTGGGGGAAAAGAAAAAGGGGAGGAGGGAAGTTCACAAAACCGAGGCACACAGGCTAGAAGGGAATTGCAGCATGTTCCAGCCAGATCCCAAATTGGATTGTCAGGGAGCCAGGAAATCTGCCAAGGCAAACACATCCTGCTTAATGTAGGATCCAGCCTTGGATAACCTGTGCCTCAGTTCCTCATTCATAAAACAGGAAGAATATTCCCTGCTTTACAGAGAGAGAAGGTACGTTAAACATTTTGAAACGATCTGGTCCCACGATAATGGAAGGCAAAGCGATTCCTAAGACTGGCCATCTCCATTTTATGTAAAAAAAAAAAAAAACCAGAGACACAAAGGTTGAACAGCTTGCCACGATCACACATGGAGACAGGGGCATAGCCAGAAATTGAATCCGGATCTCTAAAATCACAGTCCAGCACTTTAATCACAAAATACTACTACTTCCTTGAATAAAGTCGGAAACCAGAATACAAAGTATGCATTTATTCTATAACTTCAAAATGTTACCATAAATATCTTAGAAAAAAAATATATCCACTTCAGATATGCTCATCTCAGCCGAGAGTACAGCTTGATGAAACAAAAGGCGTGCATGTCGTTCTGCAGGAGCGCCACCTTTGAACACCTGCTCCTTATGGGTCTGAATAGAAAAAAGGAACTTCTGAATTGGTATAACTTTGCTGTATTTCGTATAAAATATTTGTTTACGTGAATTTCAAGAAAAACTTGTACAACACTGAAAACGTTATTATCAGTGGCTGAACTGGATTGAAAATAGAGGTGAGAATTTATACCACCCCAGGAGAGGGAGAAGGTAAGAGCTGTGCTGCTGGCTGAAGGCAAGGAAAGTATTCTTCCTTTTTAACACAATGTTGGGTACCTTCACCTTGCCAGCCAGATCCAGCTTACAAAAACATTTTAAAGTTCCCTCACAGTTACTGCCTTTTCCCTGGAAGCCCCTCAGACATGAGCGGAGAGGTGGCTTTGGGGTGAAGCGCTCAGATGACTCACTTCCTCTTGCTTCCTCTTCCCAAGGGCCCTGTTGCCTCTTTCCCATCTTATAATTACATGGACATTTGTCACACGAAAACATACTTGTCCCCATCATACGGCTGTAGGAGCACCTGTCATGTCATGTGGAAGGCCCCCACTGGGCTCAAAGGAGAGGTGCACTTTGGCTATGTGATGGGAGTGAGGGGCAATACAGGCCCGTAGGGACTACATTGCCTACCCCAGCCTACAGGTTCCTCACCAGCATTTTAACTCTGAGGTGCTACTATAGTTTTAAAGACAGTCTACTTTGTTTGAAAGAACTGTTTTTCCTTCAACACTTTTATTCAATGGACTGAATTTTTAAATTGTTGCTGTTGCCCCAAACTACCTGAATGAACCAAGGGATGGGAGAATGCAGATTGGTGCTGGATGGCTGGTACAGCAGAAATCCCTACCTACAGCAGCAGTGACTTCTGCCATGACTAGAGTGTTTCTTCCCACCTGTTTCTCCTGCTAAGGATTCAGCATATAGGCATTAGCGACTCAGCTCAGAACAGGTACGAGTCAGGGTTTGATAAGACAGGGATTTCTCATAGTTCATTCACACAGTTTCTCAGACAGCCGGGTTCCCCTCCTCAGGGCTCTGGAGGAAGATGTTCACCTCCCAGCATCCGCCCTGAGAAGATGGCAGAAAGGTCCATCAGGGAAAATGGACAGCACTGTAACAGAGCAGCTTCTCTTCAGCTGCGCTTTGCAAGGGCTTAAGTTATAACTACTTCTTTTGTCTTTGCTGTGCCCGCCTCACTTCTCCTAAAGCCTCATCAGATTTTCCAGAAGCCCTGGGGCCAGCAAACATTTAGATATCTTCCACCTCAAGTCCTCTTCAAGGTGGCCCCATTACAGGGACAGAGCCTTAATGAGAACGCCAGCCACAGCTTCAAGTCAGGAAGCTGCACAAGGGGTGAGATCCGATCTTACAGTAAAATTCAAGAGAAAAATGAGCTAGAGTAGGGGACACCTACCTCGTCTTTTAGAATAAAATCATCTTGTAAGAACAGGACATAAAGACATCCTCCACCTAGCGCACCCCAGTTTAAAACCCGGTATTTGGTTTTAAATTTCTATCTTAACATTTGCATGGAAATGTCTCAACTTCATTATCTGAAAGTCAGGGCCTTTTTGTGCACTGGCAAGTCTGACTGCATAACGTGGCATTTGATCTATGGCAATCCTTAATTGTTATATGATTTCTAGAAACCCACAGCAGAGCACATGGCTCACATAAAAATGCCTTGCGAGATGGTATCTACATAGGCAAAGGTTTCTTATCCCTTAATAATTCATTAGGCGTAGTTTAAAGCTAAGATACAATGGTTTTAGGTTTCAGTGCTTCCACCGAAGCATATCTTTCGGGAAGCATTAATGCCAAGAGAAACGGCACCCGGGTGGTTCAACGCGCGGCTGTGCCGGGCGGGCGGCAGAGAGAAAGAGCCCTTTGTTCCCACCCGCTCCTTGGGCTCTCCGCTCTTGCTAGCCGTTAGCAATTTCGGCCCACTTTTCCCCCTTTCCTCTTCCCTAGCTTACAATTCAACCTGCACTATTTAACACAAAATATTCAGTAAAAAACCCTAATCAGGTCCTTAAACCAAACCAAACCAGCGCAACTAAATCACGGCATTTTAGATAAAAGATTAGGTGGGAGGAGCAGAGGAAGATGGGAACAACTGTGAGGCATGAAAAGAGTAAAAATGAAACAAAGAGTATCAGAAGGAAGGATAGGAATTTGGGAAAGGCAGACAAAGCCTGGATAAGTAGGAAGAAACAAGAAAATCGAAACACGAGCAGGGATAAAATGAGGCAGAAACCCTCGAAAACTTGATATGTTAAACCCCTGAAGACTCCTCCCTAGAACGCAGAGCTGAACCTGTTTTCCTCAAGTTTCAGCTTTCCTTTCAGTCTCTCCTAGCGAGGATATTCTCCGCTTCACCTTTTAATAGCAGTTCCAAAAAGATTATGACACAGCTTTCCGCTGCTTCCAGTTACACTGCTGATAAAATTGGTACAGCACAGTTTTAGAGGTGTAATGATCCCAAATTAGCTTCGGGCCCAAAAGACACGTCCAGTATTTTTTCCACATAGGAATTTGATTGGGTTTTTTGCACTTCTTTCTTTCTTTTTTTTTTTTTAAACCTGTCTTTCAAAACCACTAAAGGTTGCTTTGTCAAGCAGTCAAAAGCTAGGAAAAGTCAGAAGTAAAGACAGCTCTGAAACTTTAATTCACTTCCCTTTTTTATGTGTATGTAATAAAGAAATTAAGTCAATACCTTTTTTTTTTTATTTTATCAATTTGCATTTTTCTTTTTTTGCTTACATCGATATTCATATATATTAACAAAGTCATCCTCGGGGCAGCAGAAAAGGTTGGGAAATATCAAATATGAGGGAAACCAATAGAAAGATGGTGACTTCTTCGCTTAACAGCATGGAGTGAATCAATGTAAAAACTGGGACTAGATTTGCCAGCTCCTCCCCTTGTGCTCACAGCTCACTACTCTTCAACTGCATTCGAAGGCTGTGCGCTTTGAATTGCTGTCAAGTGCTTCACCGTGCATATTTTAGTTTCCTGCCTCTTGTACCAGTCCCCACTTTCTGACCTTGTAAAAGATCAGATAGCTTCCTGATAGCTAACTGTTTTTGCAGAGCAGGTGCGTAACAGTTTTCCAAAGTGAAGTGCTGTAAGACCTTAAGTAGGATTTCAGCGGTTACAAAAATGATTACTTTTTCTGTAATCTGTCACACCAACAACTGTTTTTAATCCTCAATAGTTAGCAATCGATCTTAAGAAAAATATGGAAACCTATGAAAGCCTGACGATGTCAAAACCCTTTAAATTCATTGACATGTTCTGTGCATATAAAAATATAGGAACGTACACCACGTGATATTATTTTTATATACGTAAGACTAATACGTGGAGTACAGATAAGATGGACTGATTAGTGAACACCAGTCACCCACCTCACTGCAGTTACTTAAAGCGCTTAAGGTTTCAAAGCAGGTGAAATTTTCTGAGTAGGCCTTTTAAGAATATTCCTCGCTGGCCTAATTCTGTTCCCATTCAAGCCATTGGGAGTTCAGTGGTCACAAACACTGATCAATAGGCTATTTCTGAAAAACATCCCTGTGCCTTTACAAACTTGCTTTTTCTCTCATTTTTAATTCCTCCATCACCAACGCTGATTTTAAACAGTTAACACAGACGAGGTCCCAGACAGCATTCCTCATTCTGTTAATTGAGCCACTGCAGAATCCATCTCAAGAAATTATACAAGATACGGGAATTCAATCAATACTGACATGTAAAGCAACGATGATGAAACAGAACCGATCTATTTTCATCTTCATAACCGGATCAGTGCGTGAGCCCAGGCAACTAGCAAAAATCACCAAGTGGCCGCTAAAACAGCCAAAATTACACTAACAAATATAGGTTACCTGATCACTCGAAACCAGGATCCTAGTCTCATTTTATCTGACCTTCCAGTTACAATAATATGACATGGGTGAATTTTCAACCGCAGCAGCCGAAGCATTTGACCATTCATTTTCAACCACTCGTCCAGCTCCTACTTGCCCTGTAAACGATGACTGTTCAAACATGATGACTTTGTGGTATTTTGCTTCTCTAAAATATGAAATATGCAAGCAGAAGTTGCTCAAGAAATTTCGATCAAACCAAAACCCACTGTAACACAATGCTACCCTTGTCTGAGACGGCTTCGGCCATTCGGAGAGTTTTCCAATCAAATTAAATATTTTTAGCAAACACGCGGTGGTTGCAGGCAGTGTTTACTGTGTTTACAAATGAAATTCCTACGGAACAAAATTGGTCAGAGTTCATTAAGTAATCTCCAAAAAGTACTTACTGCAGGTTGTGATTCGGGCTGTTTGTTGGACCTGTAAACATAAAACAAATAAGCGTTGTTGACAGGTCTGACTCAAGGACGGCAGCATAAAAAAAAAAAGCCAAGAGCGACCGGAGGCAAACGGTGTCTCTTTAAGGAAGGGTTGCCTCAAGATGCAAACAAAAGCCTCTGGCTTCCTGCACATAATTACATATTGCTATTTTTGAAGCCACAAATAAAAATCACATGCATCTTCTGTCCTTTCAGTCAGCAATTTGAATGGACTTAATTTTTGTCAGAAAACGTCTCCTGCTATAAAAAATAGGCTTTTAAAAAGACAGTGTGTTATCCTGACAACATGCTGTCTCAACACATCGCTCACCTCGCACCAAGCCCTATTAAATCCACCTGAGCTTTACTATCAGAGTTTATGATATGGCAAGGGCATGCCCTTAGCCTTTGTCGTAACAGGAACCAGATACGGTGCCTCGCATTTAATGAATCACCACAAACTAAACTGGGGAGTTGACTAGTATTAATCATAAAATTAAAAGGAGTTTTTGGAAAGCGTTTCTCGCTTGTTTTCCCCACCACTTCAGAAACACTTACAAACCAAACGAACAAAAGCCTGGCTCCCGGCCTGAATGCCCGAGCCTCCAAAACGCGGTATCGGTACTTCTTGAACGGTGCGGTGCATCTTCAGCTATCGAATGGCAGAATAGGAAGGCAGGCTTCCCCCGGCAGCACGGACGTCCAAGGTTTCACGGGGACGCCACCCAGAAAACTGCTCCCCGTTCGCCTCCTGTTCAGTTTTTTCCAGGCCGAGGTCAGCAGCAGAATGAAAACCCCCAGCAATGAAACGTTACCTTGGTGTATTTTGTGCTGGCACTTCTTCATAATTTTTTTCTGAGCTATGTATTTACAGACCATTCCATCTGTATTTACTTTCTTTTATTACCAGTAAATGGGTATCGAGTTCAACCGAGAAGCCGCGTGCTGGGGGAGAGGCCCCTGGCAGTGGCTTTATTCCCTTCCTTTCACGCTGAGAATTTTTTTTTTTTTCCAAAAAACGCCAAATTCATTTCTCATTGTGCCCTTGTGAAAGCTAACACCCAGTCTATAAAGCAATCGGAGTAATTATAAAAGCCATGAACTCACCGAGCCTTACAAACAGGACCCCTGTTGCCGTTATGGTCTTCATCCCGTTGGAAGCCACACACTGATAGTACCCCGTGTCGGTGGTGTCGAGATCCTGGATTCGCAAACGCGAACCGTAATCTGTTTTTCTTATGATGATCCGTCTCGGCTCCTGAACCAGCGGGGCATCGTTTTTCAGCCATCTGACGTTTGGAAGGGGATTTCCTGCTACCTTGCAATGGAGGATTGCTGTTTGCCCCTGGACCACGGTGATGTTGTTTACCGGCTCCAAAAAGGTCAGGAAGTAACCTGAAAGGGTAAAAGGTCAGAAAAGATTAAACTTCAGCTGGGCTGTGATAAGGCACTGCCCAAAGGCACATTTTTATGAGCGGATCTTGGTTTCGGAAACCCTTTGAGTTTTCTTTCAAACATACACTGCGAAGAAATACAATTTGTTCTCCTAGCTCTAGAATAGCATCGCACTCCAATTTGTCTTTCATGATTGACATCAGGCTTACCTGCAGTCAGGTACGTACACACATCATGCAGTATAATAATATAAAGTATGAATTAATACCTTTACAATTCTACCTGCCTTCACGGGCACCTGTTCCTGAGTAACAGTGACTTCTTCCAGCCAGTTTGTAAGTATTTTGGGAAACAGTTTATGCCATCATAGAAAAACTCACTCTTGTTCTGTACAAAGAGTAATCCTAGTTGCAAGTAGAGTAGGATATCATTACAATTTTACCACTTAATCTTCCTGCACAGGCACGTGCTTGTCCTACAAATTACAAAAATTGCAAAAGGTGCTTTTAAATACTATTGATTTGCCTTGCCAGATATTCATCTGATGAGAGAACCTTAAAATGACCCTGATTTGGACAGGTTTGTCCTGCAAGTCAATTTTAAAGTTCATATACAAATTGACAGAAAGGATGTCTTAATTGCATAAGTAACTTGGGATACAGATGGTACTTTCAATCAATTATAGCCTGCCATATTTTACAGCAAGTGCCAAGACAATGCTAAATTGGACAAAGAAAGGACTGTATGGATATTGAGTAATCAGGTTTCACGGGTTTTAGTTTTACACATGGGAGCCAAAAGCTACTAATTTGTGAGCTGTAGAAAGCTAAAGGCTTGTCAAAAAACATGCATGCTGTATTGGTGATCTCAAGTGGTTAAAAAGGAATTATAAATGGAAGAACACCGTCAAAAACTCAGCAAGCAAAATTTTTTTTATCAGTTGCTGTTTTAAAATTTAATTTGGTGTTAGAAGCCTTGCAACTGACTCTCATCCAACGTCAAAAGCTTGAAAACATACAGTCCTATTGAAATAATAACGAGATAGTCAAAACAATTAAGAATAGCATCCAGCTGTCATGCTCATAGGTTTGCTTGGATGAATGTACACTAACTAGGCACAGAGCGTTAAGCATAGTTTACATTACTCTGCATTTTTATGTCAGCTGGATCCAAAAATGCAAAACGCTACCAAAACATTACAAGTGGTAAGGCTTTGATGCACGCCCACACGTGCCACTTCCCATCAGGTAGACTATTTGGCAGTTGTTTAACTAGGAAACAGCATTTTATTATGCTAGAGTCCAGCACCAGAAATGTAATGGTCAACTTTCTCAGTCTAATTGCTGAAATACTTGGAGAAAATTGATGCTCGGCTTTGATCTGTGCTTGACCTGACCATGAACATCAATTCCTCTGTAACGGCTAGGTACAGCACGGCAGAGCAAGTAGTAGAAGAAACATGAGAATACAGTGAACTGGGAAAATCCCATTTTGCTGGAAATTTGGGTCTTGCTGGGCACTACCCTGTTGTCTACAAGTGGCCTTTCAAAAGAAATCCTGCTTTGATGGACAACAGGGAAATATACTGCAGGCAAGGGTAAATTTAGTATGCACACAGAAAATGAAGTAAAAACAAAATACTTATAAAATAGCCATATGACATTGCAAATTTACAGGGAGAATATTTTGTTGTCCTCTTTTCTCATAAAAGAAATTAGTTTGCATGTAACTTCACCTCAGTTTTCCCTGCTGTTATCCTACACATCTTTAGTGGAATTTAAAACCTTTTGACAGAACACAAAAGACATTTATTTGTCAGAGACCTTCAACTCCGGGTAAAAGAAAAAAACGGAGAAAGAGTACCCCAATGTCTTCTGAAATGACATGCTTAGTTGTTGTGGTTTACAGTCACCTTTTACAGCCGCAGAATTAGAATTGGTAAGATGACATTCTTGTAGGTAACACAAAATCAGCAAATTACCTTGTTGTTACATGGAACAGAAATAATTTACTAAAGCTTATTTATTTAAGCTAATAATTTACATACATCAGCATTTCTATTAGAAAGCATGACCTGTCCTACCGCAAAGTGGAAAAGGAATTTCCTTAACTATTTCACCCATAACTCGTTATTTAAGGAAAAAAAAAAAAGAAAGAAAGAAACGCCCACTTTTTCATGATCTGTAGTTTATTCCCAAATGGCGCAGTCGAGGCATGGAGTAGGGCCAGGAAGAGAAGAGGAAGATAGCTGAAAATAGCTATTAAATTTACTTATCAGGACCAAGTAATGTCATTAATTCAAGATCAAACCCCATGTTAAGCCTCGGTGTTATTCCAATTAAACTAGAGTTACTGCAGGAAGTAATTTGGTCCACAGCTTTGAAGCAAACCAAAATATTTCAGATGAATTCATGAATCAGATCCTGTTAATAACTAGAATGAAACTCTTATCGCAGAAAGCAATGCCAAAGGTTTATGGCCAAATTCAGACCCAGTGTGATTAGATGCACTTCCCTTGGAGTCAGTGTAACTGAATCCATTTCCTGCAGGTCAGAATTTGGCTTCGGTTCATTACTTCTCCTGCCAATTTTTACAGGCATTTTCTGCAGTGTTTTAAATTACCCTGTTATTACAAATTGAGTAATAAATATTGCAACCCGCTGAACTTTGAAGCACTGGTGTTTTCTTCAAAGCTGGGCAGAGAAGTTCAGAAACGTTAGCGCGACGCGCTACCTATCCTCCGCCTGGGTCAATACCCCCAAGTGCCCCGGCTTTATTTGGGACTTTCATTTCCTCTTGGAGAAATGATACCCAAGTCTGGTGTTTATGTACTTACTAAATCTGAAGCAACTGCAGGACAGAGCGGCCAGCTATTTGTTAAGCTGCCCTGTTATTTGGAGTCCACTTTAGATAACCCATAATTGCAAATCTTTCAAACAAAGTGGAAAATTTAACCGACTGTATTCTTAAGAATGTTTTCCTTACTTAATTTCTGTGGTGCTAATGAGCAGTTACTTTTTATGATGTATGGCACACCACAAACACTGTGCGGATTCCAGTTTGATGCAATGATTTGGGGTAAGAACAAACTGGTTCCTACCCTGAATTGGGCACCTCAAGAATACCCAACAACACGCAAAGCAAACTTCTGCAATGAATCTCTCTCTCTCTCTCTCTCAATAAACATCCATTTGGCCAGACACGGAGGAGAATGAAATATTAAAGCGCTAAAACTTGTTTGAGAGAGTCCTGCGTTTTGTACCAAACAACTGGATTTTTTTTTTAAAACTGGCACAGATTTATTAGTCTGCTTTAATACAGACTTAACTAGGAAGCACAGAATAAATACTCTCTTTAAAATGGTTTGGGCTCACTCTGTTCCAACAGTATTACTAAACTTGTAAATGTCATATTACAAACAATTATACTGCCTTTGGGATACGGATATTCAAATAGATTTGTTTTCAATCTGAGAGTATAACAGGCAGCAGTATTCTCTGTCACGCAATAATTATTGTTATAGACTACTTTCAAGAGTGGCCTTTGTTCCACGGCTCCCTGAAGTAAGGGCAAACGCTTCCGTTGCCTTCAGTGGTCTTTGGCTTGGTCATCTGTAGGCTTGAAGTATTTCAAAGGGAAAAGCCCTCTGATGGATGTTTCTGCATTTGCTGCGGGCAGAGATGCTCTAAATTAAATTTCTCTTCTGTTATGGTTTCCAACATAGTTTACAACCGATCCTAACAGTTTGTTTTGCTTGAACAGAGTAAAGACCGTTCTGTCAAGATGTTATGAAAAGATAATACAACTTAATCTATATATTATGTTATAGTATGACACCCTAATGTACCCTAGGAATAAAAGTAGTTGAAGGAAATAACTGACATTGACGTTGGCAAAACTCTTTCATACTTTGAAGTGCCTTTGTTAGCTTGCCAATCCTTCATGTTTTCAAATGGAATAAATTTGATATAAATATATCAAACAGAATCCCACAGCAAATTCAGATTAAGAGGAAAGGACCATTTTGTGTGTTTTGGCAAGAATATGAAAGTAAACTTCTCCCACACGCGATAAGAACGTCAAATTATTGTCATACGCTCAAGTACAGGTATTAGGCTAAAAATATGAAGGACGCAACTATCACTTTGTCCCCACACGCATATTATTTTTCTTAGTTTTATTTATATTATTCTGGCACTTAGAAGGCCAAGTTATAAGCTCAAACCGTCTGTGCTAAGCATAGCATAAACACAACACAAAATGATTGTTCTTGTTCCTGTTATTTTAAGATCTTAGCTGTGATTTACAAGTTGGATCTGTCCTCTAAAAAAAAAATTCTTTTTTAATCTCGTCAGCTACTTTGAATCAAATTAATTCTGGTTTATCTGATTTTGCTTTGAGTTTTGATTTCTAGTCTTCTTTTTGTTCCTTTTTGCCATTACTGATTTTAAAAATAAATATGTATTAGTGATTTTCAAAACAGCTTGAAGATAATCTCCTTGAATATGTTCATAGAATTTATTAAAAACTTGTAATTCTCTTTATCTGGGAACTTCTAAATCATTCATGACTATTAGCGTCTCATGAGGTGGGAAAATATCATCAACCTTATTTTCCAAAAGTGGAAATTAAAGCAAGAACTGCTTCTGTGACTTGCCAAATTTACACATAGACTAAGTGGTAAATTTGTAGGACACCGTTCCAAGTTACATGTCTTCCCACGTTCCTGCCCAGCTACAGGAATGAGACAATTGTGCCTTTTTGTGGAAGAGTTGATTCCCTTTTCTTCCTGCACCACATAAGGGAAACAAACATACGAAATGTCTAATTTTTGAGAAAGGGATGGAAAATTTGAGTCTAAAATTGCTGGATGCTTGAAAATACAATCTCTTCTGAGGAAGCAATAATAATAATTACACTTGTATTTTATCATCTTTTAAGAGCACATCTTTCTAGATAAGAAGTATATCTATTTAAATAATTTAATCCAAAAAAATCCATAAACCCCTCTGTTCAAGATTACAGAACATATCACAGCTTGCAACACTGTTAGCTTTAAATGTTAAAAATTTTAAACTCAGCTGCTTAAAAAGAAGGAAATACTTTTCGTCTGCATAACTGCATAAAATCCGGAGCATTTTTAGAATCATCTGTCAAAACTTTCCAAGTATTTTGATACAACGTTCAAAATCATTAAAAAACAAAAAACATACATTACCATTTGTTTAAAAAACAATGTGGTATTTTCATTTCCTCAGCCCCTTGCTTTTCCTTTCTTTTCTCCCTCCTTGTTCCTTTTCATTTTTTTACCTTCACATAACCCTTTCTTCACATTCTCAGATATCAATAAAAGAACATGAGATCTCTCACTCCAGTTTTCTCAAATGACAAAGTTCAGTAAGGGCATTTTTTTCAGGTTAATGAAATTTCATTTCCAATAAAAAAGATTTTTTTTTTTTGGAAACCATTTTAAGTAGCTCAAGTAATGATATTTCCATCAGGAAACAATTCAATCATTTCCTATAAGAAGACTTTTTTTTTTTTTTGCTAATAAGTACAAAAAATCCTACACACAGAGAGAAAATACCTTAGCCTATGGAATGGCAGAATATTAACATATTTAATATTAATCTTACCAGGGCAAGGAATGGCTTCTTACAAATACAGTAACAACTATAAAATATTCACACAACTGACTGGTAGAATATAAAGAATATCAAAGCATGCCACAGTGTTCTGGGTTTACAGAAGAATCAAATGCAATCGTAAGAGGAAACAAAGGTAAAAGCTGTTAAAATTCAAAGCATTCTTTCTAGAGCAATACTGCTTTAAGTACAAGAGTTTAGGAGGCATGGGTCAAACCATCACGTCTTAGCTCCTGCCTGGAGTGCAGTAAAGTGACTCTTTCCACAAATAAACCGTTTCTGGCAAAACATTGAGAGACGCCATCCTAATAAGGAGGGGAGAAAGATATCAAAGGCTCCTGATTTCTTGCATAGCCCCTCTTCCTAAACACTACTTATTCCCAAGTCTTCACCCTTCTCCCTCTGTATTGAACCACCACATGAAGATGAGCAATCTGCAGCCACACGTTGGAGCCAGGCTGGCAGATGGAAGGGAAGCTGGCAGCCCTCCCAAAGTACATGGGAGCAGTTAAGGAAACTGCACTGAACTACATATCGCCACATGGTGTTTCCAGATGAAGCGATACCTTTATAGCGTAATTTAATCACCTTATTTGCACCCGGTCTTCCATACTATATGTGATCTCAATGTATAAAAATGCAGCCACAAGCATGTAAAATAAAGTGATTTGGGTCACATGCACTTAAAACAAGCAGCTGGACACTTCAGATGTACTTTGGAACAAATTACAGCCAATTGAGGTATGAAGCAGAATTACTATTGAAACATTGTCACAATCTGAGCATGGTCTGCCATAATCTCCAAAACTAGTGTAGGCAGTGGCATTAGCTCTCTCTTACTTGCAGAAAGAAATTTATTTTTGAGCAATATTTTCCTGTATTTAAAGGACTGAGCATCTTTCCTAGGCCAGGCTTCTAACCCTACTGGGTAGTATGGTCTTGCTGTCTGAGCTCACAGTGGAGATTGTGAACACAGAGTTACTCTCTGTCCTAGGCTGCTGCCCATTTAGGGACAGATCTTGGGGGGGCACGACTGCGCGGTTGGGGCGTGCACTGTCCTTAGAGTCACCAGGTGTGCAGATGAAACCTATGGAATGTATACAAATGACTCCTGACATGTAACCTCATTTCAAATCAAAGTAACAAAGATAGTCCAGTCATAAGTGGGTTTTATCTTAAGTGCTTTTCTTGACCAGGAAAAGAACCCTGTAACTAGAAAAACGTAGTATGTTGAGCAAGAGCTCAACATCTTGATTTAGTCAAAACCAGAAGAGAGAGAGAGAGAGAGAGAGAGAGAGAGAGAGGGGGGGAGGGAGGGAGAGAGAGAGAGAGAGATGAAAAGACAGAGCCTTTCCAAGGGAGCTAGAGTTCCTGGACAGACTAGTGGAGAAGCCACACACTGAAGGTCAGAGGCTTGAAGCATCTTGTCTCCCAGAGCATCTCACCTCATCTGAACATCTCAGCTGCTGCAAGTTGCCCTTAGTCACGCATTTCTGTAACCATTAAAGTGTATTGCTCCAACACATCTGCCACCAGACATCATTGCTGATGCAAGATTTTACTGGCAGCTCATCCATGCATGAAGAGTCAGTATTCTACCCTTTAATACCTTCCTTGGGCATGTTTTAAGAGTATGAAATTGTGAGCGGTGAATTCCTCTGCAATGTTCTATGTAACACTGTGCACACCAGCAGTACTCATTACCAAAAAAACCAGCTGGCTTCCAGTTGTGACACAGCTGACATCTCTTTAGCTTGTGATGTCTCCAGAGAGGAGCAGGGAGCTGACACGGTCCCATCTCAGAGCAGGTAGGAAGAGACTTTTTAGGAACCAGGGAGAGTTTGTTGCAACACAGAAAGCCACTAACAGTCACTGCATTGAGATCAAGATTTGAGGAAAGGACCACCTTTGCAAGGATTCACTCGTCTGGGAGGAGATTTGTTTTCAAATCTCTTTATTTTTATTCCAGCATATCCGGTACACCTGAGTTCTTCTACAACAAAAGTTCATTGCTTTGTGTTGGTTCCTAGCGAGCAGGAGGAAGGAAAGAAGCATGACGTAAGAAGCTGTAGGACTCTGTAAGGGTCTCATGGTATGCACAAAGTCTGAAATAGAACTATGTAATGATTCTTACAACAAAACCTTCATGCAAAAGTGGTATGATATAGAAACTCACAGGTTAAGATTCAAACCAAAGAAATAACAAATATGAACCAAAGGATTTTTGCTTACTTGCAGAATTTTGTAGCCCCAAAAGCCAGAGTGGAGCAAAATGAGACCATTTCTAGACCATGCATGCTGGAAACGAGCAAGTGATTCTATAGCAATGAGTCATATAAGAACAAGGGTCTCTTTTTTTTTCTGAAGGAAATACAAAATCCTTATGATGTAGAAATGTTCGAGATGTGATTAATCACTTCCTCAGACAGGTATTGCCTGTGGCTCCACATAAAAAAAGGAAATAACTGTAACTCCTTTCTGGGCAAGAATTTTACCAAGCAGTGTCACACAAAAAATCATTTTCTTTCATGTCTGCAGTCTTAAAAGTCCAGACATAACAAAAGAGCAAAATGGGATTAACTTGCCAAGTAAACAAGCCTGTTGGACACAGTTACAGATTAAACGTGGACCCTTTTCCATCAGAAGTAGTGGGTACTTGAGTGCAGAGTGGATAAAACAGCTATAGTATGCAATGCTGCTGACAGAAACGACTGTGTTATTTAAATTTATTCCCATAACAGAGGACAACAGTTTAAAACAATCTGTGAGCTTCACGAACGGGGAGAGGGTTGGGAAGAGGAGTGCAATGAGTCTTCTTCCCACATGGCAGGGACCCAGCATCCCACAGCAACAACCACTAGGAACCAAGTTCGAGATATGCAAAAGTAAACATGCCATTTTTTTTAATCCATGCTATTTTTTCTCTCTAATTAAGGATAGAAAGTAATGGAAAATTAATGTAAGGTTCTGAACACTCTTCTAATAGGCATAGCTGAGGTAGCAGTCCAACCAGCTTTAAGGTGAAGTACAATAAAATGGATTACATTATATGGGATACTACGAGAGCAGCAACTGTATTCCAAAATCTTCTCAAAATTTTACGTTCTTCTGAAAGAGAAACTCCAAGAGAAAAGTCTGGCCAGCATCGCAGAGCTTTTTAGGCCTCAACATATTCTCATCTTGCTGAGACAGCTAATGATAAGGCAGAAAGCAGGTCAAGTTCTTCATGCTAACGAAACTATCTGTCATTTTTGCTAAGTATAAGGGGTGACTTTCCTATGACAGTACATCCATACTAAAAAAAATCTGTATTACAATTAAGAAAACTAAAAACTAATTTTGGATTTCTTCTGTCTCACATATGTTTCTCAGGTAAAACACTGAAATTCTTCTACTTTAGGAAGTTGCACCATTTAACTGGAATCACAGTTTGCAGTGAAGATGCACATTCGCTAATGAGAAAACTTACAGAACCAAGAATAGAAATTGGACCTATGGTTCAAGTGTGACAAAGTATAACATAATTCATGCTAACCAACAACTTACTAGAAATTTTGGCATTACAGTGTGCTTTTAAAAAATCGCTGACACTCAGAGCGACTTAAAAAGTAAGCATTCTTGTGTTGTCATGGGTTAGATTTAATTATCTAAAACAAAGATAGATATACCGATTCTTTACATTTATACACAGATACCAAATGTGGTACTGTAAAAAAATCAAATTCTTTTCACGGCAGCCACCGCAGAGACAGTATGGCAAGTAATAACAACAGCCCTCTCTATTGGGTCAATCATCTACTGCCTCTGCCTAAGCTTTAAGAACATGCTTAAAAATTAAGTTTTATAGACTCCTGAAACCTAGTTAATATCCCTGCTTAGAGTCAAGAGTATGAAGTCACGTGAGACTATCTTTCTTGCAGACACTTATTCACAGGTAAATCAAATAAATGTATAGTAATAGGATTTTGCTGGTGCTTTCCAAAGGATGTTTACACTTAAAAAAAAAAAAAAAAGAGTATGCGAACTCTTAATTTTATTATGCGAACTTAATTTTACCTTTGGGTGTTGGAACTGGTCTCTCAAGTCCATCCACTTGACCTAAGGGGTCATTTGAATCTGGAATTTCCATTTCACCTAGGAAGGAAAAAAACTGTTGAATTTAGGTGTTAGGTCTTTCTCCTCTTTAACAGAATTAAGATGGAGAGTTGTGCGACTCATTTGGTCCAAATCCTGGTCCCACCTACTAACAAGGAGATCAGGATTTATCCACTGCAGATTAGAAAACTTCTCAGTAATTTAGTTCTGTGGAACAACCTGTGCTTGGCGGACAGCATTATAAAATACATTCCAGTTCTCACCTAAATAAAATTCACAGTTTTACAAAGAATTCAAAAATTTCCTGAAGCAGCAGTGGCCCCGCAACCTAAGCAGCTCCAGAACCTTCCTGACAATCGCCAAGTACAAAAGGGCATAAATATACTATTGAACTTACATTACAGTAATTCAAATTCTTTTTTCACAGGTTAGACCCGTCATCTCTGCTGGTTTTCTTATCCTATGCTGAGCTACACTTCTAAACAACATATCCCACAAATGTAAGCTTAACAATCTAATATTTCTCCCTGATGATTTTACCACTTTTGCATAAACTGAACTATACTGAACTCATGACCATCATCCGAAGCATTCCTAACAGTGATGAAATAAATTTCTTTTTGCTTGTCCTGCTTAGTTGTATCTAAAATATCTCAGCACAAACTACAAACAGTGTTTGCTAGCTCGCAGTTCCTGCAGAGCCAGCAGAGAACACTTACAGGGTCCTCTGCTTTTGCAGGTCCTACAGAAACTGGACTAATTATAAACTCCGGGTTTGCCTGGCCCTTCTTCCTTTTAAAAATACCATTCTATGAGCAATAGAGCTCAATTTATAAATCAGATAAAGTTACAGGCTTGCTTTTACTGAAACAACTTCTCAAATGACATCGCCTGTATTTTTGTATCCTCAGTAATTTGTACTCGCTGTCCTGCAGCAGCAATTGCTTGTGGGTGCAGATAGCAAGATTTAGACATCCAAGTTCCTGCTTGCTTCAGCAAATCACTAAGACACAGCATGCAAATCTAAGGTCGGCAGGATTCCCGAAGTGACAAATCTGAAACTCATTTAGGCAGGTGTGTTCATGGCGATATTTTTGTGCAAACTGGAACTAAATAAAAGGTTCTCACTCTTCTTGTTGTGCCCGTTCCCCTTCCTTCGGAGTAAATAAACCCTTCGACGACGTTCTGACTCAAAGTCACAGCAGTGACACACAGGTAGCCCCATCTCTATCTTGCCCCCCAAAACGTTAAAGAAGAAAATAATTGAGACTGTCATTTTTCTTCCTGTTATACTTGTACCCATTATTTGAGAACAGAAGGCTTAGACAATTTGCCTTCAAGTTTACCAGGTGAAACACTGGAAGCAGAGACATCCTCTACTGTGCGGTGGGTCTGAAGTTATTCTGTGACATTACTGCCACCTTGTCATTACCCCATCTCTCCCTTCTTCTCCCAGTGTTTGAGGCTACCAGCCCCACACTATTGATGTCAAATGAAAGTGAGCTCGTTCCCAGCCGAGCTGGGAAGATGGGGCTCTACCCATGGTAAGACAAGCTCCTTTCAACTGGAACAGCTGAGCCACGGGCAGACATCATCTACCACTCCTGGTGTTGGGCTACAGAAGTCTGCAGCTGCAAAAAGGGAGGGGGAAATGGGAATGGGTGGCCAAAGGCAGTGGCACCTTCAACTGCTATTGCCAGTTCTGTCCCACTTGGTCTTTACCCCTGAGTGAAGTGCAGGGCATGGGGCAGGCTCAAAGTCTGAGTCTCTTCTATACAGGAGTTTTGCTGATGTGTTTGATTTGGGGTGAACTGATAAATGCATGATAGGGGTACCTCTGTCAAATTCCAGCAGAGAAAAATTACCTCTTGTTTTCACTGCGGGGCAGCACAGCAAGCTCACATCTATTCCCTTGCTTCTGCTTGACCTCCTCTAAGTCCCACAAGGAGTTTTGAATGGGATATCACCACTTACCAGACGCAGTGGAGAGAAAACCAAGATTTCAGATGAGACCTTGGAACAACCAGCAGAGCAGGACACGTGACTGTTCTTTCAGGCCACGTGCACCTGCGCTTGGGACGTTCAGGCGATCGGAATCCACCAGGATTTCCAGGATAATACATTATTTATAGAAACCCATTCTCAAGGACATCTGACTATCTTAGATTCGGTCCTTCTCCAGACTCCCAGCTGCCCACAGTCGGAGTGCCACTTTTGCTTTAATGCCACATGCTCAGCTTTATGGTGGTTCAGTCATTTAGTGGTATTCTTAACAGGAAAAGACATTCAAAATTCAGAGGAATGAACACAGAAAGTTCTTCCTCTCTTTTCCCTCCTTCTCAGGCCCATGTCTCTTGATTATGTAAAGCTTTTCAGTTAAAGATGGAAAGGGACAAAAGCAGTTGCTGATTTGAAAAAATGTTTTAATAGTTTTGTGTGATTCATTCTTGTGCTTTGCTATGTTTGTGTCTGGCAGGAACATTTATCTCCAGATGTGCTTTATCAGAAAGGATAATTGCAAACCACAGACAGCACCTACCAGCAAAGTCTTGACTAAGCAACATCAAAATTGAAAATCCTTTGTGCATTCTGTAAATTATAAATACAAAAAAGGTCTTTCGCCTAAAATGTTTTTTATGAAAGAAATGTTTATGTTTTCTACACTCTAAACTTTCCACTTAGACCACATTTATTCTGAACTCTCAGTCTTAACCCTGAAGTTTCTGAACTCCGGCTTAGGACACTACAAACTTATTATCAACATGAAAAATTACAAGTCTTTTACCCTATAAATGTTGCTCAGATCAGATCAGGTTACCAAAATGTCACTACAACCAAAGAAAGCTGCTTCCTCTTCAGTTAACCAGTATAAAGGAATCTTGCAGTCAAAGCACTGCTCAGAGGAAAAGTCCTGTCCGCTCCTGTTGAATAATTTTCTCTAGTCTTTCTGATTTTGAATTCCTAACTTAAGTGCAATTTTTCCTGCTACGAGTGAGACCATGGTGCTGTGCCCAGTAGATAATAATCCTTGCTGCCTCCTCTCCTTAATTCCCCTAACTGTAGCGCAGATATCACCCTGTTATCATGTGCCATCACCAACCCTTCGTTGACTTATACAAGTCTATACCCTCATACTTGTTTAAAGGACCCTACATCACTGTGCTCCTGCCTACATCTCTGATTCTTAACTTAAATCCTGTTTCCCTTTTTCCAAGTTTCCAGCTTGGGTATCCCATTTTGCTTTTCTTCCTCCTATTTTCATTTTTTTTCCTGGCATTTTTACATGCTCTCCTGCATCTTTTTCATATACATGACAACTACAGCATTGTCATACAATACTAAGGAAAAAAGGTAACTTGCAAGTGAGCAAACTGCAATAAGCACAAATTATCAGCAAGCTACAAACAGATATTATTAAACAGAAATGGTTAGAGGCTAGGAAAAATCTCAGAGGAAGTATTATATAAGCCTGCCCTGTTCTTAAACTTTCTTAAATTTTCTGGGCAATGAAGCAAGCTATTTGAATTCAAAGAAAAACTTAAATGACTAATTTTACTAAAAGAGAAAGCATATTTCAAGTCGTCATCCCATATTTTAATATTCTGTCTCTTTGGCTTACTACAGCAAACTGCAGCAAGAAAACAAGCAGTATAGCAAACTCTTCTCCAAATTTGAATATAAATAATTATCCCTTCTTTTGTCAATCCCCTTCTCTTAAAAAATAAAAAAAGACATTTTAAAGTTAGAATTTGAGGAAGGTTTCTTTCCGGAGAAGGAACCAAGGGGAGGCAGCCCCACTGCCGCATTTTGGGCGCTGAGAACCGGTGACGCACACAACCACACATCGTGTACTATGGAGACAGGCATGTCCTTTCACACACTCAAAAACTAAATTGCCCAAATGACCACAATGTCAACTCACAGGGCATACACCATTCACCATAAAATAATTCACTTTTTCCTTCTGAAATGGTTAGGAGTTCAGAGATCATCTGGTATTTGAGAGGTAATTGCAATGAACAAGACTTCCAAATGCTCATGGCTCTAAACAGCCATAAAAACAATGCATTAATCTTTACTAAAAAAGCCAGTCACAAGCGGGCTGTTACCATAATTGCTAGCAAGGACAAGACAAGGCCTCAGCCTCAAGCAGAAAGAGAATAAGCGAGTCAGGTATATTCAAGAAGAGAGCGCTTGATTAATTTAGAGCAGTTAAGAGCTGGCTGATGCAATGTCATGCAATGTTAATAGCTGTCTTTCAGGTCTTGCAGAGTGCAGATGAGATCCTGAAAGACTGGAAATTGCACAAATAGTTCCTATTATTTATTTAAAAGGGTAAAATGGAGTGCCAGACAATTATAGACCCATCAGCTTAACATCAATTCCTGGGAAAAACAATAGAAAAATAAGTTATTTACACTAAAACAAAGAGATGAGTAATAACCAACATAGAAGCCAACACTGAACTGGCTTACATGGATTAGAATTGAACACAAGTCAACAATCACAAGTTACTGTAAACAAGGCAAACTTCATACTGGGACATGCACCCAGTGGTCATCCTTCCCATCTACTCGGCATTAGTAAGGCCTGGAGCACTTTCTCCAGGTTTTGCGTACCACATTTTCAGATAGTATAAAAGAATATTGGATCAAACTGAAAGACTACAACTAGTGCCATGAGGATGGTCTAGAAAACGCGACCAACACACAGGGAAAAATGAATGATTTAGACCACTTAGCCAGAAGGAGAGAAAATTAAGTCCAGACTGAGAGCTGGCATTCTCCAATACATAGGTCCCCATGGAAGAAATTTTCCAGGGTGCATGATACCAGAAGTAATGCACTTAGACTGTAGCAAAGAAGATTTACTGCTAGACATCAGGAAAAAGCTTTCTAACGTTATGAATAGTGTAGCACTGGTGTAGATTGCACAAACAGGCAACAAAGTCAACACTACAGGTCTTCAAAGACGAGGTAGCCTTTAGGCAAGCTTCTATTGCATGGGATATTGCATAGACACCATCAATTCTTCTTTTTCCTAGGGTGAAACAGGACCCCTTAAGATCTTTTGCCGTCTTACAACTCTGTGAGAAAAAACAACTATTCCTCTGTCACTGCACGCTAACTGCCAAAGCTTAGGAATAAATCTTTCAACCCTAACAATTGCACTCAGCCACAGTTAGGGAAGTCACTGACTTGTCTTCCTTCCACTTACCAATAACGCTACGCCTGGAGCTGAAACTGTGCGCCGACTGAAACAGCAACGCGCAGCCTTTGCTTCTCGCTGCCGTAACCTTCGGCTCAGGTTCTAACTTTATTCCGATAATAAAAAAAAAAAAACCCACTCAACTCCCTGACTCTCTTCAGCTTAATACCTCCTAATACTCTGTTCTTTTCTTCATAAAACTGTGCTGACCTCCTGTCAATTAGGAACCTCTGGAGCGCCCAGACAAAGGGCTCACTGTACGCTTTGATTCGGCTGCCAATCTGATTACTTTGGCCGGGGGGGAGGCCGGTTACTTGGCTTGCTGAATCAGGGCCTTTCATTGCAGCTCCGCTCTTCCAACATCTGCAGCCCCCGGCAACCAGTTGCAGAGAGGGGGCTTGGCAAACCTGGAAGGGGGCGGCGGGTGAACAGTCCACAAAAGATGCAGTTAGGAGCACAAAATCAGTACGCGGCCCTTTCCCGGCGGTGGCAGCGTGGAAGCTCCATGGCCTGCGTCACTTGACTGTCGCAGTTTCACATGAAAATAGTTGAAGGTGAGGGGGAAAAATGAGCTGCGCTTTTTGTTGCAGTTGCTCCACTCAAGACGAGTGTGCAGTCTTAAAAATGGGCATGGCCTGGCTTGCTGGCAGGAGCAAAACGTGCTATTGGCAGGGTATATAGACATCGCTACCGCAGAGACACCTGAACTATTCTAATCTAATTTTTAGCCATCCAGAAACCACCCTCAAACGAGTGTCTGCTAAATTCATCACAGTAAAAAGCTTTGACTAGGAGGCAGTTAGACGCGGGGTCAGCTTTTGTACGTCTGCTGCGTTAAAACAACAAAAAACCCACCAAAATAACATTAAACAAACATGTTTAAAGTAAGACCAACACTAACATGCAAGTAACAGAGCCTTCTGAAAGCTGGCGGAAAACGCAAACAAGAAACCATTTTACAAGAGCCAAGGTTCAGTTACATAGAAAAAATTCCCACAATTTATAAGCATTCCTTATGAAAGCACATCTCTCGTTTCATTACTGTAAACTTTCCTCCCTTTAGATTTTGGTCTATTTTACCTACTAGCTGTATGGAAATGGTTTAATTTCAGTAAGTATCAGGAAAAATGCACTATGGCAAAACATATGAACTACGTAAGGGGACAAGGGTGGAGATCTGAGGTTTAGGAGCTGTGGCAACGAAAAGGGCTTTATTATTTGTTTTGGATAGAAAAGTTTGCATTAAATTAAAATGAAATTCCAAACACACAAAATCATCTTCATTGTGAACAGTGAGAGCTCATTTGTCAAACACACCTTAACAGGGCTTCAAAACCCTGCAACTTGATAACGCTGTGTCACTTAAATTCATAAAGAGGGAATCTGCATATTGCATTAATCTATATCGGTGTGAATGTCTGTTCCCAGACTGATGCGAGATACAGTGGTTTGCCTGTGTCGCAAAACCTGTAGTCAAGTGCATGATGAAATAGCTGCTTTATGGACTTCACAAAGCTCCTGCAGGAACTTCTTCCTTTAATAAAACAATCCCTGTGAGCCTGGCATCATACCACTTAAAAACGCAGCAAAAGAAATGAGCTGGCCATCGGACAAAACTGCAGAGAAGGGACGGCTCTTGAGTTCCCCACAGAGCCGCAGTGAACCTCCAAAACCAAAAAAAAAAGGATACTGAAGATGTACAGTTTATCCTCTGACTCATCAGCCAGGCGCCTCCCCAAGTACTACAAAGTCAGCGTTAAAAGAACCAAATCAGATAAGTCATTAAAAAAGTCAAATTACCAGGGATTCATACAGAGAGTTCAGCAAATACTTTGATTTATTTGTATGCCTCATACTGTTAATGCATATTTTGCATTAACCACACAGCTGCATTTTCATTTTCTCTAATTTTTGAGCTAAGTCGTTACATACTTTAGATTCTTTCTCCTTGAAATCATATTTGTTACTTAACAATGGGAATGCAGACACATCAGTGAGACAAAACTAAAGATAAAAATTTGTTCAGAGATCACTCATTCCGTTCACGGAGGACCCCCCACATTAACAGCTATTTACATTACAGAAAAACAAGCAGCTTCTGCGGATGAGAAGATGCTCCTCTGAAGCCACCATTTTCAGCACCCGACGAGCTTCTCAAGAAGATAACCTACGGACTACAAATTATTGCACCAGTTCGCAGCCAAACTAATCTTTTCCTAAAGCTGAGATAAAATCCATCCGCTCTTGTTTCGCGACACCGAGCGGAGCTCATCAAACAGGGACCCAGCCTACACTGCGGAAGAGCCAAATCCGACTCTCAGCTCTCGGGACTTCCTGCAACGTCCTGGCCAAGTCAGCCCAGGCCAGATTGCTCCAAGTATCCGATGCCAAAAGATGCAGACAGATGTCTGCGGGGATTTTCAAAAGCGTGCGGGCACCTCAATCGCACGGCTGCAGAATACATCCCTTCATCTTTGGTACCTCCGGTGCCCGGGGGGGAAAGGTTAGTTCCCTCATGTGGTTCCCGGCGCCGCATAACGTTAAGGAGAAAAAAAAAACGGGGAGCGTTTGCGTCCGCTGGAGGAAGGGAGCGGCACGGCAGCGAGGGGCAGGGCCGAGGGGAGGCGAGGCACGGCTTTTGGATGGCTGCGATCATTTCCGCCACTTCGAGCCGATCACGCAGTCGCAGGGTTACACTGCGCTCCCGCGCGCTACGGGGAGAAACTCCACAGCCTGCTGCAGAGCACTAGCCTCGCGCCCGGTCAAGAAGGGCAGGAGATCAACACGCTATTTGGAAACACATTGAGAAATCATTGGGCCAATGAAAGTATTCTGAAGGCTTAACAAATAAGAAAGAACCCTACAGGTTTTACAGTAGAAATTACTCGAGGCTTTTTCAACCACAAACTCATTTCATCGTCATTTCTCATTTAGCAACCACGCAATCGAGCCCCCTAGCTATCGCAAACATGGCTTTTCCACACAACCGTCTCCCTGCTAAGCAGTCCAAGTCAATATGTTAAGGAGCATATAAAAAGCCTTGAAGCATGGGAAAAAAAAATACAAGTGGTTCTGGATTTCATAACAAACAGTCTTCGGTGGTTATGCATTATGTTTTAAAAAAAAAAAAAAGAAAGGGAAAGCAATTGTATATACATACCAGAGCTCTTCACCACCTCAGCCGTAAAATCACCGTTTAAACACAACCAATAGAGGCTCTGAACACACCTGCAGTAGCTCAAAGAACACCAGGCAACATGATAATTATCCGTGGCATTATTACATGATTGATTATTTTACTGCTTCTGGCTGTGAAAACAAAATAGTCTCAACCAAAAGGCTGAAAATAATCATGATTTATGAGTATAACACTCCATCAACTGGGAAAAACAACGATTTTCACAGTGCTCTTTTTTTTTCTCTCTAGTTCTCTCTGAAAAATAATTTATAAACCAAAAATACCAGCTCTGTTTGCAGCCCTAGGCTGAAATCTTTAAGACTTCAATTCAGAGAAACACTCTTAGACAGGCAGAACGCTTGAAAATATACTTATTTCCAAGCGCGCTTAAGTGCCTTCCAGTATTAGAAACAAAACAACATGAATCCACCTCAGTCTACCAGGTAATACAAAAATAGCCCAGGTCACAACTGAGTTTAGGAGAACATGAAGTAAATTTGCTACTACGTATCCGAATGGTTATTCTGACTTGGTTGACCTCAAGGGGCAGGGGAACTACAGCGAGTGTAAAAATCCTTCCTACAGTTTGTTTTATTTTCAAAGTGGAAAACACAACATCAGGTTTAGCAGATAGGGCTCTTTCTAGCCACCCTGCTCTCCTGAAAATACCAAGAGCAAATAACACATTCGCATTGACCAATATCAGAGCTTTTTTTGAATGATAAAGTACTTAGGAGGAAGCACTATCATCTCCCCCTTCCTGACACATGGGTGCAATGGAGACAAATGCATAACTGATGCTCAGACGCATGGGCTTGATACTAAATACTAATTCAGGAAACTTTGGTGCCTAAAGGAGAGCTTGGTGGCTCACCGCGATTCTGAGAAACAAAAGTTGGCAAAGGAGTCATTAAATAATACTTGTTAAATAGATGCTTAGACTCACTTCTTAAATAGAGGCTTAGACTCACTGGTTAAATAGAGCCTTAGACTCTTAGCTTCAGTTAGCACCACAATTTCTGAAAATCTTAGGTAGATAGAAAAGTACATTTCTGGCTCTCTAGAGCATTACCCTTTTGGGATTTGTCTCCACTAAGTCATAGTAGAACATGCTTTTACAAAGTTATGCTGCATGTAACACTGAATACGGTATTCAAAGAGCAGCAGCTGCTCTTCAGTCAACATTATTTCAGCTACAGGTTTTGCTCATGACCAGTTGGCATAAAGTTAAACACAACGGTTTCATTTCTTGGACACAGCAAAATTATTTTTAATACACAGAAAAAGAAAGTATCCCAGCTGCTAGATCAGCCTCTTAAAATCCTTAATTTTCTAGTGAAAGCCCTCTTTATACCTAGTAATTATTTATGGCCTATGTGCTCAAAAAAAAAAAAAAAAGAGGAATTTCTCTCCACCTCCTACTAACAGTTCAACTTGCGCTGATGGCCAAGGAGCAAGTATAGAGGGGGTCGGTCTGCGTCCGAGCACGGCACACGGGATCACTGTGAGTGCTTGCTCAGCCATCAACAACCTAAACGTTGTCACGTGTGTGCGCGTGTGCATGTGTAGAAAAGGGGGGGGAATGAAGACAAGGAGGGATTCCAGGATTTATAGGAAATAAAGAGCTGGTCTACATTTTAATGCTTGAAGAGCACAATCCAGTTATTTTAATTACAATTTTAAAAGAAGATTGATTGATTTGTTTTACTATTTCTTTCCAGACTTTCATGGAGTGGAATTATTCATTTATACTCTCCACTTTAGAGCATCTAAAACACGAAATACTTCTGCTAACATGCTGCTCACCTGGTCTAGATGGGACCTAGATCTTTTTTCTCTATTGCAGAATCTGTTTGACTGTAACTGAGTGCATAAAGTAGAAGAGGCTGCCTACCTTAAAAGAAACTCCCATTTCTCCTTCTCCTGTTATTGAAACTACCTTAACTGGTGCAGGAGAAAAAAAAAAAATTAGCTCCACTGCCTAAATTGACCTCTTTGACGTAGTTGTTCTTCTTTATTTATTTTTAATTAACAGAGCCAAGCAACACTTCCCTGCATGAGAAGAGATGGCATATCAGATGTTTGCTCTTTCCTTAAAAATAGTAATTAAAAAGGAGGAGAGCCCCAAGGCACAAAACAGAATGGCCAGGGTGCTTCCAAAAGTAAATCCACGCAGCCTCTGGCGGGTGGATAGCATAGCAGCTAAGCGCAAACCCGGACACCGTCCCACTGACACTAGCCCAACGTGGTCATTTTGAAGGCCACAAAGACACACAGGAGCGCCCAGCACAGCAGCAGCACCCAGCACAGCCGTGGCACCCACCAGCGGGCAGCTCCAAAGCACCTGGTGCTTGGCACCAAACTGCTGCATTTTCCCCCAGGCCAGCCAGGGACGTCCTGAGCTCCCAATATCTTTTGTTATCATCCAGCTTAACAATTGTAACTGGTGCTAATCGCCATAATCACTTTACTATGAGTTAGCTCCAACAGCAGCGCTTCAGGCCACGGCCGCTCTGCCATTTTAACAAATCCTAGACACCACGGTCATGCAAAATGCAGAACGTCATTTTAAAACTAGCGTTCTCCCACTGGAAAGCTCTGAATCTTGCGTGTGTAAAACTCCTGTTTTACAAACTTACAGCTTTCCTACTTACTTGTCGTGACTGGTAGGGCTACCATCGTTTCTGGATGATCACATGGGTCAGTTCTGCTGCTGCACCATGAAAATGGGACTATAAAACGTCTCTCTCCGTGACATCTAAGCTAGGAACAGCACAGCCTACTTTTAGATACCAGGGTCAACACATGGAGCTGAGCCACCACCTACACTCTTACCCATATATTGAACAAATCTTGTTTGAAAGTCGCAGACGAACATAGTTGAGATTTCCGAGGCACGTCCTCAAAAAAAGCCCCACGCCTCAAGTGAGAGCCTCTTATTTTTAACAAGGGCAACAAAAAAGCTCTCGCCTGTGAATAAACTGTTCCAGGTGTCATCGTGTACAGGAGTGGAACAAGCTGCGGGCAACCACCGATATTTACTGCTGGAAAATTGATTGGTTCCACTCCTAAAGCAGGGAGGACACCAAAGCTGACGGCTCCTCCAAGCAACTGCTGAGCACGCTGCCCATTACTCCTCACGCTTCTGACTTGGAACGCGCTTCCCTCAGCTTTGGCACTGGCGAGAGACCGTGTTTTAGGGAAGAAGAATATTCCTCCTTACAGTGAGAATTCAGATTAGGAAAAAATATGTATTCTATTTTAAGGCATTTCATTACAATTGAAGGTTTCAAAATATACAGAGCAGGTACTCTGCACAGATCCAAATGTTACTTTTGTACTTGATACGTTCCCTTGCAACCACTGTTTACTTAATCAAAATGGACAGCTGTGGTTTTCATTATCCTTAAGCAAATATTTGCACAGGTATTACTTTCTTGTGTTATACATTACCATCAAATTTTGCAAGCAAAAGCCAACCATGACAATCTAAACGTCCTCACACGTGAACTTTTTGTAACAAGCATGAGCAATTGCCAAATAAATTGTTCCAAGTGTATAAGCAGTTGCCTTCCTTCACGTTACCTGTGGACGACTGGAAAACGGCATTAGCTCCAAAGCAAAGCAACAGACTGCTAACTCTATAAGCGGGAAAGCACGCAGAATCAGAGACACGTCTTTACATGCAGCCAGTACAGCAGCCATTATAACAGGGAATAACATTAATGGACCATTTTAAGAACCTGTAGGCCGTGCCAAGACTTCTGTTGGTGACGAAGCTTCAGCACAGCAGCCCTTTTGCGTGATGTACATAGGCACAGCGCACACATTGTTGGCACCTATTGTGCCAAGGAAAGACCTACTAAGCTTCACAGGCTACGTTTTAACTGCAAATGCTCCTACTTAGCCTAAACTACTACTAATATCCATCTAGCAGAGACGTTTAGCTAGCTACAGTGCCTTCTTGGGAAACAGATGTCAGAAAACGAGATAACTGGTTTTCCGGGCATTAAAAAGTACAACCGCATCTTTCCATCCTTGTGATCACGTATAACCAGGCCACTTTGTGCTATCTAAGTCCACCTAGGTCTGGCAGGCACCGAGTCCGTCACGTAGTTATCGGCACTGGCTGCGACCGGCAGCATTTGGCAGAGCGGCTGAATCAGTGAGGGAACCACCAGAATCGGACGTGACGGCGGCCCAGGCTTGGCACACGCGGAGCCGGGGCTCAGTCGAGATCAAAAGGAGCTGAGTCTTTGCAGGGAGAGCAGCATGCCCTGGCAAGTGGTGCCACAGAGGGAAACTCATGACAGCGTGAGACAGTCAGCTGGCGAGATGACTTCAAAGCAGAGTGCATTTCTTCTCCCACATCTGACCATTTTGCTGCTGGTACTAGCCAACATTAATACGAAGCCAGCATCAAAAACATAGGCTTCCTGTTATGAAATATGCCTGGTCACACTTCAGCTCAACCTGCCACGGCTTCACAGAGCTAGAAATAGTCATTTGATGATTGCTTGGGGGCTCAGCCTTACTTCTAGTAAAAAAAAAAATTTGCATCGCAGAAGACTACCGTAAAAATTAGCAACCGCTAGGTATTCTTGCTAGCGTTCACAGAGATGCCGTCAATAATGTGGTCAGAGGGGACCCATCATGGCATAGATGACAAGGAAGGTTTATTATGTTAGCCAGCAGTTTTGTAACTGTGGAAACAGAAATTTTTTTCTCTAGTTCTATTAGGCATGAATTTCTCAGCAATTATCTTTAAAAAAAACGCCTTTTATTTCCAACATTTGCTTCTGTGAGCACCCAGCTGTTTCCTTCTCACTCTTTGGGTATATATGAGAATTTTTACATTTTCCTGTAACAATATTCAACTAGAGCCAATTTTTAAAATCCTTCTATTCAGAGAGGAACAGAGAGTGCCTGCATTAGGTCACTGATACTGTGGTACTAAGGTCGGAAAGTTCATTTTCCTGGTATGTTACCTGCATCCTTTGGGAAAATACTTGGGAAATTCTATTCTAAGCATCAAGCAACATGGTAACCATAACCTAACACATCAGCGGCCTAACAGACAGTTAAAGAAACGCACCTTCGAAAAGACCGGAGTGCCTATTTGTAGGCCCTGCACTTTCTATCACTAGATATCAAATTAAGAATGCACCAGGGAAAAGCTTCTCTGGACCTTCCGCTATGCGCTGCCTCTTAGATTTTCTACAAGGCAGCTAACATGAAAGAGACTCAGTGATTTACAGTCCAGCACTATGAACGTAGATAAGATCTGGTCGAAGATCTAACACAAAACAAAGAAGTCTGTATTACTCTTGGAATGGCTTCTCAAATATTTAAAACTACTATGACCCAGAAAGCCAGCACATGGATATATTGCCCTCGACCTTGTCAGTCTTTGCTAGTGTGTTCTTCTCTGCTCTGTCTCTGTATTGTGTTTTGTATATATTAATCTGAAATTCCTAACTTCACTGGCTTGATAAAGTAAGCACTGGATGTATAATAGCTTATTAAGTGCTCTGCTCAATTACCTGTCTGTCCATTAGTATCTTCTGGCTATGCAGCATGTCTGAGACGTCATTTTTTGCTAGTAGGAGTTGTCAGAAGAAAAATATCAGTAGAAGAACCTATTATGGTAACTACTAAGATAATGAAAGTCACATTTGAAACATATTTTTAAAGTATTTAATTTCAGTCGGTCTGTTCTTAAAATGAAAATATATTATTTGCATTTTCTCCTGTGCAACTCAATCTCTCTTACTTAGGAAAACATGGCAGTAAATGATGTTATTCTTCAAAAAAAGAAAATATTCTGTATGCTATCTTGCAGGAAATATGTGAAATATATTCTGTATTCTGTACTGCAGGAAAACCCTAGTTATAATGAAAGGTAAATGAACTCCATTTTCTCCTTATGCTTGGCTCACTGACGTAACACAAGCCAAACTTGGTAACAGAGGGAAGCAGTGGTAAACTGGAACACACGAACATGACATACCAATTTGAAGAAAATAAATGAACAGAACCAAAATTAATTTGTGTATAGAGGAAACAAAACCAGCTGTACTTCATTTATGTATTCTTTTCTCTTTTTTTTCCTCTTCCACACAAAAATAACTACACAAAAATTCAAGCTCTCGCCCCTCAAACCTGAAAAAAGATCTAAATCTCACAACTGATGCATAACAGAGGTCTGAAGTACCTGGCACTGCAATTCTTGCATGCTCAAAACTACTAGTAGTAGTCTGAGAACAATAACAGATTGAGTCCTTAATTGGCATAAATCCCCTTCCCGGAAAAGGTCTACAAAATGGCAAAAGTAAAATGAAATAATAATGACAAAGCAGGAGATTCATAGACTGCAAAAGCCAGCTTTGAGAAATACCTATCCTCACCACAGCACAGCAACTCAACCTTTAGCGGTCACAGAAGGATTGAATTCCCTTATCATAATCCAGCTCTACCTTTCTACCAATTACTTTTCATGGCACAAAGGCCACAACAGACTTTCAGTCACTGGGCTTGGCAGGACTTTATGAAATTACTCCATAAACAAAAGAGGCAACATATACACTGTATTATGTTACTGTAGCAAGGCTTTTAAGCAGATTTCAAGTGACCTTATTGGCCTGAGTCATAAAACAGTAATTCTTAGTGGACTCATAATTTATGTGAAAATTTAACTTGTGCAATAGTCCATTGCTGCTTTAGTTAGCACACCATGCTAGATCACATTCTGATTTATTGCATTCTGATGTCCATACTTTTATTTTCAGAAAGAGATTTCATACAGTGCTTTCAATAGATCTGCAGTGTGAGGATAACAAGCAAATCAATAACCAGATGTATTTTGCCTATGAAATAAAGAAACTAACACTCAACACCAGCATCAGGGTGCTACCGTATCAGCTATAATTAGTCTACCAGTTAGGTTAATATAAGACCTAGTTATGTCAGATCACTACAAAAGTGTGCCTAATCAGGTATATCGACCAAAAATTTTTGTCGCAGGTCTGGGTCCAAGGATGATTCAATTTCTGTGGCTTTCCCACGTTCCAGTTATTGAACATTCAGGAGAAACTCTTTAGGTGCAGTAAAGCCAAAGAGAGTACCAGAAAATACGGCGAAGCCTGCCATATAGGTTGAAAGTCCCCTTCACTAAATTTCTAACCAAGGTTAGGCAAGAGCAAGAACTGTGGGAGAACAACCACAGGTTGGCAAACAGCAGCGGGATCGAAGGCTATGGTTACTACTCATCCCATTTCAGTCAATTAGTGTATAAATACAGCTGACCAAAATTAAGACTTGCTCAGAGAATGTCTGCAGAGTAAGCTGTAATTCAATACTAATAAGAATGGAATTATTCAATTCAGCATTATTTCAGTCTTTTTAGTAGCATTAGAATTAAATGCTGCAATTTGCCAACTACACTCAGATGTTTTAATTATGGGAAACCTTTTAAAGGCTAAAACATTGTGCATAACTGAGAAATGAAGAAGGTTACAGAGCTCAGGCACAGAAACAAAGAAGCTTGTGTCAAAAACTTATGCGTTAACTCTTTGGTCTACACTGTGTCAGGGGCCTACAGAAGTAAGTCTTTAAGATGGAAGATGAAAGTCCAGCCTTAGTTGTTCAAGTGAGAAGCACTTTGTACTGTAAAGTAGTTCAAAAAATTCATATCCACCTAGCAAAACATTCAAAATAAGACAACTTCAGAAAAGCACTTGTATTTATATTCTTTCATACACTGTATGCTGGATGTCACTAAGATGTAATCGTTTACAAATAGCACGTCCCGAGCATTTGAAAACGTGCCTTTTGATATTAAGCTAGCATAAAGCAGTTGCTACAGTTAAGAGAGGGTTTAATCTTTTTCGTTACAAACTTTTGTCTTTTCTTCGTGGGGAGCAGAACGGAGGCGTTAACCAGAGTATATCCATTCACCCCAGGCTGAAGCTTGTCAGGACAATCTGGTGCAGTAATTCTTGCCTCTGTCATTCTTTCACCTCTTTTTTTTTTTTTTAAAGTCTTGATTTCAATCCAGATAACAAAAATGCTTTAGCTCCTGTTTGTGCCTCTGGCCCCCTAGCTACAGCTGAGGTCATTGTGTTGTCCCAAAGACTCCCAACAATTGGACGTTATTCCGCACAGAAATGATTAAGAAATCCGAATAGCCAAAACACTGTAGGCACACCCGTCTTAGGTAACGTTTCCGAGCAAAGCCTGGGAGCGCACGAGCCAGGCAGGACAAGGGGAAAAACAGCCGTCACAATTCGAGCCCCGAGCACGGGCTGAAGCCCAACAGCGACGGGCAGACAGCCTGGTGTGGGCGGCCCCCACCGCCTTCCTGCGCCAGCCGCCCCGGAGCCGCAGCGGCGGGAGGGGGGAACCGCTCGGCCCCCTCCACCCCTAGCTATGCTTCCCCTATAGACCGTCCAGAAAGCCTCTAAGGGGAAGATGTAAAAGGGGGGCGGGGGCGGGGAGGAACCCTATTAGCCAATTTTTTCCTCTTCTGTGCATGCCGCAAGTCTTGCATCTCTTGGGTACGGATTATCGAAGGGGACAGCAACACTGCATCCTCATTCAAGGCACCTCTGGAGTTGCTACTCGGCATCCCAGAAGTACTTGCTAAATCCCTGATACCGCCTGAATCATTACTAGGAGCTTCTTATTTCCATTTACCCGCTTAGTTGTCTTTTTCTAGGGGGTTGAATGCCCGAGTGAAAGCCCCTGTCCCTGCAAACTTGAGCGGAGAGTCTGTTCAGAAACAGCAGAGTTGCTTGGAGTGAAGAACATTACTGTCGCATTAAAATAAACAGAAGTGAAGCTTCAGCAGGCTGATCAAAATAGGCCGTTTAACAAAAAGTTAGCACATCTACGGAGGAAAAAAAAAAAAAATCCTGTGAACTAATGGAGATCCTCACTGTTAGCGTTTCAAATCACGCAGCTAAGACCAGCACCATGCCTTAACTCTGCATCTCCCCTCGCTAACGTAGTACCGCATGGGCCGTTTATGATTACTTGTGTGGTCATCATCTCAGACTAACTGACAGTATAGACTACGGTGTTTCTGTAAATATTCTGGACAAGAGCCATAAAGTATGAACCATTCTCTGTTTATATAAAAAATTCCCTGAACCAAGGACACATTTCACCTTGGCGCACTCACAAGGCGCTCTCGCTCCCTCCCTCTCTCCCCCAAAGGAAAGTTCTTAACTTTCCCCATGTTTTCACTTTAACGAGCTCAGCCAACAGGCTTGCACTAACCCTGGTAAAAATATTTAAATGTGTGTGCTTAAAGTCAGGTCTTAAAAAGTTAAGTGCTCAGCAGAAATGGACTCAGTCGCTGAGGTGCTGGTTAAGCCATTTTCCGCGGGGGTCCGCTGGAGTTACAGGTGCGTGGTTGCTTTAGGATGGTGCCGAGCCACTTCCATTTAGGTCCTCAAACATGGGGATTTAAAGACTCGGATTTGAAAATCTTATGTCTCTTCAACTGGCTAAGCGTAAGAATGAACGTTTTTAGATTAAGCTCCAATTACAAACGCGCTTCTGACTTGACCAGCTTTTAATATTCAATTAACTTTAAAGCTTAACATGTGAAGCAATACATCTTAACGAATAATGGTTGCTTTCCTACTTCTCTGCTTTGTTAGTTTTACCCAGAGAAAAGATGTTTATGACCGGACTTCTCTAAAATGTTGACTCATCGCTCATAATGTAGGACAGCACTATGCTCTGTTTACAGCACTGCACAGCTTAATGCATTTTGTGGAATTTTTTCTGCCAGATGTTGCCCTATTCAAAATTTGTACACAGCGAAAGACTGCCTTTTGGCAAAATGACAAAATAGACATACATTAAATGTCGGCTTTCTCGAGTTTACATCACTCACACCCCTCAGTCTACAAGGACCTACAAATTACAGCTGTCGAAGTTTTTGCATAACCTAAACTTTCAGCTCTAGAGAACTCTTACTTGTCTGCATTTATTTATATTCTTGGTAATGGAGTGGTTCATTATTTATACTAGCTGTTTAAACAGTAACAGGGTTGTTTTAGGAATTGCACATTTGTGCAGAGATAGGCTGTGCATTTTACGTATTTGAAGAAAATCAAGTTTCAGCAACCATAATAAGTTGACTCAAATTTTCACAGTCATAATAGTACAGCATTTTTCTCTAAAATGTTTTGCAATGGTTTTAGCAAGCAAACTATGTGGATTAAGTTATTTCTCACCTCTATTAGTCATGTTGCTTCACTGTTAAATCTTAACATTGTTAAACCTATAAGACGACATTGCTACATTTTCAAGTCTGCGTTCATTTTGAAAAAGGTGTAGCTTTGCCCAGGTGTAAAAAGCAGCTCCGGAGAAACGCGTTAGGGAAGAGTTATTACCTACCCCCTAAACAATCCCCTACCTGAACTTAAAACCAAGGCTGACGTTCTGCAAGCGCTCACAAATAGAAGCGGCTGAACCTTTTCAAACTGGGAGCACTGGGAACGCGGCGAATCGCCCGAGTCCCCGACTCACTGAGTCCACAGAAGTAGCTGGAACTTGCGCGTCTTTTCATCTCTAGCCTTTTGAGCGCGCGCTTCCTGTCGAGGCTGACAGCGTTAACAGAATCGATCGTGCTTTGCAGGTAAGTGGAAGCCGGGGCTTTGTACGAGCAACACGTAGTCCATATTATGCTGCAAAGAGAGCGTTAACGTACGTGGGTATACACTGTATGTGCCTGCATAGGCACATACACTAAATTTTAATTCGGATGCTCTCCTCCCTCCAGTTCCCTTCTCCCAACATCTTTTAGGAATTTATCTCTTAAGAGAAACCCCAAAATGTAGGAATGTAAGTGATTTCTTGAAAGCTTATTCAAAAAGCTGATAAAACAACAATTTGCATCTCACGTCTCAGACTTCAAAAGCCTCTTAAGAAAGAAGTCAGGGATTTCACACGAAAACACCGGTAGTGACCACGTACCCGGCACAAAGGTGAGTGTTTATGACCTCAGAGAGATGGGATTTCCATTTCCTTTAATGAGCCACGACATCAGAACAGCACTCTTAACGCCCGCTTACACAGGAGCAGCCCCTGGGACAATACATCTGCTGCTGCGGAAGCGAAGGAAAGGAGGTGTGGAGGAAGGGGGGAAGCAGGCAACGCGGAGGAAGACCTGCACAACCAGAACAAGACAAGGACGATACCTGCAATCTGGTTAATCTTTTTCAGGACACTTTGCACCAGAAAAATACAGGAAGCACACACAACCATGAAGCAAACGATATCTAGTATTCTGGGTAACAGAAGGTGCGGGGTTTTTCTTGTTTTTTTTTTTTTTAATCCCTTCTGTCATTCACTGTTTCTTCATTAAGTAAACGGACACATCTCAGACTTACAACATATGTGGCCCACAAAGCTAAAATCCTGCCTTACCACGTTTGAGAGGAAGACTGCTGTTTGGCCCAAGGCACTCACAACCTGCAGGTCTTCTGACTGCCAGCTGGTGAGCCAGGAAGGGTGGATGTGGACCTCTTGTGCCGGATCAGCTATGCCCTTGCCGAGCCACACGTGCCACAACTTTGCTCTGGCGAACCCAATCAAATGCAAAAGAAAAATAGGAGGACTTCCATATCGAGAGGAATTAAAAGAAAGGCAGGAGGGTGAAGGGGAGGCAGGGGACCTGAGGAGGTTTGGAGAGGTCTTCAGAAGGGAAGGAGGAGCCAAGGGATAGGGAGGGAGTGCATGATGCTGTAGGAGAAAAACACAGACATAGAGGTATGGGCACAGAGGGAGGCAATAGGGGATGCTTGGGTGCTGGAGGGGGCAGATTGGGGGTGTTAGGATGCAAAGGTCCCCCTGCAGAGGCAGCCGCAAGCAAGCTGGTGAATGAAGTGCTCAGCTAAGTATCTACTCAGTTGATTAATTTAAGCCTGGTCTATCTCCTTCAATCACATCACCTAAGCATCCAGTTTTGGCTTGTGCAGCCTGAACTACTCTAACCTCACTCTCACGGATCAGAGAAGGGAAGGTTAAAGGAACACAAGACTCTTGGAAAGGTCTTTAGAAGATTTAAGAAAAAAAGTTAGAGTGGAATAATCTGTGACATTTGAAATAAAGTTTGGTGGTTCCAACCTGAAAGCATTTGATCGATACGATATACATCATCAAGTACACAACCACTTTGCTCAAGGACATTTCCTAATTTGAAGTGCTGCTTTGCTTTACTTTTCTACCGCAGGTTGAAAAGACTGATTCTGCATGAGCAATTGCAATAGATTTATTTTTAGAAGAAAACATTAATAGCTTAATTTACAGCCAGGAATGACAGATATTTGGGTAAAATACTTGTTAACTACAAGAATAATTAAACATTAGATGGATAATCCCTTTCTGGAGATGTTAAATTTATCAATTAATAACCAGAAAAGGTGGTAAGCTGCAACTCATCTTTTGTTGAAGCGGTTAGCCAGGCTAAGCTATTTCAAAAAACCACAGGTTTTGAACGAGCAGCTTGCCATCTAGTTTTGTAAAGTCATTCAAATTCCTGCTAGTAACGTGAGGAAACATGAGCGTATCTAAAGCATCCCTCAGTTCCTGATTAGGAGGGTAAACGGACAGCAAGAGGACCCCGAAACAGAGAAAGGAAAAAGTGGAAATGGTTTATACCTGATCTCTTTGCCTTTGTCATAAGCAAATGGAATCTGTACATACAACAATTTATGTTCTAGTCAAAAAGAGTGCCTAGGTATTTGTGCCAGCATGAAACAGAAATAACCCACAAGTTTAAAACACCTATGGCAACTCAACTGCTCCACACTCAGAATAACGGAGCTTCTCCTGCTATGGAAAATGAAAGAATAACTCTGGATAAAACAGCCATACCAGTAGCCCACAAACGTTCATCTTCTTGCTTATACTACACAACTAAAGAAAATAAGTGCCAGCAGAGAGCAAGCAGAGCCAAGAGGTTTTTAAGGAAGCAAGTATTTCAAACGCCAGATTCTTAGCAGCCTATGCTTACTGCCTAGCAAGAGTTGTGTGACTGATGTAAGAAATAGGATATTAAATACAGGCATTTATTCTTCTCTTTAAATCGACCACTCCAGATCTCCAATATTACACATGCTAGTGTGTATGTGAAAAAGTACTACAGTCCCTCATCACTCATTATAATAACCATATAGTCCAGAACGTTATTTTCTTTTGAAGAACAGCTTTATAATAAGCAAGTAGTACGTTTTATCCTGGTAGCAACACGCCCCAAAGCATTTTCTATCATTAATAAGGTTTGTCATTTTACAAAAATATACTAAGGCTATTTGTATTCTACACAAAGCTAGAAGGTAGGACTTGAAACAGAACACTCAACGTTTAAGGTAAAATATGTACATTTCAATTCAGAATGAGGCACTAAATCAGCCAAAACTTGCTTCTGACAGACTAGTGATGAATTATAGGATTTTCAGTAATCCTCCAATAAACAAAGTGAACACTGTTCTGCATGCAGGAACTGCTGGTTAAATCACACACAACATAGATCTGGTATTCTTGCTGGAAAATATGACATTACCTTGATTGTCAGGCAGCCTTCTAGAAACACTCAATTTTCCAGCTCGCCTCTATACAAACACACAGTTTAAAAGAAAAATTATGTGATAGAAGTCATAAACATACAAAAACTCTACCTAGCAATGCAGACCTTAAAAGTTTTCTATGCTCCGGATCAAGGGAGAAAAACGCTTTCAAAAATACACTGTGAAAGAAGGAAGAAGGATTACACGAAGCTGGAATTACTTTGCAGAACAAAACGAAGCCTGCCATCCCTCGCTTAACAGGCTGTAAAGATGCCTAACGTTAAAGTCAGTTTGTCACCAGTGAGAGGCACAATTCTGCACTACAGCATCTGCCTCGCGGCCGGGGGCTTCCCTTGCGTTTGGCCACGAAACAACAACACCTGCGCTGCCTGACAGGGCAGAAATCTTCTATTTGGGCGCACGCCCTAGATCACGTATTCATCGAACAGACAGGTCAGCTTCAGATCAGGTTGTGGGGCAAAAATGCAGCGTGTGTACAGCTCCGGGCAGAGTGAAAAAATCCGACAAGGCAGACATTGGTCGCAGGGTAGTTCGAACTCAAGCTCCTATTTTAACACTTGGACAAAAAATTAATGTGTATAAAAGGTCGGTCAACACAATGAAAACACATCACCCCCCTGCCAACTGTCTGCTTTTCAAGCGGCACGCAAAACTGTTCAGTGAAATGGGAAAAATGTATCTGTACTTTCTATCAAATTTGCTTTCCTCAGATAGCCATGCTTCCAGTTCTCTGCATGGATCTGCGCAGGGTGGATAAAAGTGGGAGAACTTAAAAAATAACTAGCTTCTGGATCTTGGTTTATTTAGAGATGCTTTCTTTTAAAACAATCCATTTACAATTAAATACGAAATTATGACATCCTGTGAAATAATCTAGTAAGCAGCTAATTCAAACCACAAAAATATTCAGTAGTATTTGAAGTGTTAAAGAAAAGCCAGATCTCTGAAAATGCAGAAGCCAAAGACAAAGCAGCTGGAGCCAGAATACGCTGAAACGCTAAACCAGTTTTTGACAGGAGCAGACTATTCCGCAGGTGCATAGAGAATATTTGCTTCATTTCAAATTTCAACTACTTCATTCAAAGCTGAAAAACCAACTGGGATTTTAAAAGGCAGGAAACCTTATTTTCCTCTTACAACCCATGAATAAAAATGAGGTGAGAGGCTGAGATCCAGTTTTAAAATCCTGAAGCCCATGGTAAAGAGAAACAATCAGTTCAATTCACTACTACAGATAATATTGTATTTACTAAGTTAGTATGTTTCAAATTAAAAACATACTTTCAGAAAGTTATTTCCTCTTCCATATGCATGTTAAAGATAGATTTTGTTTTACTATGGCTGTTGTGCCCAAACAGCATAAACCAGAGGTAATAAATGGTCCACCTTTTAGGCTAACACTTTTTAAATTTTGTGCTAAATGAGAAAAATGGATCAATGTGTGTTAAGCTACACTACTGCCAAAGTGCATTGCCCCAGTTTGCAAAAAGAGATACCAGTAATGTACTGAGGCAACTTCAGTGTTTTAATTATTATCTAAGAAAACCAATCTTTCCCTAAGGAGAAAAAAAATGAACAGAAGAAAACCAAAGGTTTTCCCATTTTCTAGGTTAAGTTACAGTTAAAGGCACTTACATTACTTTAAATTCAGCTGCCGTGACCATCTTTGCCTACAACCTGGAGGAAAGACTAGCCAGTTGCAATCCTTGGAAACAGCCTAGCCCCTCTGCTAAAAGCGTTTCAGGTTTCTTGCTTTGCATAGCAGTAGAAGGAAGTCCTGAGGCAGAGCAGTGATTGCTTCTGTTGGGAAGAGAGTACAACGTTTCATTTTCTTCATTTGATAAAATCAAAGTGCTAGATATAAGAGATCTAAAAAGCTGACAGCGGGAATTGCTAGTTTACCTCTCCACTCCCCATTATCTGGAAAAAAAAAATTAAAAAGGGCTTCGTTCTGTTTTGAAACAAATTTCTTCCCCTCCTGGTGCCATGGAAGCAATATTTGCCCTCCACCTTTAAATAGCGGAGCATTTTGTCTCTATGAGAAAGGATGGAGGAAATGCCAAAAAAATCAAAATGTATCAGCAAAAAGGACGAGGGAGGCAGTAATCTACCTCATCTGAGGCCACAGAATGTCTTTTTTTTTTTTTAAAGTCTTAGGGCTGGGAGCCTAATCACCCCTTTGATATATATCAACACTTCCATAATTACTGAAATTGTACAGTGAAAAGACTGTCAAGTTTTTGAAGGGCAGGCATAATTAAGCCATTTGATGCTATGAACTTATCTACAGTTTCCTGCCAGAGGGGAATGAGCAGGTAGTTGAAAGGGCCCATTTAGACTACAAGGAGGTGTTTTCTGCAGTAGCCGAGTTGCACAAATGAAGTCAGACCAACTCAAACCACTGGTCTAGCCTTAGCATCCGGTATAGCTAACACTCCAGATTCAAAGAATTTGATATTAAACAACACTAATAAATGTATTAAGGATACCTTTGTGGAAAGTAAAGAAGTAAATCAATGTTATCTATATTTCACCATCTGAATACCCAGGCAACCACCACAACCACCACAGGCAGAACTAGCTTTGTCAGCTTTGTAATTACTAAAAAACTTGCAACACTGGCTCAGATAACTTGATGTGTCCCTGATTCCAGTCCAAAGGCCTGGACTGGTTTCAACCAGGCAGTGCCATCATTTAAGCAGAAATATAAATTCTTTAACAATGGAAAAGGCAGACTGTGATACAACTTAGTCGTTCTCAAATAAAAACACAGCACTACTGTGGGTTTTTTTCCCCATTACATTATAAATTTAATCAAGTTTCTCTTTTCTAAGATTGCTTTCCTAGATTATTCTGCTTGATATTGAATTCTAATCTATTTTCCTGTTGCAATGCTCACTGGCATATATTTCATAAGAAGTTTTGTTGACACTTTTGATCTGACCACTGCATAGAGCATGTGATATTACACAATTCATTTAAAGTCTCATCAGCTCCACCAAACACCTTCAAAATCTTTTTTAATATAAAGTTTTCATTACCATTCAAGTGAAGAAAATGTATTCAGACAGCTTATCTGATAATGCAGAAAACAAAGGATCAGGTTTTATATAGCAGATACCTGAATACATGCCCACCACTAGCTTCGGCAGCGCATGGTCTCCCTGCAGACATTCTGGTTGTCAGCGGGCAGTCACCTCTGTGGCCCACCTACTTGCTCGCAGGATTAGCAAAAGAGGAAATCCAAGGCACAGCTGGCTATATGAAGACCATGCAGTACCACAGCAAGAACCCTCTCCTTTTAATCAGTATTTCAGCTTTTCAAGCCATTCCCTCCCAGCAATACTATGTGACCCTAGCACGCACTGCATGCAGCCCTGGCCATTCCCAGGAGGAGGCATTTTGCAAGATGTCCCACATTAACCTCCACAATAGCAGGATATCGGTCATGGGTAGAACTTTTATTTGGGACATGGGATGAAAGAATGGAAGAACATGGCACAGATCTGAGCGCTGCTCCCTGCGGAGTCTGGCTGCTCGCCTGCCCCCATCGAGCCAGTCTTCCCCTCAGCCCCATCCTTCCCTTTGTGTTCCTGTACATGGACTGGATGGTCTACGCTTTGGCCCTCTGTGGGCTCAAGGCTCACCAGATGGAGAATCTAGCTACGAAGAGGAAACTGGCCATTATGTGCCAAGGCTGGCCCTGCAGTGATCCAGATAGGTCACAGGAGAAGATCATCATCTCCAAGGGACCTCCTCTCCCTCTGCAGTGAGGTTCTGCTCTGGACACTCCCATGACTAGGCCAGTTAACAAAATCTCCTATATGTGACAGAGGCACGTGAATATATGAGATCTGTGCTAACACAGAACCCAGTGCAAAGGTCCCCTCAAGTTTATGTTCAACATGTTGAAGATCAACGCAGATACCCTAAAACGTGTTCTTGGCAATCACATCTTCCTATCTTAGGCTCTTGCAGAGACCAGCAGCTACTCTGATACAGGATACTAGAGCATCGACTGCCCCTAGGCAGCCAGAGCTATGTCTGAAGACGTAGGTAGGTGAGATGATGGCACAATTTTAAATTGCTTTAGTTTGCTTAAATTGCCACGATTAAACTGGTACGTGTGTTCTTGCCTGCTGTTGGTTTATCACTGCTCCCATTGCTTCTGCCAATTTGTATGCCGCAAAGCACCGGTTCTGCTCATCTCAAGGCCATCGCTTATAATGGCTCTGCCTAACCCCATTTGTGCCACCACAGGGTTGCACCTTGATTACTCCTACCTCCGTGGTGTCTCTAGCTGGCTCCTTCCGGCACCCATGTTAGCTAGCTGTTTTCAGCTTGATACAATCTGAGCAAATTCAAATGGCTTTTATTCCAAAACTGACACTATGGTAAGCTAAATCCTAGCCCTCAAGTACCCAACTCCCACCTCATGCTGGCATTTCAAGTCAGAAAACACTGGCTTACCAGAGCTTATATAACGTGAACCTCAGCTGACGCAAAAGGTTTGCACTCACGTTCACCCCTGGTGCCAGGAAAGGCGGTTACCGGCACCATTAGGTTTTAGAGGGTTGGCAGGAATATGTTAAGAGTTGAGAGACCACCTCAGTGGTCACAGCCCTGACAACCCAGTACTAAGTGAAACGACATCTGACCAAATAGAGTATGACTGAACCTGGCTTCCACAAGTTAGCACGTGCGAGTGAGGTAGCAACAGCAGTTTTCCTTCCTGGTACCACGAGACAGATTATTTTTCTTATGCATCCAGCAGAGAACAACAGAAATTGACACCACTTAGATGAAAAAAAGGAGGCAAGGAGTAGAAGTACCTGGGAACATGGATCTTGCAACATCTGAAATCAGATGGGGAGGACAAATTCACCTTCAGCTGGGTATAGACGAAACGGGCCTTACACAATCACTTCAGAAATACGGTTAAATGGAACAGATAAACAAACACAAGCCAGAAGTAACAGCAATAGTGACTTGATCCCAGAACCTTTGTAGCTCAGATACGGCAGCTGAAGCCAATTTACAGTGATAAAACGGCCTGCGTTTTGTGGCAATAACTGTTCTTCCACAATCCCCAGACAAACCAAGGAAAGTCACTCTTGAACTGAAATAGAAACATCATCTGTGACGTGTTCTAACAGTTAATACACTTTTAATCATATTTCTTTTTAAATGTGTGGCTTCCTTGTCCTGCATAGGACTGCTCCATACGCGACTTAAATTGATAGCGTCCACAACTGATGTCACACTGGTCTGACTAACAATCAGTGGATCATCACACTTCAGTTCTCAATGTTTTCTCAAGCAGGTAAGTACTGGTTAAACCATGCAGTATTGTAATTATGCAGCAGCAACATTATAATTATAGTAGTAACAATGATACAGGGACAGTTCACGTTTAAAAAAGGAATGGTAAAGAAAGATCAGTAATTAATCAAATAGTAAGTACAGCGCAACATATAGTACCTATCTTGTTCCTTCATCTGAGCAGAACGTGCAATCGCAATCCATAATAACTCAGTAGAAGTGATTCTAAATACCATCAATTAGAGGTATCTAATGGATATTTTAAATTAACTGGTTAAACAGAAATACCTTCTCTTTCTCTCTATACAAAGAATACTCTTAAGAGATAAACACGAAAATTGACCCTTGGTGTATACTACAAAATGAAGATTAAAAGCTAAAGGCCAGATCTGCAACAGAATTCAGCATCCCTGAACTCTTTTTTTTGTAGAATTGACAACAGCTGCTGAGCATCGAGTATTTAGTGAAGTCTTACAATAAAAGTTTTACTTTCAATTGTAAAATACTATTTTTTTTAATACAATTATAAAAGCAAAGGAAAAAATTCAGGTAGTTAGTTACATCCAATTCTTAGACTATCTTACTAAGGGTGGAATTTAAATTCATAGTGCCTACAGTACTTAAAACACATGCGATAAATATAGCTACCGCGAAATATTTTTTTTTCCAACAAAAATACAAAATTTATACTGCTTATGACTAAGTTCCACTGAAGAGAAGCAGAGGAGATAGTCCAGGTTATGAACCCATGCCCTAACTCCTGCCCTTCGCTGATGCATGCAGGCCATGATGACGTTGTACAGGATGGATTTAACGGCTCAGGCTGGTGCAAGCCTGAGGTTCTTGGAGCTCTAGAGTCAGCAATGCCTCTTCTGTCTCTTCTCCTCTATACTTTCATTTTATGTTTTGATAACTTAAACAGAGCTTTATCTAAATTAAACAACCGTCTTCTCTTTACCCATTACCTGGTTATAACCTTTAACATTTATAACCTCAAGAATGCTCCATCAATAGAGACTAGAATCTTGGTGGTTATAACACATTTACCTTGATATTCAACAATTTTAGAAGATTCATTAGAGATTGCCTAAAAAGACCCACAGTTTAACAGACAAAGTAGACATCTAGCTAAACAAAAACATTATTCTTAACTCTTTGTTCTTTTTTAACCAAAGTTTTCTGCTCATTTGTTTTCTAAAGACCTAGCAAAACATTATGAATCTTGTGCTACGCTAGCTCTGGAGGTGAGCTGAAGGCAAACAAATTGGCTAAACTCTCATGCACTTAAGCAAATATTTCCAAAGAACCCCTCTCAAATATAGACTAAAAATGGTCTTCAGAAGCCAAAGCGAGGTGTCTAGAGTCACATGAAGAGAGACAGCCCTGGCATGCCATTAATCCAGTTCTTTCTCTTCTTCCTGAGCATACCTCATTAGTTCTGTCCCAGACACAGTAATTTAATTAAATCTGTAGTGCCAGTCAACAATAGTGGGCTTGGGTGGAAAAAGGGATTTTAACAGAATTAAAGAAGAATTAACCAAAAGCACGTCAGAGGGGACATTAGCTAAAGAGGAACTCAGGTTCCTGCAGGGGAGGGAAGAGCAGCGTTCAGTTGCCACAAAGAAATCCTTCTGGATGGGCCAAAGTTTGGCTGTGTGGCTCAGGTTTATCACCTTAACAGCAGCAGGAGACATTGTACAGACTCCAGGGAAAGGGTCTTTTATTTCTGGCCACCAGAAATAAAAGATACAGGAGCAGGCTGCGGGACAGGGAACTGTGGTTGAAGATATACATATAATTGGAAATATTTGTGCAATGGCTGGGAATATTCCCAGCTTAGGACAAAAGAAGTAGAGGTTGCAGATCTGGAAGGCCACATCTCTTATTTACGAATCCCCATCTGGTAGGTTACAGGGATGACTCATGCTTACAACACTGGATGCTGAACATCTTCAGCTTTTAAAATATGCCTATATATACACACAAAGTTGCAGCTTTGCAACTCTGAGATGCGGAAGAGTTCGTATAGACCTTTATCCCTACAAGGCAGATAAGAAGGGAGGGGAGAACTATCACCCGCACCTATTTCTCAGAAGTTTCCTGCTCTCTCCTGTTTCCCCTCAAGCAATGAAAGACTCTCCAATGTCTACTGTTTTCCTTCCCTTGCTTTTGCTGTTTCCCAGATTAAATTAAAAAAAGATGAGGGAAAGGCAATTTTTTTTTTTTAAGTAAAAGTAAAAGGCACCCAAAATACACTAGCTCCCCAAGAGAGCAACCGTCTCACAATAAACCTGGACATTTACCAGTTGAAGAGTCACAAATTTTGTTTCTGGCCTTTTTCTTTTTTCTTTTTTTTTTCCCACAGATGTTCCACACAACACTAAATTGGGGCTAGAAAGAGGGGGAGGCAGAGAATGAACTTTGGTGCATTATGGAATTTTTAAAGGCATTTCCTTCTTTCTAAGAGCCAAAAGCTGTGATCACTTAAGTCTTTGCTTTTTTAAAATACATGTTCATTTTGTAGCTTTTGCCAAACTAAATGAATCCAGCCTTTGAAAACCTTTTAAAAAAATTGTAATTTTTCTCAGTCAGACTTTGTTTGACTTTTTTCCAAGAATGTCAACAAAAATTTATATAAATTTCTTCCTTTACCATGAATTCCCCTTAATTATTCAGATGTATGCCACACAGCAGAATGTTAGCATTACAAAGTTGCAGATGTTAAACTTTCAGACATAAATACATTTATTTTACTCTGTAATTAGGAAAACAGCCCCTCATTTCTTCTGGAGTGGCACTACCCATATTCTGTAATCTTTTTTTTTACAATTTGCCAAAGACATTATCAAGTAACAATCATACAGCTGTTGACATTGAAATTCAAATACTGCTTAGCAGTTTAAAATATTACCAAATTTTATAAAATAGTTTTCAAAACTGCTTTTGTGAGTGTTTTCCTTAATGAATAAATTAAAGTTAACCATGCTCTCAAAGAGCATTCCAGTTCTCCAACAAGACAGGTATTTGACATGCCTTACATTTCCTTTATGTAAAGTCCTGAATGTAAGAGTAAAGGATTCAGGAACACGGATTCCCAAATAAAACATTCCTATCCCTCCTGAAGAGCTCTAAAATATTAAACCACTCAGAAGGTGTTAACATACTTCATAAATGATAGCGTAGCTCAGAAGGCCTTTCTATAAGAAAGGGAGAAATTTCACTTTTCCCCATAAAACTATATATCTGCTGAATTATCTAAGCTATAAAAGGTAGAAGGAAAATGAAAAATTCACTTCACAAAAAATGCAAAAGCCATTTGTTTCTAAAGGTCCAAACTAATCCATTTCTGATTTTTTCCATATTTTCCATATCTACATTATACATTGATAACATTCCTCCTGCTCTGCTTCCTCATCTCCAACCCCATGTCTCTTGCACTTCAGAAAAAAAGTCTTGAAAAACGGTAGCCAGTTTTTAACAGCCATAAAGCCAGGCAGGTAAGAAAACACAGAAGTCTGGCACAGAACAACAACTGGGAAAGTATACTGATAAATTGCAGATGATGAGGTTAAAAAGTCTTGCTGGGTAGGGCCCCATGTTTACGCGCACGGTGACGGTGCTCGTCGTAGAAACTAGCGTTAGTAAACCATTAACGGTAGTCGACTGGACTGCAATGTGGCAAAATCAGTCAAATGCGTTACTTTCAAAGGAAAAGAGATCATGCTGCATCTAAGGCCTTCAAAATGACAAAGGTCAAAGTATCAGTAGACCATGCCCATAGACCATTGGGGAGGTTTTCTTCAGGTGAGGATTCCCAGTGCAGATGCCATTTATGTGCAGGATGAGGAGGAAATCGGCTCTAATAGAGGAACGGCATCTCAGAGGCTAAACAGGACACTTTCTTTGGCAAAATCTAACAAAATGTCCCATCTTTTCCAGATAGTTTCTTCGTTCGCTTCAATTTCAAGCCCTTACTGGAATAAAAACGATTGTTTAACCTTTTCTCTTATTCATTCGCTTCATTTGATTATGCTTTAATCTGCTTTTACCAATGTTCGCTGCGTTGAGAAATACAAATTGTGCCCCAGGTTTCCATTCAACAAATGCAGTATTTTGTTTCTTTTACAAGCTCAGATTGTGAAGATTATTTATTTTTTCTTTCTCTGCTACACACCTGATCTGTTTAGTTACTGCATACGCAATAGCAAAAGTCTAAATAAGCAGAAAGGAGGTTTATCCGATTGTGAGTAAACTGAGACTAAGCCATGTCTTTGTGAAGGCCACACAGTCCAGCATCCTGATAAAAACTTTGCATATTCGACATATTCCAGCAAACTCAGGATCTGACCCAAAGGCACCAAAGCCAACGGGGAACTTCCTATTGATTTTGACAGGATTTGCATGAAACCCGAACAGAACAATTTCAACAAACGGAATTAAGTATTTAAAGATAACACATTGCAATTATTAGATGTAAGAAGCAGAAAGAAGAGAGATACAATTTCTATAACACGGAGAATGTTTCAGTTATCGGTAATTCAAAGCAATATGACTACGTTTTATTGATTTTCACAGAGTATCTCGGTACTCTAGATACAAATCCAGACCTGCAAATAGCCTGCAAAACAGGTTATGCAAACCTGTTACTCCACTAACAGTCCACAAGTGTAACCAGCTTATGTTCTACTCTAAATATACCTAGCATGGTAGAAAAATAGTTTCACCTGTAAAGAAGAAAAATACAAGCATTCCCGTTAAATCTAGAAAAAATTAAAATTAAAAAAACTACCAGAGTCTTGGCAATAAGTAGCAGACTAGAATTCCTAACACTACAGAAAATAGTTTATGCCATTTTGTCTAAAAAGGTAATACTTCAAAAATCACAAGAAAAATAAGTAAAGCAAACTTACAGATTAATCATATAGTGAATAAATTGAGTTCCCAAGCTCAGATATTTATAATTAATACTTTAAAAAAAAATCTACTTTCCAGAGCTTTGGAAATGTGAGCAGTAATTCGGGGCATGCTCTGCAAACCAACTCCGTTTGACTACGGCAGAAGGTCCCAGGCTCAAGTCATGACAGAGCTGGGCCTGCAAACAAAACTGGGAAACTTTCAAGTCCAACCTTAAGAAAGCTTAACTATACCAAGTCAAATTTTGGGGAGGTGTTATTATAGCTACAGACACAGTTTTGTCTACGGGGCTTCTGTTCTTCCTAAACTCCCACCCGTAATTTTTCCTGCAACACATCAGCCCTGCAAGCACTGTGGCCTCCGCTACAAGGTATCACACATACCATGGGGAATAACAGCAATAATAGAAGCAAGAAGGAAAGTGCCCGCCAGTTACTAGAGCACTCATATTTCTGATCGATCAAACCATACACTCAGATCTCCAAAACAACCCAGTAGATGTACAAGTCTTTAACTTGTGAGGAAATTTGGTAATAGCCCATGGTGTTTTTTTTTTTCCCCCCTCCAGTTAGGATAAAATAAAATAGCCCTCACTCTAAAACCACAGCTTGGACCTCTCTCTCAAAACCTTTCTTGTTAAGTACCTGAAAGTAACTTTGTACTCGCTGGTGATGACAGAGATAGCTGAACAAATGCCAAATACCATTAAAAGTTGTTTCAAAATCTCCAGTCCTCCAGAGATTTCAGGAGGCGTTCTCTAGACACCCAAGGACTCTACAGAGCTGGACTACTGCTCAGGAGAGCACCCCAAAATTTGAGACACTGGCTTAAATAAAACACCAGCAAGCACGCGGGAGACTTTCCCCAAAATCAATGAAAAGAATCCTCAGAACCCAACTGAACAGTGCTAAAAATGGAAGTTTTGTTTACCTTAAAACAGTGGTGCTGCAAAAGAATTGTAATTACACATCATCATATTCGCCACTTTACATTAAAAAAAAAAAACAGCTCTTGCACAGAGAATAAATTATTATTCATACGGAAAGAGTTAGAAACTTGACAGTCTTTTCTTCTTCTAGATTTGCCAAATTCTGTTTATGCTAAACACAAGCCTTTCAGAAGGAGCAGAGTAGGCGGGGTAAGAAAAAAAAATGAATGATGTGTTCAGATGTTTAAAAGCTATGATGTCAGGGCCCTGCTGCGCAGGAGCCAACACTTGTGTTACAACCGTTAGTTATTCTTGCTAAGAATCAAGCATCACTGGGCAGACAGACAATAGGAATATTTTAAGGCTTTCACATTTTCCTCAGGTTTCCAAACTCAGATAATGCATTGATAGAGGATAGAAACTTAAACGAGACTGGCCTTTTCGATTCTTAGCAAGGTAATGGGTTTTTCAAGGTATATTCCCCTTAGCATCAGCTGTTTGCACGGAAATATTTTGGGGTGCTCACTGGCTGTGCAGCAGCTGTACTTCATCACAGGCTGGTGGGGCAGAGCTCCTTGACAGGGCACAGGGTTACCAAGGGCTGTCATTCACGTATGCTGAACCAGAGCAGGAGATCAGTCACTTTCCGAGCCCGTGCCCTGCTCTTTATAAATATTCCCATGTGTTTGCAATTAGTTAGTGGACTACTCTGGCAGCAAAGGTTATTGAAGGCTGTTTTCCAGACAGGCTTTTTTAATTCCTGCACAACTAAGGCTCAATCTTAGCATGTTTAATAACAACACAGCCAAACACTTGGCTCCTGTATATATATATGCATGTATCAAAACCACCTTAAATGGAATTGTTCATCTGCCTTCCGTTGCAAAAACTGGATGTGCTTTAAATGAAGAGGGCTACAAATTGTGTTGCTTTTAGAAACCTAAGACTAGCAACAGAAACCTTGGAAAGCGCAGAAGATTTTTGAGAAAGCTCGTTTTAGCTGCTGCAGTGTTTAGAGCACGCTGAGCATGGGGAAGGATTCAGCCTCTGCTGATCTGAAATTTAATTGCAGTCATTGTTTAATTAAGGAATTAATTGTTACATGTCTCCTTCCAAAATCTACAAGTGTTTACCACATTAAAAGCATTACCAGTTGCACGAAATATATTCATTCTCTCTTTGGAGGAAACAGGAAATGAAATGCCTTGGTATTTTTTTTTTTTAACTGAAGACTCGATAAAGATGCAGCCCACATATTACTGGAGTAAATCACTGAGGCCTTCTGGCACACAGTGGCATGACTTACCTCACGTACATCAAGATACTACGTTTCAGTGTGTTGTTTTACGTCAGACAGTACCTCAGTTATCAACCTAACTGGCTATGCACCATAATTTCAAGCCGCTTGTTATACGAACAATAGCCAAATAACCATGCCTGGCAAATATCCTGAACCAAACACAGTAGTTAAGGATATCACATTCACAATACGCCACTAGGGAATGTTTTGGATTCAATACTGAGGTCGGACAGAATAAAGATATATAACAGAATTGAGTAACATATCACAAACGACTCTTGCATTTTTCAGTTTCTATTGCTTGCTGAAATTAAAATGTAGTGCTTACTTAAAAATCTTTGGATACAAAAGGTAAAAAAACAAGCGCAGAGTAAAGCTGGGCGGAATCCAGGAAAAAGTTCTTACGGGGTTATTAGTATACCTGTAACTAAAGAGAGGACTTCCTGACACCTTTTATGGTTTGCGCGGCTCACAAACTTACAGTAAAATAAGTACTGAATGCAGGCTCTACAATCTAATCTGATTAGGTGACTCTGACATTCTCCTAATATCGTCCTTTGATAAGCAAGAGTATCCAGTCAAAAAAAGACAAGAGTAAACCTAACTTCTACTGCTGACACATGCCCCTATCTCTTCCCCAAGTCATGCTATGGCTACAGTCTGCCTCTTCGTTGCATTACAGAGGAAGGCAACTGAGTCAACATCAAGCATCAGCTGCACAGTCAAGAGTCACAGCAGTTAACATGTGTGATTTTCTTTGTGACAAGAACAATTAAATATACATTAGAATTTGTTAAGGAAATTGGAGGGAATTTAAGATATACCAAACTAGGAGAAACAGTCTTGTTGGAACTATCAAAGTCAGAACAAAATCAATACATTTACCCTTCCTCCTCCTGCGTGAAAGCCAGACTCACTAACATGTTGTCATAAAGAGGATAAAGCTAATCATTCTTACTGAACCATCCACAAATGCGCGTTCGAAAAAAGATCAGAAGAGAATATAGTCAAAAGGGTTGACTCTACCAAAAGCTTTCACATTGAGTTACAATCAGTGGGATTATTCAGGTGACTAAGTGCAACTCGTGTTAAGAACTGTAGAATTAGGCCTCATGTTAAGAAAATGTCAGGATTAGCAAACACACAAGAGGGATGAGAAATGGGTTGGACAAAAGCGAGGAATATAAAATTACGCAGTCTCCGGGAATGGGAACATATCGTGTTGGTAGTTAAACATAACATAGTTTAAAGAGAAAATTATTAGATGATTCTCAAATTCCATAGCTGCACACAAACCATAACCAAATTACATTCAAATCATATCTTCATATTATATATTTAATACAGATGGGTCAAAATGCAAGCCTAACATCTAGACCTCTTTGGCGTCTGGAAGGAAATGGGAGTCCAATCCAAAAACCAAATGCAATCTATTTTTTCCAGAACTGAGTCAGATACAGACGTAATCTTACAAGGTAATTTGATTTCATGATAATTTTACCATTTGGGAATGAAATGGTCTGATAGCAGCTTCCAGGAATTCAGCATAATTAAAGCCAGGCCCAATCAGAGCTAGGATTTGAGCTTGAACTCAAACTAAAGGTGAAATTTAATTCAGATTCACCCTTCAAGTTCATCTCTAATATTTCTACTATTAAAAACATGAGAGGAACAAATGGGAACAGAAGTACAGGCTATCAAGGGAATTTGTATTATTTTATAGTATTTTACCATTGCAAATGCCTTGATTACATACATAACCAAGGAAAACAAAACAGCACGAGAATGAGATCCTCACACAGACTGCTTGGCGAGATCAGTCATAATCTATCAGTTATTTACAGCCCTAGAGTACCAGAAGGGATCAGTAACTGTATTGTACAGGGTGTAAAAATCTGTATCACTGGTTCAGTACAAGGGCAATGCTTTGTAGTATCCATGCTACCATAAAAAATAATAAAGCTACAGATCTTTTCATCGTCATCCAGGAAATTAGATGAAAATTCTTGCCTTTAAATTTTTCCATCACCACCATCTCTGTTTACTTGAGAAGGTTCCCTTTATAAGCAGATAGTGTAGCTTAACATTTTTATAACACACTGGCCTCTGATGTCAACAGCTTTCCAGAGTTTATAAGCTTAAAACCTCACTGGCATCCAGCACAGTATCTCAGCTACAGTTGCTTGCAATCTGAAGGAACCAGCAAGCAGATAAAGTAATGAGCATGACCAGTAATGTGATGGTGCAGAGCGTATCTGCATCTATTTTGAATTTCTCATCCAAAATTCAGCTGTGGTCTTCAACAGCATTTGCCACCTATGATTCATAGTTGCTAAGAAACGTAAATACATAACAGATCGCTCATTCATCTCTCTCCCAGGACTGAATCACTGCAGACAGTATGTTTTCTATATTAATGCAGCCTAGCTTTACAGGTTCCAAGTAACGGGATGTCTTTTGAGAAAGTATTCCTGACAGTGACAAAACCTTCCGATTGTAAAATACATTACGTTGATAGCGAAAAATAAATGCACTACCTTAAGTTTACTATTGTTCCTCATTATTTTACTACATACCACAATACACCGCTTACTACCAGAAGTGCTTACGCCATGCAAATGTTTCCGCGCTTATACCTTCCCATGCAATCATCATCTCATAACGTTCACATCTAGCCGTTTCTCCTCGTGCATACATATACACAGGGTTGGATCATTTCTGTTGCTCCTCTCTGAAATCCTTACAATTCATTAATACCTCTTCAGTAATGATAAATTCATTTCCTCAATAAATAAATAAATAAATAAAATCAGATATTTCCCCACCTCACCAAAAAGAAAAAGGATCATTTCACACAAAACACTACTTCTGCGCAGTGCATTTGCCAGTCCAGCCCTTCTCGAGCATCTTCAGAGACCTCTCTTTCAGAAGCTATGCTGACTTAAACAGTCCTCCTCTCCTCCGTCCTGAGCTGGCTGCTGTGCAAAATGGCACAGCCAAAAAAGGATAAGGTCATGAAATTATATGTGAGGGACATCTTATTAGAGAGTGCCTGGAAGGGCCCTCCCGCTTCTCCTGGCCCCGGAGCCCTGCACTGTGATGAAGTGTAAAGAAACAGTAATTGGTGCAAATGAGATATGGACCAAATCAGGTGAGAGGTTCTATTTTTATTCCGTATTCCAAATAAAGCCATGTTTATCTGCAAATGCAGGAGAAGGCAGTGTATTCTCTGCACCGGTGAAGTTAGCGTAAGATTTTCTCCCCTTCCTCTTCATGGAACATTTTTCTGTCACTTCGGCTGTGCGTAGGTAAGCAGGATCACTGATATGGTAACTCTGAAAAATCCCTCACTTGAAAAAAGAGGTTCTTTATTTAAAACCACATCTTTTAATAACTACGATCTTCAAAACAAAACAAAAACTTGAGAAAAAAAGAAAAGCTTTCTCACTGATTCATTAAAATATGTATATGTTTATGTTAATTGAGATTCAGAAATGTCTATGGATCACATGGGATACAATTATCTTTTCAAGATTATCTTTTCAAGTGATGAGACTGAAAATCATACTGTTCATACCGATCATACTGTTTTTATTAACTGTGTTCTGAGAACCTACAGACCTTTACTTGTGTGTTATCCTTGTAAGTTTAAAAATGTAACCCCCTCAAAACCACAAAATATAAATTTGTTGTTGGAAGGGGATGCGACTTACATGCCTTTTCTTCTGAGATGTCCTAGGTTGCCATTCCCCCTTCCTACTCCAGGCCCTCCTCGGACGGGAAAGGCAGCTGTCCTGTTCATACTGTCCACCTCAAGTCTCTTGACCCCATATACTGTACTTGTCTCTTCCTTCTCTAGCCACCACGTTCTCCCTTTACGTTACCCTTTTCTAATCTCTTCCTGCTTTCCTCATTACTCTCTGCAATACATTCTTCTAGCTTCTCATGGTTTCTTGACTACGGCATCTTACGACGTGTATTTCTCCTCACAGCCTGCGGTACGTTCTCAGTAGTCTCCTGATCCAGGATAATGCTTACGGGCTGCTTTGTGGCCCTAATTCATGCAGTAATTGGACACAGTCTGCCCTTCACACCTTTCCTCAGAAAATGGAACCAAAATGTTAAAATACTTCTTAGTGGAAAATTGAGTATTTTTCACTCCATAATATACAAGTTAGTAACTGCATTGCTAATTAACGTCATTAAGACCTATTTTGCATCATTTTAATGCTATTTTCTTTTGCCTGTAGACAGATGCAAATATTTAAAATAATAATAGGAAAATTAGAAAGCAACTTGAATTATAATTTTCCAATACTGTTATTTGTAAAAGCAAAATAATATATGATTCCAATGTCTCTGTGACTTGACCGTATTGTGACTGTGTTTGCTTTCACATGGAATAATCAAACAAGCAACCATTCTGAAGTATGTCATCTATGTTAGAGATCAGAGAATTAAATTATTTTCTCTTTCAGAGAGTGAAAATTTCCTCTCTCTAGATCCTCAAAACATTTTGCACTAACTGAAACAATCATCTTCAGAGTTAATTCAAGCACAGCACACAGAAACAGCTTACCCTCAAGGTAATGAAGGCATGAAATATATTCTCGCCCATCCAAAGATGAAAGAATATTATGGAAAGAGCTTTGTGATTATTTAGTACAAAGCAGACTATGTCATAAAAACTTGCCTGTGCCTGTTGCAAAACCTTGGGTATGTTATGCACCATGGACATAATGCCGTCCAGATGAATCAGCCAGTACCGATCTAGTGTATCGTATTGCTGCCAATTTTGCATTAAATAAATGGCTGCACAGGCTTCATTGCTGGCGCAGCAAAGGCAGCTTTACCGTCTTCTTTTGTGCTCCCTCTTGTATGATTTGATAATATAAAGAAAACTTCTTTTGATACCTTAAGAAAACATTTAAGATCTCATTCTGTGTGGCTTCTTCCCAAAGCATCACACTTCTGTAGGGCAACGTTTGCCTTACTACAATTAGTGAAAATTCAATTTGAAATTGTGGGTTGACGGGTTTACCTACACTCTGGGCATTTTCCTTCCTGTCTTTAAAGGACAGGGGAAAAGAAAAATAGCAGCTCAAAAATCAGCAAGCAGTTTGAGCTGTCGAAACAATAACGGCAGGGTGTCATAGCGCAACAAAACCATTTTTATGATCAAATCGATTCTGGTGGTCATTACTGCTTCCCCGCCCTTTCTGATCAGGAGGAACTGCAGACAGGCCCTACAATAAATAACCCTTCCTATACCAATTTGTAACTGATGCTACAGGAAGGAGAGTTACCTCTATGAGAGTGCCTCTGATTTGGATTTACCTTAGCTATTTTCAGGATGTCAGTCACCAGTAGCTAGGTGCAATATAAAGATAAGCAGAACTAGAGGTTAAGCTCCACTTGAATATCTGGGGAAACAGCCTTCTGTGAGTAAGCCTGGCAGGACTAATCAGATGACTTTTGCATTAAGCAACAGCGAAAAGGTTAAGGGATGCATATGTAACTTCTGCATATAATACAAAAGAGAAGATAAATTAGGTAAACAATAGTACAGCAATAGATAAATATCAATAAGCAGAGGACGGAAAGCAAGGAGAAAGTTCTAATATGAACAGGAAAAGTAATCGGATATGTGAAACAAGTAATTGACAGGACTGTGCTTTATATGGGTAGGATTTAGGGTGCGATGAATTAGAAAAAAAAAAACATGATCCAGACGCTTCTAGGCCACTATTTCAGTAATGTCCAAGGCTTTGCAATAGATTTTTAAAGGAAATAATAATTAATATGCAGGTGAATTTCGAACAACAACAAATTACAACAATCTGTAACAATTCTATCACACTCACCTGATAGCCTTCTTTAACATCAGCATTGATTTTCTAGACAGTACAAACACAGACTTCTAGCCGAGCTCAAGCAAAGCATTTGATGTATGGAAATCTATGAGGAGTGTCAGACTAATGATGTGGTATAACAAGAGCAAGCTAAAAAAGAGATGGTGACAAGAAATACTGACAAGAAGAGCATAAGACTGACAGGAGATCCCAGGTGCCACAAGGATTGCTTATTGGACCAACCTTGCTTAGTATTTTCACTGATAATGCTGAAACAGATATCAGAAGTTGGATACTGAAATCCCTTTAACCACAAGGCAATGTGTAGACACTGTACAATACCTAAGAAGGATGACTAGCCTATCTTTCAGAACAACCTCGAGCCCTGAATCAGTAAAATGGAATGAAGCACTATTAAAAAGCAGGAGATCATGGAGTTTAGGGACTGACAAAATTCCATAGTACACCGGGAGCTCATCAGTTAGCTGAGATGAAGATGGGTCTGAATGCGCTAATCAAACACTAGTGTGAAATAGGAAAATGTAATCCTAAAACATATCAGGTTAGGCATTGTAACAATAAAGAACAACTAACCGTATAATGCCTTATCTAGAACCTTGATTTAACTTCTGATTGCATACATTAAAGAAAGAAATTGAAAATGGGATGGATGCAGAAAAAGGAATTGAGAGACAATATTCATAGAAGACGTGGAAATAAAAAATTACCCTGTTCCACGCAACAAAAAAACCTGAGAGAATACGTGTCTGCTGTCCATGGAAAGTTTGAGGAAAGCAAACCAGGGATGAAAGATAACTGCACAAAAGTAAATACATAGAAACTAGCAGTGGGTAAATTTATATGCTCAGAACTGAAGATTCCTCGCTGTTAGAGCAATCAAGTTCTGGAACAGCCTTTCCAATGGGAGTAGCAGAGGCAAGAAAATACTAGCTGCTTCTCATGTGGAGCTTGATAAGTTTAAGGAAGGAGCTGTATGGCACAGTGCCTCCAACAGCAGAAAACTGCTCAGGGATGCAGGAGGTTCCTTATAGTCCTAGGAAGCCTGCTCTTTCCCTCTTGGGTTCAATAGCTCATAAAGAACTTGGACTTCCACTCTTTCCCTTCCAGCTGATCCCTGTTGCAACTTATTGGCTGTGAAAACAGAGTCCCTGAGACAGTACCGAATAAGACCACCAAGAGCCACAAAGATTAACGCCACAATGAGGAGGAAATAAGAAGCCAGCAATGTGCTTCACACTTCATCCTGCAGATGTGGACTGAAGCAAGCAGGATACACCGCAGATGAGTCCTGCCTGACTGAGAAGGTCACAGGCATGTCACCCTAGCCGCAGGGTTTTGGTTCGTCCAAGTTTCAAATGTGACCCTGGTATACCAATGCTCGTCCAAAAACAGCAGCAAGGGAACACAGCCAGGGCCGGAGGGGAATGCGATTGCCCCTTTTAGCAGCAGCAACATAACATCAGCTTAACCGCCACTTCAAATCTAAACACGCTGTGCTGGATGTGGGCTAATTCAGTTTAAGACCAGCTTGGGTGGTTCTGCTCTGTGCTTACAGCTCTGGGGGCTCTGGGGAGTGTTATCTGAAGACATCTAAACAGTGCTCTGAAAAGTCACACAGTCCAGCTGAGCTTAGGAGCTAATCTCAGCACTCATGGTGCCAGACCTAGCTGCAGTGAGGACACACGGCAAGTCCTTGGCTGGATGTGACGACTTCGGGGGCGACAGGATGGTGAGGCTAAAGATGAGGAGATGGGACTCGGTGAACCTCAAACACTGCCCTAGACCACATAGATCACATATTTTAGTGTTGTAATGAAAACTGTAGATGACCATTGTTTCTTTTTAAAAGCACGCAGCTTACCTTTCACATTCGGATACAAGCATCACATAATTCTTGCCAGCCCATCTATCAAAGCAGCAGTGGACTTCTGAAACAGAACTACTCTCCTTTTGTTCTATTTTTTAACAAGCTGTTTTGACAAAGGGCAATTTCTGAATGGAAAAGAAAGTGATTTCGAAAGTAAGTAAAACATTTCTCCTCAACCCCATACTTCATAAAGGCACGAACCTTTAGATGCAGCATAAAGGTTTACCTAAAATTTCCATTTGAGCAACTTCTCTTGACTCCCACAAGGCCCAAGATAAACAGTGCCCTAATAAAAGTTGATAGCATGGGCTCTGTTCAAGTGAAACCACTTTATAACTTGACCAAGTGTGTTCTCTGCCAGGAAATGATTGCTTTTCCAGTTCAACCCAAGAATGTTGCTCTGCCTTATGTCTGCTGGCAACAACTTCTCTGTTTATGGGTGGGCTAAAATGGGAGGATTCAAAGGCTAAGTTTAGGCCTCAGATAATGGTGCTAGGATTACGATTTGGTCCTAGATTTTGCCATACCTGTTGTACTAGTTTTTAAGGAGCAGCAAACAAACAAGGAAGGTACCGTAACATATTAAAGTTTGCTAAGCTACTGTTTTCTTCCCCTTATAGCTCGCACTTAACTTAGTACATCTCTATTCAAATCAGAACGAGGTTTGCAATAATCAAACCACAATCACGTATGAATTATTTAACTGTCTATGCAATGTTAAAGCTGCCATGTACTCTCTTTGTCAAAATCACCATACACTCAGTGGTTTATTGTAGGAAAACTCTTTTCACCTTACCGCAGAAGATCCTTCCTAACTGATGCAATACAAAACCAGTCCTGCAAATGGTAAGAGCCTTCCAGCTTTCCCTATAATGTATCACAGCATCATTCGCTAAGAAAAAGAAATTGTTTCATCCCAAAGGAGAAAGCCACTCAAACTAGCCAAGCGGTATAGCTGCAGGACACCGCAGAGCGCTCTCACCAGTGAGGCCTGTGCGTGCAACGTGCTGCCAGTATTCTCGGTATCTCCAGCACAGGGAGTGGAGACTACAATGAAAATCTCACCTTTTCCTGCACACAAAAGCAAAGCGTCTCACCGTTAAGCTACATGCCTCCAACGAATTCACTGGGATTTGCCCAGCTAGGGGTTAACATTGTAACAGTCTGGACATACTTCCATTACAGGGCCTTTCAGAGCAGACTCATTTCAGGAGGAAATGCCAGAACAGTTGCAAGAACAGTGATGGATGGGAGAAATAGTCATCGGCAACCAATGTGGTTATGGAAAATTTAGAAAGAAAATGTCCAAGGAAGAAAGACAGAGGAAGGGAAAACAGCTTAACCTCTGAACTTCTGAAAACAAAAAGCAAGATGTGAACATCTAAATTGAAATGTCCCTATTACATCAGAAAAACAATTTTGTCCCTGGGTCTCTTAAAGATTAGACTCAGTTGTTAAAATAAGCCCATGGTAGTAACATTCACCTTCAGACCGTGAGCAAAAAAACATGCGTTATCACAAATCTTTCAACAATTTCCAACAGCTTCAGCAGGGAAAGCAGAACAGAGTAATCTTTCCATCCCCACAGCTCTTCAGGTCACACTTCTGCTCACAAATGGAGCAGACGTGCTAATCTACACCTGGAAAGAAGCACTTCCTACGATTTAATACCAATGCAGAAAGACATGTGAAGCCATGCCTCATTAACAATTTATCCTAAACTGAGAAGACTACTAGTAGTAGTCCAGAGTTCTACTAAATCAAAATGGACCAGAATACTATTATGACAAATCTGTATCAAGTTACAGAATTGAGCTGGTTTATAACAAATGTGTTTATAATGAAATAGCACCAGAAAGAAATTAGATTCCCGAATGACTAATACGAAGAACATAACAGACATTTTGGAGATAAATGTCTAACACACAACCAAACTAAGACTAGCCTTCTTAAATTTCTCTCCTCAAAGCAATTTCATAGACATTTGGAGGCCTTTATTTAGCTAAAACATTTTACTTCCAAGTCCCCCAGATATTCAACTTAGTAATGAAGATTACCTCTGGGAAGCCATCCTCATATAGGCTTGGGAGAGGGCCATTTTTTAAAGTCAAGCTCTTCTTGGACACAATTCTGTCTGCATCCGGTCTCACTCGTCACTAGATTTTTTTGTTAATTGTTTGCAACTTATTCTGCACAACAGAAAGTTTTTATTGCAAATGAACAAGAGGGAAAACATTAACTTTGGGTAAAAAGATTGTCTGCAAAACAAAGAAACAAGAGAGACTTAACCTAAGGAGCTCGAGGTTTCATACAAGACAATAGACAGATTACACAAATCACTTCAGAAAATGGAAGATGTAGAGAGTTAAAGGAAGCACAAGTGCCAGAGGAATTAATACATCAAGTGTATTTTTTCAGAGGGCTTTGCATACAGAATAACTGCTAAGAATGAAATGAGACTATCTATCTCAAGCAATGAGATAAAAAATGTTATCGTCAAAAAGTATACTTGTGGAAAAAAAAACAGAGTAATAACATAAGACAAAGAGACATTTTAGACACACGAAGATAAAGGCAGAAGTAGCAATATTTCTGGCATATGTAGGGCCAATAAGATAAAGAGCTGCTCAATCTAGCCTGAAAGATAAATAACGGACTCAGAAAAAAAGGTAGAAATTGTATTATCTTAAGATTCAGCATCCTATAAAGAGAGAATGTAGCAATATCTCTGGAATGAGACACAGAGGAGGACCAGGAAAGATTTAAAGCCAAAACTAAGAGGTGAAGAGAAAGAGTAGAAATGTGAGCCGCAAAAAGACATTATAGAGATTTAAGAAGGAAAAATTGAGGTTTATTTTAGACAATTTAAAAGGGCAATTTTAAAGGGAGAGACAGAAGAGACGTCAGAAGCTCAGTTCCGGAAGCAGAAGTCATCTGATCTGATGAGCATACTAACAATAGTAACAAATAAGGTATTTGCAAAGTAGGTACAAAACTGTAACCTCAAACATTTCTTAAGCAGGAAAATATGTGAAAGCTTCAAGAGTATTTACACAGAGCCTTCGGAGATACAAGGATCTGTACTTTCTTCTTTTCTTAAAGAGGTATTGACTTTAAGGTGAGTAGGTTAGATGTTGAAAAAGTGAATGTTATTGCTCCAGGGCTGCTCTCCCTGGAGTCACCAGCAACTTCAGTAAAGTCAGAGTCAATATAACAACCTGTGATATAGAAAACCTGTATTTTTAATCTCAGCTCTTTACTGATACATTGCTAAATCCTGCTTGATCATTGCTGTCAAGCATCTCATGTCCATCTTCACAACTTTGATCTCTGCAGCCAGCCACTATATAAAGATTTGGTGCCTATTCACCTAAAGTGCTTACCAAAAGTGGCTGGAACATTAAATACCATATGAAAATGAACTCCTCTAACTGCATATATATGTTGCATTGATGCCTATAGCACATGGGAATCATCATGTTCACATATGCCTTCCACTCAAAGGATGCTTAGCTTCCTCAAGTGTATTGTCCTGTGAAAGTGGATATTATTTTTCTGACTCATGGGTCTAGAAATATTTCCAAGGTATGAATTTGCACTGAGCTGTGAGCGATATCCTGATGACACAGCTCTATTTCAACCACCAACACAATCTATACTATAAACAAACTGTCTATGCCATGGGACCCATACACTCTTAGACTAAGAGCAGCTACTCAAACTAAATTGAGGAAAGCAGAAAAACTGCTTTGAAGAAGAAAATATCCAATAAATTTGCTAAGGTGTCACCTGCCCATCTGAGCACAGACCATCAAGAGAGTTGATGACTAAGCTGTCACTGAATCTTGCTGTCCAACCCACACAGATTTCACAAATGACAAAGATCCACTTTCTATTTCTCTTCTGCTAGAAAAGAAAACATAACCTCTGCTCTGAAAGGAAAATATTGCCGCTGTCTTCTACAGGTTTTTCATTTCCAGAACAGATTATTTAACCGTTTATCTGAGAACAAACATGAAACTCATCTGAGGGATCTGAAACTCATGAGCCACATTCACTTACCAGCAAAGATGGCTATGAACACGTAGCACAGTGCTCCCTGAGCCACATGTGTTGCTTACTCATTTTAGGATGAAGTTGAAGTCCTGTCCTACTCTCCTCTCTGAAAAGCTTGAAGGCGAGTTTAACCTAGAGAAAGGTCATAAGAAACTGAATTCTACCTCTAAAACTCCAAGCTGCTGGAGATCAGGTAGTTATATCATAATCAGGTCTAAGTACAAGAGTCATCTCTTTTATAAAGCCTTTCCTTATAATGCTGTCTCATCAAAATCAAGCAAAGTCTGGGGCAAACAGTAGGGAGGAAGGAGCCTCCAAAGAAACATGACGGAAAGACCATATGCACTACTTGACACACTTCAAGAGTTAAGGGGGCTGCAATATTTTAAAACATATTTCATTGTAACTTCATTTGTGCGACTGTGGTTAGACACAAAGGTGGGAGAGACAACACACTGGAGATGCCAGGTGGCTCCTTCACAGGTAGAAAAAGTGCTTCAGTGAACATATGTGGAAAGTGTAAGAGACAGAGACACATTCCATGTTTTCCAGTCTGTGTTAATTGATGTGGGCCTATCAACTGCAGCAAGGCTTTCCGCCAGACTCACAGCAGCTGAAGATCTTTTCAGGGTAAAGATCCTCCTCAACAACTTTCTTCAACTTGAGTGGGGCTGCGCTTTAAGCTCTGACACTGGGAGATGTTCAAGACAATTGGAAAGAGGAGTTCATAGCAGAGGGAATCACAGATGAAGTCTCTGAACCTGAACCAGGAAGCAACACTGAAATTAAAGATGACCGTTGCATTTTTTACAGATCCAGATTTCTTTAATTTTGAGTGACATAACAGTTGAGCAGCTTCTTCAGTTCAGCTGAAGGAGAGACAGAGAGAGAGTAGGCAACAGGTAAAGATTCCCATCCTACCGCACTCTGCAGTCTCCTTCTACACAAATGTATTATTTGTACTACAGTAGCTGAATTCTTTCCACAAAGTTTGCAGTAATGCTATCTCACTGCATGCTGATGCCTAGAAAAGGAAATGTAAAACTCTCCATGGGAGTGATGTTTGTATGGGATGTTATCCCACGCTTCTAATATAAGAAGCGGTGCAAAGCTAGTACATAATATCAGTTCATTTGAATAACAGTGAAATTAAGTGTCTTTAAACAATATTTTAAGTATTTTAAAATACATGATCTCACAGGAAGAATGTAAGACAGAAATATGTTTGTTTGTTTGTTTGTTTTTACATTGAATTATTTTGCTTTTCCCTAAGTTAGAAGTCTGTTCTCTGGTATTTCCTGGTCTCCAAGACAGATATTTCATACATGACCAGGTCTTCAATAAACAAACTAGACAATTAGCAACAAGTCTCTGTAAATCTATATTCTTAACTTCAAACAAACCAGAGCAGAAAAGAATACAGTTATTCTTTCATAATCTCACTTCGTCTTTTCTCTTTTGGAATAATTGATTTTTTTCTTTTGTTTCAGAGAAGATTAGGCTGAATCTAAATCTAGGACCAAGAAAATTATTTTTAGAAAGGAAAGCTTAACAAGCAGGCATTTAGATAAAAATTTCTGTCATGCTACTGTTCCAAAAAAACTTACATTCATAATCTGTGGGGCTGTTTCGTTATTTTTTAAGGAAAAGTTTATTGTGCTGACAGGGCATGACAGGAACTGATAGTAAGAATTATTTTAAAACTTGACTTACTATAAATAACTCAGTACAACCTCCAGCCCATCATCCATAAAGAGACCTTTATTCTGCAATATCTGTTCACATACACAAGCTAATGAAAGTAATTGTTTGCAGGACTGGGACCTGAATTCTTCCACAAATTTTTATGCCGTTCGTTACATACATGTTTGTATTCATATATCATAAAAGCGTTTAGAACGTAATGTTCAAAGAAAAAACAGCAAAAGAGAGAGAATACACACAAAATGGTCGTTTATGTATACCATAACAATAGCTGCTTAATTTAAGTTTGTATTAACCACTTCCATCTGTACCAGTGAAAATTAAAAGCACAAGCAATCCAGAATGAAGTAATTGTACCACTGGCAAAAGTCGCTCAAGCCAGTCATAGCAGAACATAGTCAGAAAGGGTTGCCTTTTGAATTAAAGCTTTTATTCTAAAAACAGCTTTTTGCTCAAACAAAAGTGTAGGGTATTTAATAGAAGATCCCCCTTCCTCCTCCTCCTATGGATGTTCTTTGCAAGAGTACACCTGGGGTATTTTCAAAGCACCTATTCACAGAATCACATTCATTCTACTCCTTCTCACTAACTAGAAGAGGATAACGCAATACCCAAAACTAAGATGGAAACGTTTACGTCTTTCCTGTTCCTCTGCTTGACTTTAGGCCATGGCTCCCCAGCTGAGCAGCTGTGCAGAACTATATTGTATGAACATGAGACTTGCCAGATATTTCCAAGTGTCACCCTGCCTGTAAGGGACCATCCCAATGGTACAGTCCACAACAAGCTACAGGCTTCTCTCCTTTGAGGGGCAACTACCCTCCATAAACCATCACAAAGACCTAGAGAAATATTCTCCTGACTTTTCCTTATGTACAATAGATTGCTACACCATGTAGGACTGGGGGAACAAAGCAGCAGCATTCAGGATTTCAGGACGCAAGGACTTATTTTCCTGCCTAATGTTTAAAGAAGGCAAGCAAAAGGTCAGACTCGCAGCTCTCTGCTCTTTATTTGCACCTGGGTAAGGAGCAGGAAATACTTCTTGACTTGCACTCAAAACCTAAGACCCTTAAATTGCACAGTCCGCTAGAAAGGTAAAATATCTTTTTGTGTAGCACCAGACACCATATTTTAAGTGACGACATTTTACAATGGAATCCCTCGGTTGACATAAAGAACTACATTGTACTTTGTTCTATTTTTTCTATATACATTATTAAACTGTTGTCTGAACCCTTCTATGTGATCATGAATATAATTGATTAGGGTCTGTCATTAGCAAAGAGTTACGTATGGCTCTACTCTAAATTTGAACCTAAAAATGCTTTTTCCTCCTTAACAGCTTTAGGGTTTTCTTTTTTTAATTTCAATGGTTTAGCTCTTAGTGTGATCAAAGATGTGCTTATGAAACAACACAACACAGTGACCCGTATAAAAATTTTACATATTAGCGCGGCATAGTTCACATCAACGATGGGCAAAAGTAGCTAGAAGAATACCACCGCCCTGGGCCATCTGGGCTGCTGAAGGTGTCTCTGCATGACGTGACACGAGGTTGCGCTTTGCAGCCACGTAAAGCCCGGTCTCCTCACCTCAGTGAGGAATATAAAAGCTCTCTATGACTCAGCCCAAGTTATTCCCAAAAGCCAAGGTGGAGGATGGATTTTGTTCTTATTTACTACCTGGCAATAAGTAAACCTGCATCAAACTTTAAAAGGCAGCAGAGTTATACAGATGGAGTCATAGCATAACATACCACTTCTAATAGCATGTGAAATGTAAAGCCCAAGCTTGACTCTAAACCCAAGCTTAGTTTACAGAGCTAGCATGCACACACACCTGTTTATGGGAGGGTGTTTGTGGGTGGGCGTGTAAGTGCGCAGTGGGTGTTTGTGGGGGATGTGTGGGTGCACCCATGTATAGGGGCACAGGCTTGTGCGTAGATGCGCATGTGCAGGGACACGTGTGTATCAGGGCATGCGTAAGCACACATGTAAGTGTGTAGGGGCGTGTGGGTGCATGTGTGTGCAGCTGTGTGGGTGCACAGCTGTGCAAGCTGGCATGTGCAGGTGGGCATGTGTTTACATGCACGTGAGCAGGGGTGCGTAGCAAAGGGGGGATGTGTGTGTGTGTGGGTGTGTGGGTGTATGTAAGTAGGGGTGCACAGCAGGGGTATGTAGGGGGTGTGTGTAGGTAGGGGTGTAGTGGTGTGAGGGGTGTGCGTGTGTAGGAATGTGTCTGTGTGTAGGGGCTGTCGGGGTGCGTGTGTGTGTATGTGTAGGTAAGGGATGTAGGGGTGTGTATGTGTACACACATGCTATATAATCCAAGCACATATGATATAGCATTTAATAGAACATAGTATTTAAACACAGAAGTCCAATTTCAAATAGGCACCTTTGACAGACCACACTTAAAGCTAGAGTTCGTTGGGATTTCTATGACTTCTACTTCACCACAATCTAAAGAATTAACCATAAATTTAGACAACTCATTACTGTACAAGATAAGAATTCACACATCATCCACTAATACTGATCTATTTAATTGCATAAGGAGTGAACTGCCAACTTCTGAGAGGGATTTCTCAGTCCAGTGTCTTGCATTAGTCTTGGATTTATGCAGAAAGGGGATCCTCTACATTTTCCAGCAGTGATGTCATTTTATAATTCAGCATTTTATAATGCATTATCATATTCAAAGAAGAACTGTCTTCTGAGAAGCTCTTATGCTGTGCCTTCTCGTTTAATTTATTAGACTGCCATCTACCATGCAACTGAGACGTTACTACAAAATATTTTAAATTAAGCCACAGTTTTCTTAAACATTGTCTTGAATACACAGCAAAAGAAATGTCTGGATTTGAATTCACTTAATATTATGAGTTAAGCTTTACTTTTACATTTTAAACATATCAAATGAAAAAATCACCAAGATTCAACAAGACACTAGAATATTCCAGCACAGAGGAGAACAAGAGTATGAAAGCAGGATCTTCAGCTTCTAGAAGAGGTCGTCTGTATACTCAGGAAAAAAAGAGACAGTGAAAGACAACACTAAAGGCAGCACTGCTACCAAGGCAGTGATTTTTCAAGGGGAAGAAAATCAGAGCATCTGAAACTGGAGATGCATTTCTGAAAATATGGCTACAAGACTCTTAGCACAGTGCAAGGGGCAAGCTTAAGGACTATACTGTAACTCTCAGCAGCTAGCTCTACTTGCATCATCTTGAGAACTATCAAAACGTGTATATACCAAAAAGTGCAGCTGGTAGAGGCAAGCAATCGGTGACCCCAGTGAGAAGGAAGAAAGTGCGCCCTATCTTGCTTTGCATCTAACTGAATTCAGTTGTCAGGCAGTTCCTGGTAAGTAATAAGGACAGGGACAGGATGTTTACCATAGGCCAGAGCACCTGTAGCCACTTTAACTAGTGTTACTTCATAGCATTATCTCAAGGAGCTCCAGGTGCAAAAAGGTCTCTTCTGTCAGAGGAGGTATGATGCAGTGAAACTATATGCTATCCATATGCCAACAGCTGTCTAACCAACACACAGAAATAGGACTGCTTCATATGCGTTTCACCTAGACTCAAGAGATATGAACTAGCCAGTATTCGCTTTACATATTGCTGATTTTTTTATTACTGGTCTGTTGCAGATATTGCAAAATAAATACTGCTTATTTATTATATTTTGCCTTATATTGAGGATCATGGACCTGGCATGCTGATTTCGAGCAAATGTTGCTTTAGATTATTTTCTTTAGTTGACATCCACCTTTCAAAGTATTTCTTTGTTGAAATGAAGCAATAAAATAACCCTAATGCAATTTTGGTGGAGAAAGAGAAATGGAGATAAGTTTCCAGACCTTCTTAATCCATCATAAAGAAGCAAAGAACAGATCAGCACCACTCCTCCTTTCAACAAATGTAGAGTTTCCCTGCACAAGCATCGGCTGTGATATGGGTCCCCAAAGTCTAAGGGGAAAAAAGTTACGATTAGTGTTCAGAAATGAAATATTGACAGTGAAGAGTAACAGACTTAAAAGTTACCACTATAAAAAGAATATCACTAGATAACAATGTCACTTTTTACTCATGGAAGGTGGGCAGTAATTACTATCCACACAACTTTTTCATCAGAAAGTGAAATTAAGGGTCAACGTAGACATAAAAGGGAGAATTTTTTCAAAGGCAACGTAGACCACTGTCATCTTCAAAACACTTACTCCAGCAAATTTTGCATCCAGATATTGAGAAGAATCTCTTTCCTTTTCATCACTCCAGCTACACACCACTCTGTCTTTCTTCATCCTTCTTTATTGCGGAAGAACGTAAAATGCGTTAGATGTTTCTCAAGCACAAAGGAAAACTACAGATTCTTGTATGGAAAAGTGCACACTGTAACTCTTAGCCTTGAACCCACCTGGAAACCCACACAATTATACCATCAGTAAGGCGCTGCTCAGGTACACTGTAATAGGAACGGCCAGGCTGTGCCAGACCGGGGATGTATCTGCCCAAGTACCCTGTCTCTCACAGTGGCCAAGGGCATTTACCTAGGAAAGAGAATTAACCGACACAGGAGAGTTTATAATGGTATCTCCAGTATATTCTCAGACCTTTCCGCCAACTGCAGCTGAAGGACTTTCTGAGCTAAAGGTGGTATCTTTGTGTTTAACAGCCTCTGCAAATTGTAATGGGCCTTGTGCAGAACTAGAACAAGATGCTTACTCCACCTAACATCTTTGAAGTAAAAGATCTTGATAACAAAGACATGAGAACACGAGACCAGACGCATTGCATCATATTAAATAACCATTTAGCTCAGCATCTTATCTCCAAGAACACTCTGAAGTAGATTCAGGCATGATGCTTCCCGTTAATACTCTTTCAGCTACATAGTTTTATTTTCAGGCCCAGAAACTTCCTGAGCTGGATGTAGTTTTCATGTAACCCTCAACAGAGTTCTCTTCCACGAACCTGACCAAGTCTCCCCTTGAAACTACATTTTAGTGCTCCTAAAATCCTTTCGCAACAAGATCCACAGCTCTGTGCCGCCAGATGCAGGAAGATTCGGCTCCTTCTGTCCATTAGGAGCTGGTTCCCAGCAGCTTTATTTGAGGCCTCTTAGGTATTCTTAGCCTGGAATAGACTGTTGTGCACGACACAACACAACAAATTTCTCTTTAGAAGTGAAGTGTGGACATGAAGAATACCTTACAGATTGAAAAATGAAAATGAACAGAGTGGATATATGGTCAATGTCATTTTGGTGTTTTAGTTACAGAAAATGCACCTTTAAGTTGTTTTTGTAAATGAAATATTCATAAATGCTGTGCTTTTCAAAAAAAAGAGATGTATCACAGAACAAGAACACTCCGCTTTGCTACATACTCTATAGCTGCATTTCACCAAAACTAAAGAGAAGGCTTCTTTGTGCACTCCGAAGTGAAAACTAGATTCATTTCTGTTTCAGCAGAGAGGAAAACCTAATAACTAAATCCTGGGCAGAAAGTCAAAAATGACATTAAAATAAAGATACAGAAAACACACACTGCATAGGATCCTGATGAGATCCATGCTTCTTAGAGCAAGGCACACCTTGAAGCCCATGATGATACAAATATGGAACAATAGAACTTAAAATTTTAATGTAATAAGATATGAAGCCATTTTTTTTTTTTTTTTAACAAAAAAAGACACCCCCCCCCCCCCCCCCCCGCCTTGGACCGATTCCTGGCGCCACTGGTTGAGCAAGGAACCACAAGCATAGCGTATTTACAGCAAGCTTTCCAAATTGTGCTGCAAAAGCCAGGAGCCTTTTCTGTAAACTGAGGCCTCAATCCACCCCACGCAGTCACTTCACATTGCAGCTACGTGCATTTAATAAAGCTTCTCATTCACATTTTTATTTTTCTCATTACATTGTTTATATTACTCTGTATTAATTTCCTCTTTGTGAAATCCCCTAAACTGCTCATAAAACTGCCTTAAAAAGGAGTAAAATGATCCAGCTTGGAGATCAAGGAAGAGAAATGGGGCCATTTTCCAGCAGAGATGTAAAGAACAGAAAAGGAAAAATAATTTCTCACTGGTTGCTGTATAAAGCCTCCCAGAAGGGAGCTCTGGACTCTTGTATCACAGCATTTCTCCCAGGGCAGTACGGGAGGGTGTTTAACAGAAGACGTCTATAGCCACATTTTAAGAGGTATTTTTGCACATAGAAATACAGGTACTTAAGACCTTCATGAAAGCTTTGGAGCAACAAGGGAACCAAATGCAACGAAATGTCTGAAAACCTCACAGGTATCACGCTTCCTGAGCTGCCTTAGTAACTGTTAAGATATACCCTCTGCAACCTGACAAGGAGAAAGAAGCACTCCCAAGAAGAATAAAGTAAGGCACAAGCAGGCAACATGCTGAAAAATAACTAGCACCATCCAGAAATCAAGAGGAAAAATCTTAAAATCTATATTTGTTCTAATGGAGTACTCAGGCAACAGAAATCATTTTCAAACAGCTATCCTGTTTAGAGACTTATCATTAAATCCCTACTTTCATAAATCTTCTCTTGTAAAAAAAATAAAAAAAATGCTGATAATAAGCCCACTTGGCATGAGCTACTGTAAGTATTGCAAAGTTTCCATTTCTTTCTCTTTTTCTTTAAAAAAAGGACAAATATAGTCCTTTCATGTTTCCATTTAAGTAATCGTTTCCAGGTTCCACACAGACCCATCCCCATGAGTAAGGCTGAAAGTCTGCTATTAGGAGCTGAAAGGCTAAAACTGCCCTTTAGCAGAAGTACTATTTTTGTGTAATCAGACTTTCTGGACCTCTACCATTACCCTTGTTGGCTTCCATTCTTCTACCCACCCCTACTTGCATACATACCAGACCTCTAGCTTGCACTGCCACACACCCTCCCTCCAAAGGGTACATCAGGGGAGAGGAAAAAAAGAGGGGTTAAAAAAAAAAAAGAAACGTGCTTTCCAAAGTTGTGCAACAAATAAGCCTCAAAACGGTTTTGAGTCAGCAGAAAACAGTTGGCAAATTACTGATCATTCCCCTGAAAGGTTGTCCCCCCTGCCCAGAAGGCAAGTTGGGACAGGAGCTAGAGTACTACCTACGTTGCTCTGGCTTCTCTGGTTCTCCTTTTTTGGCAGCTTACCATATACACTGGATGGGAATACTTAACATCATACCCCAGAAAACCATAAGCAACTATGTTAACCAAAATATGGAAAACGTGTCACAGAACATAAATCATTCAATCTGAACCTAGTAGATATTTAAAAGCCACTAATCACTAAAATAGTTTACCATTAAAGCTCTAGCTATTGCCTCCATTCTGACTCACACTAAACTGTGCCTTTGGATCCTTAAACCGTAATTGTTTTGCTGGGAACTAACAAAATAGTCTTAATAACTAAAAACAAAAGACCAGAGTTCACTCTACATTTGTAGCTGATATTTTCAGAACTAATGATTTGATACGTCTCCACTTTGGAATAGTCAACATGACATAGGCCTGACTTTTGGCAAAGAGCGCTCAGCAGTTTCATGAAACTGGGTGCCTTTGAAGTGCCTGAAGTTGAGTATTCAAAATAACTACTTTTCAGTCAAGATTTTGAGGGTCACAGGAGAGAGAACAGGGAGAATAACAGGGCAACGTGCCAAACATCTGAGATGTCTATACACAAATGTCAGGAGTATGAAGAATAAACAGGAAGAACTTTGAAGTCCTTAGTACCGACCAAAATTACCACTGAATCCACATCACAGAGACTTGGGAGAAATCGCAGGGCTGGCATATTGGTATGGAAGGGTACACAGACTTTGCTGATGAAACAGAGATGGGGAACAGAAAAAGGGGGGGGAAAGGGGTCTTGCATGGTAAATCAAGAATGTATGTACTTGGTCTGAAGCTCAGGAAGAGGTGAGAAGCAGACTTATTGAATTGAGCAAGGATAATCAGGTCTTGTTACGGATCTGCTATAGGCCACCTAATCAGAGGGAGAAATGAATGAGGTTTTTCTCTTAAATAATTACTAGAGGCATCCAGACTACAGTGTTTGGTACTAATGGGAACTGCACCACAAAAGCCACTAGAGAGGGGGCAGGGTGGGGGGGGGGGAGGCACATTTAGACAGTTCAACAGGTTTTGGAACATACTGGAGTTAACTTTGCTGAGAAAATGTCTTAGGTGGGGCTGATTGATATTTAATTCTAACTAAGGGAGAGCTGAGTCAGGAAGCAGAAGGCAATTTAGCCAGCACAAAGTCGTAAACTCCCTATTCTATGGAAAGAAAGGAACAAGACTGACGGAACAAGGAAAGAAAAGATGCAACAAGGAATGCAGTATTCAGAAAGGGCTACAATAACATGCTGAGGGCACCAGTGTCTCTGGGGATGAAAATCTAAGTAAAAAAGAAGTGAAGAGAGAATTTATCCCAAAACAGAAGAAAAAAAACAAAACCAAGAAGCACAGCAAGAGACCAACCCAGCTGTACAAGGGCTTCATTATAATCTGAAAATCAAAAAGGAAATATAGAAAAAAATCCAGAAATAGGACATATGATGAATGATTAGTCATAGTATAGAGGAATTACTGAAACACATATGGGTGAAATCAGAAAGGCCAAAGCACAGAACGAGTTACAGGCAGCAGGGATGTAGAAGGCAGTTAGAAAAATGTTCTCTATAAATCATATATTTAAAAAATAATCAAAAGTAAAGTCGATACTTAACTGGGAAAGAAAGCAAACAATAGAAGAAAAGAAGGCAGAAGTTGTTTTCAAAAACTTGTTTTCAAAAACTGGTGGTGGCAAACTACTTATGTTTTCGCCAAAGAAACATGAGCACAAGCTTGAACAGAGAGAGAACAAGCAAAGGGTATATAAATTGGAACTAAGAACAAGAAAATGTTATATAAATTGGAATTATTATTCAAGTCATCATCAGGCCCTGGCAAAATCCACATCTGGGGAGAAACATCAGCGTTACCTTTAAGCACTCATGGAAAAGGGGAAAATCCCAGAAGACACTATAGGATAAAATACGGAAAACAGTCTTTAAGAAGAGAAAAGGGAAGGGAATATAAGAAATTATAAACAAGTCAGTCTAACTTCTGACTCCGAAATCCATAGGAAAAATCAGCTTACCAGCCTCTCAGTAACAAGGCGAGAGGGACAGCCAACGCGCGGTTGTTAAGAACAAGTTGTATCAAACAACTTCCGCAGCTCCCTGGCCACATCCAGCCCACCGGGCCCAAACGATTCGTCTGCCCCCAGCCATCCTCCCACCACCCTCCTTCTCAAGGGCCCACCGGGACGGGCAGCGCCCCCAAGTTCCCACCTCACCTCCACGTGCCTTGAGAGCCAGACGGGCGTTCGGTCACGAGGCAGGACCGCGCGCGCGTGCGCAAGGCGAGGTGACCGGCGGCTGTGAGTCCGCAGGGGATCGCGCCCGGCAGAGTTGGGGACGCACCTCTGAACGGCAGTGGTGCAGCAGCCGCGGGATGTGCTGGGCACATCGCGTAATGAGGTGAAAACTCGTTTCACGCAAGGAGGCATGCGGTGAACCATGTCACCCTTTTGGGCACAGCAGAAACACACGCATGGCCCCAGACCATGAACTGGCATTCTCAAATACCTTTAGGAAGCATTTGTGACCTGCCCGGGACAACAAAATTGGACACGCAGGAGGAAATCGTAAAACGTCGTACGTCTTGACAAGTTGCACCTTCTTGCCTTCTCTCCGAAACAGGGAACTGTAGCCTAGGCAAAACATCACCATAAGGTGGATTCACAAGGGTAACTCTCCACTGTCAAACCAGAAGGGCATCTGCAGTAGCATGCTGCAGGTCTACTGTCCTGGATTTCATTCCACAAAATATTTTAATTAATAACCCGAATGACAGACTAGAGTACAAAATCTGCTAGTAACTCCCAGACAGGAGGCACCATAAGCATTTTAAAGGGCCAGCTCAGAATTCAAAATAACTCTCATAAACAGGAGGAAGGGTCCCAAAATCAAAAAGATGTACTCTAAAAAGCTTCTGAAATATATGACATGGAGGAAGATTTGGGGGCGGGGGAAATAGAGAAGTACAAAATGAGGGAAAACTACCTGGGTGGCAATTCTGCAGAAAAACATCAGGCTGCTACAGTCAACCAAAAAGTAGAATATGAGTCCTTAACACTCACAACCCAAGGAAATCTTACGCTAGCAAGTTTTAGTGGAGGTGTCATACTGAGATACTGGAGAGGATTAATTTGCTTTACTGGATGTTGGTGAGGACTGGAAGTAACTATTCTGCTGATAAAGTGCCAAGGTCCTTGTCCAACTTTGGGCACCACTGCAAAAAACTATGACCAACTAGCAGTTCCAAAAGTAACAGGAAATGAGTTATAAAGAAAAATTGCACGAGCAGGTTTAAGTCTAAAAGGATAAGGCATAAGTAAACATTCTTCCAATGTGTAAAAGGTAGTTACAAAAAGGACAGAGAAAAATCATTTTTCATTTCTGCTAGATGAAGGAAAAAGAGAAATCAGCTTTATTTCAAGCACTGAGCATTTATGTTAGATGCCATTAAAATATATCCTGCTTTGAGGATAGCTAAGCAAAGGAACGGGCCATGTATTCATTGGATGTTTTAAGGAGCAGGATAAACATCTGTCAGAGATGGCCTAAGTACGCATATCCTGCTTCTGAGCATGGGCCTGAACAGCATAACCTTTTGTTTACTTTAAGCTTTCACTTTTCTCTAAACCCTGACTCACTTGATTGTCATTTTTATCCCACAACTGAAATATCAGCAATGTACCTAGACTTTTTCCCTTTTAAATGGAAGTGGCATAGCCTAAGTTCCTAATATTTTAAAAGTTCATTCCTCAAAAATTCCTAGGTAATTATTTTACCAGCTTCCTCCTCCCAGGTACAAGCTTGATGGAAAGGAAATAGCTACCAAACTTTGGGTCTAAATTAGTGGAAGAGGAAAGAGAAGAGATACAGAAAATATTTCACACAAAATAGGAATTTCACAGGAAAAAAAAAAAAGACAAAATGAAGACAGTGGAGCTTCTGACGGAATAGGGGTGTAGCTATGCCTAATTTAAGGAAGCTGCAATACTGGCAGTAAGGAGATACTGTTCCTCAGATCCTGGAGGAAAGCCCTAACTCAGATTAAGTTTTCCTCTAACAGCCACAAGCAAAACAATGAGGAAAATCATCTTTGTGTGGCCCAAGCAGACATGAAGCGCTTGAAAACTACAGAATTAGTAAGAACCTGGGATTCATTTTTTTCCATGTTTGAAGCCAGTAACACGTTCCAAAGCCTTTCCTGATCTAACATGCTTGAATTTGGCGTTAGCAGCGGTTAAAGAGCTGCTGTCAAGAGACGCCTTTTCCAATGAGCAATATTCTGTTGTCTCTTCACTCCTATTCCCTCTCTAAAAGAGCAAAGATGCAGTTGTCACCTCTAGACACCCAGAGAGCCTAGATTATGCCTAAAGTCATATTGACAAGAGAAGAAAGTAAATTCTGATTACAGTCCAGATGATGTTTTAATCTGGGAGAAGGGAGAGGAGATAAGTGTGTTTAATTCCTGAACTTAGTTTTTCCATCCATCTTTGCACTGGAAAAGAGGTGAGGCTTGAAATCTTTTAAAGATGGGTGAATTTACTGAAAACCAGGTTTAAGCACATGACCTAGCTTTCAGAATAAGAACTCAGTCTTAAACTGCAGGCTTGCATGCACTATAGAAAAGTGAATACATCATAAAGTCTCTTATTATCAGAAAGCAGTACAGTGGAATATTTTGTTTCCAGTACTTTACAGGAGAATTTTTCCACTGACAAATACAGATGATCTCCCAAGGTGATGCAACTAACAAATGGTAAAGTATAAATAAAATAAGCATGGCTTTCTCCTAGATAAGTGGTCAGAAATTTGCATCAAATGACATATGTTATTAAATAGACAAAGATTAACATTTAAATATGCTTAACCAGCACTTACATTGATAGATGACATATTGCCATTCTGGATCCCTCCTCCAAAAATTGTTATATAACTTAAATAAATTCACTTTGATCTAACACACCACAGCAGAAATTCTGCAGTCATTATACAGACATTTTCTCCTCAAATTATTAGACCTGAGGCCATTTCACTTCTATCCTAACATCCTGTTAACATTAGTGCTCTTTCACATGCCAATACTATTCTATCATCTGTTTTATAGCTCAGATTCCTCCACAATCCAGTTTAATACTTTATTGTTTTCAATATTAACACCAAAATACATTAGCCACTGCCAAAAACACAGAGTGTAAAGCAGAGTTCATTTCAGTGTTTCTGCACTGAAACCAGCTTTAGGTGATTTTCACCTAAAATTATTAACCTGACACAAATCTCCACTGAAAACATGCTACGCTGCTACTTAACCTTAAGAAGCTTCTCTCCTAAGTGATCCAAACATAAAGAAATCCATACTCTCCTTGTATGTTCTCACAACACGCTTTCTACACACCACATTGATCATTGGGTGGTCCAGCTATACAATAGCATATTGCCACAGCTGACAAGCCCCCTAACTGGAAGGCAGGGGACCAGAACTGGAAAGATGGGACCATTCGGTATTTTTTCTTTTTTTGTAAAAATTATTTCTGCTGGTTCCTGACATATCTTTTATAATACTTTCTGATAGTTTTCTTTGGAAACAACTGAGATTTCTAAAGATGGCATAGATCTCACTCGGAAACCACATTGTGGAAGCACATCCAATTCTAAGAAACATAGAATGAAACACAGGTGAATCTCAGGGTAGGAAACAGTTCTGGTTTTGGGGTTTTTTTTCTTTTCAGAAAGCTTTTTATTACCCACACAGAACGATGAGCTACCAGACCTTCCTTCACTTGAAATTCTCTAACTTATGGTAAATTTAAATACAGACCTCATTTATCATGAAGGAAAAACGTTCAGTAGGAAAATAATAATATTCACTGGGTGGGGAAGCAAAGCAGTGTTACATGGAAATAAACATTACGTTTTGCTCTGTTTCAAGTTACTAGCTTTAAGCCCCACTTTTCTCCTCACCTACTTTATCAAAGTGGGTATCCACATGGCTCACTGCCATGAGCACTTAACTCTGGAATAATTAAAATCTGCAGTGTGGGCTTCCTGATAGTGACACCCTCTCTTCCCTGCCCCAAGGTGAATTTATTACTAGTTTGATCATTTTATCTGCTTACAACTGATAGCGTCACACAGTTCCGGTTTGAAACTGCAGAGTCCCTGCTAAGCAATGTTTAAGTGTAATTTTCTTCTCAATAAAGAAACTTACTCTTTAGACTGGCTATACATCGCAAATAAAGCAAAACAAGATTTTTTTTAATTGCCTCTAAATTTCCTACCCATACATTTTAAAATGTCTGTTATTCTAATATGATCAAGAACACTAGGAAAGTTATTAATCATTTCCACTACAGTAGTGATGCTATAAAGAATGATGCCAGTATAAGAACATACACAAACACGCTGACCTTAAAAATCCACGTTCTTCAGTCAAAACTCTATCTAATTCTAAACCCACGTTACCACTGTTACTAGGCAGTGACGGTGCTAAGCAGTATCCTCGGTGCTAACCTGGTGCCTTACTTGGACCACTCAGCCTTGCTTTGCCTTGGCTTCTGCAGCCCCTCCCGGACTGCCCCTTTGCTCCCGCACAGAGGAGGGGAAGGGCTGAAGGTAGGTAGCTACGCTCCACCTTTTCCAGAAGAGATCCCTCCCTCTTTAGCAAAAAGGCAGAGAAGTGAAGTGCACGTTGGCCAGGGAGAGGTTTTGGGCTGCTGGAGGCGAACGGTGGCAACGTGGGTTTAGGCTGGACTGTGAAATCCCACAGCCCACGGCAGAGAAAGCCGCATCCCAAAGCTCCCAGTAGAATTCCTGGGGGGAGAAGCCTGCTCTTGTCCCCGTCATTCACACTGAGACCAGTCTACTTGGAAATGGGAGCCACTGAACAAGGCAAGCGGGAGGAGAAAGCGAGACTGTCAGACTGGCCTTCCTACCCGTATCCTTCCAAAAACTCATCCACCTCCTGACCAAAGTTTTATTAACGTAGCAATATTTTTCATCCATATTATGAAAAGTTTGAATGGCAGTTCTAATCACTGATTTCTTCTCATTTCCATGTCAAATAATTCTGAACTGTAGAAGAAAGTCAGTTAAGTTCCTATCCTCCTGGAACAGGAGGTCCCTTCTTTTTCTTTCTCCTTTGTCTTAAGAGAGATTCTTTTGTTTACACAGGTGGATGAGCCAAAGATAAGCCAGAAGAGTTCCCCCCAAATGAAACGGATTCATTTTATCATATCTGATCATGACAGTGCCTGAGAAAACACATTCCAAAAAAAAAAAAAAACCCAACAAAAAAACCCCACTTAATTCAAATACTTAAAGAAAAACATCACCAGCAGGATATTATCTTTCATTGCCTAAGAGCTACTACCAGTTATATCCCAAAATGACCAGGCTAGTCCTCTACGGGACAGAGTTCTTTTGATGTTGATGGAAACCTGCTTTGCAATTAATTCACAAGAAGTGAAGCACACATATTCCATTGCAACTCCCAAGCTAAAATCTCATGATAGTATATAAACTCCCTGCTAAATGCAAAACAGATGAGCTTTAAAAGAAAGTTATTTATATCATGGAAGCTTTCAGTCAAATTAGGAACTAACAGTGACATATCACCTGCCGTTCCCCACTAATGAATGATACCTCAGTATGGATATTAAAACTGTGCGTATGCGGGGAAAGAAGAAAAGAAAGCTTTTTTAAAGATAGAACTCTTCCAAAAATCTGATGGGACTTCTTGTCTGTAAACTTTGAAAGGCAATTTAACAACAACAACAAATCAATGGACCCACTGAAAAAAAAAAAAAAAAAGTCAGGACTTAAGAACAGCTTCGTTTAAGACTTTCCAATTTAATAAAGGTTCCACTCTGAGCAGCTTTGTAAAAGGCATCACTGGCTTCCTGGTTTTATTGCTTCACCGATTTTCAAAGCAAATGTGCTCAATTTACATTCCAGCCCTGCAAATTTGACCTAGTGAGTCCAGTACTGGTAGTACTGGACTTCCAAACTGAATGACTTTCTCCCCGCAGAAAAATCAAGAATGCAGATACTCGAAGTTCTGCCATCTGTGACACTCCTGAAATGCTATCATCTCCAACAGCACAGCACAGATCGCAAACCTGATGAGAGATGAATCATAAGGAGGCATAAAATCAATTCAGATGCATGCCAGAGTTGCAGGCTTCGCATGTTACCATCATAACTGTGTGTTAGTGTGGATAGATGTCTTCTTCTAGGCTTAGCTGAAACATTATCATCTCCAGATCTTCAATGATGCCCATCAGCCCAAGTTTCATTTCCAAAAGCTCAGCTGGGGCTACAGACATGACTTTAGACAAAACGGATAGGGAATGCTGACACGTTCCATGGCAGAAGGTGGCCCCCGCTTGGGTGCTGTGGAGTCAGCACGCTGCTGCAGCTCTCTGCAAACTGACTGTGTGGCTGCATCCTAAGCTCACCCCCATGGTGAAGCAAAGCCACCACTTACACCCCAGTGAAACCAATTTAAAGCCAAATCACATTGCCTCGCAACTGAGACTATAAAGTCATAGATCAGGGTCTCAGACAAAATGTGATAACCTGTTAAAATCTGGTAAGTTTGTGATGTTTAACTGTGCCTTAGCCCCCCATCAAGACCTCAACTGTGCTCAATAAAAGACCAATGTGAGAAAAGGGAATAAACAAGTTTATGTTAATAAAGGCAAGAAATATAACTCTAAGTGCTGAGTTAAGAGAGAAGGTATCCTCCCTATAAGTTCATTAACTGAGTAAACCTAGTCTTCAGCAAAAGATGACCCTTTCCTGAAACGCCTAAAATAGACCTTTATAGACTCCTGTGGACAGCCAAATGCAAGTAGCCCCAATGAAACCAATGGGGTTATGCATTTGCAAAATTATGAAAGTGTTTAAGTAGTTGCAGCTTCAAGATAGCAGTATCAAGAAAAAATTGGTAACATATATAGTACCCTTTCTTTTTATTACAAGTCATGCATTATCAGTATCGCATAGTTTCATATCCAGCAAATGAAAATAATTTCCAGTATTAGCCACCTAAAGTACAGGGCTGATAAGTAAGTGCAAGTGCAGATTCTGTTTTCATGTGAAATATATAGCAAAAGACATGCTTAATGAAGAATATGTCCTTCTCCCTTTCTGCCATATACAATTTCTCAAAAAAAAAAAAAAAAGTCTTGACACCTGTGAAATTTCTGTGTTTTATAGTCAGAGCTGATGACTCAGAAACTGATGTGCACCATCTGCTTCCCAATCAACATAAATACCAAATAAACCAGGCCAACTGCAAAAAAACCTGCTGTTTTCCCATTGCTCATTTCCTGCCCTGATAATATTTCTGTATTACTGAGAACAAGACAAAACATGAAATAAAATCCATCACTTTCCTGTTATTAACCAGAGGATTTTTCCCCATCTAAAAACAGTATGCTAGCACTGGATAACATTGTACCTTTTTTCTCCAAAACATCTTGCCCCGCTGCTGTGACCACTTCACAGCAAAAACGCCCCTACTGCAGAAGACTGCGCTTTAGCGAACCAGATAGCTAAATAGAGACTTCTCCACCAGCTTGAAAACAAAAGGAACAAAATTTTCTCAACATATGCAAGCTAAAAGATGAGCCTGTCCCCTACCAAGGCAGAAGAGAGTGTCGTCTCTGCCTTGAGGGGACCACTCCTGGCTCGAGGTCTCCGAGAGACTAGGCAGTGAGAGACGGAGCAACAGCACTGAAATCCTTGGGCATACAATCAGATCCGTTCACCCTACCGCTACACAAGACTCAGCTATAAAACAAGGAACGACTTCAATATGAAATACTAATAAGCTGCTACTATTGTTATAGGAAGAGAAGACAAGATGTGCCGAGATACAGCTTTAGAAATTTTGAGAAAATACTATATAGTGCGTCTTGCCTGTCTTTTTTGGACAATCTTTTCTGAATTGGTCACGAAGCACGAGCTCGGAAGTCCCCAGTTCACAGGCGAACCAAAGACCTAAGACAAAGCAAAAACTGCAGCAACCAAGAGAAAAACATCAGCAATGGTCCTCACAATTTGACTTGTATTTCAGTCACGTAAGAACAAAAGCCCAAATCACAGTCCTCGCTGGCACATTCAAGAGGAGAAATATAGCTTATTTTTAAAAATAATTTTTAGCATATGCTCATGTACCAAAGCCATAATTTCTGATCATGAAATAGCTCACATTATACCAAGAATATCTGCGCAACTGTCAGCACAGCATTGATAAAGCTTTAATTCAAACTAACAATCCTCTATGGCCTGGACCAGAATACTGCTTTTCCTACTCTCTGTTACACTGCATGTAGATTAGATCACTTACATACATATATATATATATATATATATATGTATATATCTACACACACACAAATATATATATATATATATATAAAATGTATTTATTTATATTTATTTTTCAATGTACTATGAGAAAAGTACAAAGCAATAACACAACGCAGCCAAAGCTGAAGGTGGCTTCAGAATCTGTAATTTATTTTCTCTGATGTGACATTTGGAAACACTTTTCCTTAGGTAGAACTAGAAACTTATTTCCAACTTTAAATAATAGTAGCAGATCAAATTTCTTCAAGATACCGAAACAAATTATGATCAACCGCCAAAGTTCTGTTACAGTTTCTCAATTAAAGGTGAATATAATATTTTGCCTATAAGTTTGCATAATCCAACAGCGATTGGCCTCCATACTTTTTCTGCTCTTCAGTGTTCTCTGACAAATTTCCATCCCACGTGTTATTGCTTGAAAGCAACTACAAATTGGTGGAAGTTGACAACAACAGTAGAGTTAACTCTGCCAGAAATACACATTAAAAAAAAATATTTTTTTTTTTTTGCAAGCAGGCCTTGCTATTTAAAATGAGACTCTGAGGCACCACAAGAAGAAACCTTTTATAAATCAAGGGCACTGTGTGCACAGTAATTCACTTACAGTCCTAAAGAGAGATATTGTTAAAAATCTACCAACCCATTTTTGGCATGGACTGCAAACGGGCGAGAGGGTTTTTACAGATGCAGGTTACAAGCGCTGTTGCTCGAGCTGCCATTCCTGTGATCTCAGGCAAACTCTGCAGCGTGTTGCTTCCTTTCTGAAAAGCTTAAATAAGCGTCCTTCTGCCCCACACCCTTAGCTCGGGACAGTTGAGTCATTCTCACAGCAGATAAATCTTTCTGACTGCTGATTATTCTGGGAGGGTTGAGGAGGAGGGGAAGGCACTGCGTGTGACAGGGTCCCTTTTGTTTCGCTACAGGAACAACAATCTGTTTTTCATTGAACGGAGGTTTTAGTTCACTCTCCACAACATTTTTCTTTAATTATGATAAAAGACAGTAACTTAATCAGGCATAAATCCTGTGCAGCTGAACATAAGAAAATAAAGGGGTTAACGTTGGAGGCAAAACGTAGGCATGTGACCTCCTCTCAATTACTACTCTAGATAATATACCACTAAAGCACTGACAAGTGAAAAATTGTTCATTCCTCAAATATTGCGCTAGCATCACAGACTGGGAAGACGAATTAAATAAACCTAAGATCATGTTTGTTTTCATTAACGTGCGCTGCCTAGAACATAACTATTCAGTTATAAAGTGATCTTGACTTTCACTCCCAAAGCCTGTCCCTATGCATAGCTGCTCCTAGAGCAGCATTTTCTTTGTAAGACGCCGTTTATTTCAGAAACTCTGGAGAGACCAGCACCTCAATTTGCCAAATAAGCCGGGAAAACAATTAAAAGGTTGGGGTGGACAGCAGGTGGGAAAGATGCTACCTTTCCGGTTATGTTAGTTGACATACATGGGATCAATATTCTCAAAATATATAACGCTCCTCCTTAAGCCCCAGCCAGGCGCGGGCCCGTGGCCGAGCGTCCACCCAGACCTCGTAAGGACGTAGCCAGAGCTTCAGGGTGTGAAAAGATGATGGACACTGGGGAAAGGGAACCGAGGCACAAATTCCCCATTAAAGAGAGTCTAAGGGAGGACCCCACACAAGGACCCTGCTGGGTGTGAGACCCTGCAAAACACACAAGCGTTTTCTTCTTTCGGTAAGTAGCGGTTGCTGCCATTAAAAATGACAAGGTCCATCACTCGTCACACTGAGCTCCCCATTGAGACTTTCTAGCCGGGGCTGTTTTGTAGTTAATACCTTCTCTGTATCACTAGCACCAAGAGAGCAGTTTTTAGGACTACCTTGTCACTATCTATATGAAAAACGTGTTTGGTTGCTTAAAGACACTTCTTAAAGCTGAATAAAATGCTGAACGTTCAAACTACAGATGTCAAAAAGAAGAGAATTCCCTTGGGTGGATTTTTTTTTTTTTTTGGACAATCTGGAGTACATTATATCAGGCAGCCGGGAACTGCCTCTGGCTGTAGTTATGGAGTAGACTTTAAATGAAAACCGGTGTTGGTCTGCATAATATTTTGTGCACCTGGAGAAAATATTTATCCAAGCAGCATTCAGATTTGCGGCCACCAAACGTGTTGAGGACGTATTTGCAGTATGTTCAACGGAATCCTTGAAAGTACCTGCAGACACTTACTATATTTATATTAGCTTCTATTTAAACTTCATGAGCAAAACTTAGCAAAAGAAATATTATATTGAATTAGCACCTAAGAGAGTCACATAAAGTAGTCAAACTTGCTACAAAGCTAAATTCATGGTATATTTTTCAGTATGATTTTTACAATGACAATTTACATTTATACACCTCATACTTGTAATTAAATTTCCCCCATTAAGTGTTTAATATACTTAAGATGTAAACATATAATTATGGTTTTAATATTCTTGATTTAAACCTACTCTCTGAGTTACATATGGACTTATTTATACACGCCAACGCTTCTTTCCAGAACAAGCATCCATGATATGTTGTATTAGCTTTGCAGTAACTCAACATCCAAATGCTGGACTTTCAGGGTGTGTGATGCTGCACAGAATCAAGAGTGGAATCAACAGTGCTTCCTTATCAGGAAAGCAGACATTTAAACGTATTAACATTCTTCGTTTATGGAAAGTTTAATATATAAATAAACATACATTCCTATGCTGCAATACAGTTCCCACTTTTCTCTCCCTGTTCATATTGGTCTGGCTCCCTCCTGCATCTTACTACTAGACTATCTGACACAATTAGAATTAATTGTAATTAATGCAGACTTAATCTGAACCATTTAAAGTACAGCTCACTGACTATATTTCTTTCCTGCAATAATGTATGACAGCCACTTCAGAGGTACCCAGAGCTGAAGTATGGTTTATGCTCCTCCTCACCTCTCATCCTCATTAACAGAGCTCTGTTTGTTACTGAAGTACATACAGATTCCCTCCTAATCCTGAGGTAATGAAAATCTGCTAAGGTAGTAAGGTAGTAAATCCATAAAGAGTTCCCTGAAACACACTCTGCATTCTGAATGGCATCTACAATGTTTCCACGGGAAGCAATGGGTATTTTTCCTATGTAAATAAAATATTTTGTCTTAAAAACAGTAAAGGGTGAATTGTTGATGGAACTGTGACTTATGCACTGCAGCACAGCGGCCTCAAGCCACGTCAAAAAGCATCCTCAGCACATCATCAGTGCTGTCCTCCTCTTTAGCCACATGCTCCTTGGAGTAATTGCTTCTCGAAAAAGCCCAAACTATAAATTACCTCTGACAAATTGACTTTCATTTGGTCTTCTAATGTAAGATGACCAGAGATGCCACTTAAGATTGCATTAAAGACATTATTTCTTGTCCCCCAGTGAACATTGCCTGGACTACACTCGATCCAGTATACAACCATACTTCATTGCTTATGACCTGCAATATATTTTACATCAATAGGCACCCCAAGCTGAGGAAGAGGAAAATGACAACGTGGCCAGGAAAGCTAACAAGAACTCTGCTACAAAAACTGTCAAAAATAGTCATACAATTCGTTCTATAATAGTGAGGGGCAAATTTGAAAAAAAAAAAAAAAAAAAAAAACCACAGAAAAACAGCATGTCCACCACCACCAAAAATCCCTGTTATTTCTGAGGAGCCTTGAAGAAGACATAGAGTCATACTGAGATTATCTCAATGGGAATATAATCTTCGGGAATATGTAATATTAAGGATGAAAAGACTTGAAAACATTATTACCAAAGACATTTTTATACTATTATATCGTTAACCAAAACAAACCTTTAGTCACTGAAATTACACTGCATCCTGAGAATAATAAAAGTAGACTTTATTCTAAATTATGCTTCTAATTTACAAAACATTGTAGGCAATTTTAAATTTATAAAATGGCTTTCACATCAGTGCGTTTCTGAAAATATTTTATCCATTTCTATTGACCCACAGCTGCTTTTGGAAGCCCAAATTAATTGTGAGGAACAATAAATCTTGATCTATTTTTTCTAAGGTGACTTTGTTTGACAAGGCTTCACTGGATTAGTAGTATTTGGGAGGGAGATTCAGGGTTAGGCATCAGAGTTGGAAACAAAACTCGTTTCTACACTGCCATTCAGTGGATTTGTGTTACTGGATCACAAGTGCGGCAGCTTAAGTAGAAGTGGATAGAGAAAAGAAAAACTAGAGACAGTCCCCACATCTGATTTTCCAAACAAGATGATGGAAGATCATGTAATTAGATTTACTGCTGAACAGGATCTCTTGGATATCTTTCTTCATTTCCTGTGTGGAAGAACACACTGGATTGAGGGAGTCAGGACATGGTAGGTTCAAAATACGAAGCACCAACTTTTAGAGAACATATGAATATTTAACTCCTGATCTTTAATTTCAGACTCTGGCAGTAGAAAAATTAAGTAGGTTGGCTGCTTTCATAAAAGTGAGAATCCCTAGGGTAAAAGTGCAAAATTGGAAGAAGTGAGAAGGAGGTGACAGTGAACAATCTTTGATAATTCACTTGCCTAAAGAAGTATTAGGAGACTAACCCAGCAGAGAGAGGGAAAACTCAGACTCCATCCAGACTACCACCACCTGTGGGGCAGAAGCTATTGCATCCATACGAAATGACGAAGCCTTTAATAAGAATGCTGTTAAAAACATCTAGCAGAAACGCTGCAGAAGGACCAAGAACTGTAAAGTGAGAGTCATCAGACTCTTTAACTTTTTCACCACCTTACCTCTCAATTTTGCTTAAAGGCTGGAAGCCTGACAGACAGTTGAAGTCGGAGATGTTAAGAGCTCACAAGTTTATTCATCCACTTTTTTAGATTTATCAGATATCAGGGGTTGAGATGAGAAACTTTGCTTACTTCACCAGAAGCCAGATGCATAAAGAGTAATGATTATAACCCACAAATGAAATACTGCATTAAAAAGCAAAAAGGAGCAATGGCCAAAATGGACATTGCTGAGGATCCATTCTCAAGAATAGTCAGGAAGCAATGTTTTCAATTATCCTGACATAGTTAATATGTTTTACCGCAATGGTTTCTGAAAGATCAGATAGTAATCATCTAATGTAAATTCCTGTTTGTTAATATTAAGAAATAACCAGTCTGCCACCTTTTTAATTCCCTGATTAATGGGGAAAAAAGAAGAAAGATTACACTAGCATTTCAATGGGATAATACTCTTGCTTGCTGAGAAGTTGTTGGATCTAGAAGCAAGCAAAGCTCTGCCTTTTTGCTGGTGGTAGCTTTTTTTTTTTTTTAATACTGCCTTGACAATTCATTTGGCAGCAGAAGCAGCCTTGACCGCTGGCAATGAAAAACACACTCACAATCCATGGCCGGACCAAAAAAGACACTTCTAGCGCATAATGGAAAACATAAACCCATCATTCCAAAAAGCCATCAAAAAAGATGAGCAATCCATGCTTTCTTAAAACACCGAATCATGCATATCTTCTGTCCTGAAAATCCTTCACATCAGTTAAAAAAAAAAAGAAGACTTACCAATATGCTATCCAAGCCTGAAAAGCAAAATTTTTCTTCCTGTTATAAGCCTTCATTTTAAAGCGCATTGCCTGTTCCTTCTCCTTCCACCTTCTGCTTACAAAACAAAACCCTTATGGTTGCAAAGATTACGTTCCAAAGAAACAAATGCAATGCTTCCATCCCAAGTTCACAACTGAGGTAATGCAATATTAGGACTCCAAGTAAGTTTACAGCTGCTGCCTGCAACACCACGGGCAGTAAAACTACCATGAATCTAATCAGTTTCCCATGGCTTACAAAAGCTGCAAAGAGGTGGGAAATCAGGAGCTTGAGTTATTCTCTAGGGAGAAGCACCCCAAAGATACAGCCTGGGAGTAGTAAGGTATTTTCTGTGTGATCTATCTCATCAATATCCTACACAAGTCAATCACACTTGAGGAGCTACACAGCATCCTGCTCATCCTGATGGATGCATAGCTGCTGCCCCAAAGGGGGTAGCCAAAAGGAGCATTTACGATCTTGCTAGGAAACCAGTGCACTGCCACATCCAAGCAAAAGGAAGTGTCGGTGAGGGGAGAGATGAAGAGGAAGGCACTATTCTTCAGCTGCATCCTTCCCACCCTGCCTCTAAAAACTGAACTACCTTCAGACACATGAGGGTAAATAGTGATCAGACTCGCACTATTCAACTCTTTACCGTTGATGCTCAAGATTTCTCTCTAACTCCATATAAACAAACCCTATTTTTAAGTATTTTCTGTATGTTGCAGCAATTTGGGGCCCTTATCACTTCACAGCTGAGCTCCCTTTCTCAAAAAAGATCTCCTAACCACTGTCCAAGAAACAACAGCTTTCATTACGTAGAATTAAGAAAGGGTCATCAAGTTATGTTTTCAAAACTCTAGACATATTTATGTTCAACTTATAAGTGTTCATAATAACAATCTAAGATAGTTTCACGATACTGGAAAACAACTACATGCGTCTCCCTGGACACAGCAACAATCAGCTCCATAGCAATCAAATCAGATAAACAAGCTTTCGGTATTTATAGTTGATAGTTCACAGGTATTTAGAAAGAAAAGTTCATTTTAAAAAAGGAAAAAAGGAGGGCAGGGGTGAGGAGAACGGAAGAGAGAAAGCCAGAGCAAGAGAGAAAGAAAGAGAAGCTCCGGTGCAAGACTTACCAGGGCCTCCAAGCCAACTATTCCGATGTAGTGTTTTTTTCAAAAAAAAAAAAAGCATCAAACATACTGCTCATTAATTCATACTGGAGTGAGAAAAGAAAGGTTCACTATAGAACAACTTTTTTCTTTTTTTTTAAATGTATGCTCCAGGTGTTATTTACAACTGACAAGAATCACAAAGGCCTCACTGTTTATTCGACTGACTTCATTCAAAGGTTTCTAAAACACCGTATTTCATATTTAGGAAGACATGCTAAAATGAAAGAAGTATAGCACAGTATATAATAAAACACTCCTAAACACACTGAAGTTAACTGACCTCAACTCAGTTGGTTGGAAGATTAAAAGAAGTCTTGAAAAGCTTACAACAACAAAACATCACATGGCACATGGCAGACATTACAACACTTCCAGAAAAAAAGAAAACACATAGATTACAAAGTAAACAGAAGAACACACCACAGTGACTGTAGAAAATTAAAACGCCTTTTAAAAGGGGAAAAAAAAAAGGTTAAACTGACTTAGTGACACCCCTACACAGAGAGAAAAACTGTTAATAAAGATTCTAGCACTAGCCTTAATTCTGACTGCATAAACTCACACTGGCTGCCCGATGGTCACTCTGACAGCTGAAAGTTTAGAGGACTAACAAAAAAAAGCAAAGAAGGAATCAACATAAAATGGGTAGGTACACATGCCTAGAGGAAACCAGTTGATATCTGGAAAGCTAGAACTGCAGCAAAATGAAGGGAAAGAAAATACTTCCAAGCCCCAAAATACTCTTTCTGGGCTAAATCTTACTGAACCCTTTTCAAGCAAGGAATTTCTATTCTGAAAAAGGTTAGAGCCTCACATAAACAAACAATTTTTCTTCAAGTATTCGGGCCAACATGTCTAAGTAGTCTCACACTACCCAAAACAAAATTCTCCTGCAAGCAAAGACTGTATGAAAAAAACAGCACACAGAAGCTTCCCTAAAATGTGTCCAAAATAAGGTTTATAGTTTTCCTTTTGAAAATATCTCAATGTTTCTACCTACGGCATGATTTTGCGACTCCATAGGATTTCAGTTTAAAGAAAATAAATGCTTTCAACACCTTTTAGAAATAGCCAGTAAACTAACCCAAGGGCACGTGGAAGCCCGGAAGTACATTCTTACGTCCATGTCAGACAGCACTTAAGGCAAAAACAAAACAAAACAAAAAACTTACAAACACTAGGATAGTCCTAAATCTCCAGATGAGCCTTCAATTCTTCTTCTTCTACATCCCCAAAATACTGAGTTACTCACTTTTCAGCTGATACTGGTAATTGCATAGACACAAAAATCAGCTGTTACTTTTCTTGTTCAAAAAAGAAAAAGGAAAAGGAAACAAAAATGGAGCTGCAGGAGGTTTATAAATCCATTTTTTTTTTGAGGCCTAGTTTATTTTTTGCAATAGCTTGCTAACTATAATGGACTTCTCCAGGAATGCATGTTCTAACTCCATTTCCTGCTGTAATTAAGATCCTGCCAAAGTAACGTTTCAAAGCAGAACGCAGGCTGTCAGCATATGACAGAAAGTTCATTGCAGGCTTCCAAAATCCCAAAGCCAATTTAAAAATGAAATGTGAAATTATTTTTTTGTTATCGTACGACGTTCAAGTTGGGCTAAGAAACAACACAAACAGCCTTGCGGCCCCTGCAGCCTTGCTTTTAATTTGAAGTAAGGGGTGGTTTGAAACTTTCCAAGGTTGAAATTAAGCACAAGCACTCCTGGACCTGCCTGCGTCCTCCCATCGCAGCCTCTAATTTTCAGGGTAAAACACTTTTGGGAGAAATCTCCTCCAAACACTGTTTCCTGCAGGCTTCGAACAGCACGAGATTTTTCTGAGCCTTCCCTCCGAGCTGGTGGCCTGCCCCTGGCCTCAGGGGAGCCAAAGGGGCTCTGCCATTGACTAGAGCAGGAGCAGAGCCCACCACCAGCCCCGGCCAGCTCCAGCACTCGACACAGCGTGACCCGAAAGGCCATCGGTCCTTCTTCACCAGCCCCTTAAGTTGCTTCCCGCCGCGCACTGCGGTAATAACGTGGCATGACAGCAGATTTGTCGGCCTTGTTCATTTGGTCCGCTAAATGAAGGCCTCCGAGAACAACTCAAAACACTATTTCAGGGATGGGCACTTGACATATAACCTGAAAAAGATAGCCAAGGAGCCTGAAGGGAATTTACAGGGAGAACGTGTTAGCAGCTCTCCTCCGACAGCAATTTCCGTGCTTGCAAACGCCACGGTTGTCACATGGGAACAGGGAACAAAAACTAGTGCTCTGTGGCCAAAAGCAAGTCATACCCTACAACTAGGCCACAACTTCCACAACAGGTTTTGAACTCCTGAAGGCATCGCCTGTCAATACACCAGTGTGGGTGCAGAGCTCAAAATAACCGAGGCCGTGAGCCCACGACATCCCAAAGACTCCCTCTCTCACGGAGGAATATACACAGCTCTGTGTGCGTGTTTATATCTACAGCTAGGAAGGAAAAAAACCTGTGCTATCAATTGCTTTATATGTATAAAAACCTCTGTCGTGATAAAATGAGAGACTTCAGGGCTAGATGATGAGGTGGGTAATCTGGGGAACAAGACGGACAATAGGCGAGGGTTACCCATAACACGTGTTTCTGAAAGCTTCAAACGTACAGGGAGAAGCAACTTCAGTGAGTCATGTTTCAAAAACATTATTTTCCAGGTGATTGCATTTGGTTCAGGGATTCACTGAGCTACTTCCAGAAGGAAAAAGCAGTTTGCAACAAATGAATGCAGCAGGCTATACTGCTATAGAGACACACGCACTGAGCAAACAGTCTTCAAAGTACACAGAAAGGGAAGGGAGAAAGACATGGGCTGAAACAAGCAGATGACTAACTCCTGCAAGCACCAAGCTTGAAAGAACTGAGCATGTTTGCTAGTTTAGTCACCAGGATTGCGGTTAAAATGCACTCAATAAAAAGTGAAGCTTTATGCTGCTCCCTCTGCCTTTTTTTTTTTTTTTTTGATTTAGCAGAAATGCTTTTCCTACGACTCCTCAGAATGCTTTTCCTTGGCTACCTCGCTGTGTTTCCCTGTTCAGCAAAACATTCCTGTACAGATTTAAAAGATCTGCTACTGAACTTAGGGTACAGTTTTGCTGCAACCCCTCTGGACAATTGCCACCAAGGCTTCCTTTCTTTTTGTACCAAATAAAAAGCTTTTCTTTACTACTATTTTTTTTTTGAGTGGACAACTAGCTGTATTTAAGGAACAAATGTTAAAAGGAGGACATGTTTTCTGGCAAAAAAAAAAAAAAAGCTCTGGGATGATTATAGAATTGGCTGCTAATATAAAATCAAAGGTAACACCTCTATTGTAATCACAGGTCAGTGCTAGTTCCCTTAATTTTCTTATGAGAAATACGTTTTTAATAATATTACTCATAATAGCTGTTAAAGAGGGCTTAATTTCTAATAATTGCTTGCATTCTATCTATACTAATATTTAAGTCTATGATTACTATTGGGAAATACAATTATAAAAGAGTTAACATTTACTTTCAGGTAGTCCCCAGACTTCCCCCATCCATCCCCATCATCTGGACTATTGTTATTTTTACTTAAGAAGCAAAAGAAATACCGTATTATTTTAAGCTACTTTGAATCTAAACCAAACTAGCTTAAGAGGACTTTTTTTTAAATGTTGTTTTAATCCTATTGCAATTCTACTTTTCTTTAGACTTGGAACTGATTAAAACAAAACAATGCTCTGTCCAAACCTTCCATCTTCTTACTACTTTCCCATCCTTCCACTATCATCCTAAAATACTGTTCTCTTACAATATGAAATTCTTTAATCAGCCCCGACACGCATCTACTTTCTACTTGGCCTAGCCCCAGCAAACACAGTCGTGCTCTACTACACATCATTTCTCTCCATAACCTCTCTTTTCCTTTGGGTAACATACTTCATTTCCAAACATACCTTCCACTACAGAGCAAGACTCCAGGCTTCTGTAAGGGTTAAATTAGAGGTCGAATAATTGGTGCACAAGCAGAATTCTGGTTTGGTTCACAAATATTGCTCTCGCTCAATCTGAATTTTGGCCAAACCAGCTGCAAACCTAAGCTTTAGTCTGGCAAGTCAATTGCCTTAGCTTGTCATTAAAGTATTTTGAACATTTTAAAACACCTAAATTGGACAGAACGCCCCAGATCCACGATTCCCCAAGCTTTATCATCTCGTACATTGTTTTTAACAAAACGATTACAAAGCGAACAGGTAAAACATCCAGTTTAAATAGCTCTTGTGCTACACATATCACTCTTCAGGAATTCAGCCCCCACAACACAGGTATGATCATACATAAGAACAGAGAGATGATTTTCTAGTGTATGAGTACTATCCTATTGGCAATACAAAAAAAAACACACAGGAATTTTTCTAATAATACTAATAATGATCTACAGAGGCAGTTTTTAATCAGAGAGCAAGCCTTCTACGTCGTAAAAATATGATTCCCCACCCCGGAGAACAGGAATATCGAAAGCTATATATCGCTTTCCTATCCGTTATGGTTTGATCTAAAGCGGGGTGACTCACTTTTTTTTTCTTTTTTTGATTTTGAAAATATTTTCTCAAATGTTGCAACAACCTGAAACATCTTTTTCAGTAGCGGAGGCAGAAGAGGAGAACTAAGGGAATTAATCGTATCTCTTTCTCTATGAACTCGTACAGAAACAGAGTACGACATGATCCTGGGCACTATTATGCAAAGGAACGCCGGTCCCGAGCACACGAAACAACCCATCCCTTTCGCAGGTCACATGCTGGGCAGCTCAAGAAGAAAAGAACCGGTTGTAGGGTTCCTTAGGCCTGAAGAGTTTTACAGAGCGTTGTAAAATGCAGTGAATACTCCCAGACATGAATGCAAAATGTGCTATTAATCCTTTCTTTCTCTACACTGGAATGTCTTTATGGTTGTAATAGGTACCAAATTTACACGGGCCTTCTGATTTTTATAAACAGTGCATTCATACTTCTATTTCTGAATAATAATTAAAAAAAAAATCTTTGAAATACTCACAAGGTCTTAATCCCCCTGGGAAGTGCTGTTCGTGAAGTAATTTTGTGTTTATTAAAAAAAAAAAAAAAAAGTGGGATCAGAGAGTCAAGAATACTAACACTTATACAACATTTTTCTCCAGTGATTGAGGGGAGGCAGGAAGAGAAATCCAAGAATTCCCTTAAGGATCTGTAGAAATCAATAAATTAGATGTCTCTCATACAACTGTGTTTTGAGTGGTGTTTTTCCAATACAGAATTCTCTGAATCGCAAGAGAAAACAGAATTCTGTTCCCAAAGCTCCTAGAGCCTCATGTTCTCAAAGCAGGTCGCTAGCACGCTCGGGGCTGCGTGTCATTACTGCAGCAGCAGCAGACACTGCACGTCACCAACAGGATAGAGCAGGCTCATTTTATGAATAATACACCAAGCAGATGGGTAAAGCTGTGACACCAAAAGTTGTTGACAGGTGAGGCCGAACCCACCTCCAGGCAACGGGGGCCCGAGACGAAGAACTCCTGTTCCTGAGCCGCAAACGTCTTTGGCCTCCTCGAGACAGGCTGGCAGCCACACACGTCTTGTGAAGTTGGTACTTCATTTGCACATTAGACACAGTAGCTAGTTGAACAAACAAAGCAATGTTGAGTCAGCATGTCAGGCAGCCTGGTCAGACTAGGACACATTCATCGCCTGGTGCCTGGATTTTTTAAACCAAATACAATTTGCACAAGAAAAAAAACCAAAACACAGGACTCGCCATGCCTTACAAGGGCAGCACTACTTGTAACATTTTCCAAGATAAAGTAACTTCAATACTTGGCGAATCAAACTTCAGCCTGCTGCCTAATGGAAATCTCTTTTGATCGCAGCCTTTCCACAGTAACTGACACATTATGGGTTCTTGTTGAGAAAATAAAAAGAATGATAAGTGCTTTTTGCCTTGAGAAGTCAATAAAAACAATCTTATCAATACTGTTAAACAACTGTAAATAGTTAGGAATCTAGGGAAAAAAAGGGGGTTCATTTATTTCAATCAATTATATAAACAGATTAAGGCACACTTAAATCCTTTTGCTTAGGAAAATCTTTAATACTTTGTTTGCTTTGTTGTCAGAGATAACATTTTTCACTCAGGTTGAAGATAAACCTTCTGGTTCTTGTTCAGATAAATTATCAAAATTCCAAGCCTGATGTTCGACTTTAATCAGTAGGACTAGCAAAAGGATTTACGTGTATAATTTTCACCAATTCAGGTGAACTTTGTTACAAAGTTTATATGAAGGCAAATGCCAATGAAGGCAAGAATAAAAGCTCTATTATATTTGCCATGGACTACAAGAAATCCACTGAAAATTCTGATTAAAACACCCTCGAAACAAATTTTAAAAGCTTTTGCCATATCAAAAGGTAGAAGAAACTGGCATTTACAGAATAGGAGACTGTTACCGTAGATGAGAACACTGAAAAGCCACATATATTTAATGAAAAGGTTTTGCTGTTCTGTTAAAAACCACCTTTTGTACCACAGCTCATTGTAAAATAACCAAGTTATGTACCCATACAGGTCTTCCCTGTAATATTTTTAAATCCCAGCAGGAGAGTCTGGCCTCTGGCAGTCAGTGTGAATCAACACTGACTCCAAACATTTCTCTCCTGAAGACGAAACTTTGCTTCCTTACTTTGAAAGCAAAAGTTTTGTTTTGTTTTGCCACCACAGCAGAAAGAAAAAGAAAACTGAATCAAGCTTATACTGTTCTTATATCAGTATGCACACCGTAAATTAAGGACAACGCTAGTTATTTGAGATGGAACGAAGCAACGGCTTCCACAAAGATTCTGTGCAATTCAAGACTTCCTTTCCCCTTAGAAGGCAAAGTACTTTCAAATTGCAGTAAGTATTATTTTCAAATACTCCCAGGTAACATTGCATGAGTTGGGTCTTTAAAATACATTTCAGAATATGGAATGTCAAAATTAATATTAAAATGCCAGCTAAAACACCCAGCTGGTGTTTCCAGCTGGTATTAGGGTATTTTTGAGAATGGAAATGGCCAGCAAGCTCACAAAACCATCAGTACTCCACCATTTACACAAACACACACACACATTTGTCACAGAAAATATACCAGGCTTTCTACGTTTTGACCCTGAGCCCGTTTATACTCCTATTGCAGAACGCTGGAGGCTGACTATGCCTTTCAGGCAGCTCTGGTAGGCCATCTATTAACATTCACCCTAGTAACAAAAAATACTAAAGTGGCTGCTGACCATATCCACCCTTTAGGTAACAGCTTTCCTGCCACTATACATGGCCACAGACACTCTGCCTGGATAATCAGGCATCACAGTACAGGAAGTTAAATAAAAAAAAACTATTCCTGAACAAATTTGGGAAGGAGTTCTTAAAATAAGGCTCAGCTGTAGAGAACACAGTGCCAGAAGCCACTGCCTTTTTTTTTTTTTTTTTTAAACAAAAAATGCTTCATTCCAAGCATCTATAATGGTTACTGTGGAAGTGATACTACACAGGGAAAGGGGCAACCTGTTAGATGTTCAGCTCCAAGTACGAAGGAATCAGATTTTAAAGTAAGGTTTTAAACCAAGGTCAGGCTCGTCACCTGGAGGTTTACATACAGCCACGATGTTCTAATCAAGAAGATGGCGAGGAATCCTGTGTTTCAAAAGCATCTAGTTCAGTATATGCTCTACTGGCATAGAAATAATATGCACAGAAACAGTTAAAAAAAAAAAAAAAGTCATATAAACTTTCGAGAGCTGGGCTCTCAGAAGGCAAGCAGGGTGAAGCGTTCTTTAGAAGAGAAGAAATTGAGCTGTCATATCTACTTATAAACACTGAAATGTTCCCCAAGACTTCAAGAACAAAACTAATACATGACCAGCAACAATTAAAACATTACCAGACTCCAAATCGTGGGTGATTTCTCAGCAGATCAAGCAATACAACTAGTTGAATCTGCATTAAGCTCATACCAGCCCCCAAAACCAATCAGATGGTGTCACAGTAATCTGAGAACCCCAGGAAATGCCAGAGCTGTCAGGCCACCACCTTCTCAGTAACATTTCCCCAAAATTAGAAACTGGATACAGTAGGTCACTAGTTGGCAAAATTCCCAGCCTCAAATGACAGCCTGCCAAAGAGAGAGGGGCACTCCTCCATCACCTACCCTACTAACAGGAGGCCATGACAGTCTCTAGAGAGTGGAATCAGTGCTTCACCAGACAGAAAGGACAGGGACTTGCTTTATTTTCTATAGAGTACTCCAGCATCCCCAGCAAGCCAATTTAATCAGAACTCATGAAATGAGCTTCCTCTTCAAAACACTCCATTTTAACTTGATCTATTGCCATATAATATTCTTCACTGAAATTATGAATTGCAGCCAGGAGTTCATAAGGAGTAGGGCACCTTGGTTATCCAGGTGAACCTCACAGAACTTCTGTTGCTAAATATTTTCTAAGTGCTGATCCCTTCATAATAATCAGGATGGAGAAGGACGATGGAACATCAATAAATGATCAATAAAGCTTTCTTTATAAGAGATATGTGAGATTTAAAAAAAGCAGTTGCTCTTAAGTTACAATGTCAAGAACTCTTTTACTCATGGACTTCCCTTTAACTTCACTACCTTGAAGATAGCCCGCTGCTACCGCAGCTCCATCCTTGCATATCATGATGATAAATGTAGCACCAAAATCAAACTTGGGCTCCTATATGCCTTTGTTTCAACAAGTCTTTCAGACCCTAAAATATTTTTGTGGCTCTCAATCACATCATAAATGTCACAGCCCCTGGAAGGAAGCCGATTCACAGGAGGGAGATGTGACTCTCTCCTCTGCACTGTAGGATATGGATGCTCTACAGAATACCCTGTGTCTCCAGAGCAGAGAATTTAGCGTGCATCTCGATAGTGTGTAGCTTGATTTCTTCCCAGTCCTGTCTCTTTCCAAAAAGAAAACAGATTATATAGGAAAAGTGCACATCAGGTCTCAACTCCGACACGGAACCAGGACACCCTGCGATGCACATCTGGAGACCAGAACGCACAGATACATCGTGAAATGCACCTGCCTGCAATGCACAACAAGTCATCATCGCTCAAAGACATCCACGCAAAAGAAAGAGGCATGAAAGTAACTGAAAGGTCTAATGTCCTTTACTAGCGTATGATCCATTTTTACTTAATAAATTGGAATGTCAAATTTAACTTAAGGTAAGGCTACAAGCCTCTCAAAACAGCTTCTCCTGAAATCCCATTTCACAGAGGCACATTGTGTTACGCATACTTCAAGCTAAATGTTTACTAGGTATTTGAGAGAAGCAGAATATTAATATAATCTGCGTGGAAAAGGAACTCTTAGATTTTCTACAAAGACCAGGTCACATATATGGAATAAAAGTCAAACAACCTATTGTTTGGAAAAGCAGAAGTACAAAAATTGCCCAAAGAAAACAAAACTGAGACAGAAAAGACCAAGTTCCTAAGTCTCTTTGCAAAACAGAATGAAAAAAAACAAAACAAACAAAAACCCAAGCTATTTCTATTCTTAAATAAGGACTAGCTGGTGAAATCTATCCTGATGAATCAACTTGAAAACTTGTCTTTGAAAAGATTTAATAGGAATTCCTTCCCAACCAAACTGAAATTAAAGTCCTGGGTACAGGAGAAAATGGCAGGAAGTAATGTGTAGTACATATGGCATTTAAAAAAATTCCATTAGCTATGTAATTTTTTTTTTTGTTTTTGGCTAAAAACAGGGATAACAACTAGAGACTGCACATAAAAGAGACTTGAGAAAATTACAGGATATATTTACATGAAAGTAAGCCTGGTCGATTTTTTAAAATATTGTTAACATGCCAGAAACTCATGACACATACAAAAAAGTAAAATAAAATGCTAAGTTATTCCAATGGCAAAATAATTTGTACGAATAAATCCCAGTCAAATTTACAGCAATGGCACATACCCAGACAGAATTTTTGGCTCCTACAGATCTGTGTTTCAGGATAAACTGACTTCACTGCGGCAGTATTGGGAGCCAAGCCTTTATCTAGCACAAGCTGATTGATGAGACAGGAGCACTAGTCTGGCAAACGAAGAACTGGCTTTTGATGAGGGAAGCCAGGCCACTGGAGAGAAAAAAAGAAAAAAATAGAGGGGACCGTGCCAAAACGTCATCAGACATCCAGCACGCTGGAGAAAACGGCTGAGCTGAGACAGCGCGTGTACGCCGACAGTCCGTCCTAAGATTGTACCTCTCTAATCACAGGGACAGCAGTAGGGCAGGGACACACAGCTTCCCATCTGACTTGGGAACAAATACAGCATTAAGACTTGTTAAGGGGGAAGAAAGTGTTAAGTCATGCTGAGACTTCAGTTCATGAATGCATCATGAGCCTGCGATTTGGGGGGCGGGGGGGGGGGGGGAGCTTACTGCAAAAGAGCCAGCTCCTCCTCTGAGACAACAGCCATAGACCCTCAGGGAACAAAAATCGGAGTTCACATCAGTGTCAAAAGCTGGAATGGCAGAGGTGGCGATGCCAGAGGGCATCTACAGGGACTAGCAGGCCCACCGGTTGGTGAAAGCGTTGGCGCAGAGGGGCTTCAGTGCCTCAGAGGCCGCCGGGACACAAGGCGGCTCAGAGCTGGAAGACCCCGCGCACGCACGGGCAGACGAAGCGGCACGGCCAGCTCCGGACCCAACACCTGCGCCACGTCTGTGCAGCGCCAGGGACTGCGTGCTGCTGCCGCCGTCACCTTTATGTGGAGGGATGATATCCCTGGGGCTGAAGGTGCGTGATGGGCCCCTTCAGCTCCGCCCTGCCTCCTCGCAGGGCAGCCGGGCGCTGTCAACGCTGGGCCACGTCCCGCCGAGGTGGGTGCGTTCACCCGCAGGGCTGCGCGGGCTTCCCCAGCAGCTACTGCCCGGCTCCTGCAAAGCACCGGCGGCCGGCCGAACAATATCATCTCACGAGCTGCCACTCGAACCGTCCTGGTTTACGTGACACGGACATCGATCCAGTAAAACCCAGCCATAAATCAGAAAGGATCTAAACTCCCAATAGAGCAATGTGTTTAAAACACGCAGAAAGACTAAAGGACAGGCATCCAGGTTACGTGGGCAAATGATCCTTCAGAATTTAAAACCGTATCATTAAGTATTTACGCCTTCACACAACACAAGTGATCTTTTGACACAGTACTTCCAAACCTCATGACAAACAGAGCTATGTTCAAGCAGCACCACACTATGTTATCATCACTAAACCAAGCATAAATAAGGCCAGGTAAGAGACTACAAGCTTCATTACAGCATTTAACTTTCAGATCAGCAAAGGCTGAGTAACTTTGAATTTCTAAAACATCTCTTTGTCCTTCTCCAATAATTAAATATGCTAAAGAGGCCAGAAGAGAAATACTGAGAGCCATCCAGGAGATCTCAGAGCCATGAATTAATTTTACTTTTGAAAGGTGGTTAAATAATATTTCAGTGTGAAGGAACAGACATCTTTACTGTGCACCACATTCCTGCCATTCCAACCTGTCCACAGGTTCCTGTTCATGTTCTGTCTTTTTTTTCCCCTGTATATAGAGAGCCTTCTTTCACAAAAAACGCATCATACGGGGAAGTTTCAGAGCACGTTACATTTTAAGATGACATGCCTGAAGTATAAATTATTGAAAAAATACTATCCTTTAAGAAAAAAAAAAAAAGAAAAGAAAAAAAATGAGAGAGCTAGAGAGAGACATAGACCAGATGGTGTGGAAGGCGAATCAAAACAGCACAAGGGTTATTAAATTGCATCCACTTGGAACTCTTTAACTGGCCAAGAATCAGCAAGACAGATTTCCAAGTGAGCCTGAACATTCAGGGCTAAAATCCTAGGCCCCTAACCCAGCTGCAAATCAAAATCAAAAGAGTGTCATTGTAAGCACACTGGAAAAAGATTGTTTAATTTGTGTTTAATTTTTATGCCTGCCACAGTTACAATAAAAGCATGTTGGAAGAGAGCCAGCTTTCTCATGGGAGACTCTTAAGGCTCACGGCTATCCAGAGGAGACTCCTTTACCAGAAATATTCTTCTTACATATAATGTGACACTGTGAGGGGAAAAAATGGAAGCCATAAAGGATACTTAAAAATTCCATAGATAAATACTTTTTCCGATGAAAGCTGCAGCTATTCCCTAATTCTAAGAATCCAGGCACTTACATTTAAGAAGCAATTTTGAACATCCAAGTTAGAAAATTCTGGCTGAACTGCACTGCATACAGGCAGAAATGCTTCTTGCTTGTGCAAAATGCACCAAGAAGCCCATTGCAATAGCTCATACTTAGTGCAATGTAGGGAACTAGCTTTTCCTTTCTGCTCTTACACTCAAAACTGCATGTCCTTAAACACTCTCTGCTGACAACAGAAAATGGAAAAAGAACTCTTACGAAAAATCAAAGACTAGAGTAATACACCTGAAACCATTACCAGATTTGCCAGCCTTCCCAAGAAACAGACGGTAGCAAGGTATTTGCCTATATTATATTAAGCAAATATAATGTCAGCTCAGGCCCTGCAGCTCTACGGCAACTGGTAACAAGAGCAGTTTAAAGAGAAGAGTTTTCAAGACTAGGAACTCTTTAGCAATAGTTTCTGAAACATATACAGTGCAAATAAAAGAAATTAGAAAAAAATACATTGCCTGTTAAATGGAAAGGGCTGAGGTCAGGCAGTATTAGTAACGAGAGCTATGCAACTCTCCATCCTCAAAGCACTGGACAGTGAGGATGCTAACTCCCCATTGAGTCAAAGTATCTTTCATATCATGCAGATAGAGAGAGTAAAGCGTACCTGGCAACCTTCGGCTGTCAAGTCAGTCCACATCGAGCATTATAGTCAGAAGTTTGACTCACGGATTTTTTTTAAACTCAAGGATTTTTGGAACAGTCACCGAGAAAGTAAAGATAAAAGCAGACCCACCAAAAGAAATGAACAATGCTTTCGTGAAATCCCTGTTTTTCCTATCCATCCTTAGTTGTTCTGTGATCTCTCTTTCTCCAGATGATGCATATTACCACTTCATTCATCTGTCTCGTGGCCAGTCTAAGCAATGCTCTGTTTTAACTTTGTCATTCCTTTCGCTACTAGATACCGTAATCGGTTCATCTCACGGCTGAGCGCCTGCCCCTTCTGCTTGACCACTGTTTTGAATCCAGTCTGTCAGGAATCACCCCACATGCGACCTTTGACCGGGCTCTAAATTTAAAGTGCTCTAGGGCTCTCAGAAATAGTTTCCTCAGCAAAAATGCCGAGATAAATGTGAACATAAGCTCACTGCAGTAAATTAACGTAGACTCAAGACAGAAATTTCCTGTGATCCTTCCTTCAGTAAGATAAAAAGCAACAGTTAAATCTAGCTTTAAACATTGTCTTCACGATCCTCAGACTGATGCACGAACCTGAGAGTGACAGATACAGAACAATATATTACTAAACTGTACCAGAAAACTACCATGAACTTCAGGGAAGCCTGGACCCCATCCTATGTTTGCAAAAATCCACACATTCATTAGCATATCTACCAGGATAGCACAAATTATAGAGGCATAAAGCAATTTATAAAGTGATCTTTCATCTTAATCAGTTTGCTTTTAGCATCAAAGAGAGTCCATATCCTGCTGGCAATCTAAAATACCTCACCTTTCTGACTTACACTTCCAAAACCAAAGCAAATAATGAACAGTTAAAAATGGTAATAAAGTAAACCAAACAATAGCATCTAGGCATCACTTAACTAAATTTTAACAGTAGAAAAAAAGCAGCTATTTTGAAATGTAATAATAAGCAACTGCAAAGACACACAAAAATCCAAGATTAAATCAGTTCCTGTATCTTGATCTGTAGCCAAAGGAATGTTGTTATTTACAACATCTATATTGCTTCAAGGGGAGGCCAGCTGGCTTGAACACAGGCTTTCTAATCTAAAACATCTTTAGCAATTAGCAACATCATCTGTCAGCTCTAAGAGACCCTAAATTTTCTTTGTTTGAATATTTAGTAACATCCTTAGTGTCACTTCATTCACTGTAGCAGAATCACACCAGTTTACACCAGCAGAAGCCAGGCACTACACTTTTGGTAGTTTCATAAAAACAGAATAAAGAATAAGTTTAAAAATGAAAGTACAGACAAGGTGCCTATTAACAGTATAGAGCTTTCTTTCTGTAGTCTGCATAAAAAAACCCACTTGGAGAAAAGGAACGGTCTTGCTCTTTCTTTTAAAGGTACGCCTGTTTCTTGGTTTGCACCTCCTCCCGTAAACTCAAAAAGTATACCCACACATTGAGAGCAAACAAACTTCATAAGTTTTGCTATTTATGTTGTGTTGCTTGTCCCCTTTTCTCTAGCCAGCGCTCATTAAGAGAGAACCATGGTGGTAGCCCACAGTTACCTAACTGCACTAAGGTAGCTAAATGCCAAGAAATTTAAATGCTATAAGAAGAGCTTCAACGTCATATTCCTTCACATAAAAATATCGGTAAGCTAGTAGCTTCTACTTCTATTTGAATCCCAATGAACAACAAGAACTTCTGACACGGGGTTTCTATTTTAGCGTTTTCATCCCTTACTTTTTCTTCTTACGACTTTAGCAAGTTCTCCGTTAAACGTCATATTATGTGTATGCGCAATCCTGCCTGGGGTCACATATTCATAAGCATGCACACAAACACAATACTAAGGCATAAAACAATGTTTAAATAGCGTCTACATATTCCTTACACAATATGCAGGATTAACATCTGTAATGTAAAATTGCCTGAAAAAATTCTTCAGAGGAGATTAGAGGATTTATGGCCCCTTCGGAAACCATCCACTGCCTACACCATTATATTAAAATTTTAAATGATCCTCAGAAATTTTTATATCTGATTAACTTATTTCTTAAAAATCAGACACAAGGGCCTGTTAAGTTGCCAGTCTCTCATCAGCTCTTTTGCTCACCCTACTCTTACTTTTTTTTTTTTTCCTAATTGCTTTCACAAATCTACAGGAGTCCACAGAACTGGCGCATTTTCCTTTTTTAATATCAGGCACTGTTACTCAAGTCTCCACCTATAAACTGGATAAACTGAATCAGTCAAGATTTGATAGCAAAAAAATCAATAAAATGTGTTGTTAAAGCAGACTTCTTAAAACATGAGGTGCTCCCACTTAACTCTTCAAACACAATAATTTAGTAACAGGCTGATGCTCCCTCAGGAAAAACAAAACAAAACAAAAAAGTTAATTATTTTCCTCAACAGAAGCAAAACTGGTATTATTCTAACCTTACCAAACGCATTTCAGAAGGTCACGCTTCAAAATATTTCTTTCCATTCTGAGACTAGGATCAGCACAAGGCAAAACACTCCTGAAATACAATCACAGTGCAGACAAACCTCTCTGGATCTCAGCATGCTCCATGGAACGGCCCTCTGCCTCAGTTTCCTTATTTATAAAATAAATGAGACCATTTCACTTTCTCACGCAATTTGAAAAATTAATCAGCATTTATAAAGTTGCTGCTCTTTGCAACAGGAGTTTCTGGAGGTGTTACTAACTCCACAACACACGCTATCACTAACAGCTACAGCTGTGTCTAAGAATTACAAGTCCCTGCTCTGTTTTAGGTGTTGGACACTAATAGTTGAAGGAGTAACACAGAAATTCAGATCTGGCAAGTAAAACGCCTTTCAGTTCCAATTTCATAAAGCCATACTATAATGATATAGGTCTGGCTCTTTTTTAATAGATCTTCTATTCAGGTAAAAAATGACTTTATGTTCCCTGAAAGAATCTGGTTTCTTGCAAAGTTCAAAACTCATTATCACCTTCAACAAAGACATTTAAATGCTGACTTTGTTCGCTTTCTTGTAGAACAGCGGTCTGCTATTACTGAAGCTGTAGAAAAAAATATATAGTAATCTTTAGAGCGAAAAAAGCACATTTTTGTGCACTCCTTGTGCTTTACCTGTTGAATTATTTTCCTATTAGTCCAACTCCTATCAAAAAAAGGCTTTACCAGTAAGGAGCTCATGGAACAAAGCAAAAAATACAACTAACAGAGACACTGGTCTCCCCAGCTACATGTTGGAGAACACCAGCGGGTGAGATTAGGCCACAGCTGTGCACTGAAAATTGAGTTTTCCTATCTGTTTTATACAAGAGGTAGAGACTGCCTAAGAAATGGCACTGCTTCTCATGTGATTCAGAACACCATTACATACGGGAAAGATGAACCTCACCAATTCCATTAAAGAACAGTGATGAAATAGTTCTTATGCACCATGGTTTTATTAATTTCTTGACTCCTATATTGTTTAGAGGCTTCTCATTATTCATATAATCTGTATGCAGCCATCATCTTCAATAAAGCAATTTTGCCAGTGGCTTGTGGTGGCACTATTAATGATTAACATATTTAGAAGAGTGTTAGCAATAGATGATAACTGGTTTACAAGCAAGTAAAACGCAAAATGTGTTTATGGAACCAGGCCTTTTTAACTTCAGCTCAGCACACGGCTGCTTAGGGAAAGGCAGCGAAACAGTCTGTAGATTTTTTTTTTTTTCCACCAAAACAGTTATATAGGTTCTCACTTTTGAGCAATTCCTGGTTCACGTACTTCCTTCACAGTGCAGTTTTGTGGAGACAAGCAAAATTTGGCTTTAGATGGTTTGTGTCTGCTCATGTAGTTTGGGAGATCAATAAAACTGTACCGTGAACTAGACCCCATCCTAATGCAAAAACACACCTTAGCGTAAGGAAAACAAATTTCCTTTTTCAGTCTGAGCTATAATTATACAAGCCAAAATATAAAATAATAATGGGGGCTGAAGGAACTATATACCACGCTACACACACACAAATCATATACAAAGGCCTGCCTGGACTAAAAGAGAAACAGGGACTCTGCAGAAACGGATGTTCCTGAAAACTGAAGTACAACTAAGATGAGGTCTCTGAGAAGCTAAAAAAAAAAGTGGTTTATACTAAGCTGGGCTGACACTCTTGAGCTAATTAAACATGGTCAATATTTAATGTAACGTTTAAGTAATCAGTGACATAGGGCACTACTTACTTACCATGTAAATGCTATTCTATTATTTAGGATAAAACTCAATACATCTCAAATCGCAGCCTGAAAAAATCTGCTAATATACAAATAGGAAGAAAAGGAGCACATCTGTAATTTCTTAGCGCATGCGAGCGGCATAAAGACAAACCACTACTCGTTCACAGATGCAGCTGCGATTCAAACCAATGTTATTTTCAAAACTGCTGTTGGTGAAGCCACAGTTGACATCAGATTTCTTATTATAAATAATAACTATATTTACACTGTGTGCCTGGGGAATACCTAGAACATGCAGGTCCCCACCGCTTGGAACTTAAGCACTATGGCTTTAATCCTGTTAAGCACCAACCAAAACTATGCAAAAGGGAAACATACTGCTGATAACACAAGTGGTTGCCGGTCACACAACCCACTCCCAGCAGAATATCAGAAATGCCAGCTTCAAGCACTTATCAAATACTGTGCAAAATCTCTTGCAAGTCAATCAAATAAACCTCGAACCCTTAAAAAAAAAAAAACACAAAAATCACCTTTTTGTCCTCTGTTATATTTTTATAGTTTACACATGGAATAAAAATATGAATTCAACTTGGTTTCTAAATCTGAATTTTCCTTCCTTGAATAGCCACTTGCAATACTAATTTATCAAAACAGCTTTAGCTTTTCCTATAGTCGAGGTCAAATTACACCAGTTCTGCGCAGTTCCAGATATTCCACTTAAGTGGTTACTAAAAGATTAAAATTGTTGCATTTGATTTTAACATATAATTTGAGCTGAACTATTTTATTTGCTAGTTAAACAGCATTTTGCCCCACTCCAGAGACTAAATTCACCACAGAGCAGAGCAATCTTACCACTTCATAAATATCTTGTTAACAGCTAAACTATGACCTAGGTAAGACACTTCATCACAAAACAGAACATTAAATCAACCAACCTCATTTTTGTTAAAGCAGCAAAACAAACTGTAGCTCTTTCAGAAAGGAGAGGAACCCTGATGGTGGGGAGAATGATAACTACTAGTACAAATGAAAGTATTGGCTTCTTTCTCTCGGGACCAAGAGGGATTTATTCCAAATTATGGTTTTAATTTAAAGACATTTGGTGGTCGCAAGTCCCTTCTGGACATTCATCCAAATCCCTAAACCACCACACGTTTTAGAAAAACTTGGCAGTCTCTGCAGAGAAAAGCCTAGGTCTGACCTAATGGACTCAGAATTACCAGAGAGAGTTGCCTCACCAGTTCAAGGAGGAAAAACACTAGGATAACAGTATAGAGAAAAGACAGACAGCCCTCACAAAGAGGTTATATATATCAGACACTGTGGAATGATAAAGGAGGTCATGATTTTCAGTATTTCATAATTATAGTTTTAACTTGAAGAAAAAAAAGAACGCGTCTCTCTCAAAGAAACCCATCCACTATTGTTACTACTCGTAGCTTTCAAAGTGGCAGAGCCTGCAGATGGTAAAACTGGTAACAGAATACAACTTCCTTCATGTCTCTGTCAACGCTGAATATTTCAAACTGGGCATAGCATTCATATATTTGAAATGTCCACCTATCACAGTAGCCATTAACTAAGAATAAGACACAAACTCACCTCCCTTCTCATCCTTAAGTAGGACCTGCTCTACAGCTCACGTGGTGAAAGACACAGCCATTGCTTAGAGCTGCAGCTGAACAGAGAAGTAATCCAAATGTAAGGATTTTTCCAAATACAGCTTAGTACTGTGTTATGGTACCTGCACCACAGGTAATGTGGGCAGAAGGGGTCGTAGAAGTTTCTAACTCTCTCAAGTCCACGCACACCAGCTAGTTAGCCTCCCCAATGCTTCCATCCCACTTCCTCACTGCCCTAATCCCAGTTCCTCACCCCACAGGCCTCTGCCATCCTCACAAACTGGCTCAGTCCCTCTCCTGACTCACTCTCCCGCCCAAATCCTCTGCTCAGCCGTGCTCACACTCCCCCACCTACTCCCACCTCGTAACTGCTGTGCTCCCCGTTTCACCTTTCCTGGTCTTATGCCTGGCATCCTATGCAAAAAAAGTGCAAATGCTTGATACCAGTGGAGTTGCTGGGGCATCATCAGTTAACAAGCAGCCGCCAACTGGCACTAAGGGCTCGGTTAGTCACAGAAAAGCATCAGCTTGGAGGTATTCACCCTGCTTGCTGTTCAGGTGACTTTTTTTTTTTTTTTTTTTTTTTTTTTTTACAAACAGTCAGAAGCAGCCACGGTGGATCACTCTGAGGCGCTTCACCATTGATGGCAAGATATTTGCGAGCTCCCATGATCTGAAGTGCTAGGTCATAGGCAAAGGATTAGTCAAAAACAAAACAAAACAAAACTGTTAGGATAAAATATGCTGGGGGGGGGGGAAGTACAGAAACAGGGAAGTAAAATGAAGGAAGGAGACAAGATGATGGGAGTTACAGGAACAGACAAAGACAAGTCCTGTAAATAGAGTGAGAAATGTATCGATCTACTCATGCCTTATTTTGATATATCCAAGTCCATAACTTATTTCAAATGAATACTAATACTTAACTTTGAGATTATACCATATGCTCCAATAGGCACAGTAGTTTTAATTAACTGCATGGTCTCGCAACATGCAACTACTCACACACTAAGGATTTTTAAACAGCAAGGAAAAGCAGGAGAACATTAACCAGTATAAGATTAAAGGATAGCATTTTAATCCATTAAAATGGTGCAGGCATGATTTTAAGAGAGAAAGAGTTTGAAAAAAGTTTTCTATGAACTTTGCCTGAACTCAGGGGGAAAAAAAAAAAAAAAAAATCAACCGAATCTTTAGAAATAGCCATGCCTGAACTCTGCCTTTCAAATTGATGAATTTCCTTCTCTGGTACAATTATGACAACATACCATACTAAGTTAAAGAAAGGCAAGTTATTTAAGCAGAAATGACTGAAGCAGAGACTTAGACATGTCACACAAGTTTCTGCTAGAGGAAGTTTACCTCCCAAGGTCTGTAATATGACAGCTCCTATCCTGCACTGAATGATAGCAGGAAGCTGAGCCACCTAAGGGAAATGGTAGTGGTATTTAGTTTGAGGTGAAACTGTCCCACATGATATTCTCATAGGCAAAATATGAAAACATGATGTAGTGGTAAGTGCAAACTCATTAGAAAACTATACTCAGAATAGCTATCAATGATTAACTGATAACAGTGGAGTTTCACAAGTTTCGGTGCTACTGATATCTTGTTTATTGAACTCTGCAGACAACATTGAGGTGTCATGTGCTGCTAATACACTGATCTTGGCAAATGAGAGAAAACATCAGTAAAAATGGTTGGGGGGGGATAAAAAAGTGCAACTCAGTAAAGATAAGCACAGGGTTCTGTGCTTAAACAATTACATCAATACAGAATGAGGGCTAACAGGCTTGGCAACAGTTCTGCATAAAAGGTCTGGAGTAGATCATAAGCTGAGCAATGCCATACTGTTACAAAAGAGGCAGACATCACTTTGGGAAAATAAAAATATCATCTGTTAAATATAGGAAATAATCCTTTTCCTTTACTCAGTTCTGTGCAGGCTGAGCTGGAATATGCCAGTATCAGTTAGCACACTTCAAGAAGGATGTTTTGGAGCGAGTCTAGAGGAGAAGAGTGAGCATGAGCAGGGATTCAGAAAGGCTGAGAGAACAGGGTTTTTTCTCCCTAAGGAGCAGTATCTACAAGGAAACAATATAAAATTGTTGAAAATGGTTTGTTTCAAAGTTTCAGAAGATGTTTCAAAAGTTGAAAAAATCCTAAAGGACAGCTACAAAGCATAGAGGAATAAACTGTAACAGTAAGTAATGAATTCATATTACAACCAAGGATAATTAAGCCCTTGAACATTTGCCTATGGAAGTCGCTGAAACTCTGTTCTTGACACTGGTTGAGAACAGGTGATGCTCCACAGAGGTGATCCTGCCTTGAGGAACGGATAATCTGACCTCTCAAGGTCCCTTCAAACTCTTCCTTCCTAATGATACTGTGATTACAAAAAATCTTGAGCTTTCTAGCGAATAAAACGGATGCAAAAGCACTTGCTGAATTTCTAGAGAGCCTAGCAGCACCGTATCGCAATTTGATTTTCTCAGTTCATTTCTAGAAACGTTAAATCATATGTCAATGACCAACACAAACAAAGATGACGTTTCAAGTATTTCACTGATCACTAAATGCTTGTCTGCAGGAAGAAGTTACTACATCTAGCTTACTCTGTGGTTTCACACTGAACTTGTACATGCTAATAACTACCTCAGCGAACACAGTAAGCGCTCAGTAAATGTTAAGTAGCTTTTTCCACTTTTCACAATTTTGAAAATGCACTGTAAATTTACACCTTTGCTTTTTTACTTGCCTGAGTAAACACATCCATCCCCAAGTTCTAGAATCACAACTGTTTCTAGCTCTACATGCTTTGGATTGAAAAATAGGCTAATTTCTGAAATCTGTTTTTCCTCTCTCTACATGCTCTTCTTATCTTCAACTGGCGTGATCCTATTCAAAGCATCTTCTGTATGACGAACAATTGCCTTCGTTGAATATATTTTTAAATAATACATTGACAAAAGTATGCATATTTTTGTGAAGAGGAACATTATGCAAACATTTTCTAGACACAAAATCTGCAAGTAACGTTTCTTTTCCTTGGCATTTTGAAAACCACAATAGGTAGACAATGGACTTTGTTACAGATTTTCTATTACATGTGAGGGAACAGATCTGAATCTTATTTCTACACTGACACAGACAAAACAAAATAAATGTGAGATCAGCTTTAATGAGACAGGTTGGATAACTATCTACAAGTTGAGATATTACCACCCAAATCCACTGAGTCTGCAAAACCAAGCATAAGGAACAGACTCACCTTCTCAAGATTTTTATTAACTGCTGCTCCTGGTTTGGCTGGAAATACTTTAAAAAAAAAAAAAATCAACTTGTTGCCTTAAATTGCTTCCAGGCAGTGCTAGGAAGCAGTTATTTTTAAAATTAAAACAACAGCAGATATAGTCTCCTTATGTAGGTTTGGTTCAAATCCTGTCCAAGCTTGTAATTTTATCTATATAATATCACTTTCCCCTTTGTAAGGGATTCTGGTCTATCATGAAAGGAGTCATCATTAACCACCAATATAACTACAGAATATTTGTATATAGTTCTTAATGTTTAAGGTCACCCTTCAGCTATTGGGTTCCAAGGGTACAGCAACTGATCTTTATTTCCCGTTCCCCAGTAAAGAAAATCCTTATATGAATGTAATTCTCTGGTTTGGCAGAGACTCCTCCCCCTTTTTTCTTTTCAACTTCATGAAAAAAGTTTCAAGTGCCCTCCAAAGAAGTATGATTTTTCATCAGAAACTCATAAGACTTAAAAGAGTAATTATGGCTTGATACTACAAAATCCTTGTTATTTTGAACTCAGTATATCCAAATAGTTGCATTCAAATAACAAACTGAGCGCTGTAGTGGGCTTTCATAGTTAAAGCTTTGATATGTTTCTCAAAACTGTATTTCACACCAACTTCACATGTGCTTACTGTATTAAAAACCTCTTATTATATTAATGCAGTTGTAATCGTTCTTACCAAGTACAATGCAATACAAAACTCATAGGAATCCTAAAACTGAGCTTAAGTAATGACTGCTGGCGATTCCACTGCTAGAACACAAAAAGAAATAAAAAAAGGGTATTTGGGGCAAGAATAACTAACTGGCAATTAATTAACTATTTGTTTGTAGATTAGGCTTTTGAGGCAGGTGAGGTTTTTCTTATTTGAATGACACGAGTAAGACTCAGCTCTGCAGAGTCTGAATGCGAGATAGCCACCAGTTATGAGAATATTTTGGAAAATGTTTCAAAATTTCTAGCCCATACAATTATGTAAATATTTCTGCATATCATATTTTCTATCTCTGTGAGTACAATCCCATGGCAATTTAAGCTGTGCTAAGCCAGGGCTACCCTGTTCTCCCTCTCCCAGCCCTCTAGCCATTCAGTCCCACCTCCTCCCTGTGCCAGTATTCACACTCCTAGCGCCTGGGAGGTAAGCCAACTCAGGCAGCCTCGCCAGGAACAGATTAGATTTTGTAGGGTTAGTTTTCGGCCATTTGGCTCTCTGATATCCAGTCTGGGTAACTTCACATTACGTGACAATCACTTCAGGGCAGACGCACCTCAAGGTAATCGTTCATAAAGGAAAACGCCTCCCTAACATATTAGCAAAGAGTACAAACCAATGTGCATTTAAAATCAGAACACCCATGACCATTGCCATGTAAAATAAAACAGGATACTACATTATATTTGGATCGGATATCTAAAATCTATTGGCACAATCTTCATTTTCCTTGTCACCCTTTTTTTTTTTTTAAAGAACAGATAAAGATTAATATATAGAGAAACATCAATGCTGTATTACTAGGTTTAATATTGTTGTTGTGTTTTTCTTTTTTTCTGCAGTCAATATAACTCTGCTATGTCACCTTTCTAAACTAGACATTTCTTTGGACTTTTTACTTTGTGTCAACCACAACAAAACCATTTGTTAATTTATTTCCCACTACATAGACTCCCTCATTTTACACACTACGAAACCTCAGCGCTTGCTTTAAACTGTGTAACTTCCTTCTGAAACTTTACTACCATCAAATATGCAGAAAATTTCATATATCTTCAGGACCTCTAAGCTTTCAAACAGTTTTTATTAGATTAGTTCAAATGAGAGATTCACAAAACCTATTTTAAAATAATTCAGCTGTTACAGGCTGCCAAGAAGCACCACTAATAATTTTTTTTTCTTTTTCTGATATTTTTCTATTCAGCAATGCTTTTGACACGCTTGTAAGAGTAATTTCTTAGGCAAATCCAGACAAATCTGTTGAATGTTCCCAGACTTGTCCTTCTTGACTTTTTAAATTCAGAATGTCTTATTATTCTAGCATTAGACCTTTGTTTGCTCTCCTTTCAAAAGGACAGATCAGAGAGGTTCAAGAGCACCTTCATCTGCCTGAAGACGGAGCTGCTGCGATTCAGCCCCCCTCCTGTACCTCACTGCGCATCCCAGCTCCCTGCCTTGTGCCAGCACTGGTGGCCCCAGAGACAACCAGTTTTAATGTAGTTCTCTTACATGGACTTACTGTACTAGTCACAGTTTGTTATTTCCTTATATACCTGTGCCATACTAGAAATCCAGTCATTGACCAGGGTTCTTCCGTCCTCCACGGGGTATAAAGCAGCCTGCCATTTGAGACAAATCTAAGACAGAGCACACAAAGAAACGGACGATACCAGCCAGCACGACAAGACGCAATTAACCTAACCATTACATGAGGATTTCTAAAGACATGACAGAAAGGAAGGATAATGAGTAGTTTTTCTGATATTTATGGGAAGATCCTATGAAGCATGAAGGCAAATAGGAAGGAAAGTGCGTAGCAGAGACGGACACTGTGAGCTAAGTGGAGATTCATTAATTCTGCTTTTGGAAGATGCTAGTATTACCATCCTTTTCCCATCCATTCATCAAAACCCACTAGGTGGGCTAGTGAAATAGGTGACCTCTCTGCTAAATCCCAGCTTAGCAACCAGGACTGCGGAGGTTACAGCCTCCTCTGGCCTATCAGCAAAGCTGCTCGTGAGAGATCTCTGATCCATCTAACTCAAAATCAAACAGGTTAGCTTAGACAGACTGAACCGCAGGACTTATGCTAATTTGGCCTGAAACAGATGGCTGAATATCCACCCTCTGATCTGACAGCAGACCTGGAAGGTGGCAGGGGGGAAATGATGAAGAGCTGGGGATGGGGAAGGAGATAACCTCTTTTACCAGTGCAGGTGGATATGGAAGATGTCCGTCCACAAGTAACAAAAAATTACAACATCTACAGCTTGTTAAGGGCCTTAAAAGTGAAAGATTAATGTCTTACAAATAAAAAAAATATATATACACAAAGCAGTAACACTAAGATCTTCCTGTCAAAGATAGCTGAAATGCCTGAGCTGTGTTCTGAGTTAAGCTGCTCCTAAAATTCTTCTGTGCAGGTCATCACTGCCCCTGAACCTTGGTCTTCAGAAAAATCCTTGATGTCCACTGTGCACCCAAACTAGAAGTATGAGATCTGCCTATTCTGTGGCAGACAGCAGAGAAAGAAAGCTCTTCCACCACGCAAGAGTCCACCAGTCTCACTACAGTTTGCATTAGGGTATAGCTCCATGATTCCTCTTTCAGACTTACATACAGTGAATTTGGTTTGGTGGACCGTTCATATGATTTAGAAGAACAGAGTGTTTCTATGTCTGACACGTGAAAACCAAAGTCTTAATATTCTTTACAACCATAGGCTTTGTACTTTGTTTTTCTTAAGAAACATTGATAAAATTCTTCCTGTCTTTCTCTGTAAGTTATTTGTCCTCTATCTACCCTACAACTGAATATTTGACTGTATTATTTCTCTGATAAGGAATTATTCCTTTGATAGTTTAATTTATGATTCAAATGGGCAGCTGTGTATGTCATGCCAAAAAGTAAGCCTTCACAATTTTTTGCAGAACTCTAATGGAATTTATCTTCTCTTCATACAAGTCAAGTCCCTCTAGTTATGTTCACAATACTGCTGAAAGGTAACCTTAAAGCATTATACTAGCAAAAGCTAGAAGAATCTGTTATAGAAGCCACTTCATCTTGAAGTAATACTTACCAGAGGAACTCTTAAATGAACGGCCTGGAGCAGTGCTGATGAGGACAAGAAGCAATAACCTGGAGTTACGGAATAAAATGTTTATCCTACAGATATTAAAGGAAGTGTTCAAACAGAGCAATTAGACAGAAATTAAGTTCAGAGGAGGTGGCATAGATATGCCAGTATACACACAGGGATTTTTCTTACAAGAGAGAATGCTGAATGTTTTTTTGTTGTTGCTATTTAAATAGTTGCAGTACCTGAAGGGGAAGTAGCAAATCTAAAAGGTATTTATGTGCATCGCTCCTGTTTGAAATTGGTGGGAGACTTCAGCGACAAAATACTTATGGGGACCAGATACAAATTCCTGACTGTATTACTCACATGCTTAAAACCACACTCCGGGCAAACTGAGGTCTGAACAGTAGCCCATTGGCTTGCTTTGCTTTGCTGTTCCTGCAAGCAGTACCATCAGAAAATAATCTCACGATGCTACAGCAAAATCAACATAGTGAGACAGAAAAGGTGCTATCTGTTTCCATCCTGCTAATTCTGCTTTTACCTCTCCCAATGTAGTCTTCCACTCCCACGCAATCCTTTTTCCTTACTGTTAGTTTTCAGTGGATTCAGCTTGCTGATTTAACTGCCTGAACAGTGGCGGAAGCATTAAGGATGGCACAAAGAAAGGGGGTGAGAACACGCTTGCCTGGCCAGGGAAAGGAAGAGGGTGGAAGTCGTTCTTTCCATGGCAGCACAGAGGTTCAGGTGCCCATGAAACTGCACCCTAACAATCACAATGCCAGGAGATGTCAGCCCTGCTCTGTTCGGCGCTCAGAGGGAAGAGGCACATAACGCCACACTCATGCTTCACATACCTTTTACTGAATCACGAATAGCGTGGCATCCTTCATCTTTGATCAACTGTTACAGACCACAGTTTTTCACCGTCGCACACAGGTATGCATTGTGACGGTTTATACAGCAAAAGCAGAAAGCCTTGGTGTATGCGAAGACCAATTCAATCTGCAGCTAGCGGTAGAGCTCCTTTGTTTCAGGAAGCTGTGCACGCTATTGACGTGCTGTGTGTATGTTACAGCTCGTGTAGATCTATACGAGCCAACTTCAAACCTGCAGCTATTTGTGGTTTCAAAAAAGAACAACAATCAACATCGCTAGGAAATGAAAGTGGAAATCTTTCCCCAAACTATTTGAGGAGGACAAACAGATGCAGAGAAAAAAGGTTGCTTGTGCATGAGGTCTGCAGAGAACATCAGAAAAACTATCTTGCAAGATGTTTGCAAATGAATATTGGTGCATGGCAAAAGCTTGAGAAAAAGCAAATGTAAAAGATGGTACAGGATACTTCATTTCCAACTATTTGCACGTTCAGACAAAATCAAGAGGAAAGACAATCATTTAAGTTAAATTGTTTTTTGTCCCAAAAGGTTCCTGGTGATGCCGCAGAAGCTTGCCGTATAAGTAACAATAATAACAATTAAAAAAAAAAACAGGATTAACAAACAATGCATCTTCTTTCAGTGCACCAAAATCCTGCCATTCCTTTTCTTTGTAGCTTTAACTACTTTGTAATCACTGGATTAGAAGACTTGAGAACCTGCATACTTTCCAGACATGCTGAGCCTAATGACAACTTCCTTTACAAAGCTACAGCCTCACAATGAATGACTTAAATGGCAAACCATCCTTTGCACAGAAGACATAGTGACAGATACTATAAATTAGGTGAAATACTGTTAAGTAGCATCTCTCCCCTCTGAGTAACAGCACAAGACAACACAGAACTTCCACAGGAATATTTATGTATAAAAACCAAAGGAACTTTCTTGACTTAATGTTTTTACTTTGCCTGCAATGTGCAAAATAATAAAAAGAGGCTCTGAAAATTACATCCTCTCTTAGCCAACAGAATGATTAAAAGCTTCATATGCTGACTGCTTTTAGCTAGCACTTTTTACTGCACACAAAATTTGAATGAAGGCTTTGAAGATAAACTGTGAAGAGGATGCTACACGTCTTTATATATAGAAGATTCACACAGTTACCAAAAAAAGTCAGTATTTAATATCATTCTTTCCTTTTCAATTCCATTCTCATAGGCTAGTGGGGCTAAGACTATCAGTTTTCTGATAACGGTCAAATATATTTCCATGCAAACAACAGCTCTGAAAGCTATTAACACCTTAGACAAAGTGCAGTGAGTTTAGAAAAAGATCAGCTTTCTCGCAAACAACTGGAAGCTCACTGAATAGGATTAACCTGCCAGGTCTGTCAACTGGTCCTTTTCTCCCTGCATCCTGCATTTCTATACTATTTATAGCAGAAAAGGGATTACAGAGAAAACAGCAATTCCATTACAAATACTTAACATAATCAAGACACTCAAGGAGGGAAAAAAAGACATTCAGTGGCAATTCTTGACCCAAGGATAAACTTCACCATTTAGCTACTTGACAATTTAATTATCGCAAGAAAAGGCTTGATTCAAGTTTGACCTTAAAAAAAAAAGGCCGTGTAGTCAATGGCATTTATTAAAAGCTGTATTAAGATTTCTCATATTCAAAGCTGTATGGGCTTTTACCAGGTGACCTGAATACAATTTCCAGAGCTGAATCACATTTACGAAAGTCAGCAGAGGGCTATAGCTAAATGCAATGCAACTTTAAAGATTCAAGCGTCTTACTACTTTTTGTTGTAAGGCGTTTAAGGGGATTCAGGAGCATTTTGTACTTCACTCAATTCTCCACTTACACTGTACTCTAAGAAATTATTTTTTTCTTCTTAACACTTAGATGTTAACACACCACAGGGTTTGCAAAATCATAACACAGGGTTACCATTAGGTTTTCACTCCCACAGACTGTTGACAGAAATCTTAGAAAAAAATGTTCTGCGTGCTTTGCAAGTCATGTGAGTATTAACTTTAGGTTGACTAAAACGTCGCTCCCTATTTAACGGTAAGGGGGGTGAAGCGAGTTAGGTAAATCTAAATGTGTAGTCTGTAAACGTGGTAAATTGCGCACCACTAGTTTCTACAAACCACCATCCTAATTTTTGTTGCATTAGAACCTCCCGAAAAATTGTATTTTAAAGTGGTCGCTGAAAAGACGCAAATGACCTTTTCAAAAATAAACGCTGAAATAAAACGTAGATGAGCAAATACTCTGTTTAGCATTAAGCAAATCTAATTTAAGAGAAGACTACTGCTTAACAATAGAACGATACAAGTATTTATTACTGTGATTATGAGCTCCAATCACTCTGCTCCACGTTATATGAAGAGAGAAAAAGTCTTTAAAGTTCATGCGTAGGGAAAAGTACCGCGAATCGACACTTTTCACAGGTGCTTGAGACGATCAGCACAAACCCACCCGCAGGAGAGCACCGTGGGGGGGGGGGGGGGGAAATAATAATCCCAAGTCCTCTTTTAAGGGCAGTGTGCGATGTTATACTTCTTTCAGGAAGGTTCAGGCACTTGAAGCACATTTGGCATCTCTCCCGCAGATAGCTACAGCCGGAGGAAACAGGAAAGGGCATCGGCAAGGCAAGGGGAGCAGGAGGAGGGCAGAGGTGCGGGCCTGCTCGCACGGCCTCGGCGCTGCGCGGGTCCCCGCCGCCCCGCAGGACGCGGCGCTGCCAGCGGCGGCGCCTCCCGCCTTTGCGCGGCCACCAGGCACCGCCGCCTCAGCGGCAAACGCTGGGCGCTACCCCTCGCCGCCCCCCCCCCCCGCCCCGGATCCCCTGCGGGGAGCCCCCCCCTCCTCCTCTTCCTCCCCGGGGGGGCAGGCACTTGGGAGGGCAGAAAGGAGCTGGAAATGGCAGACGCCTAAACTTCTGTGTATGCATGGGCGGCCGGGGGGGGCCAAGCGCCTGCGGGGCGGACGGGTCTCACCGTTGCTAGCGAACTGCTCTGGGTGGGAAACGATCCCCGGGGGAAAAAAGGGGTGAAGGAGGCTCGGTTCCCGATCTGAGGAAAACCTTGCAAGAGCAGAAACCCCTTGGCAATCCCGCACACCGTCCCGCTGAGTCCTGACAACACATCCAGCTGCTCGGGGAAAAGGGAAGAAAAGCGGGGACGGGATCTCACTTTACAGCCCGTCAGGTTGGCGGCGGCCGCGGGAGGAGCCGCGGGCTTTGCCCGCCGTCCCCGTCCCGTCCCCCTCCCGCCCCGGCCGAGGAGCCCCCGCGGCCGGGACCCCGCGGCAGGGCACGCCGTGCAATTTGTTAGCGGGGCCCCCTTCAAAGGGAGCCATAAAGGCCCTAGGAAAATAAACGCCACGGGAACTGCCCCCAAATCCGCGAGGTGTAACACGCTCTCGGCCTGCCCTCCCCCCGGAAAGAAAAAAAAACCAAACCAAAACAACAACAACAAACAAAAAAAAACCCCAACCCCTCTGAGGTTTCTGCTGACTCTCTCTCTTCACTGTAGTGCAACAAATGGCAAGACCCAGGACCCCGGAGCTGAATAACAGGAAATATAGGCATCTGTCACCTCCCGGGGAGAGGTAAATGGATTAGCGAGAGCAACAAAGGGAAGAAAAGCCCTTTCAAACGTGCAATTGATTAACAAGTCCCCTCTAATCTGCAGCATCACTGTTTTTCCTTAAAGACATCATCGGTCTCCTCCTGCACTTCGGCGCAATTAAGTTAAAGGCAGGAAAGGCGAGGGAGAACTGCCCGCTCGCCCGCCGGGCTCTGGCACTGCCCGGCAGAGGAGGGGCAGGGGAAGGGTCACAAACCTGGCTGGAAGTGGTGCCTCCTGTCATTCCTCCTTCAGGCCCTGGGCAAAGCGCCCCGGGAAGGAGCCTGTGAGCAAAGTTTTATCTGCTGCAAAGGAGGAGAGGGCAATTTTCCAGAGAATGGTTTCACGACAGATCAAAGAGCTGAACCCGGCAGCTCCTACCTCCCCAGCGCATTTCACATCCCAGGAAAAATGAAAAAGTGAAACCTCTCCCTTTCTGCCCTGAAAACACCACATAGCTTAAACGTGCGTGGAGAGAGAAGGAGGGGAAAAGGAAAAAAAAAGTTTATGCGGCTTTTTTCGCAGGAACTGTAACTCTTACAGCATCGCGGCTCTCCAACCGCGCCCGCTCCCCGAGGTCCCTCTAAATCACGGCGCGGGACCCGGGGATGCCGAGCAAGACTGAGCACTGTTCAGCCGCCGCTGCCACGGCGCAAGGTCAGATGTTAATAAGGGCAGTTTATTTAGCCCTAAAAGCCATCGCGGACCTCCCTGAGCCGAGCCTTGGCGTTTCCCCAGCGCGAAGGCTGCCCTCCTCTGCCCCTGGGGGTCGGCCAGGTACCCGCGGGACGTGGGACCCTCCGAAGCACAAAAGCACACAAGCAAGAGACTCGGGGCTGAGCCTCCATCAAGCAAGCACCGTGGCTGCCCCCTCGCCCACTCAACTTTAATCCTCCCCCCCCTCCTCGTTCCCGCTGGGATTCTGGCAACACTCAACAGCCCAAATAATAACACGTTATTATAAGCACTCCGAGGGGAGGGCTGGAGGGCGGGCGGAGGGAAGGAGGGAGGCTCCACACTCAGTACTATCCACCCTGGGCAACAACAAAACCCCGAACTTTCCTTTGTTTTCTCCTCCTTTCCCTTTCCACCCCCCCCCCCGCTCCCACCCCCACGCCGATCGCCACCAACCAGCCTCGGCGGGCAGAGGCGGCCGAGGAGAGGCACAGCAGAGCCGGCGATGCACTTGGGGCAGGAGTTTTAGCGAGCCCTCCTCAGCGCAGCCACCGCTGCCCTCGCCCCTGCCAACCCCCGCCCCCCTCGTAAAATGCAACATCAGGTTTCGATTTTGCAAAGGAGAACAAAAAAAAAAAAAAAGGGGGGGGGGAAGGGGAAAAAAAAAAAAAAAAGACATCAACCAGCAAGTGGGGATGCCGGAGGCTCCGCCAGCCCCGAAGGGATAGGCACGACTCTGGAAACAAGCGCAGCTTTCCCCGCCTCCTCTCTCCCCGCACACCCCTTTCCGAAAAGCAGCAGCAGCAGCAGCATCCTCCGGCCGCAGATGCCGCGTCCCGCCCCGCGCAGCCCGGTGGCGGCGGCGCTCCTTACCTGCGGCGCGGCAGCGCAGGAGCGAGGCGGCCGCCAGCAGGGCCAGGAGGCGGCCCGCCGCCCCCCGCCGCCCCGCCGGCCCCGCCGCCGCGGAGACCATGCTGCCGGGCGGGGGCTGCGCGGCAGGGAGCGCCGCCGCCGCGGGGCGGTCGGTGCCTGTCTGGCGGAGGGTGCGCGGGCGGCCAGCGGGGTGCCGGCCCGGCGGCGGCGGCTCGGCGCTTCGGCAAACTTCGCCCGGGCGGCGGCGGCGGCGGCTGGCGGTGGCCCCGGCCCCGCCGGGCGGGGAGGTGCGGCGTGTGCAGCCGGCCCTGGCACCGCCGGCCCTGCGCTCCCGCTAGCGGACTGTCCCGACTGGGGGCGGAGGGAGCGGCCCTCCTTTCCCCTCCTCCTCCTCCTCCCCCAGCATCCCAACGTCACTGGGGACAAATCCGACACAGGGGAGGGGAGAGGCGCGGACGGCCCCTGCGCTCCGGCACCCTCTGCCGGGGGGCCGGGCCGGGGCAGCCCCCCCCGCCCTCCTCTGCCCCGCACGGAGGGCAGAGGGGCTGCAGGTCGGAGCCGCGGTGGTCCCCCCGCGAAGGAGCGAGCCTTGCCTCCGAAAGCTGCGGGAGCCTTCCAGCTTCCTCAGAAAACGATCCCAAAAAAAATTCCCGGGGGGGGGGGCGGGGGGAAACCAAAAAACCGGCCGACCCCTCCTCTTGCTGCCTCGCCTCCTTCCTCTTCGCCGCAAAACTGACGCCTCTTGCACCCGCACCGCAGCCAGCGATCGAAACCCCTTTCTCTTGCCCCCGAAACGCCCCGACGCCTTAGCACTGCAGCACCTACTCCAAGAGGCAAGTACGGCCCCGCTGGCATCCTCTCCTGAGCCCCCTGCTGCTGCCTTTTTTTTTTTTTTAATTACAATCAAATATCAAAAATAAATTTTCCTTTCTATCCTTACGGGGTAGGAAATGGTTCTGTTACCCTAAATTTCTCATGTGAGAGAAGGACATTCTGAGCACAGCGTAAATAGGCTTTCCGAAATCCTTTTCAGTTCACATTTTTGCAGTTTGAAGAAATCAGTCCACTAGGATAATGCAGAACCACGAGCAGCCATCTGTTAGCTACCGCTAACAGACTCTCCAAACTCTCCAAAAACATCTCTCTGCCATATTAGTGACACCTGAATATTTTTTGTATTTAAATGTAAATGTATTTATACTGCAAAATGCAGTCAGAGGCTTTCTATATAAACACAATGTTCCTAACTGCTTAGGTTTTATTTCTAAGGATTTGATGCTGAGTGGTGCTGAATACATACAAGTTGTTCCCTAAATCAATCTCTAAATTTACTTTTCTTGCAATAAGATTTGTTTTGAATGAAATTTCCTCCTTACCTCAAAGAAAGGGAAACAGTGCAGCTCTTTGCGCTCCTGCATCCAGTTTCTTGCCTCTCAGGTCTCCAGTTCCATACTGAAAACTCTTCTGGCACCTACAGATGACAAAGGGGGGCCCTGATCCCTCTTCGGTAGAAGCGTAGGACTATCTGACTGAATCCAGTCCCTTGCTATCACAGCAACACATTTTATAATCCCTTTCATAAACACACGAAACTTAATTTAGGAGTAGTGAGGATCTTTTTTTAAGCTCCACTCTTGATTAAAAGGCTACTCCGGACCTTGCATCTTTGACAGTTAGGAGCCTATGCCTAGTTTCCAGCCTAAATTTATTCATGACCAGTATATGTCCCTTATCTCTTGTGCCACTATTATCTTCTTGCATAAGCAGCTTCCCAATTACCCTCTCTATTGCATAAAGTGACTAGAGTAGCTCTTCAGCCCTCATTTTGTTACACTAAACAAGCCTAAATTTTCTAATCTCCTCTGAAATTACTGATTCTTCATTCCCTGATCACCTTAGTCTTTCTCCATGCATTTTTGGCAGTCTGATTTTTAATCTTTCTGAACATGCACGGCTGGAGCTGTGCACAGCACTGGAGATAACTTCCCTCGCAAAGCACTTGTATTTTCCTTTCTGTGCTGACAAGACTCTCTGATACATCCTGAAGATTACATCACCTTTTTAACTTACAGATTGATCAGCTAGAAAATGTGCATCCTTTTCTTCCTCTGCTGTTTCCAATGTATACCTAACAGCAGAGAATAACTGCAAAAACTTCTAAATGTCTGGCCTGGCAATTTCTTCCCACCCCCGGTCATTATTTTGCCATACTTGACACTAGCTACATGTAGCCACTGCATTTGCTACTTTCCAGTTATCTGGTACTGCATTTGTTCCAGTAGATTAATTAGTGAAAACAACAACAACAACAACAACAACAAATCAATTAAACAAAAAAGCATAACCAGGCCTACAACTGAATGCGTTGCTTCTCCTTTCCCCCATTATTTTCTTCCAGAATTCTGGCAATATCTGCTGTTTGGTTGTGATGATAAGCATGCTGCTTCTTAGGTGCTAGTGGAAAGGCTCCTTAAAGGTTATCACGGAGCTGGCTATAACCTGCAGCGCCAAGTCCTTTCACACCAGATCTGATGAACCAGGTTACTCCTCACCACAGTAATACCAGCTAGGGCAACAGGACATCGTCGCCTCTGTTCTAGTGCAGGGCAGTTGATGAACTCAGTACACAAAGGAGTGTGCTCAGGAGGCTGAGAGAGAGTGCTGCAACCTGTGACTATTTCAGCAAAGTTTAATCAAGTAAAACACACACAGCAGTTACCTGCCTAAAGCCTCACAAGATCCGAGTCTGTGTTCCTCTGGCACTTACGATTGTTCAGCTGAGTTTCTTACCTTGCAAACATGGTAAGTGGATAAAACTGTTTGCATAAAATTAGTATATGTTTTGCACAATCCTCCATAAAAATAATACTTTGCTTTTTTTCTCTGAGGCTCTTGAAGAATCTTACAAAATAATTAGGATACGGATCTAAGCAATTTTTGCATTTGGGAATTAATTAGCATTTGACAGAAACTTAAGCTGTAAATTATTACTCTGACTTGCCAGGGGAAACTGAGGTTATGAAGGCTAAAGTACTTGACCAAGTCAGATATTGAACATTGAAGTCTCCTTCATAGCCACAAAAGATTTTGTCACAGACCGCAAAAACCTCCATTTCATATTTCACTGATGAATATGCATGCAGGGAGAATCAGTTGGCAGAGCTGAGGTGAAATCACTACAGTGAAGAAACCACAGAACAAATTCTTGCGCTGATTGTAGAAAAATATATACAACAAGCAGAGAAGGATGGGCAAGCATACATTTCTTCTCGGTTTGTTCATCCTACTGATGTAAGCCATGAGAGTGCTTACTGGTGTTCTGTAGCATATGGTCCCAAACTGTTTTGTCACTGTTTGTCAAAGAAAAAGCTGTCCGTGTATTTGTTTGCACGACCATATGGTACGTGCCTGATAGGAGCTGTTGAAAGCGACAGGCAAAGCTGGAATTTGGCCTGAACCTGTTTGGGAATTCCTGACAGAATTTGGATTTTGGATTCTGTTTACCATGTGTTATCTGCTTTCATAATAAACATATAATGGAAATAACTTTAAAGAAATAGTACGATCTGATGTGGGTCAAACTTCAAGGTCTTAGTGTTCCCATAATCACTTTATAAGCTTAGATAAGTTTTAATTGGTGCACTGTCCTTACTCCAAAAAGGCATTTCACATCTGATCTTTCTATTCCTGTGATAAAAGCAGGACTGCAAACATCATTGCAAACATTATTTACATGCTTCAGGTTTGGAGGCTCAACCCTTGGTCTCTCTTTTACAGTATTTATTACAAAAACAGTGAAGTACATCCCACGGAATTCTGCTAAGGACAAAAACTGGAAAAGGGATTTAGGTATCTACAATAGGAGTCAATCAGGCTTCAGACACCCACGTCTGAATTTGTAACCCTCCAAAAGTATCTACCTAATCTGGAAAGTGTCATTAGCTGCCTCCGGTTTTGCTTAAAAATTCCTTATATGCCTGAACCTTTATACGTGATTAAAACCGCCCCTGCCACAGCAGCTAGATGTCCAGTTCCACTGAGATCCAGAAGCTAACTGGCACAATGCTTAAGGCATTGTGACAACTCTGACAACCCAAATCCTCTACGAATGTTTAGTGCATGCCCAATTCTCACCACCCAAAGAATGTTAGTTGCTGTCTCCTGAAAGGCACAGCTTTGATGGTGGCCAATTTTATGCATCAGTCCAGCAGTTAGAGGCATAAGAGATGAAGAGCTAGGCTCTTGGATCTTCTCAGCATGAAGGCATTCAAATCCTCTCTTAGAGACTGACTTAGCCACACGGCGCTATGCAGAGGAGCAGGACTCTCTACTCCTCTTACTGAAGCTGTTCCATTGTACGTAAAAAAAAAAAAATGTAAGTCTTGGAATGGAAACAAAAAAGCACAAGAAGCTCAACTTCATGGCTAGAGCACTAACCAAGGTATGAGAAGTCTGTAAGTCAGAACATGTTGATAAATGTTACAGTTACACAATCACTGAATTAAAAAGAACTTTGGAGAAGGCACTGGAATAAAGAACTATTTCCATATTCATAGTCTATCTGCAAGTTTCCAAACTTTTTAATAAAACCTGTAGCTATCAAAAAAAAAAAAAGCTAAAAACATACTCATCACAAAACCTTTTTCTCTTATAGAAGTAAAATAATGCCAGTTTCCTAGATCGACACTTTTAGATCATTATTTCTTATGCTTTAAATATACATTATATTTAGAGATATATATGCCTATTGAAATAGTAAGTGGCAATAAATATTTTGTGGGAAATATTCTGCCTCCCCCCTTTTCCAAATAGGCACACAAGGCATCTCTTTTCTTGCATTCCCCCTATCCCCAACAGGGAAATATGTCACATAGTAGTGCTGCAGAAGCTGGCCAAAGACAGAATCAACAGATCTGTCAAGCATTTACATCATCATCGCTCTTCTTAAAAGGAGATCACCATGGGCATTTCTCATATCCAAAAGCACAAGAAACAATCATACAGCTTTCCATTTATTTCTTAAAGTATGATTCAGACAGCACCCTGAAAAACTGAGCTGATCCGCCTAACTTGTAAAAACCATGCTCACCTGAGGGTCCGAACAACATGAGGTGTCTTTAGACTGATGTCTTCTGAATCCTCTCAGTCATAAAACCTGAATATGAAAGTAGGGAAAACCTTCATCCTCCTCTCCATCAGTTACTCCTCTAGGTAAAACAATGAGAGAGAGTGACTTGCTGAAGCTTAGAATCTGAATAGAGAACAGGGCTTACCTTCTTCTATACACACAAAACAAGAGCTTAAAGTGTCTGAATTAATTTAAGGTAGGGCTAAACTAATCTTTGAAATTGTTATCAATACGCTAAGCAATGATCTTGGCATTTATTCTCTTGTACCCCCTAAAATAAAACTGAAGTATGTTTTTAATTCAATTATTATCGTTTGTTGCAAATTGTACTGAAATACTTCTGTGTAGTCATTTTAGCTGTTCATGTCTCCCATCATCACAGCACTAGAATGCTTCCGTCTTGTAAATAACATCCAAACAATTAGAATCATAACTGTTAAACTAAACTGAAAACAATGTATTTCTATTTGTAGCTAGTAAGCCTGAACATAAAATCATTCACATATTTGGTTGTCCAGTCCCACAGATCGGAAAGTAAAAAAGGTATCTAAGCAATCTTAATACCCCACATTACTTGTTCAGTTCAGAAAAAGCTATAAAGCCATAATGCAAAATCTCCCTCAGTACTGGGACACTGAGTTAAGTACTGCAGTACACAAAGCAAAACCAAAAATTCACATTTATCTCAACAAGGAAGATATAACTATCTCAGTGGTTCTAGACACTAGAAAATGGTACGTAAGACAGGCTAAAAACCAGTTTAATTTAAAAATGTACTAGATCTTTGCAAGTCACCTCAAAACCATGTATTATTTTGAAAGCACCTGGCCATGGAGGTGCCAGCAACAAAGGATACGGACTACACAGAACGCTCTTCTGAGAGACTTGATATGAATGTCAGTGTCTTAGTGACACTTGCAGGGGGGAGGTGAAAAAGAGGAGGTGTGGAGGTTTGGGGTTTTTCTGTTGTTGTTTTAAAGTTGGTCTTAGCGAAGGGACAGGCAGGCTTCAACACTGACACATCATAGTTAAGGGCCCCATCAAACAGGAATGAAAGTTGTATGCTCTGCTTTCAAGAGTACTTAAGAGGTCTCCAGATGGGAGACATCTCATTAGTAGCTTGTCAAAAGCGCAAAGAATGTCTTGGCTTTGAAAAAAAAAATAGATGGATATATTGGAGAAAGTGGCAAAATTTGGGAGAAAACGAGAAGCAGGCAGCCCAAGCTACTATTTCTTACGCCACAGACATTGTCTGTCGCAATTCCTCAGGGTCAGAAAGCAGCCCGCAAATGGACAACAAACTCAGTCCAGCAAAGCCAAACTAAATACATGCAATCCTGCACTAGGGATCAGTTGTGTGGTAAAGCTAAATTCCTTCCCCCTCCGCAACACACGGGCACATATGGCGTACACACATAAGGGAGCGATAGCTACCATGGGAAAAACTTCAAAGACGACACACAAACAGTAATGGGAACATCTATACAAGTTAAATCCATTCAGGGCCGCTGTGTTCTGGGGCATGGTGCTGGAGCAGATGAGTACTGTTGGCTTTCAGTATACGTTCCTGTGAGCTTTTCCTTGGGTCTGTTAACATTGAGGAAGACATTATGCACATTTCCCCCACCCCCCCATCAGACTTCACTCTCTTTTATTTAGCTTACTTACCTTATTTAGTTTGTAGCCGAGTTCTGAATTTTAGGCTTGTGAAAAGTAAATTCAACATATTGATCATTTTTAAATTAGCCATGATACTTTAAACAAATAATTTATTCTACAGCATTCTCAGACCTCTGTGCTCATGAATAAAAACTTCAGAGTGACATGAGATCGAATAGATCTATAAGCATGAATAAAACTACTTAACACATACACATGCACAAAATTAATGACCAGCACAGATAATGAATACTTCAGACTGAGAAGTCTGCTGAAGAAGATGAGACTACACTGGATTCTACTTTTAAAACATTTTCAAGACTATATAAATCCTTTTCTCTCTAAAGAATTTGCAAAGCCAATCAGTTAGAAAGAAAATGAAACTGGATCCTCAGCTCCCATAGGGATCTTTGAAGTGCTCTTCTATTAAATAAAAACATAATGTTAACACGTAGAACTATTTTAAAATTGACTTTTTTTTTTGTTATATATAATTGTAAGCTTGTACTGTATCCAAGTCAGCCATTCAATGGTTTTGATATTGCAGTGCTGCTACCCAATATTTTGTACTTTTCCTTCGTTTTACCTTCTCCTCGTCTGCGCCCCAGGCCCATAAGCATGCATTTTACAAAAAAAAAAAAAAAAAAAAATAGAAAAGTGAGACACTTCACTTAAATATGATCTATATCTCTGCGTGTTCCCTTTACTGAACTGAAACTACCTGAATAGCTAGCTATTCTTCATTAAAAAGCAATTAAAATAGACTACGCAACTACACAAAAAAAAGCTACATCACTTTATTCTCTTCTAGAACTTTTGTTTTTTATTAAAGTGGATTTTTAAATACCTATCTTGCCACTACTGTAGGGCTGTGTTCTTTAAATGCTACAGGAAACAAAATGTTACCCAAATATATTTTTTCCTTGAATATCTCATTATCATCCCTTTGACATTCCATCTCTCGTTCACAAAACAGACATGACAAGATTGGAGACTAGCAACAATTAGAAAAGTGATTTATTTTTTCTCTTAGGTTTAAATTGCAGGCTCAGTCCGATCTGCAAGAGCAGATAGGTAATCGCCCCACCCTAAGGGCAGATCAGATAACACATTTTTATTCAGGAGAGTTATCTCCATATACTACACAGAGAGAAGAAAAGGGACTGAAGGAAAGTAAGCTGCTACACCTTTTAAGGAATTAAATTTTTGTACCTGGTCAGCTACGTTGGTGGCATCACTTCCTGTTTCATTTCAGGGATCAAGAGAACACACTTCCAGTTTTGACTCCCATTTATGCAATCGAATGTCTGCCTAGTCTGAGACTCCACTTGCAAGGCTCGCTACCCCTAGTATGGGTATCAGTTTACATTTCTCACTTTGAACAGACAGGCAAGAATGGATTATTAGATCAGTCATTACTGCTGTCCCGTAACAGCTGTAATATGACCAAGCTCAAGCAGAAGAGGAAACTTGCTTTGGTTCCTCCATTGTTCCAAAATCACTGCGCCAAAGGTTTTAATGGAGTTTAATATCACTTGCATAACATCAGCTGCTCTGCTACGCAAGTGTCTACCTGTCTGATGTGAGAGCCTCTTAAATGAACAGTTCTTGACATCTTTCTTTCCCAACCAACTATAACAGCAGCAGCAGTCAACTTTAACATAGTACTTGCAACAAATCTGTAATTACATTAAATAGCACAGTTAAATTAGACTCAGATGCTCTGAGCCATTGCAGAGACTTGATGATATCTCTGAAACACCAGTGTCATTTTTGTGGAGAAGAGTTCATTTAAAAGGCCCCAGCATGTGCCAGCTGTTGCACTGTGCAACAGCTGACATTATGCAACGTAGGCCGGGCAAAACGCAGACCCTGGGCAAAACTGTCCTCTGTCAGGTTCTCAGCCACTACAGAACAAACATACAGCGCTACGAATAAACCCAGCTAAGAAAAACAGCACTTGGAGAAATGGAACACCCCATTTTTAGAGCTGAAGCCCACTAGGAAAAAAAGACAACTGGGGAAAGTCCGAACACTATTCTCTCTCCATAAGTGAAAGACAATAAGAAAAATAAAGACAGTTGGAAGATAATATCATTTCTGACTGTAGTTGGCTCTGAAGTACTCAGTATTTTTAGTAGTTTCAGTTAAGTCGGACAAGAAGGCATAGACCAGAGTGCAGAAAAAGCTTTGTGCTATCTTAAAAGCCCCTGTTTAATCTACAGCATAAAACATAAGAAGGTGGTCTATTTATAAACATGTATAGCTTTTAATCAAACAGGGTAGGGGAAAAGACAGCATAGGTAATTGCACTGTTGAAAGGGTATGAAAGGAACCAGTAGACTTTTGTTATATAGTGACATACACTGCGCAGGGCTGCTTGCACTGAACTGAACCTGAATGCTGCAAACTGCTTGACCGGGAGATTTCTGAACCACACATGGCACTAGAAATAAAACCAACTAAATAACATATCTGGGGGGGGAAGGACTGAACCATGAGGAATCATTCTTTCCATTGTAAAAAGGGGGGAAAGTTGGAATATGTCTGAATGGAACTGTTGCCAATGCGGCTGAATGGGAAACCTACAGCTTGCCTTGGATGTTAGCCCCATTCAGGCAGTTTCTTTGTGAACAAGAGCTTGATTTATTGGAACATGGAAATTGTATACTGGGTGTATGCATATTTTATTAATGATATGCCACACACGTGGTTAAGCACTTATATGTGGATATTACTGAAATAAAGAACTTCACAAGATCTTCTAATGAAACCAGCCATCAGTGTCCCAAATCTACATTATTTTCCTTTTGGTTTACATTCATTGGAAACAACGCAGGAAAATAGTTCATTAAAACAAAACAAAGATGGTGGAATTAGTAACGTAAGGAGGAGTAGGAAACTTGCATAGATGGACTATATTGCTTGTTTCTGTTTGCAATTTCATAAAATTATCTATCATTGCATTTTCAGGCAATAATATTCCAACAGAAATTTAACTAAAATACAAACAGATATGTTCCTCTTACACAACACGACAGAGTTAACGCTACTCCTGGAAACTTAAACTTTTGCTATTTCTTTTTATTTTTGACCATCCAATTTTGAATAGGAGAAAAAATGGAACTGAATGGAAAAGAATTCTGGGCCAAACCCTATCCAAAAAACCCTTACATCTTTAGCATCGATAATAATGCAGACAAGACTATGATTTTTAAGATCTTAAAGTTAGCCTTCCAGACACCAATAGTAAACTCCATGAGGTTCATTTTATTTACTTAGTGGTACTAAGTAAAGGTCAAGGTGACTTCTAGGACTACTTGAAACCATAAGCGTCTGCAACTTGCATTAGCATTAGTGGGAATTACATGCACGCATCAGTTACAGGATAAACTCCAGAAGAATCCATTTTTACATCAAAAAGCAGTTTTAAAGACAGATTTCTATCAGTGCATTGTACAATGACTGTGCAAGGATTTTGATTTGATCCACGCTCAACAGGGGTGCCTCTTATTCAAACCATGTGGTATCTGCTTGGTATGTAGGGTCTAATACCGCTGCTGTCAGCATTTGCTTTAAAACCCGGTGCAATATATTATAAAGAAGATTTGAACAATAATAACTAAAATTTGTTGGGAAGACTTGAAACAAAGGGTTGAATGAAGTTGAAAACTTATGGAAACAATAAAATCTGAAATGTTACAAAAAGAAACTTAGTATCCACATGGGAACTATTCTACAACCTTCTTGGCAAATTTTAATCAGACATGTCTAACAAAAGTAATATAACTAAATTCTGTATAAACAAAAACATGCATACCTTCCAACAAAGGGATTAAACATTACAGTCAGAATTTTTTAGGACTACCATATATAGGAATACTTGGTGCAATCTCACGGCACTTGAACTTTAAAAAAATGCATAGCAGATTAACAGAACAATTTCCAATACATATCTGTTTATCAGGTCATCTTTTACTAACTCTTTTCCGCCAAGACGACTATATTTACATTAACATTTACGATGTAGTTCTATCAGCTTTACTTCATCTAGCTTTATTTGGTCTTTTGAAGCTTCAAGAGCGACTTTTCTGTCCAAAACACATACACTGATGACTACAACCTTCAAAACAGAATTTATTTAAAAAATTTTAATATTAATGCCTACACATGTTCCTTTAATTTGGTATTTAGACATGTCTGTCAGAAGTTACGATGGAGTTCAGAAGAAAGTTGTTTCCCAAAGACATCTAAAGTGTTACTGTAAATTAGACAGCACAGAGTCTGAAAGTAACTGAAGACATAAGACTTGAAAACAGAGATTTGCCTTACAATAAATACTTTGTACTACATAACTTCCTGCTTCAGACGTTTTTAAAGTCTTATGGAAACATGAATGCATTTAACCCTAAGTTAAGGTAGCTATGTTAGCTTCTTTTAAAAAAAACAAAAAACAAAAAAAAAAAAGAGTGGAGGAAGCTAAACCCATGGGGATGCTGACCAAAATTTCACAGAAGTTACGACAGTACTGGAAATAAAACCTGCATCTCAGATCAGGTTATAAAAAACTCATACCATTTTGACTTTCACACGGTGCTTCAGCTGAAGACTAGCCTTCATCTTTAAGAAAATCCTTTCTTCTCTATTTCAGAAGTAAAGTCTTCAACTCAGAACTCCATCTGCATTACTCATAACATCTTGAGAGCTAGAGAAATTTATGAAAGCATGGGAAAAGAAGCACATAATTTTGCACTGTACAATTTCAGTTTATACTTTCAGTTGAGATTTCTATGCCTGGAACTCATAACAACAGCTACCTAATACAGAATAACAGAGTTATTACAAAGCACCAATATGAAGTTGGTTTACATTGGGCAAAATTCTGTACTTCGTTCTCAAGAAAGGTAAGAGGTGCCAAGAGACCTTGCCTCTTTCCCTCTTTCAAAACTTGGGCTGAGTTTGAATCGCACTGAGGAGATTTATCAACTGCAGCAGCCTCCTGGATGGAAAAGCTGAACAGAATCCCAGTATTACAACGTTAGGTTTTATCCCTGAATACTGCCAGCCCAGAGCAACAACACTTCTGCCAAAGGCATGAGAAGGTCTCTGGAAAGCATTGTGTATTGCAGAAGATGACCTGGTGCGTCTCATCTTAAAACTCTTCGGAACCTTTGATGCAATTGTCTCTCGACAGGAGAAGAGGAGATCCAAATAAAGGTAAAGATCTTGCTTATTTGGTAATGAATTAAAAAACCAAAAAAGGCTATTAATGAGAGTATTTAACAGAAGCAAAAAGATATAAAGAATGATAAAGAAGCATGAGAGCACCTCTTACCTGATTCTGCTTCAGAACAGATTATAAGACTTTCTGAGATCTTTTCTAAGACCGCCTTTTTTTAAATCAGCAGGATGGGTACTACTATTAAAAACAAAGAAATGTATTAAGAAAATGTGACTACCATGAAATGTTAAATTCTGCCACATGAAATACAATCTTTTCACAGAGATGAACAAGCACTGACGTACCTAAATTTATCTGTGAAAATGAATACAAAGTTGAGACTAAATTGACAATTTATAAAATATAATTTTTTCCTGCTATAAGCTGTGGTCAGTATTACTTTTCAGAATATAGATTCTATCACAATCATGAAAATCAAACACTCATTTTTGAAGGGACATGTTAGCACTAGCCAACCATAAGGTTTCTGGTGATAGTATGTTTGATTACTCTGGTGGCAGAAGAAAAACATCTGAATTGTGTTTTTGTCACATTATATATCCTGCTCATTGGTATGTACTTATTCATTTCCTCTTCCTTCTGGCTACTACAGAGTGACTTTTAATTGCCAAATCCGTGGTATAATCCTACAGAGATGTACACAAAAGGGATGAATCAAAATAGAAAACAGAAATATTCTGCTCAGTTTCCTTAATGACAAAGATTCCAGAGAAACTTTTCAATTCCATTTTTCAATTCTTTCCTTTCGATTTCTCTAGATATTATTTTTACGAAAGAAAAATATGGTTTATCAAAAAGTAATGATAGAATGACAGTAAGAAAACAACAATGTATTAACAGTAAACTAAACTGCTTTATTCAATGCCTCCTTTTCAATTTGAGAGGTCAGCATCCAAGGCACAAAAGGACACAGAAGGTTTGGAGATTCTAGGCTTTCTCCTAAGAAATATTTCCCCCACTTACTCTATCTAGGCTACTTACCCACTATAATGGTAATTTACTTTGGCGTTAAACAGATAAAGAGCAGGTTAAAGAATATAAGGTTTTTTTTTTTTTTTTTTTTTTTTAACAACATTGTAGGGACCTTACTGATCACCGAGCGCAGAACCATCAGTTATTGTACCAGAGGTCATGCAAATAAATCACCTAGGCTAAATGCTGCACCTACAGGAGGACAAAATTTGGGATCCAGCTTCAAAGTCTATCAGTCATTTCAGCACCCGTTTGATGAGCCTGCACAATGAGCTACAAGGGGAGAGATGTGAATTCCGAGGGATTCTGAGGGTAATTGTAGTGGACCAGGTGAATCTTTGGCATAACAATATTCCAAATCCACACTCACAGTCACTACATTCCCGATCACTACCACCAAACACAAATCACCAAATGTAAAAATTAGGAAGAGTATTAGGCATGCATCATCTATGAGCGTGATCTGCATAACCCTCAATAATGCCATAATTTCCTGTTATCATTACAGATCATCTTTCTACTCCGGACCTTCAGAAGCTGTGGGCTGGTGGTTTTTCTTTGTTTTTTGGGGAGCTTTTTCTGTTTTTGTTGGCAGGGGGGTTGTCACAAGCATTGGAAAAAAAAGTACAATTAAAGCCACAGTTTGGGTATAAATAATGACTCAGACAACTGTTTTTTATTTTCATTTTTGTTTTCACTGACTGAGAATGTAAATTAAACTTTAGTGCTATTGTGCTTTGTTCTCTCTCTCTCTCTCTCTCTCTCTGTGAAAATGTGTTCTGCATTAAAGTGCATGGATAAACTAGAACAGTCCCAAATATCACCCTTTAGCTTTTGTATAACACAAGAGCCAAGAAAAGATAGAGAATGTGCTTTTATGACCAACAGATGGTGTAATTGGTATCATAGATGTTTTTATGTTAGGGGGTCGTAGGTTCAGCCTCCATCTGGAGCCTTCTCAGATCTGCTGTATAGCTAAATGATTAAAGAAGCTATATTGGGTCAAAACATAACCACCTGCCTGAGGGTAAAAGTATTGCTTTCTTGATCTAACTATTACACTACAGTTGCCTTCCATATTACAGTTCTTAAGCCAATCAATGCAACAGTTAATACCAACAGGATTCAACAAAATATTCAACATCAATTATTGCTTCATAGCCTTCAAGATTCTCAATAACCTTTGACACACCTCATAAAAATAAATCTGGTTTTGCCTACTTTTACTGAAAAGCTATTCTAACTTAGACTGATAAATAACAATAACAGGCCAAAACCCAAGGAGAAAGGAAACAAGGAGGCTGGAGAGACCTTTGAAAGTAAAGATTCAGCACTGATCAGTAGGCTATGCTGGTTCACACGTCCCAGTCAGAATTAGATGCGTTTGTAGGCTGATGGGAAAAAGCAGCATTAACACTAAAGACAATCAGTTTTAGCTACCATTTTGGATTAGGACGAGAATATCAACAAAAATGCTCTGGTCCTACATTATTACAGTCATACAGAGTATACTTAGTTAAAAGGGTATACAGATATATCAACACCAATAATCTATACACCCCACAAGGTCACTACCTTACTTTCCTTAAGGGGTGAGTATTAGCAGTAGTAAATTAAGTGCACACGATTGTTAAATCATGACTTAAAAAAAAAAAAAAACAACCCACACTCCCACTTAGTTACATCCTTATGCAGTGTGCCAAAGTGGCCTGGGACACCCTATTTTGATGCTCTTTCAGTTGCTACTGGCTAACACTGGAAATAAGTAAAACGTTTCTGGCTCATAAATACATACACTTATAACAACAGTTTCATGCAGTTCTACTGTGATGCACAGCTCTTTGCAAAACCTGGAGAAAAGTACTGCTATGTCAAACAGAAATAGCGGTCCAGGATCTGAATTTTAAAGATAATGATACCTGATGAGTCAAATATTTTGTCTGTCTAATAAAAAGAACCTATTTTATTATTAGAAAAAGTTAACAATGAACATATAGTCAAAAAATGAATTGGGAATAATGGAATAAACTACAAAGATAAAATAATAAAATGCTATCAATACTATACTTAGAAGTAAGGATCCCCCAGTATGCTCCGTTGACTCAACTATGTGATGAGGCTGGTCATTGTTGTATTTCATGTACTCAAAACATACATAAAAACAATAAATCTAAACTTTTTCAAAACATCAAAGAATTCTCTTATACTGCGTTTTAAGGATTCCCCCAAACAAATGACATGCATTATTTTGGTATTTTGAAATAAACTTTAACACAAGCTAAGTTAAAGGCTAATGTTAAACTGACTTATTGACTTTCAACATCTAAACACAAACCCTACAATTGTAGGTGAACATAAATATTGAATAAACATTATGTAATCTCATTATTGGCTTTAAAGGTTTCTCTTTCTCTTTATGATTGAACTGACAGCCTGCTAGATCTTTGCAAACTCTTGCTGAAGATACATTTCTCTGACAAACTTATGCACCTGAGTTGGGTTGAAGTCCAAAGACGTTTCAGCCATTGATAACATTTGAGACTATATGCTGCTTTTTGCAGATCCCTAAACAAAATATACGGATGTAAATCAAAGTCTTCAGAAAATAGTTGCTTATTAACGGCAGGTAGAGTTTTAACTACACTTTCTTCAACGCTAAATATGCTTTTGCATAATGGCCATTCATGCCTTACACGCTTACTGGTCTAAGAAAAACGTAAGACGCAACAAACAACAATAACAAAGTATTTTTTTTCCTCTCTCTCTCTCACATACACAGAAATATGCATTTCTATTTATTTTTTACTTATCATTAGCAATGGCTAGCTTTACTAGCATCACTAGCTTTAACATCTTGTCTGTTGCAAAATACTTTTCTTAAACACCGACACAACGTGATGAATAACAAACACCACCCCTCTGTACTAATTCACATGTCCATTCAGGCTAAGACATTTCAAGTAGATGTAGGATTCATGAAAATGAGTACTTTTAGAAGACCACACCAAAATGCTTGTGTTAACTACCAAGTATACTGCCTCTAGTGCCTGTCAAGCAGGAAACATCACAAACACAGTTACTGAGCAGCCCAGAAAGAAGTTATTGCCTTGTTAAATTAAGAAGTTCTATGTAACATCACATAGCCTGATTTCACGGTTATATTGTGTATTATTCCTTGATTAACTGCTCAGGAACATCCCCTAGTTACACATAGTTCTTGGGAAATTGGCATATCGGAAGTGCTTTACAGAAACAGGTGAGCAGAAAGCTGCAGGTAGTAGGGAGGTCATGCATTCTAAGACTGTTCCGAAACACAGCACAACACTCCCAGGCTATTTCAGTAACACAGCCTGCTCTTGCAGGAACTTCAGTGATCATTTCATAATGTCAAGGCAGTAGACATTTTTAATGCGGTAACAAGCAGGCAGGACCCACACCTGGATCTTCTGGGAAAGCCTGAAAGTTAATCTCTTTCCATCTCTAGGTTCTTGCAGTAAATACATGGGCAGTGATCCATATGAAATTATCCTTTCTTCTAGAAGTTGCTGTACTAGTGTTACCTGTAATACAGATGTTCCACACTTTTCCTTGCCATTAATGTCTGGCAAAAGCAATATTGTGATGTTTGCAGAGAGCTAAGAGAACAGGATTAATCAAGGGCTTTTGGGACTGTGTACTAATGAATAGAGACAGACCACATAAGTGGAGGAGGAGATCACTCTGTCTCCTTAAATCCATCAATACTGCCTGCCTGCCTTAAGGGAGAATAAACAAACACACAGAGGTAAATGTTTGTTAGCAGCCTAAGACTTTGTTCTGAGGCTACTTCTGTTTTCTAGAAGCAAAGGACTGTCACAGTCCCTTCAGTCACAGAACAAGAAATTCAAACACTAAACAGATCAGGCATTGGGCAAGTTTCATGCTGTCCATCAACAGCTCCACAACAAACCATCCCAAAGGCAAATTTTGCTGCAATTTTTCCATCTTGACAACAATAACTCCTTCACCCGTGAGTTGGCTTACTGCACCTTTCTTTTGCCCTGCTGATTGCACAGAGAATTTATGTGGTCAAAGCAGTTATGTCTGCTGAACCTTTTTTCTTTTTAATTCTGAGGGTTGAAGCAGCCACAACTTGTTCAAACCTCGCCACCTGATACCTTCTCTTAGATCCACGCAGAACTGTGTAGAGGTCAATTATTTTTTCACTTAGCTATTTTCAATTCTTTCTTTAGCCCAGCATAGCAATTGTATTCATTAGAGAGATGTCTGGATACATAATAAATTCCCTTTGTTATCACATATGTTGTACTCCGCCTCTAAGTTGCAACAGATACGTATATACTTCATTCATTTAGTAGTTTCTATACGATTTGATTTCACAGTTGCATCTAATTTTGCCATGAGCTCAGTCACTACCACCACATCTAGGAACGAAATTATTTCTTAAGAATAAAAACGATTATTGACATGCAACAATTTCCAGTATTCAGAATCAGGCTCACCATTCTCCCACTTGCACTGTTATTCGCTAGACTGGGCTAGACAAGCAGTAACAATTTTGATGATAATTAACTTCTATAACCACAGCCTCTTTACTAACAGTAACTAGGATCCTGCTGTCCACTTTCTCCCACTGGAACACTTTACATTCTTTATCTGCATATAGTGTATTACTCTTAACAAGCATTTAATGAGTGTTTTATGTTTTGTGTATTATTGTTCAGCCCAAGGGCCTCCTCTATTAACAAATGTCACCTCTCTCAAAACCTTCCTATCTTCACCGAACGTCATTCAAAAAATGTTTCCTTTTTAACCTGTAATTCTAGCACGTCTGATATCGCAGCTATGATATTTCACCCTTACTTACTCAATTATATGGGTTCAAATGACAAGCGACTGAAATTACAAAACTGGCCTTTGCCTTTTCTGTCTTAAAGGTGACCATTGACACTTAAGTCACTATGCGGCTCCACAGATTTCAGCTTATGCTTCAAAGCTTAAATATATTTATTGTAAATTGCACAGCATTCACCAGCATTATACACATAAGATTAGTTGAGCAAATAGTTGAACAAAGACTGATACCAAGTTATACCATTTTCACTGGACTGATCACCTCATACAACTTACTCATTTGTAGAGACCATCATATCACCCTAATCTAATCCCACTTGCTGCACATACTTTGCCTCACACCAGGTAGACAAAAATATGCCTTCACACTTACAAGATGTGGACATAATCACTGAAAACAAGGTCTATTGTATATCAAACACTTGTTGCTGCTTAATTAACTATGTAAGCAAGGCTTTTTTTTTTTCGGTGGCTACCCAATACAAAATAAGACAGCAGGCAGAAGATTCAAAAAGAAAGATGCATGAAATGATGAAAGATTTGAAGAACATGATAGTAACTTTTTTTTTTTTTTTTGGTAAGAGTTCTGATGCCTGCAAATTCTTAAACATTTTAAAGTTGGTATCCTCAAGATAGCAATTTAAGTAGAAAGTATTCAAAATTTGCTAAACAAAAAAAGTTTGAAAAATTAGTACATCTCAGCAAAACAATTTGCGTACGATTATGTCTATTAGCTTAACTTCTTCCATGAAGAGTTTTTACACCCATGAAAAACTCAGGAAATTTGTTACTATTCAAAAGATGTCGATTACCTTTTGCTAACAATTCTTTATGTGTAGCTTGACTGTGGAAATTCAAAGGTGGATCAAAATTTGACCTATTTGATCAGGCATTCTCTCTCAAAACTAAGATTTCCTGTTTGAACAGTCATAAGCAGTAATTTTGTTATCATCACTTTTTTTTTTTGTTTGTTTTTAACAAATACTCCCACGTTCAAAAATTAAAGGCCATATACCAAGGTAAGAGGTGTCATACTATATTTAGAGATCAGTAACGCTGTAATGAGCGTTCTTCAGCATTCCAGTTGCCTCCAAACTATTCATGTAATAGAAACAGCAGTTATGTTGCACTGGAACCAGAGTCCTGGCCAGTATCAGGTATACAAACGTATAAAGAGAAAATAGGCTTAAGAGTTTGTAGTCCAACAGGTAAAAATAGGGGTTCCACCTAGATCTTATTATATATCTCTTGAAGAATTTAGTTTACATACCTTAAGTCTCCTGTCTTCCCATATCTTAAGTCTCTGCAGCTATACATGTTCTCGTTTTGGTTCTGCATCAAATGTGTAATCCACTTGCTAAATTATCTTTCCAATTCTACTTTTGTTCCTCCTCTGAATCCAACACTTACTGGCTTTTACCAGCACTGTATCCCCTGCTGGAAAATGCAGCTCAGTTATCCCAAGCATATTCAAAGCCAGGTGATAACACCTTTACTATCAAGGGTAAATAGAGAAATATTATCTACACAACATGACAGGGAAAATTGCATTATTTTCTTCTGTAAAGGTCTTTCAAGTCTACGGCATATTTCATCTGGAATTAAGGGCTTACTGAAACATCAGAAATTCCATTCTAAGTCACCGCAAAAGCGTATCTGGCCCAGTGTCCAGTTTCCAACAGCAGTTTTCCTTAAGTATCCACTACCTAAGTATCAGAAATTGGTCATGTACAGAGCCGTTCTTCCCTAGTAGATGCTTCCAGCTTCTGCCAGTCTGTAGCTTGGCTGATTTATTAGTGTATGTGACTTTTATTATGCATATTTTGGAATGATTGAGCACTCACAGGACAGGAAACTAATGTCTGAACAGTCCATCAATAGCAAGACAGATGAAGTTCGTTATCTTATTAGCATGAAAACTGCCAAAGAACGTGAAAACACAACAAGAAACGTTCTCCAGACACTTCCTTTTATTGAGACACTGAAAAAGTTAAATGCACAAAGGCTTTGTGTTAGTTCTAAATATTTCCTCTATTTAAGCAGCATTTACAGCTCATGTATAGTTCTTGAGTCATCTTAAGATGCAAGATACTTTTGCGGTAGCAGCTTCATAGATCAGTGAATGCCAACACTCCACAACCCTGTTTAAAATAATAAAGTCCAGATGGAATGACAGAAAGGAGACAGTACACCATTCTGTGCAGTGACCAGGATCGTATTTCAAAAGTGAAAAAATCAAAGTTATTCAGCCTTACCTCCACTTGGTTCTTAATACTTTCCTTATGCATTTCACCTCCTATCCAAAAAAAGTGATGTCTATAATAAACAGAAAAGGCATTTTGTAGGTTTTCCTAAAAAAACAATGAGCCTACACAAATGACAATCAATTATTTTTAAATGTTCAAGGAAAATATGTCCTCTACTTAAAAAAAAATATATATACACACACACACACCAATGCAGACATGTTTCTTCACGCAAAAATATCTTCAAAGTATACATTATTTCCAGTCTATTCCAGTTCCTTATGTATTGCAAACTACTATGTTTATTAGGACAATTTCAACAGACAGCCACTTCACAGTTAGAATGTATTGCTTCTCAAGTAATAAATACTAATCTTTAGTAAAAAATTAATAACATTTATTGTTGATCACTATTTACCATCCTGATGCTCCCACTTAGCTGAAACTTTGATCCCAGTCCTTGGCAGGGGTAAAATACATAGATTAGTTAATTCAAATCAAGAATCTGGACTTTTATTTTAAATAGAAACTTTGAAGTTCAAGATCAGGCTCTTATCGGTTTGATCCACCTCACAGCATCTTGCTGAATAGCTTTCCATTTATTTACCAAGATCCAGCCTCGCTCCCACATCTGATGGAATGCGAGAAGAAGTCTGGCTTCACCCAAACATAACCACAAAGCAACTGAAACAGGCTTATTCATACATTTATCAGCCTAGAGAGAGCATTGAGATTCTAAGCACTCTAACAGGCTTCCAGTCTGACTTCCTAATGTCAAAAGTTTAAACAGAATCACCTGCTGTCTCTCTAACCCCAGCCAACCCTTCTTCCCCACAGCCATCATTCCCTTCATCTGCTTGCCATGTCAAACAGAGACATTTCTCAAAAGAGCCAAAATGAAGAGGGCCAGACATCTTTAAGCTGACATGGAATATCTCTCTCCACCAGCTAGATTGCCTGAGCTTCTTAATTTCTACCAGAGACCGTGTATACAGCCCATCAGTAGAACACACATTATGAAAATACTTCAATTGCTATTAACCATAAGTCATTATACTTCACTGTGATCTAAGCGCTGATTTTCTAAGCACTATACGCGGCATCAGTAGACACAGGCAGTTTTACCAATGTTTTAATGCTAGGTATAAGTTTGCTAAACGAATTGGTGGATAATGTCTCTTAATGACTTATTTGAACTTTTGTGTGCTCAGAACCACTCAGTCATGGCTTTGAAACTCCCCAAAATGCCATTGCTTCCTGCCAATTTAGGTGCCATCACTTCATTTAAAAAAAAGTAAAAACCAAACACACACACACACACCTAAAGTTTGCTTCTAGCTCTCAATAGCAGCAACAAAAATTCTCCCCGTCTGCAGACAATTTGAAACACAATGTGAGCAGTGAACATAGATTTTGCAACCTAATATTTCATTGTTAATTAGTGATTTGTTTGCCTTCATAGGCTTACCCTGAACTCCAAAACCATTTACTAAGCTGTGTTAGGGTCCAAGCACCTCATTTGTCCCCAACTTATACATTAAAGGCTTGAGTTTGTCTTTGACAATTCGATTTGCATAATCAAAAACAAAGACATTTCACAAAGTAGAGCAGCTCTCATTTCCAGCTGTCATAATCTTTGAGGGCCTTGAGAAAGCCAATTATTCTGCACTTCAGTTCCAACCTGTAAAATGGAAATTAGCTTTCTTCCTCATGTTTTTGCTCTTTTAAATTGTTGGCTTCTCACAGGCTCTTAAAGTCTCTCTCTCCTAAGGGAGAGAGACTCATAAATGTCAACGGAATAGCAATACTCATTCACATTGGGGTGAAGGTTTCTTTATGCTGCACAGACAGCAGAGTCACTATTTCAGAGTCACTATTTCTGATACCAGCAGCAACAATCACAAAAGTGCCTAAACAAAACTTTAGCTGGTTTACCTGAATGTACACAGGTGAGAAGCTTGGAAAGTCAGTACAAATTCGGTCACTACGAATTGAAGGAAACAACACAGACTATAGGCATCTAATGCACAACATTCAACAAAATATAACTAGATTTGGTAGCATGATTCAACCATATGATACATGAAGATTTGAATTAAACGTGTTTAACATTTTATTTTAACAATTTTCTTTCGCAAAAATAGTACTGTAGTCCTTGTAGCAGCAACCAAAAAGGCACATAATTATAAAACAACCCAGAATACAGATCAGATAGAATACAAAGTTTTTCAACAGGTATTCTCAAAAAAAAACAAAAAAACCTGAAATACACAGTTATAGTTTCCATTTTATAAAAAAGTTACAGTTTACTGTCATTCTCCCTTACCACTTTTCTGGGATTGGTGTAACGTCTCTGTTCATCTGTGCTTATCAAAAATCCTTATAGCATAACCTGCAAATAATTATTTTCCAATGATGTGAGGATTTTAGGCGTATATATTGAGTTGCATTTCAGTAGTATTTGTAGCACCTAAAATCTTAATATCTATTTGTGAGTTTTCCCCTCTAAGGTATAGCTGTTTAGAGATGCAACTTGGCACACACATTTTAGTCCTTCAACGCTGTTTGAATAAGCTGATATTCAGTGTCTGTTTCAGAACTTTGGTTCTTTCCTCATGTTGTTTATGCCTCCTCTTCAAGACTGGTGCAAAGTCGCCCTGACTGAACATATTATAATGAAATTGCACCAATTTCACAATTTAGAGGTTTCATTTTAAGTACTTAAGTTAAAAACAAGAAAAACCTTACCCATAGTATGTCAAACATGCATATATTTACATACGAAACACAGTAAGCAAATAGTGTTTAATATGAATTTGTCATTTAGAAAATGGAATTATCCGGCCAGAGATTCTGAAAAACTAGCTTCCGGAAATGGTTAACTAATAAGAACTGAAGTTCCCACTATGAACTTAATATAGCTGAAAAATATCTCTTAACGTGTTACTCTTTCCCTTTCGGCAGTATGAGGAACAAGCTATCTTCCTTTTGGGGAAAAAGAAAAATCCCTGAAAATTATTTCAGTTCCCATATTCTGAGACAATTCAGGGAAAATTATTCATTTTAAATGTTTTTTGGGGAAAAAATGAACATTTACACATATTTTTGAAAACATCCAATGGTGTGAGAAAATATATTTAAGGCTTTTTAAGATGAAACTTATAAGAACTTGTGTGCGATTTCGATATTACATTTTAAGGAGAGCTACTAAATGGTAGAGTTTGAAGTTGTAAATACCCTGTGTCATTCACCAATTCCGAAATTCAGCATTCTTTCCCTCACTGCATTTGTACTATTCTGGAACAATCTTGTTACTCAGTCAGGCTTCAGTGCCATCAGTGGATGAACTTGAATATCTGAAGTGGAAGCCAAGACGCTATACAGTGTAAAACAATGTGTCCTGATAATTTGAGGAAAACAGGTATCCAAAACAGCAGTCTAATTCAGTACAGACTGTGCAGCTTCCCTAATAAGTGATGCAGCCTTGTCCAGTTCTTGTTCTGTTTGTTCCACTGTTACCACTACTCGAATACTAGGAGAAAAAAAAAAAAAAACACAGAGCAGTCCTTAGTTTTAGGCTTTTCTTGTACTAATTTTAACACACATTAAAATTGTTAACTCCAGGGAAAGGATTATGAATTTAAATTCAGCCAGATATATGACTAAACAAAAATGGTCAGACTACTTTTTTCCAAACACACAAGAAACACGTAATTTTAACCGGTCTCTTTCTCACCTGCAGACATGCAGTTCATGGAAATATGCCTGGTAAACAGGCAAGGACAATATCATGCTGAAATCTAAGATTTGGGTAGTTTTCATACAGTTATTTCAGCATATTAGCCATCCTATAACAGTCACTGGAAATATACTTCAAAAAGCAGGGTTTTTTTCCCACCTAACATACTATTCAATCTAAGCTACTTAACAGACCACCCTCAACATTGTATGAAAAGAGAGATAAAGAGTCATATCCAATAAAAGGTAACAATATACTGACTTTCTACTAACCTAGGCGGGGGAAGACACTTTTCTTCTTTCTCCAGATAGCAGGCCTGAGTTAATGCAATGCCACTATTCATGCACTACAGATAAAGAAAACACAGCAGTCATCAATCTGCGAACTTCAGGTGACATATCCTTGCGATCACTGAAGACATTCACCAAGATTTCATGAGTTTGGTATCAGAAAAATCATTAGTTCTTTCCCAAATGGAGGTTCTGAAGATTGTACAAAAAGTCTTTCATTAGAATATTAAATCATATTTGAATATATTTTAAAGGTGAATCAACTATACTCTTCCTCTAGTGTAGTCTTGTTTACCTGCCACCTGAAATATACTTGATTCTCATCAACCTCCACCTCCTTCACATAAGAGAAAGAGAACCACTGTGTATGAAAGATGGAAAAAATACTAAGTACAAAATGTAACAAGATTCTTCACATATCCATGGACTCAAACAAGCAATATTACAGAAAATTACATCTCCAACTGTTCAAATATACCAACAGAACTCTGTTCAAGGGATAGCCTGTATTCCCACAAATACCATCAGTTTCCTAAGCAATTGCTTTAAACGTAAATTTAACCTGAGCTTTGAAGTACATAATAGGAAATAATCATTTTCTGCAGTACAAAGTTCAAAGGCATATTTTTTTTTAATCGAGTGATACACCATCTGCAGCCAGAAATGGTTAGAAGATGGCATTTAATACAGCCCTATAGATAGCAAAGAAACTGGGTTTCAGGGCAGGCATTCCTGCAAGACATTCCAGCAAGTTACCCAAAAACTAGGGTGGCTACTCTACCCATATACACTTGATTCATTATTCAAATTAAAAGGCAATGATATATTTTAAACACTGTGGGGACACTTACATAATCTACAACTCTTTTCAGTAACTTCACATCATTTTCTCGAGATCCACAGCTCTCTTCCAATTGTAGGTGCAATGCTGGAGAAAAAGATTCTCCCACTAGTTTTAAGCCAGAAATCCTAAAATAAATAAGAAACTTTTAACATACATCCTACCTGAACAAAGTGTTAAAGTTCTAGGCAGTGAGTGCTTCTACTTTCCAGGCAAGGAGTGAGAAGAGAGGGATATCCCACAGAAACTTGTCTTTCCTAAGGAGTTCACTAAATCTCACTATAGTACGTTTTTGTATTACAACAGCCAACTCCTCCTTTTGCAAAACAGATCAAGGATTCAAAATAAAGGATTTTGAAAGGATCTTTTCCAAAATCTAGGAGAATTGTTAATGCCAGGCCTACATTTTGCTGATAACAATACAGCTACCTAACTCAGGTCTTTGGAATCTGCATTAGGAAAATCAGTAATAATAAATCTTTCTGCCTACTTATGAGATGAGAGGAAATAAGGTCTATTTTTGGCAATACTTCTGATTTTTAATTATTTCTGCAGAAAATCTTTAGAATATCTTCTACTATTGGGTCAAAAGCTCTTCTAAAAACCAGTTACATTAACAGAACAACTCCCATGTCCGTATGTGCAAACGGCAGTTAATTAGGTTTTTAGAATTTGATTGCTACAGTGCTGAAACACGACCTCATTACACCCCACAGCTTGTTTACCCCATGTACTAGTACAGGCTTAGGGCTGACCTGCTGGAAAGCAGCTCTGCAGAAAAGGACCTGACGGTCCTGGGGGCCAAATTGACTATGAGTCAGCAATGTGCCCTTGTGGCCAAGAAGGCCAATGGTATCCTGGGCAGCATTAGGAAAAAACATTGCCAGTAGATCGAGGAAGGTGATCCTCCCGCTCTGTTCAGCCCTGGTGAGGCCACCTCTGGAGTACTGTGTCCAGTTCTGGGCTCCCCAGTACGAGAGAGTCCAGCGGAGGGCTACAAAGATGATGAGGGGACTGGAGTATCTCTCCTCTGAGGAAAGGCTGAGAGAACTGGGCCTGTTCAGGCTGGAGAAGAGAAGACTGAGGGGGGATCTTATCAATGCATTTAAATATTTGACAGGAACACTTAAAGAGGATGGGAACAGACTCCTTTCCCTGGTGCCCAACGGCAGGACAAGAGGCAAAGGGAACAAACTGAAACAGGAAGTTCTCTCTGAATCTAAGGACAAACTTTACTGTGAAGGTGACAGAGGCACTGGAACAGGCTGCCCAGAGCTGTGGAGTCTCCATCCTTGGACATACTTAAAAGCCATGTGGACAGGGTCCTGGGCAATATACTCTAGGCGACCCTCCTCGAGCAAGAGGGTTGCACTAGATAATCTTTAAAGGTCCCTTTCAACCTCAATTGTTCTGTGATTCTGTGATACACAGGACTGAACTACTCGCTTGGGTGTTAGATACAGGTTCTTAAAGGAAGACCTCCACGCTCAAAATTTAGCGGATCCCATAAATGCACATGTCTACCATCCACCATAATTTCGATTTCCTGACTTTGGTGAGCTTGCATCGCACAGACACACGTAAATTTATCCTCTTATTTTCAGGTAAGTCTTTACTTTCACAAAGCTCAAAACCCACTCAGAACAGAAAAGATGTCAAACCCATAAACGTAAAACTGGAGCCTACAAGAGAAAGAATGGACACTGCAAACACACTAAAACAATTATAAGCTTGAAAAAAAAAAACAAAAATGTACTCTAACATGAAAAGCATCTTGCATTATTTCTACAACACTATGTCAGTTCACAGTCCAGTCCAGAAAGACAGGTCAAACTGGCATCCTCTTCTTTGGCTACAAAATTGCAAACATTCTGGTGTCATTTACCTACACTTGCACACAAAGAAAACGGAAGCAATTTCTTTAATGCATACGCACATACAGTGCAAGTGTCCCACTATAACAGTACATATCTAGTGATCAGGGAAGACAAAGTCTGATAATGCAAGGAACCAGGAAAAACAGTCCAAGGTCCATCTACAAAGTAGAAAAACAAACGGAATATTCACTATAACGCAACAGTTATTTGTTACGTTCTCTAAGAGTGACCTCACATTTAAGTAGTATAATTCTAAAAGTAGGGAGGTGACAGTAAAAGTCACACAAAGCTTTATCGTAATTTAAACTCTGTTCTCCAGCAAATGAATTTAAGACAAAATATGCATTTGATAAACTACAAAGATCAGAAACTACTCACTACAATTAGGTTTTGTTTCAGATGGACATACTATTAGCTTGTAATTATACACCATGCAGTCTTCAATTAAAACAGGTAATCATAAACAGCATCTCCCTCCCACCTCCTCCCACCCCTCAAAGAAGAAACAAGAAAAGATGGGTAGGAAGCAAGCTTTGTGTCACTTCCGTTCAAACTCCAAGCCTTTGCCCAAACATGCTTTTTATTAGCTACACACCTCCTCATAGAGCCTGCTTACAAGTCTCAAACTTAAGTTTAATCTAAAAACTTCTTCTGTCAGCCACAGCTGTAGTAAACCGAACTATATAATTCTTCCCATCTAACTATTTGAAGAAACACCAAGAGCTTAACATAACATTTTCTGATGACAGTATTTTAACATTCACAAAGAGCATTAACTATGTTTTCCTGAATCTTTGCCAAATTAAAATCAAACAAATATTCTGAAGTCCAATGCACGCATGCCTAAGTTTCCTGAAATCACAATTCCCTTTCCACAGGAAAGGCTGCAAAAAAAGAAAGGCTTCATTCTGAAAGAAAAATGTACAAATGTCACGCAAAAACAAAAGACGTCTGAAAGATCTGTTTTTTAAGTAACAAAGGAACAAAACTGGGTTCCTGAACTGCAAGGCTCCTTTTAAGGCTACTTCTATATTAGTCAATTAAACATGCTTTGGACTGTTCTCTGGCTCCAAGGCCAATGGGTATGGAATTACTCACATCCATACTTTCAAGATGCGAGTCGCCAAGTCAGGGTGGCCACATCTAAACTGTCTATTGGGAGTGGTTCCTGGCTCATGCTAACTTCTGAACTGTATCCAGGAATTGTTTCAAAGAGTGCTATTTGGCCTGGACCAAAACCATGCCACAGACCATTCTAACAATGTAATAGTATAGACAATCGAGTTCCAGTGCCCAGGAATGTTTCCTGGCCTTAATTTACGAGTTTAGATGTAACCTCACGGAGCTCCCTGAAAGGGTGTACCTCAAAGCTCTCCGCACCTCAGTTCGGAGGTTGAGCCTCAAAACTGAGCAACAAGGCTAGAGTCTTAGCCTTCAAGAATTCTGCAAAATTCTGAGAATTCTCCAATAAAATTCTCAGCCAAGTCTAGGATATGCAGTGAGTTATGAACTATTTAAGGAATATCACTTACTGCTTTTATACATTTTTAAGCAAGCACAAAATCCTGTCCCCATTCTATCCTGTCCCCATGCACCAGAGCTGCTTCATTTCTATTTACAAAGATCCTACAGGTTTTTAAGTACAGCACAGACAGCCACGTTACTTATGACTATTTAGAAAGCTAGAAATATCCCTAACTTGTGTTAGTTGAGCATCCCACTGCTTGCTGTACTTTCTTATGCTATATAAGCTGCCACAGACAGTAAGAAAGTAATTCTTTGAGGGGTTGAGAAGAACTGTTTTCCTTCCATAAACCAGCACTTGGCTTGTACCCAATATGGGAAGAAACACCAGTCATTCTTTTAACTTATAACACTATTTTTTTTCCACTGCCCATACAGAGATCAAAATTTGGGGCGGGGTTATTCATGAACCCATCCTTACACACTAAGCTCTAAAACATACAGGTTTGTTACACTTTGGCTAAAGACAAATTTTCTTTATTTTTAATTTATTCCTCTCACTTGTTTTATTATGAGAAAAAAGAAAAGCTGTGCATTCTTTTTCACTTCCTTTGTGCACAGTTCTATTCTCCTTTTATGCTCCCTTTTAAACTGACAGTTCTATTCTATCTCAGGGAGAGCACAACCAAAAACTGGAGTCAAACAGTAGCCGGGATTACTGAGGGAGAAGAGTGTGTTTAATGTAACTGCATTAAAAAAAAAAACATATTCTGAAAACTTTGCTTTCTGTTTAAACAGTTGCACATATTTTGCAGCAAGGCTACTAATTAAAAACAAAACAAAAGCCTACATCACACTGGATCATGCAAATATTAGTTCAAACATTCCCTCCAATATTGCTTTATACACCTGCTGAGATAGTTCACCTGCTACAAAGCCGCCCAATCATCTGATATTATTGAATCCTACAAGTTCTTTTCCAGCGTGACCAAGAAGTAACTCCCTTTGCAATTTCTGCAATTTGACCTGTGTATTATCACACTATTTTCCATAAGGCAGAAATAGAAAAATCCTATTATAGGACACTTAGGCACTTGTTAAGGACACTTATTTTGTCCACTCGTTAATTTGTGACTATAGTCATCACTGAAAGAATTTAAGGGAAAAAAGATAGTATTAGTCAGAGGATAATCAAGCGTTAGCCATGTGTTATCCAGTACTGTTTTGTAGTGGATATTAACAAATAAAAGGTTGATCATTTCCTTACACACGGTTTGCTCTTGCATTTTAAGTGTATTTATAATTACCACTTTACAATGGCAAGTATAGAAGAACATTACAATTACTTTCCCTTTCACCTCATTCATAAGATGCTGTTACTAGTAAAGAAAAGACACTAACAATTTTTAATTGACTGTAAAATATTTCAAATTCTGGAGCATCTGTATGTTTTTGATGTGGAAGTCTATGAGTTTTCAAACCGCTATTTAAACAAAACATAATAAAAGGAGACTAGGATTATTTTATGGCAGGATTATTCCTTATAAACTGAATGTTGCTAAAGAGAGTTACAAAAGTTCTAACATAAAAATTGGGCTAAGCAAACATAAAAATTGGGCTAAGCAGTAAACTGCTGTCAAAACACAGATGCTTGTTTGAGATAACAAGTAACTCATACTGAATAACTGAACAATGTGTTTAAAAAAAAAAAAAAAGCCAGTACCATTAATAATGCATTATAGATTTGGAGTGTGTGTGTTTAGTTTTTATGCATTTCTGTATATGTAACAGAAATATATACGTTGAAGAAAAATAATTGTAAAATATAGGCGTTTTATATATCTAATCTGCAAACTATAGTAATTGAATAGACAGGGAAAAGTCCATAGTTTTTACTATCAAATACCGTCAGAAAAAAAATACAATTAGTCAATATAGCCACCTTTTAAAACAGAATTCCTATTTTTCAGATAAACGCTAGCAGTTTGCTTTATGCCTTCAGAATAATCAATACTTCTGATACTATTAGACATTCAAATCTCATATCTAACAACAATATCGTATATAAGTTGATTGCAAGGTGCTTTTTTCCATTTGAAATAGTATCAACTAAGCTATGCCCGTAACTATAATCGTATCAAATGCTTTTACTTACACATTTCTTTTACCATGATTATCAATACTTAGCACCATCAAAAAAATCGCTGCACCTTCTTGAAGACTTAAATATCTATGAGCTTGTAAACATCTTCTTCACTTCTTATTTCAATACCCATAGAGGGATTTAGAAAATACATCTAAAAATTCCAGTTTAAGCATCAGTAACATCAGAAACACTTTTGGGCAAGGAGAGTTCTTTAAAGTTGGGCTTATAAAGGGATGGACAGATTGACAACAGCACAAAACTCCCATAAAACAGCACAAAACTCCCATAAACAGCACAAAACCCCCACAACAAAACAAACAAAAAAAACCCCCAAACCCATCCTCAACAACAAACAAACAGCTTACCCTTGTAAAGCTCTGTGAATTCGCTTGCATTTTCCCTGGAGAATCTGAAAAATGTCTAGACAAAAAACAAACAAACAAACAAACAAAACTCCCAAAAACTCAGACCTTGTTTCTGCTTTACATTTCTGTAAGTCTAAGATTAGAAAAACATTTGGAAAGAAAATTAATTTATTAAAGCACTAATTCTCTTCACTACTCTTCATAATGTTCTTCAACTCCCATTTCTGCCATGAAACGGCAGGCTTTTTAAGATCCGACAGACACGTTATTTCCCTTTATCTCTGCTCCTGCTGCATGAATGCTCCCCATTCATGATCATGGGGAAAGGATGACACAAACACTTAGCAGGGGGATTGAAATGACTGATCCAATTTATACATTTGTACAAAATATCTACAGCCAAGCAGATTTCTGCTCCTTGATCCTTTCACCTGCTTATTGCTGATTCTCAAACAGGAAATTTTGACTCCTGTATCTGCAAACCGTGGTTCCTTCCCTAAGTAAAAGTCAGCCCTTCACCACAGCTAGCAATCCCAAAACCTACTCTCAATTTTTTGTTTAACTTTTGAGGACGAGGCAGGGACTACAGAGGACCCTTCTGCTTGGATTTTTCTTTCTTTTTTTATTTGTGACAAATCAAATACTGCAGCTCCCTGCAGATCTCCTTTGGCCTATTGGTAGTAATGAAGGAGGACAAAAAAAAAATCTCAAAAACCAAACACAATTTGGCCAGTTTTGTCTCTGCTTATACCGCTTTCCCCCAAAATTCATTCTTAGCTTCTAGAAACAAGAGCTTTCCAACTTCATCCCAATGTCCTGTACTTAGTCCTGTCAAAACGTGAAGTGATTATGCCATAATCCTGCCTGAGATACTTGCTTGGATGCTCACTTGGAGAACGACAGTAATCACCACCACCAGAGTGAAAGCGGAAAGGAAAGAGTCTTTTAATTCTGAAGAAATATTTCCCTACTCTTTTGTCTTTAAATTTCCGTTTCTCCATTTGTCCTAAAGACGCTTATTTTCAAGGAAGGAGCAGACAATAAGTCTGTAAAGCAGAACAATAACTTCTTATCTGGAGCTCAACAGTTGCCTTCTCTGGCCCTTCTGGCCTCAAGTAATTCATTTTCATCAGGGAGAAGGATGAGGTAAAAAAAAGTTATTAAAAAGAAAAGCAGGAGGGAAAGTTATAAAAAGAAAAATAATTATAAGTGTAAAACTGATTAGCTGAAGAGAGAGAACATATAAACAAAGAAAGGTAAAGAATCAAAGTACAGAGAAATACAATTTATTAGTTTGGGGTGAAAAAAAGATTGAAGAATAGGATTTTCCTGAATTAAGTACCTGGATTATCTTCCATAATATTCAGAGCCTCAATAGCAGCAGCAGCTAACAAAGGAGGTAGGGATGCAGAAAAGCAGTAGCCCTGACCAGACAACCGCTGGGGGGGGGAAAAAAAAATCCACTGTTTTGTTTGTAACAATATAACAATATAGAAAATGTTTTACAAGTAAATGTATTTAAATTTAAAGTAGGTCTCTTATCAGTCTATAAAGTTTTGCAGAACAAGAAAGTTTCTATATAGAATCAAATGCTGTGTAATAATTTGTATCATAACATAGCTTGTAAGTCAATAAACCACTCCTATTTCTCAGTAACTAATCCTGCCCTGCCATATAAAAATAAGACTTGGCTTACCTGATGATCAATAACAAAAGATCTTCCACAACAAAATCCTCCAATAGAAGCCAGTGAATTTTCCATGTTTGCACTGATAAGATCTATATCATCAATCTGCCATTTAAATTAACAAGTTATTAAGAAATGGCTTTGATCAAATCAAGACTTACTATAAAATACATTCAAACGTGTCTTATTTCGTATTATCATAAATACTAGAGAATGTCCAGCATGAAATCACATATTCAAGTGCAGCTGCAATTGAAATAATTTCAAACTATACAAAAGGGACTTTAGAAATTAACATTTATAGCTCTGTATATAATTTACACCAGAGCACTCTTTCAGGCTTTGCAATGTACAGAACACAAATAGAAAAAAAAAAATTATATGGATATGGACCACGACTCTTCCAAAGCACTCACTGGCAAGGTGTCCTTTAAAAATTTAAGTAGTCCCACAGAAGTCAATAAGTTATGTGACTAAAACTGAGCACAAGCCTAGTTAAATCAGAGTTTGGACCTCAGAGACATAATTGTCTTATTTCACTCATTAGTTGCAAACAAACAAGTTACTTTTGCCACGCTCTGTAATGCATACAGATGACCATCACTACAAATTTCTATTTTCAGTAGACAAGACTGAAAGACTGTGTGTGTGAAAGTATTTTACATATAAGCCAATTAATCAGATTGTGGTTGGCAAGCATCACAGCAGCACTGTTTGTTTCCTTTTCTAAAGCTGTTTATCATTCATTTTCACTTTTTCACACTCTGGATTGATCAGTTAAAGTGAAAACAAAGAAGGAGTAGGAGTATAAAGCAGGGAGAAGATGAAATGTCATAATTAGATATGCGACTTCTTAGCTGCACTCTGACACTGCCCTGAGGAGGCAAGTAAAAGATGCTCCACACTGAGGAGACACTGGCTGCCAAAAGAGCATTTCTTCTTTCCCCAGCTCAGGTGGTTGTGGCAGAAAAGAACTGCAAGGATTCCAAAATATATAAATCATTCTAGGTCAATACTCCTCAGCAGAAGAAAAACCATAAAAGATACACTTGCTGTGTTGGGAAAATATTTTGGCTGAATCTGCCAGTAAAGGAGTAGGACAACACCTTTGAAAGGACTAACAAAAAGGGACTAACAAAAGCTTTCTCCCATTTCTTTTTACCCTGGAGTCAAGGCAGTAGACCAGAGTGGGCATTGGGAAGTGGCCATTGAGAAGACTTTTCTGACTTACCCCTAACTCCCAAAGACATATGGAGCTGGAAAACATTACAACCGTCATTTCACTGAGCACCAAAAAAAAGTATAAAATTATGCACTGTAAAAATTCCTTTGTTTATCTTCCTCACTAAAGATACATATTGTAAAAAAATATTTCAAGTAAGTGGGTGAAAGAAAATAGTGCCAAGCCCTGAACACTTTACTGCTGATAACTGGACAGAGGGAAAAGCATGTTAAGGATACCGTCATACACTAGTAAATACTGTTAATGCCACAAGAAACCAGTAGCAGAATTTGCCTCTCTACAGGTCTCTTGTTTACAACAAAAAAAATGCAAGAAAATGGCACTTACATTTATGCCAAAGTGTTCAGTAATTCCTCGTCCATGCTCCCCAAGGACTCCAAAGGAAAGGCTCTCCTCCAAAAAAATTCTAACTTTGTATTTATACTTCAGTTTTATCTAAAACAATGAAAATAATACAAAACACAGGACAAACCCATCAGAATTTGGTAACAAAATGGGTGGGGGAGACAAGGTAAATACAGGCAACTACAGTATCCTGAATACTGCAAAGATGTCGGCTCTAGAGTTGAGTTCTGTCGTTAAGACCTGGAAAAAGTTTTCTAACCGTTCCCACGCTGTTTAACACTAAAGAAAGAGTACATTTCATAAATGCCAAAGGTCACGTACAAAAAAATAACCTATCAAGAAGAAACAAAGTTTATCAAACACTTTCAAAATAATACGCTTTCACAGCATTTCTTGACCTACAGGCTGCATAACAAGCCAATTTATGTTGAATAATAAACGTGTTCCTTGGAGTCACTGTTTATTACCGCCATGTGAAGATTTCTTTGAAATTCTGTATTTTTTTTGATATAATTTTAGTTTAACAATTCCGTTTCACATAGCTTTTGAGAATATAGTAGATTTTACAGGCTGAAAACTAAGACCTTAACTTGATATTTATTTCCCAGTCTATTACTACTTACTGATCAGGAGTTTCCATAAAACGTCAGTCTGGGATCCCCATTTCATGAATGTTTGAGAAAGAAAGGAGATAAATTGAAAATTATATCCAAAGCTTTTCTTTGTAGGCTTAATTGCACAATATTACTGTTTTATTAGTCATGTGTGTTCATACACAAAGTTTAAAAAGCAAACTCAAACCACTTACCAATTCTGGAAGAGGGCAGACATCTCCTGTATTCATATACAATCCTTCCACCACAATAAACCTTCGAGTTACACGGGCCTTGCGAGGATTCTTCAGAGAAAGATACGGTTTCAGTTCATATCAACAGTTACTAACAAATGAAGCTCTGACGGTTTTTTGGGAAGGAGGTAACGGGAAGGGAAGGAAGATAATGTCTCCTTTTAAAGTCAGTTTTTACTTTAGTCTAAATTTAGTATTTATCATTTGTAACAGAGGTTGAAATGTGTCACTGGACTATTTTTCTTCATTTTTCTAATAGTTTTAAAACTTCTAACTCTTACACAAAATTTGTTACAAAACAAGGAAACTTAAACCATAAACAATTAATTTGAACATTACGCATAAAATAGAAACAATACAGTACAGAACAAATACTGCAAATCTAGGTCTCTACTACATTCAGAACAGCTCTGTTCCCTCATTAGTCGGAGCATTTAGAAGGCTTTTCAACAACTGGTTTATGCAACCGGATTCTCAATGCAGCACAATCCTCTTAGAAGCAGTTGACTTCACAAGACAAGATCCAGAAGTATTCATAACTTTCAAGTCACAGTCTGGTCTCTGGATAATAAAGGCCATAAGAATATCCTGCACTGGTTTCTGTTTAAACTGTGATCGTAGGATTTGACTTTTGCTGTTCTAAAATGACATTCTATTCAAAAACTGTTAGCAATGGAAAAACCGTAAGTTGTTCCACGGGTTACACTACCCTCAGCATTAATATTCACCACTTATTTCTTCAGCACTGCCCAGTTTTAATTTCTTATCATTTGATTGTGCTAAACCTTTACATAAAATGAAAGGATGTTCAAATTATGGTTCCCTTGTTACTTACTTTAATGCCCTAGATCAGAAAATACCAATAGGATTTAAGCTTTATCACCTTTTCCAGTTCCTGGGAAAAGATTTAAAGAACGTTTGTCTTTCCTAAGTGGCAGGTACCAAAACCAGGTACAGCCCACTTTTCAAGCTGCCCCACCTCTAGCAGTAAGACCTACCCCTTCCTACTCAGGATGTCTTGATTATACACATATGGACTACATTAAGCTTGCTGGCCCCCAACTTACGTTCACATTCAGCTAGCTACATTAAGAAACTTTAATCACATAGCTTAGCCAAAGCACTCTGCTCCAACAAACCAAGTGTGTTATGCAGACAGATCACAACACTACTCTGTCAACTAAATCTAAAATCTCATGTAAAGATTATTTAACAAGATGCATTTTCCATAAACGCATGTAGACTAGCTTCTTTAAATTTGCTATTAATCAGATCTATTATTGATTTTGATTGATGTTAAGCTGATTGGCTTACAATTATCCACTTTATCTAGTTTACTTTTTCTAAGTGTTAAAACAACATGAGCTTTCTTCCAGTCGTCTTCAACTTCCCCAGCATTCTGTGACTGAGGGACGTAACGGAGCTAGTTCTTCAGCAGATTCTTTTAAAACTCGTACACACAAGTTATCTGGACTTGCTGAGGCTGATTTTAGTAGCTGCTTTTGGATACCCCTCTGTATTACTGCCAGAGTATGAAGTCAGTCATCAAGCTGACCCCAAATATAGGTTTTAAAGAGAGAAAACATCGTAAGAGTTCAGTGCAAGATAGATAACTGCCTGAGGAGACGTGAAAGAAAAAACAAACAAACAAACAAAATTACATTCCTTCTATAAATCACACTTAAATCACAGTGACTAGCATCACTGCTTCTGTGTTGATTTTACTGTATGGCTTTCAAACGGATAATATGGGTACAATTTTTAGGTAAAAGCAGTTATACAAGTATCTAAAGGACAAAAACCATGTAAGAGTACCAAAGAATTTCCATACTTCAGTCATCTGCCCACAGTGATGTCCCCTGCCGCTAAAGCCTATGAGTTTACTTCCAGTAGTTATAATGACAAATGTAAAAAATGATCTTAATTACATAAGCAACATCAGCTGTTCAACAGAGATTTAGGAAAATGAGATAACTGTTTATAAGCACTGCGTCCATTCAATTAGAGAACCCAGTAAGAAAAAAAAAGAAAAGGTGATAGGGCACAAAAGAGCACAAACATTTCAAAGGAAACGTACCTTTTGATCTTCAGTCTCCTGTTCTTTCAACAGTCGTTCAAGGTCAGCCATATCATTATGCTTAAATAACTTGATGTTACTACGAGACGCCTGTAATCCCTTCTGAATAGCAAAGCAGGCAGCTTCATCTCTGTAAATACAGTAAACTAAGTTTGCACTCGGTTTAGCATTTATTCAAAGAAGAAAGCTGGCTAATGATCTTTTTAGGACTGTTCTTCTTTTGAGTTAATACCTATACTCAGGTGTAGTTACAACCAGATCTGTTAAAGCATTGTATATTTTATTTACATTCTGAAAACTTATTTCCAAAGCTTCTCAACTTTTCTATACACTATAACTACTGAAAACAAACCCAGAGGTCTTCTTGAAGCGTGCACTGGTCCTTTGGTTGTATGTGACAACAATTCATTTGAGTACAACGTTCCGTGGACTGGGTACAATTCCCTGGTAATCATCCCAAAAGCTCTCTTTCCATTTGCTCTGGGTCTTAGCAGAAAAGCACAAGGATGTGCCTATAACATTTACAGTGGTCTTCAGAGTATTCAAAACCTGATTTTTAATACTCTTTGGGAATTATTATCTCAGTATTCCTATGGGGAAGGGGGTGGGGGAAGTGGCTATTTCACAGCGGCATACACCCAATAATTATTTAAGAGGGGCAACTAAAGCAAACCTCCTGCACATGCTAAATGCAATAATTTCAACCAAGCTGCTTCTTAAACAAGGGAAGAAGATCTTTTTGCTAGTGAGAAACTGAAACAATAAGACGACAGCTAAATCCAGCATGCACCTGCATCTCGAGTATTGTGTGCATTTCTCGTTGTTCATCTCAAAAAAAAAAAAAAAAAAAAAAAAAAGCTGAAGGTGTTCAAAGATGGCCAAAAAAGATGATCAAAGTTATGAAAGAATTTCTATACAAGAAGTCTACTAAGCTAGGAATCTTACACTTAGAAAAGATAACTGAAAATGTTTTATGGTAGACAACTATAAAAGTATCTGTGGTATGTAGAAGATGGGCAAACAACAACTATTCGCTGTCTCTTTTTATAAAAATCAAACACATCAGTTGAAACTAGTAGATGTTACATTCAACATTAAGATATTTATTCATACAATGCTCAGTTCAACTGTGAAATTATATGCCAGAGGCGCACTCTGGATAGTAAACATTTCTACTGGTTCAAAAACAATAGGAAAAATTAAGAAAAATCCATGAAGATCTATTGAACCCAAAAACCTCCCCTTTGGTTCAGAAAGTTTTAAGTGTTTTTACACTCTGTTTCTCCTGGTATTTTACTCTTCCCTAGACAAATTGCTACTGGCTACTCTCAGCAACCAGACAGATACTGGGCTTGCTGAATCCTTGATTTGACCCAGTATAGCTGTTCTATCACTATGTTAATCCACAGTGATATTTATCCAACTAGTCCATTGCAAAAATGCCTGAGGGGAACAATTGGCTTGCAAGAAAGGTGAAAAGCCAACAGTAAATAAGAGAAAAGCACATACGACTATACATTTTCTTTAGAAGAAAGTTACTATCAGACTTCCATACACCCTTGTATACACAGACCTTGCTTTCCAGCTGAGGGTCCAAGTCTGCTCGTCCTTGAAAAAGCAGCAACTGAATTGTATTTGGAGTACTTGGTTAAAAAAAAAAAAAAAGGAGCTTTTTGTTTAAGTATTTTGTCATATAAACAGCATTATTTTCTAAATGGTTAAATTAATACGACCCACAGTAATCAAAAAAAAATTTAAAAGAGGACTCCTAAATCTGGAATTTAAGAAGAAAACAGTACTTACACAAACACAATGTCTCCTCTTTTTGAATATGCAGGAATAGCACTGGCAATGGTTGCAAATCCATATGAGTATATAATAGCTTCCTCTGTCCTCATGAATTTTGCGAGTCGTTCTTCTAATTCTAAGTGCACATCTATTTGAGAGAAAAATTAAAGCAAACTTAGACAGTTGAATTGCTTTTCTATCAGAAAGACTAATTATGGTTGCTTCAATAATCATCTAATGATTGTTTAATTGTAGTAACAGCATTACAACAAATAACTTACCAAAAAACAGCTACAGTCAATCCACTCTTACTTAAACTGACAAGTAAACCACTATTAATCAGAAGCTCTGATAGATATGAAAATATTTAAGTAATGTGGTGCTCTCACGTTGGTAATTAAAAGTCTATTTGTGATTAGACCACAAGCACATGAGGCAGGCTTCCTGGTCTGTGACTAGGGAGCACAGTTACTACAGTCAGACAATAAACAGCAGTTTAATTTATAGCAGTTAACGAGGTCCTGTTGGCAGACCATCAGTTTTTCCAAGCTGAAGCTTTCACTGCACCTAGCATGGCTATCACTATAATTGGAAATTGCTCTTGTCAGGCTGCAATCACATACCATGTCCTGAATGCAATTCAGCTAACTGAAGAGGTCATCATCCGAATGCCAGAGATTACTCACCCTTAAGATCAATTGACAAAATTATACAAACATTTCCCAAATCAATTCAGTCAAAATGATCCAGGTTAGAAACAAAACACTGAATCAAAAGATTAAGGGCAATACCATATGGTGAGTGGAGGTACTTCAGAAGCAGGCAGAAGCAGAAAGGTGACCACAGACTTAAGTACTCTGCCTAAGCAAGACAACCTACATCAGCCAAACTTATTTTAATTATGCAACTATCTTGCCACCAGGCGCTTCTACTATCAAACATGGTAGTCACGGAATTACACCTTTTAACAACCAGAAACGACGGGGGACTTACGGGCCAATAGAGGTCCTTAGAATAGATCAAGTGTGACTTGTAAGATTACCTCCGGCCAAAGGTTATCTTTTTGCAATTATCCAAAGTGCATCAAAACTAAGTTCAAATGAACAAACACCAATTGAACATACAGATCCTTCAATAGCCTATGAGGCATGGTTACTCCTGTGTTGCTATTTCTAGCCAGTAGGGGTGCAGCAAGAAAGGGTTTTGTAAAAATCTTAACTTTGCCATATGAAACACAAATAACATATCGCTTCCCCATAAGGGCACATTCACCTGTATATTTACAACAACAGCAAAGGATATATCTTGAAACATCAGACTCCCAGTCACAGTCGAGAGCAATTTTATCTACAGTCTATACACTGTAAGACTTTAACTATCTTCTCCTAATATTTAGCTGAGCATCAAAAGTGGAATGAAGAAGAATTTTTATTTGTTTTTTCTCTGATTTTGTTTTAACTGAAAGCAAAAGTTTAATCACCTATTCTTCTTTTAACGTTTTCTTTTTCTACCTATCACTTTGATCCAGCTGTAATAGCTAAACTAAATACATTCAGAGAAACCTAAAATAGCTTTTCTTCTCCAAAAGATTTAAAAGGAAGGATACTGATCTTCTACTTTCTGAGAGAGTCTTTGTATCTTTTTCTTCATTTCTATACGAACTTCAGGACCTATGAACTGAAACTGAATCTCCAGCCAGGCTTTAAAAAGTATGAAATTTGATTCAATTATTGAACCAAAAGCCCAGGAAGGATCTTTTTTTCTGGCAGCAAGCACCAAAAAAGGAGGCGGGCCACATGGCATATAAAACATGTAGCATAAACAACATTCACCCCAAAGCGCTCCTTTTTGAAGCCTTGTCAGCTGAGAATCACAAATCAAGGGGAATAAGGACTAACCTATTACTCTGAGTGACCAGTTATTGGTGTCTAATGGGAAAAAATACTTTGTTTGAGAGTAAAAGATGACCTACACCTTTCAACTAATATACTTGATCTGAAAAGATGAAGAGATCATCATCCAGTTAAAAATGAAAACTTGCATGCTCCTCACTGTGCTTTCGCTCAATAACAAACACCGCACTGAGTAGGGGCTAGAATAAAATAGCGGGCAAAAGAAATATTGCAAGCAACAACCAGCAAGCAAATATAATCAGATGCTACTAAGGAAAAAAAAAGGAATTTTACAAGCCTGGTAAATTTTGCCAAGAATAAGAATACTTAAGTCTACTGAAGGCAAAAACTGCAGGTAAGTGCAAGATACAACATAAATACAGCTGATACAACATCAAATAAGAAAACGGATGCTTTGTTAAACTTGTGAATTCAAAAAGCCTAAGGCAACATTAGTTAAGGCTTCACTGCCATTCCATCATAATAAAAACAGGATACCATCCAACTCATCTATTCTTCAATCAAATAATTTGCTTTAGTTATTTCAGTCAGGTTACATTAGTTGCATTAGCTTACCTAACGGGAGAGCTGCAATCACTAACTACAGTATATTTGCACAGAGCAAGATATGAGTAGAAGATCCTTCTGCATACTTACGAAACCTTAATATAGCTAGTAATGTCAACAACTGCAGAAAAGTGCCAGTGTAGAGTTTAGCATGCGCTAGCACTCAAGCCAAGAGTAAAACTATTGAGACCAAAGCCCACATCTCCTTTTATATACCTTTTCTGCTAGCCCATCTTTATCCTCATTTTCATAGAGTACTGAAGTGACGGCTGCTAGGCAACCTACAAAAACGTTTAAAAAAAGACCTCCCCCTCAAACAAACCCTCACCTTCTCAATATGGAGAAAATTACCATACAGATTCAGAGTCATGCGTGAATATGGTGACATTTCAAGGTTAGCATGGGATAAAGGCATGGAATGCAGCCTTCAGGGATACAGCAGAGTAAAAAGCAAAAATTTCTTAATAGGATCCCACTATATCTAAGAAAACTCTTCAAACAGGCAGCAATACAAAGAATCAAGTTTCCACTCAGAATAAATTAGAACATGGTATCTACCTTTCCAAGAAGAAGAGACTGCTGCTAGTGAGATATGAGATATCAGCCCCTAAGAGGGACTAATTCCGAGCGAGAACTATTGACAGTCATCAATTAAATCCCATACTGGGAGCAAGTGTGAAACTATGTAGCTCTAGACACAACATAACTCACTTACCAAAGTCAGAATGCATGAATAATTGCAAAAAAGCTTTTGATGGGTCCAACATCATGGAAATAACAAGTGTTTCATATCCAGGATTAATAATCCTGCAATACTTTAATGTTTAATGACAAGGAGAAATGGGAAGCCAGTTTGGGATCTAATCAGAGTAGTGGGTGTTTGTCTCAAATCTGAAACCAATTCTCAATTACTTTATTTGTAAAACACAGTATCAGAAAGTGGTCAATAACATCATTTCTTGTCTAGTGACGCCATGCAGCAATACCACAGATTGTACCTCCCGCTTTGTAAAATGAGGCATTTACGTAATGAATTCAAAAGCCAATGAACAGTACTAAGAGGCAGGAAACAACCTGAAGAATCTCTCATTCACTAGAGACAATCAACTTTTAATCACAATCTATTTCAAATAATTACTAAAAAGAAGGACCAAAGTGGAAGATTCCACTAAACTTAGAATCAGGCTGCACTTAAAGAGCAGGAAGCATTAGTCCACAAGTTCCCTTGAGCTATTCAGGTTTTTTTTTGTTTGTTTGTTTGTTTTTTTAAAGAGACTGAATGAATTCCCAGAGATTACTGCTGAACTGTGATCAACTGAGGGAACCTAGCTTCCTAAAACCTCACTAGTAATCAACAGGCTACCATGACCCTGTTTAGAAAAGAATTATACCTCCAGACTAATGAATGGTCTTTAAGATTGATGGTCAAAGACTCAATTTTGTTCCGATATATAGAGTAGTTATCAAATCAAAATAGATGTAGCATGACCATGGAAAAGACTAGCTTGATTAACTGAAAAAATCCAAGTTAGTCTTATGCTGAATTCAGGTCAAGTCTAGCTCTATGAAATCATTTGAGTATAAACATGCTGCAAATTCCATCACTTCTGGGAAGTGTCAGGAAAGCTCACAAGACAACAAATCAATGCTTTTAGCCCACAGCTGTGCAGCTATTCATTTATTACTGTTCGGTTTCCAGTCCCTATTTCAAAATACCGACATCTATAAAGAATCATTTCCAGAGGCTGATATTTAAGTTGCTTCTTCTTAATAAGAACAAAAAAACCTTCAGCAACACCCTCTTGCACCATAAAAACCTCTTAGTTAAAACATTAAGGTCACAAATAAAAGAAAATTTCATTCTTACTACAGCATTAGATGAACTTAACTAATAAGCTTTATCACAGAACCCAGAGATCAGACTGCCCTCGTGTGGCCTATTTAAAAGCATATTACTAACTGGCACTCACAAATTCATCATAGTTGATTAGACTCTAATATACTCTTTTTCTCTACTGCTGCAGTCAAAACTAAAGCAGACTATATTTAACTTTGTAAATTTCCTCCAAGAGCAATACTGAAAGGACAGAGTGAGAAAAAGCATAGAAATCAATAAAAAACATTGTTATCAGTGATAGATGCCGCCAATCATTACCATTACAGTAAAAACAAAATCCACACTGTTAGAGGATATTTGCTCTTCAGAGGGAGAGGAATAATTTGCTGTCTATATACAGGACTGTTTGGTCCAAGTCACTAACCCAATCTGAACAGCTTTAAATGTAAATTTAAAAAAGTAACTGACCAAAAGTACCATAGAATCCTCTAGGTCCACAGGTGCCAACACCATACTTCTTCAGGGATGCCTGGGCTGCATTCTTCAACAGAAGAGAAATACATGAAATATTTATTCCTAAAATGGATCTCCAACGCTTGTATACAATTCACACAACTTCATGCTAGTGTACGTGTACTAGTTCTTGCACTGTAACATAACCAGTTTCACAGAAAGTATAATAGTGTACTGAATTCTGTGAATATATTTCACACCACAGCTACTTTACATGAATGTTTAAGCATCATTCACTGTGCTCTATTGACAACTGACAGTAGATACTAATCTAACGTGACAACTGACAACTCCAAACAGGCACATCAGATAAAATTTTAGAAAAAAAGACAAATGTAAATAGCACAAAATTACAAGATTTATAATCTTTCTTGTTACTTTAAAAGTAGCAAGAAGTTCCTTGACAAAGTTTATGCTTTCTGAAGTCATCCCTAATTTCAAGTTAGCACACAAACTAAAAGAACCAGCACACAATAACAGCAAGCACTCACCTTCACTTTTTCATTATCCAGAAGTCCAAGGAAATTAAATGATGCAAAGTTTATACATTCCTTGCCATTAACCGTGATTTTATGAGTGGGAGGACTAAAAAAATTAGAGATATCTACAGTTATGAGTGAAGAGTTACTTTATGGTTTAGATAAACAATTACTCAAGACTTAAAGAATAAAGAAAAATAGCTATTACCCCTTTAAATATAAATATCACACCCATATTCTGTACTCCAACACCAACCTTGTTTCAACAACTATGCAGTTTAACATTTACAAACTTCAAAACCTCAATTAATCAAAGTGTTGAGAAGTCTCAAAGCTATGTCTGAATGCAAAACCTTACATCTGCCCATTTCCAAATGTGTTGTCAAATATTGAGCTCCTATAGTATTTCTCAAAAACAATAGTTTCAACAAGTTTTTCCTATGTGGAAAGTGGCATCATGCAGTTCTCATAAACAATCAAAATTAAGCAGTGCTGCTCAAAACTAAAGAGTGCTCCCCAACGATAGGATGAGAGGCAACAGGCACAGACTGGAACGCAGGAAGTTCTATCTGAACATGAGGAAAAACAACTTTACTGTGAGGGTGACTGAGCACTGGAACAAGTTGCCCAGAGAGGTTGTGGAGTCTCCTTCCCTGGAGATATTCAAAAGCTGTCTGGATACAATCCTGGGTAATGTGCTCTAGGTGACCCTGCCTGAACAGGGGATTTGGACTAAATGATCTCCAGAAGTCCCTCCCAACCTCTCAACCATTCTGTGATTCTGTGAAATATCAAATGTCTGCACACAGCTGCTCAAAATCTAGTTGCTGACAATACTTTAATGGGTACATTTGGTCAATGTGTGCCAAGTAAACACAAAGTTTAAGCCAAAGTTACTCGCAATGCTGAAGAGGCTGAACATCAATAGAAAAAAACAACACACACAAAAAAATTTTTAACCTGTTCACTTTGAAGATTAAGCATATGTTGCTTTGACCAAGCAACCGTAAACCTTGCGAAACAGCTTCAGGAAATTTTCAGCTAATGTACTGAATGTGCCATACACCTTTATCATTGTCATTCTATCACGTTAAACTGACAAAGCTGAAAGAAGCAGTTCTGCATTACTAAAATGCACCTCCTGCACAGCAGTAACATTATACAAATGTGCAGCAAACTGACTTGGGGAGCCAATCGCCTTTAAAATTAAAATTGCATCAGTTCCTCAGTCTGGCTCATCAATCAGCTGTACCGCATGTTGATGCCCTATTGAAGTCAAACAGCTCCTTAGGTTCACAGATGCTTGTTAGAGTAGGTCTATACCTATGCATTTGGGCATTAGCACAAGGATCAGTATATTCCCAGAACACTATTAACCTGGTAAATGTAAAGTAATTTGCCTCCCCAGCACTGCTTCTCAACCCTAGAACATATACTAACGTTCACAAACAACTTGCCCAGGACAAAGCTGCACTCCTCATCAAAACATGGCCATATTTCGCTATCAGATTTTTACCCAGTCTTCTAAAGGAACGTTTGTGGTTAGACAGAAACCACTGATGGAAAAATTTAGTCCAGTAAATAATTATACCCAAAATATGTATGCTAACGATACCATAAAGCCTTCTTCGCAATCTCAAAAACAACATGAACAAGTCTTTGCAAGAGGAAAAAACATGAATTTCTTCATAGTTTCCCTCATCTCCCTTCCCCAAGCATAACATATTTCTTAAGACATCATTGTATTATCACAGTTTTGCTTATCATTCAGCAACATACATCACTGGAATCTTGTTTAAGTAAAAAAAAATTGGTGAGCAGAAAAAAGCATGTTAACAGATAAAACACGAGACATAAGGTGTTTTACACATTGAGAGAGGAAGAAGTCTGTCCCCTCCCTCTGGTTGGTCAAAATAATTTTTAAGATTTTACCAAAATATTTAATACTTCCTAGAGTAGTCACGAGCCTATACAAACCAAATTCACATATTACATCAAATACACAGTATTAAACTACCACAAACTAATATAATTAAGACATACCTAAGTCACCATTCATAGAAGATACTAACACATGATAATCAGGGAAAGAGGACTGCCTCACTAGCATCAATATGGTTCCTCCTAAAACGCTAATTAAAAAGGGGACAGAAATGCTCTTGAGTTGCAATTAGAATAAAGAAACTTTCATTTCTGTATTAACTGAAATGGGGCCTAAGTTTATAGGCCAAGTTTCAAACTCATGGCTGTTCCGCAGCTTACAGGAAGGTGGTTAGCTGGCAGACTAAACTTTACCAGACAGATGCCAAGTTGTCCCCATAGCTGCTATTAAGTCTAACAGCCACAGCATATTAACCTTCTATCGCAATGTTTCCTGCACTGGAAGGTTCTAAATAATTTACGCATTTTCTGATAAAAGATTTATTTGTGTTTTTTTCAATAAAAAGATCAGAACATCGAAACCCTCCTTTTACTCTAAGGTACTGCTTGCTTCAAAATCCTGAACAATAATGGGGGGGGGGGTGGAAGGGGGGAATCCACTCTTCATATAACAGAAGTCAATTAAAACAGGCATTCTTTTTTCACAGTAGGCATTTCTTCACTGTGGTGGCTGAGCCATCAAAATGGAGCTCCTTGTGAGAGCAAATGATTGTGCTCTGTCACTAGATTATTTTAAAATATTAGTGTGACTGGCAGGATATTAAGAATGTTTACATTTTCTAAGTTACCAACATAAACAAAGCTGAAGCTTGGGAAAGAAATTTCAAAGCAATTTCTGAAATTCTGTGACTCGTGGCTAAATCATGGCTTTTGGCTAAAATAGATGCTTTTATAAGCCTCAAAACACATAAGAAAATAATGGTGACCCGTAACTTCCTTACAAAACAACTTTGCCGTCAAGCATCTCCATCTGGATTGTCCAAATCTACCACCTTTAAAAGGAACTACTGATGATGATGTACCAAATGGCTAGCCACAAAATTAGTTTCTTCTGAAATGTTTTGTGATGATACGGTCCCCTTAATCCCAACCCTGCAAAAGTCGGTAACCACCTTTGGACCTCTAAGCCTACGCTAATATTCAAATAAAACAAGACAAATTAAAATCAAACAATATGGACCCAAAATAAACACAAAGATAACACCAATATCTTAAAAACTGCTGAATTAAAGCATATAAATTAAGAAATATTATCTTAAAAAGTTTGCCTTGATAAGGTTGCACAGAGGAGACCTTAACTTCAGTGGCAAATCCATTGTGCTGTTATCTATAAAGGCAATTCATTCATGAAAACTTTTAAGGGTATTGAAATCCTTACTTAGAAATCTCACATTTAAAAATATGGCTATCAAGTGTTTGAGCTGAAATAAAAACATAATTCACTTCAGTTAAATTTACCCTGAAACAATGTTATAGTTGAGAGCTGGGTGATCTTTCGATACAGGAGGAACAAGTGGCTCTGGCTGCCACTCTTCAATCAATTCTTCTTTTTCCTGCAGAATAGAAAAAAATATATTGCTCAGAAAAGATTTCCATTAGAAAAATGTATTATATTCTAATAAACAGCTGATAATAGATATATGAGAACACACTAGTACATGACACGTTTCTGAGATGCTTAAGACTGGTATTATCTCAGCACGTTCAACTGAGCAGTTCTGCATTCTTCAAAGGGAATGAGATGTAAAGAAAGACAACCCAACAGTCTGCGCATTAAAGATCTTATGGTATGATAATCAAAAGAAGAGAAACTAACTTGATTTCCCTGCCAAATTTTAATCAGTACTATTTCATTCAGTCTATTAACTATGAAAATCCTCCTCTACAGTATATGCAAGTAACTGAATACAAACTGAATAATAACTGAATACAAATTGCCTCACTTCATATTCTAAAATGTTCAAAAGTAAACAACTGTGGTACTAAAATGCTAAGCCAGGTAACACATATATGGGCAGGACGTGGTGGAGAATATAGACTGCAAAATGCTCAAAAAGAGCACCACTACTACTAATCCACATATCCCTGCCTAACCACGGAGGAAGAGCAAAAGCATATTCATTTCCACAGTGCTTTACAAATATATAGAAAAGCTCAGTTCAATAATTTCCTGAAGGACATGCAGAGGACCAGCAGCCCAGACACATTAGACTAGTTGCACATAAGCTTACTTTCTTAAGAAATGAGATACAAGACAAAAAACATCAGCAATTACTAAGACAGATCATCCAAATTTTTCTTCATGACATGAAAGAACTTTTTCAGAGGATTATTTACCAGTATAACAAGACACCTCTGATAAAATATTTGTTAACATGCTGACTTTGAATTTTATGACTACAATGGTGTTACATTTCTCTATTACTTCTCAAAACAGTAGAACCTTTAAGGCTGCTTATTTCAATATCTAAATATTAATACTATCATTGATTGTTAAAAACTTCTCAGCAATAACTTTTCTCGTTTTGATTTTTTTCAAATATGTCTTTCAAAGTCTTCAAAGTAAAAAAAAAAAAGGGGGGGGGGCGTTAGAAATCAAAAGGAGAAAGGAAACTATAGGCAATAATAAATGTTGAACTCTCCTGCATTTTCATCACTTTCCTTTTACTAAGCTAATGAATAACTTCATTTTGAAGTATTTCTGCAATATAAATTAATATCTCAAGAGCTCTGTAAAGGTCTGTTTCAAAATGCAAATTGAAATTTCAATAGTCCTGTATTTCAGGAAAGATAATTTTTATGGGAGCATAGTCACTTATATTTCTAATATTTTGCAGATGTCCTTTAAATACCTTTTTATTTTACTTTTTTATGTTGGATTTTTTACTAGAACTTTATTCGAGGGGCATAAATTTGGAAGGAAATACATGCCATTAATATGTGCAACAGAATTAAATTTAAATATATTCAATATTTTGAAGTGGCTACACTTATGCTAGAAGAGGTGTTTAGTTCCTTTATCCACTGTAGACAGACCACTGAGCCTAGCATGCAGCTGCAGCACGTGCATTGGAATGCTGCTCCGTTTCTTCAGGAAACAGTTAAGCATTAAGGCAGGGGTTACACATTTGCTCTATACCAATGCCACTCATACGCATGTCGAATAGCAGATTTGACTGCTTCATTTAAAAACAATCAAAATAAATAACAGCACGGAGAACTGACCAAACAAACAAAGCTGTATGTGAATACTATTGACTACTCTTCACTACTGCATTGTATTATCAATCAAACTTCGTTCAACATAATCCAGCAAAAGTCCCACATATTCTTGTGTACAGCTGCCCAGTAGTATCCTATACCTGTCCGCAACAGAGTCCAAAGAGACTTCTGAAAAACCAGAAGAGGATGTCAGGATACATGCTCATACAGCCTTCAATCTGCTCCCCTACAGTTGGCATTCAACTGCCTCAAATCCCTGAGGTACTGCGTAGCTCCCATCAACAGTTCTGTGTTCATTTTAGAGCACAAAAAAGTTTTTATGCCATTTCCTAATGCAGAAATCAGGTGGGAAACGGTGCAGCCTGTCAGTTACAGAAGGATAAACAAGAAAATCAAACACCTAAAGGGGAATGATTTAGGAAGTGTGGCATTTGTTCCACGGAGGTGGTTCAAGGCTTGAAAGTAAAGAAGTTTTAAACGCTTTTTTCTATAGCGTAGTTCAAAGGCAGAGCTAGGCAATATAACGTACCTCTTCTTTTGAGAGGGCAGAATTAAAGCTGAGCAGAGCAAGCAAGTACTTAGCTTTTTTTCTTTTTGTCTTAGTTGTATTGAACTATAGGTATAAAAATAGCACTGAATAGCTTAAATATTTAAATGCAGAAATTCAATTAAAGTCTTTTTAATATGGAGTTCAGTAGAAAGAAAAATGATATTTCTAGAAAGACACTATAACTACAATAAATCAGCAGAGTAAAATTGTAATTGAGATGTGTGAATATAAAGGTAATATGCAATTCCTAATTAGTACTTCTCTCTCTCCTATTCATACTAAGTTGTAAGAAGCTTTGATTAATTCTTCGAAACGCGTGGAGCACACAGAAACTCACAGCATAGGTGACAAATCACAGGCAAGATGTGGCAATACCTCGACTTCTTTTTTTCCCCTCAACACAAAATACAATACACAGGAGAAGGGTAAACCTCATTCTCAAAAACAAAGCTTCACTAGTTTTAGCTCACGTTCACTTCCCTGATCTGCTACATCACTGCTTTTAAAGGGACACAGGGACATAAAGGACAAACATCTGCACCTTCTTGTCTTATGTCTTCTCCTTCCATATGTATTTCTGCATGTAGTGCACAGGCAGTAGGGTACCAAAAGTTCTATGACAAAAACATCTTTATCATGGTGAAGCATTGGGGATATTGAGGATTGAAATCAGTGCCAACCTCAACCTAAACAGGCCATCCAAATGACAGCTGGGCCAGTCAGCTGGCATTTTCTGCTGATCTTTCAGAGTAAATGCTTATGAGCGTCTCTCTCGCTTACCAAAAACTACTGATTTAAGACACAGCAAAAACAGACTTTCATAGTGTGACTGTCCTGGAAAGCCTTTACTCCAATGACCTCACATTTAGAACAGCATTTCTGTCTTGTACCTTCCACAGATGCACCAAACTTCAGATCAATATAAAGAATAAGAATGTTAATTTTCAAGTAGACAAAGAAATCAATTTTTACTTTGCAACTGTGACATTTTCAACATATATCAGATACCTAGGGTAAGAGAAGTACTTGGGTGCAAACACACCCAAGACAAATTATTTAAACAAGTTGCTTTGCTGACCCTGGTTTTCAAACAAGGAAATAATTACCTTCATTAAGACAGCTCTTAGGTAACACAAGCACTCTGAAACAGTGTAATACACATATCTATGTCAATATGCATATATTTTCTTTTTATTTGCAGTCATTGCACTCCTCAAAAGATAGGTCTTTAATTTGGTATTTACAGAATCATAGTATAATATACCAGCATGTCATAAATTGGTACAAACAATGAGCACACTAGTTAGACATTTCTCTTTCAAGCTGCACTAATATTTAAAAGGATTTTTACCTATGTAGGGAGCCTTGTCTCAAAGCAAATGAAAGCCTTTACAAGAACAGACTACCTCTGTTCTTCTCTGCAGAACATCCAATGCCTGCACACTATGTGTACAGGAGACAGCTCTCACAGCCTGCAACATTTCTAGGCTATATATTAAACATTTTTCTCTGACAGGAACTCCCTCATACCCTGACTAATATTGGTGTAATAAAACTGTTCTCATACTACTGCTGTAATGGAAATTCTGAAACCAAAGAAAACAACTCTTCCTCCCATACATAAATATAAGACGTTGCTCTTAGGACTTCAGAGATTTTGAGAGCAGCTCAGTATCATTTATTTCAGAGTAAAAGTCACGTCTGGCAGGCTGCTTCTTTCATACAAATGCCTGGTGGCTGGAGAGCGTGCATTGCACCGTTCTGCTACAAGCTGTCTCCTGTAACCCATTCCACTGCTCACTGGCACTTGGCTACTTTGCTAGAGATTCCATTTTGGATGAGAAGTCCATAAGAATCTAAGTAAGTAGCATCCTGTCTGTCTCTTTGTACCTCCTGAAATCCTGAGCTATCAAGAACTGACAGTCACAGAGAAGCATTCTGCCTTTCTAGCTAACGATTCAGGAAATGTTTCTATTAAAGGATGACAGGTTTGGAAGCACTCTTGCTACACATTTGACTAAACTCAGAACCCACCTTTAGGGTGGTTTTCTTCACTGTCTTAGAAGCATGACTCCTGGTTCACTAGGTTGCACAATATATCACCTACTTCTGGTTCCCCAGGATAGGCTGGTCCTGATAGATCATGTTATGCAACAGTGGTATTCTTTGGCAATTTTTATTACGTGGATCCAGCTCTGCTCTGGCAGCATCCCCCACAATAATTCACAGAAAAACTCCAAATATTATTACACGGCTGGCTGACACAAAGGTAGTCAGAGCTCTGCTGTGTGATCTGGCCCATCTTTAATGCCTGTACCCAAACAACCCAGTCATTCTTTCTGGTGTGGCAGAGAGTGGACACCACAGCATTAATCAAACTAAAACAAGTTACATGGCTCTCCTTGCTGAGCAGCTGACATGTTACAACACGCAGCTCAACATGCACACAGAAGCCTCTATGTGGGATCCCATATTGTATAAAACAGACCAGTGTCACCTATTGGAGGATTTTTAGTGAAGATTAAGGGGTTTCCACTGCTAAAATTAAAAAGTTCTTTTTACAGCTCTAACCTTAATTCAAGGAAAGGGACTGACTCACTCCACATTTCTAACGTATTATATATTATTCTCCTTATTTCTTTCCCCAATTGCAATAGACTTGCTCACACACTCACTCACTGCACTGCTGTATTTATGCTTATTTTCAATAAACAACAGCTGTAGACAAGACATTTCCTTCCAAACACTGTTCTTCCTAGCGAAAAAATTACCACCTCACAGCTCTGAAGGCAGAAGCAAAGTCAACTAGACTAGCTTAAATCTAGCTTCATCGATTGTCCGCTAGCTTAACCATGCCATCAGACTAAAGAACGCTCACCTCATATTCTTTTCACTACCAAGATACAGAAAACAAGAAGCTAGGGGTGGTAACATTTCCAACATCTTAAGTCAAACCATCTGCTGTAATACACCTCTTTGCATACTGCATATTCTTTTCTTCTGTGCCTTGCGACTGTGAGTTAATACATCCAGTATCTGTACAACCAACTCTTGATCACTTTAGTTTCTTGCTAGCATTCACATTCCTTTCCACCCCTTGGGCTCAAAAAAGGTTACATAAATCTCATCAGAATAGGACAGCAATAATATGCCTGCATGCCTCTATTCTTCAGAAAGCCTGCTATCATTGTTCTGCCAGTGGACTTCACTCTCACCACCCTGCAGAAACAGGATTAAGTACAAGTCATTTCCAAATGTTTCCTTCCTTTTTCCCCCACTTCTGAGCCCGTGTTGCCATTCAGCTGTAACAGATAAGCTGCCTTTGCAATCTCCCAATTGCTTACTGCACACAGCTAAAAAGATGCAGAGCAAAATTTCCGCCCCCCCCCCACCATTGTTCCAGATTTGTCTGAGCACTTTTGTGAACACCTTCAGTAAAATGGTCTGCCAGTGCATGAAAGAAATCACCTGCAACCAGATGATAACATTCAACACACACACAGAACTATTCGCGTATAATCCCCAATGCTGCAGGGAAAAGACAGGTTTCAGCTTTGCTCAGGTCACCAATTATTGAATCCAGTTGGATGCAAGAGTAGCAAAGAGCTTATTTCCACCACCTACAGCAAAGAGGATGACTCTCTCAGAGGAAAAAAGTAATTCTCCAAAATACTAGATATCAAAACCATCTGACAAGAAGATTCTATTTAATGAACTAGCCTAGTTTGTGAGTGGCCTTCTCCCTAGTAGATCTGAAGATAATCAGGGGCTATTTAAAAAGCTGAAGTACGTCCTCCTAGATCATCTAAACTTTCAGTGATTCACTAGGCTGGAGTTCTCCTCGCATTCACTCCTCCTCTGCATTCTTAATAAACAATGCAACATCAAGAATCTGATGATCAATTCATAAGCCTCTTCAAGCACAAAACTTAATCGCCTTTGCTCAATTCCCACTCACTTCATTTCTTACCTTTTTTTTTTTTTAATATAAAAACACATTACAGTGCTAGGACACTCTAAGCTTGTTTAGTAAGTACTCCTTTTCTAAGGGGCACATTTCCTGCAGATTTGCTCACCTCTGCAGCCCTATGTCTACAGACCTTGCATCCTACTCAATGATCCTGAAACACACTGTACTGTAAAGCCCATATGCTTAACATATATCTTTAGTGTGAGTAACATCAAAGCATGCAAGTGCTTACATACATATTACAAGGGATTACAAGGTATAAAAAGTGCTGATGTAAAATTTCCATGAATCTGTTTCACAAATCCTCCTCTGCATCACAAAGAAATTCCAGTCTTTTAAGCTATTCATGAAGGATACCAGTCTCTTAATTTCTGGTAAATTAAGCTGTTAGTTACTTGGGACTTTGGAGCAATACCTCACAGAAACAGCTTGATTATCACATTGCAGTACATTCCTATAGTACATCTGTCACTGAGAAAACTAATGACTTTTTACTCATCTCAGTATTTTCACATTAAGACAATATGTCCAATCATCCTTCAAATATGCCCAATTGCATCCTCTGACATTATGCAGCAAGCCAAATTGCAGACCACGCCCCAGACAAACTAGTCCTGGGAAATCTCGACAACAATTTCTATTCATTCCTGATAGTCTCCAGCTAGAACTCAGGGAGAAATTTCAGTCTGCACCCACTATTACAGCCTTGTTTGAGACAACTGCATTACAAAAGGACCACCACCCTCCCCCTAATAAACTACAAAAGATCCCTGGAATTCACTTACCACTTTAAATTCCAAGAGTTATTGTTTTCATAGCTCAGCAGTCCTTCTATGGTAATATCCATTCTTTTATACTTAAGTTGTCCACTACAGCGTTTACTTTAAGAGCAAGATCTCAAGTATTTAAGTAATAAGCAGTTAATTACTCCAAAGTAAGAAACTCTTTGAAAGCCTCATTAAAAAAAAAAACCACACACAAACAACAACAACAAAAAAACTCTAGGCCAATTTGTGATGCAACAGTGGCTCAACTCACTGACGTCCAAACACACGAACAGCTATAAACTGATACTCTAAAGAAGAATATTTTTCCAACATACCTTAGGTGTCAGATCAGATCGTTCTTGAAGCTTATAGGTCTTGGAGAAAAGGAGTCTGATTATCCACAGTATTAGAATTCCTTCCAAAATGAGATGGTAAGCTGGGGCCTGGAAATAAAGCATAAAAATAAAACTATTCCTTCTGAATAGGTCTGATATTTTGCAACAGTTTTCTCACCGATTATACTTCTAAAACAAACAAGGTTGCATTGCACCTGTTGATACATATTGCTGAATCACTAAAAGCGAACTGCTTTGCAGCTGCTCCCTGTAGCTATTAACTTGAGTTTGAATGGATTTATTCTATTTGTCAATAAACTACTCTAAAATGATACAAGTAGTTTCAACTCCACTAAAGCAATAAATTGAGTACAGAGAGTAGAGGTACTGCAGATAAGCCCTAAAAATTGCAACAGTAACTGTGAAAGCAGAAAACTTTCACAATAGCAAACTAAAGTTTTTTGAGAGCTTGAAGGTCTGTCTCACCACCACCACCTTCAAGCACAGATTCTCGCAACTATATAGTCCACTAGCAGATCACAGACAGCAAAAGCTACTGTTATTTACAAAGAGACCTCATCCTGCCCACAGAGCCAATTTTTGCACTCTAACACTTAGTCTGATAGCCACTTTGAGCTGGTTTAATCCAGCATGGTCGCCGAAAGTAGTTTTGCCCCCATGCCACTTGCTCTCTTGTGTGGACACAACATTTATGAATGGCTGGAGCGAGGAAGGCCGGTTTCTTCTGGCAGCCAAGCCAGTTTAAAGCGTACGCGGAACTATGGCATCAGTACTTGACATCTAGTTTAAATGACTGGTTTAGTTATTCCATTTCTGCAAGGTTCCAGTCTACACTGTGGAAGTCAGTTGTTGTTAAAGGACTCAAAGGGCATATACATTAGCATACTCCATCTTAAACTCAGTGGAAAGGTTCCCAAGTATCAACAGCTTCTAGTAGGATTTGACATGCAAAGAAAGGAAGTGGAATGCATCACACACCCAGGAAAAGAAAAAGGAAATTGAACATCAAGTTTTAAAACTAGTAAAGAGTTCTACAGTATGTTAGACTACAAACAATAAAATTATCATTTGTAGAGCACTTTTCAGTTTAGCAAAGAAATCAGGAATACATCTGTGGTACAGGCTCCAGGATAACACAAGCAGATCTAATAGAGAAGCAACTGAGGTCCATGCAAACTACCTTCCCACGCTTCTCAATACCTACAGTTATCCTGAATTCAGTGCAGTAGGCTGTACTACTAGCTTTGGTAGCGAAGCACTTCTGTGCTTATATTGCAAACCCTAGTATAAATATCTTTAAAAGTTATCAGTCATTGCCTTTGGAGCACCAGGCTAAAAATGTACCCTGTTTTACAAAACAAAAGGGTCAATACAATACTGAGAAGGCAACCTCAGTGGGAGGAACAGATGTTGTCAGCACCATGTTCTTGAATGACACTGTTTCGTTAAGTGCCAGATCCTGAGGTCATCTTTTGGGAACTATTAGGCCAGCACTCAACATTTAGTCCTAGTATTACAAACAACGTCAAAACTAGCCAGAGCTTTAATTCTGAGGAGTCACATTACCTGATCACGTTTAATACAGAGTAAAATTAAGCATCAAACTTTCTGTGAATAAACTTTTCCATGAACCCCCCAACTGTATTTCAGGGCTCTGCTGTTTCTTTTCCACCTGCCTAGTTTTGCAGATGAAAGAGAAATTAGATAGAGGACTCTCTCATTAGAATCACCCCTGCTGAGCTCCTTAACTATAGATTGGGAAAACCACAGACAACAAAAGGAGAAGAACATGTTATCCCACAGCAATCTAAAGCACCACCTAGCAAAGACTCAGAAAGGACAGCTTCTAACTAGAAGCTAGTCAAGCACTAGTTACGCTGCTCTCCTTTAGTCCACAAACTACACCAATACCACAGACTGCAATCTTTCCAAGGGTCTGTCATAGTAAAATACATGGCTTATTCAATCTCTGCTGCTTTCAAAAGCCGATACTGTTTCCTGGCAGTCAATTTACTTAAGAGGAAAAAAAGGAAAGGCAGTGGATTGTTGACACAATATACTGCCCATCATTAGGACATGCTTTTTATATTCTGAAACAAAGTCTAGATACAAATGTGTCACGCCGATCTCCTCCAAGAGGACTCAAGCACAAACACTTAAAGGTTCTTCTTCTTTTGCAAACAAAACTTATAAACTACCAACCCAGACCTTGTACTCAAAGAATGCAGTACGTTAAGATCATCTTATCAAGCTTTAATGCCAAGTACAAACCTCACGTATAACTTTATAAACTGAAATATAGGAAAACACGTGTATTAGTGTGTGTGTATACACACACACGCTTCTACAGCAGCAGTTTTACATAACAAGGAAAAGGGCTCTCATTCAAAGAAGGCTGCTGATTTCAACGAAGGTAAGACATGGACTGAAGACAGACACGCTCTGCGTTTCAGGGTGCGTCGCCCTTCCGAGTCACCCCTCTCCCCGTGACCAAGCAAAGCTCGCCGGTCACCAGCCCAAGCACGGGCTCTGCTTTCTACCTTCTTATCCTCTACTCGAGGAACAAGCAGTCCCACCGACTACCAAACGAGACATCCCCGCAGCAAGGCGCCTTCACACGCCTCACCCAAGCTCCGGCAACCGCGGGGCACGCGTGAACCCGTCCGCGGCCGGCTCGGCTCGGCTCGGCTCCGCGTCCCCCACCCCGCGCCGGTAACCGGACAGCCCTCCCCCCCGCTCCACGGGGCCGATACGGGACCGGACCCGCACCCCGCCGGGCCGCACCTCGTAGAAGGCCTGCACCATCTCCACCAGCACCCACTGCTGCCCCATGCCCGCCGCCGCCATGGCCGCGCTCGCCCGCTTCCGCGTCTGCGGCGCGCCTGAGCGTCGCCGCCGTACGCCGGCGTGAGGGGCGGGGACGCGGGCGCCGGGCCAGGGCCGAGCGCCCCCTCCCGCCCGGCCGGAGCGTGCCGCCACCTGGGAGGCGCGAAGGAGGCAGGGTCGAGCGCGGCTCTGCCGGCGCCACGACCGCGGGTGGGCGGTGGGGAAGGCGGCTGTCCACCGGGGGGGGGCGGCAGCCCAGGCGGGCTAGGCGCGAGCCACGGCCGTCCGTTAACGGTGCGGCCGCCCTCGCGGGCTGAGGCGGGCGGGTCATGCCCTGGGCACCCCCCCGCCTGCCCGTGAGGGGTGCGCTGGTGTCCGTGCTCGGCGGGCCTGCGGGACCCCCAGCGGCCGAGGGCGGGGTTGCCTCCCGCGCAGAGCCGTTAGGAAGGGCGCGAAATGCCCGGGTGGGGGGCGGCGCGGGCTGCGCCGTGAGGGGTTGCTCGGCGGCCCCGCTGCTCGTCCGGCTTCACCCGAGGGTTGTGCGGACACCGCGGCGGGGTCGGGGGAGGAGGGGGGGTCTAGGCCGCTCCGCAAGCCGCGCAGCACGGGAAAAAAAAAGGTTATAGCGGCTATGCCAGTCTCGACCATCAGCAAAAAAGGCTTTTCACTGCTTTGAGAAAGCACGCGCATGTACATTGCCGGACAAGTTCAAGCAACAACCGCCCCTCCTGCCCCCCAGCTGCATGTGAAATCCCAAGGGGAACGTGCCATGTTGCTTTTCTGAAGCATGTTCATGTTCTGAAGCATGTTTTCATGTTGCTTTTTTGTAATGGTGGTTTATAAGTGTATGTTTTTTCCTGATAGTATTGGTGTAAATCTGAGCTTGGGAACAAATAATTTTGCGGTTGTTTCTCCTCAGTGTCATCACAAGTTACAGTCTGTCTTTTCTTTGGAGGCCTTGATCAAGGAGGGAGGCTGGACTAGAAGTGTTGTAAAAAAAGAAACTATAATTAAACTGAACTTCTTACCTGAGAACATAAACTTGGGTGTATTTATTTGTACATGCTCCAGCATTTCTATTTCAAAAGCAGTACTGTGTATTAAACAACACAGTATGATCTTGGTTTAACTTTCCCAGTACCTGCAGGCTTTCTTCAGCTGCATTCTGTATCAGATTGAAATTGGTTGAGAGTGAGAATCTGTTCTTCAATACCTGATTAACACACATTATTATACTTGATGTCTGTGTGTGTGTATGTGTGTGTGTGTATATATATATATATATATATATATAAAATTGGTGACTTTGATGCTGCAAAAAACAGTTGCTGAGATAACTGGTTAGTAAACTTAATGGCAAAAGCAAAATCGGAGTACAACAGAAGTAAGTTTGAAATTAAATAGAGCATTTACAACTTTAAAAACCTTGCCAAAGTGAACAGCCACAAAAGCTGAACAATGCTGGAGGGAGATAATTGCCATGAAGAAGAAGAGAGGGAGATCTTCATGAACTTGCCTGGCTGCACCTGAATGTGGGGAGCTGATTTGTGGCCCAGCACACAGCAACACAGGACTTTCAGAAGGAGCCTGGAGAGAAGGCGAGTTGGAAAGAAGTTTGCTCAGCAAGTGAGTTTGATGAAAAGGGAACAAAGGACATTGCTGTTCCAGGAGACATTTGGGAGATACCTCTCTGAAAGAAAACAGCAGTAGAGGGCTTCTTACTGTCTTCTGGGAGAGCACAGTGTGCAACTGCACTCCTTGGGGCTTCGCTCACTAGTCATCAGGATGGTTAAAAAAACGCGGGGCAGCAACTGGTGAGAGAACAGACACTAGTGAAAACCTTCAGTGCTGGGGCTAACTACAAACAAACAGTAAGTTAAACTTTTACAGCAGCTAATTTTTAAAATCGGTTAACTTCATTTTGACTGTTGACTAAAGCGTGTAATAGCTATTCTTCCCCCAAATTCTGAACTTAATGATACCCTTCTCAAATCCTGGGCTTTGCATGGTAAAGAGGAAGAACAGGCTGTTTGAGGCTATCTCAAGAGTCAAGACAGAGACAATAAATGTCCCTTTGGTTTTTTCAGCTTCACAAAGATTATTCTGGTCACTGTTAAGTACTTTTGAGGCCGTTGCATCATGCTGGACAAGCGTCCTGGGCTCTTGGGAGATGGCTGCTGCCACCAGCGTCTATGAATAAGACCAGTATGCAGCCCAGTCCCAAATTGCCCCCAGAAGCTGTCTTTGCCACACCAGCTGTCTCGGTGGGCTGCTGATTAGGGTGTACTCGCTGTGCTCCACATCAGATTCTGACTTCTGATGTTTGTAGCGTGCGTATATGACTGGGAGACTAAGAAGGCCATTTTGGGAGATCCTGGCTGAGCTGTTTCCATCTTGAAATGCAGTGAAGTTAGTAACATACTAACCAGTAATTCTGGCAGTGAAATCTGAGTTCCTGGTCTGGATTATTTTAGGGTTGGGTCTCTTTTAACAATGAGCCTATCCCTATTGTTCAGTAGTTTCGTTGTTCCAACGCAAAGCAACTGCTGCTAATTGCTTAAGGCTGGTATACTCCTGACAGAAAAAAGAGGGGGAGGTGAAGGGAGGAGTCCTTTGCAGTAGCAGAGTTTGTGGCCAGGAAGCAAGGGGAAAGAAAAAAAGTCTTGAGTCTAGATCTGGACTTAAAGCCCTAACAAAAGCTATTGAGATAAGCCTATGGATATTCCTGTTCCTGAAGTGTCAAATTTCATCTTACCCCAAATCCTCCAGTTGCGCAGTATTCCTAAGCTGTTCTTACTCCAGACCTTCCTCATCAACCCACTCGTTTCCCCCATCCTGCTTCAAATTTCCAGCTCAGGTCCCCCAAAACAGCACTTGTGTGCCAGTTATCTGAAGTTGTTCTCTGATCGTTCCACAAGCAGAAAAAAGGGCCTTAATAGGGCTATCAGGAATTTTATTTTTCCTAAATATCACAGGGGCAGCCAGTACCAATTATCTTCCTCCCTCTTTCCTCCATTAGCTCTTCCTCTATCTTATTCATGCATATTCTATTAAGTTAGAGAGAATAGGGGCTGGGATGGAAAAGAGGGAATAAAGACCTCCCTCCTTCTACAGTGTTGGGGCTCACCCCCAGCTCCTTTCAACCTGATACTTTACCAGCTGGGAAGGGAAGAGAATGGCAGTAGGATGCACCATCCTTTAACCTCACGTAATTGTGTAGGGCATGGCGGTGGTTGCTGGCATTCCTGCTTGCATTACTCTCTTGGAGATATGCACGTGGAGGAGAGAGTTGGAAGAGAAATGTGGGAACCGATCCTGGGAGTCATTCAATCCCCCCTCCCCACACGCACAGAAGAGGGATGATGATAAAGGAAATATGGACACAAGGGAGTCTTTGTCACCATTCTCACACAGGCTGGGTGGCAAAGCTTAGCTTATATTCTTGTATTTTTAGTGTGCCTAGTTGTAACTTGTTAACTGTGTGGCTACCCTCAAAAAATAATCAAAGAGCCTTATCTTAAACCGTTGGGAAAGCAATCCTGTACTAGCAAGGAGAATACCAGGATAATACTGGTTATTCTTTTTTTTTTTTTTGTCTTGAAACCTGATACTCAACCAAGATGATGCTGGCAGCAAGCACAGAAAATGTCCACATTTGGGAGCTGTCTTAAGCCCCAAAAATATGTCCCAACTCCTAGTGGGAAGCAGAAAGATGTTGTGAAAGAGTATTGTACAAGTGCCAAGAAAAAAATAACTTGAGTATCAAGTTCCATAATGTACCTGACACCTGGAGGAATAATTGTTTATGAGGCAAGTGGAACGTAGGATAAATTTAGTATTATCTGAAGCCATGTGCCACTGCATCTTGGAAGTGTGCATAATCCCAGTTCAGTAGTGAAATAGCTATTAATAAGTTTACCTACATCGACAGAAACCTATCTTAGATCTGTCTAGGAAACGCCTGGAAATTGCAACCTTTGATACTAGCTTTGTGTCTGAGTAAGGCACCTCCTGGTCAGAGCAGTGGTGCATTCTAGCTATCCCAAACTGTATCATGGCATCATGAACAAATATGACATATGGCATAGAGTGAAAATGTGATATTTTTCTGGCATACAGTGAGGACCAAACCTGACCTCAACTGTTTGGAGTTAATGACTATTTAAATTGTGTGAGAGCAACCATCCTAAATATCCTCTTCTCAAAGCATTTTCAGCACGTGTAGACTTTTGAAACAAAAAGCTAACTTAGCACAGGGCTATAGGCACAGTAACTCTGTATGCTTACATTTCTCATTTTCAGTGCCTGTTACCCAGGTGAGTTTGGCAGCACTGGGCTAAGCACCTGAGTTTCCAATACGTGACAGAATTAAATGCCTTAAAATTGAACTGACAACAGGCAGGCCCAGTTCTGAGATGGCCAAAGAATACTTGTATTAGAAACTTTTAAGAGCCTCCAGAAGATGTAAGCCAGCAAACATGGGAAGATGATCAATATCTCTTTCAGCCAGGCCGCTAGGACCACTAAAAGAACAGACACTGCTTAAAACAGAGTATTTGCCTAGGAGAGGGCTGGTTACTCATATGCAGTGTTGTAATGCTGCTACTGAAGAGCTAGCTAATGTATCCTGTGTGGCTAAATCCCACGTCTCTTATTCAAGCTTCACGCATATTCACGTTGGGGGTTTGCAGTCCAGAGCCTTCTCCTGGACTAGGTTCTCCTGGAGACTACTTTTCTCTTTGGTGCTTACAAATCAATGAAAAACTTGTCAACCTTGGTCAAAATATGTCACGAGTATTTACAAATGTGCAGTAATGGAACACGTCAAATAGAAGGGCTAAACCATTTATGCTAGCTGTTTAAATCAAGTAAAAACTGCAGTATATTTGAAGTGCTAGTAGCCTGCACTCATAAGGCTTAAAGCCGCTGATGTAAAAGAAACAAACAAAAGATAATGTTATTATTTTATGATAACAGAAACATGCAGAAGTTTAAACTTTGAAGCTGGTTGCAGGATAGAACACATTATTGCACCTTAAACTCCTCTCTCTCAGTCTGCTGTGCTATGGGAGTTGTGCCTACGTTGGTAAAAATGGGGGGCATCTTGCCAACTGCAAAATCAGGCCTGTGGGGAAAAAGAGAGTGTTCCTCTGGCACATTCTGGTTGCTGCGGTTTAATCATAGTATCAAAAAGCAGTTTTGCATAATATACTGTTAGACAAATGTTTTAACATGGTAGGTATTACTGGTGATAATTTTTGCCAGCACAGGTATCTACAATATTGGATATATAATCAATAAAATAGGAATGAGATGCAATTGGACCCCTAGGTACAGTGACCAGAATAGCACAACGTACTTTTTTTCAGAAGGGAATTTGAGAACCTGGGGACTCTATTGGAGCATAATTGCAGGATCTTAGAGAAAGCAGGACAAAGAGATGTCTGGCCTTAAGTAGTATAACCAATGTCCAAATTGTTATGGTCTAAATCACGTTTTTTAGAAATGTATTAAAATAGGACAACTTGGAATTAGTGTTCTTCACTTCTTGTCCCATATTTTGCTCATGCTAAATGACTAATAGCTATTTCTCCAGAGTATACCTCGGCAGGTAGACTTGATGGGCAGATTTGTACCTGAAGCCACTCTAATGGGAATAACTGCAGGTAACACACAAAGAAACCACAAAATGTACCTCTCTTCCAGCACCAACCTTAAAAAATAGGCATTGGATCCATCGAGTACGACAAGTTCAGGTCCAAGTGTTAAATCTGAATACACGTTAAATCCGTCCAGGTAGCAGATCATATTCGAATATTAACAACAGATTTATCCTCCTTGTACTTCCATTGTTAATTGTCAACAAATCTTTCTGATGAAAAGTAGAAAAGGCTATTAAACTTTTACAGGCATTGCAATCTAAAAATATTGTCTGCAGTATTGCAGAACACATCAAAACTGCGGCGGAGTTGCGCTCTATGAAATCACTGTTTTCTAAGTTTGAGGAAAAATGGAATGACAGTAAGAATTTGTTGATTTCAGTGAAAGCAAGAGCATCTCTTGATAATGGGACGCAGGGCTCAATTTCTGGTAGTTTCTTACATGCATGTAGTATCATGGGGCATTAAGTATTTTAGTATCAAGTGCTGTCTTAATATTCTCAGACTGCCCAGAGCAGAATGTTTAATTCAAGTTTTAAGCAAGCTAGAAACTTTCACAAACCATCTCCAGGAACTCTGAGAGCAGGCTGAGCTGCTATGAGGACATGACCTTTGTTTTTCCTCCTTTCTGGCTGAGTTTCTTCATTGAGGTCTGCAGAATGTTCAGTGCTCTCAGTAACTCCATTGTGTTGGTTCTAGCGAGCCTTCGTTAGTAATACACTCATTGACTTTGTGACACCTTCGACAGATGTTGCTTTTTTCCTTTTCTTCAGTTCACCTCATTTGCTATTTAGGTGATTCTGCATTTTAGAGGTAACAATGTGGTCTGCAGTATGTGACTGTAAAACCTGTAAAACTCTTACTAGCATACCTGAATTTAAAAACAAGAGACTTTGGATGGAGTTTTCAGAGTAGAGAGAAGTTTGGAAAGTTATGCTGACTTCAGCATCTTAAAGCATGGCTTTCACCAGAAGGAGTTTGCTTCCCTGAAGATATACTTCTAAAATTGCATCTAAAAGAAGCGACTATATTTCAACTAGAAAAACACAAAATAATTGCTTGCAACTCATCATTCTTGCCTCTATACTGAAGTTCAGAAAGGCACTGTAGTGTTTACAGATCCACGTAACACAAGCTGAAATTCTTTGTGGTTATAGGTTAAACATGTGTGAATGTGTTGGCAGAGCTAGTTAAGTCTGACAGGCAACACCTTGCATATATTTGCTACCCAGAGAGTTGCAAAATAACTGCTATGAATTCAGAACAGATGTAGCTAAAAATATCTTTTTTAATTAATAGAGCATTACTCTTTCAAGCTTTGAAATTCTTACCTGGCTTTTAATCCATATAAATTTACCTGAGTAAGGCCTGAGTGAAAATACAGTTACCCTCTTCAACTGAGTTAGTGCAATACAAACTGCATGTTCTTCATTATTAAATATCCACTGTTGGCCCAGATGTTGCACAAAACTAAGTAATCGTAAACAGTTGACACTGAAAAGATAAATAAACTGGATAAAATGCTAAGTTCAGAAAATCAAATGACTGAGAAACCAGCCCCCTGCTTGTCTGCACACAGTAAGTGCTGAAATATTTCTGTTAGAGGGACCTGAAACAGTAGGGTTGAACAGGATTTGCGATAACAAAGCAGTCTTTCTTAATACGGTGAATGTTTGTGCATTTGTAAGATGGATTCTGATCTTTCTGACACCTCTGAAAATCTAGTGAGCGTCTACTAGAATCAAAGAAGAGACTAACTTGTTTTTTGAAGCTTTTCAGAATGTACCCGTATGCTCTTCAGCATCGTGAAATGCCCAATGTTTTTGTAGCTTAGCTTCTGTAATACATTTGCATTGGAAGACAAGTCTGCTGCACACCATTGTTTGCGTCAGCCGCTGAAGTTCTCGTGCAATTGCAAAGGAAAAAACTGGCACATCTTAGCTTGTGCTCTCTCTGAATATGCTCTGTGATTATCCTAATAGTTTTTTTTCTTGTCTTGAGAGAGAAGGAAATGACTGCAATTTTGTGGTAGGATATTTTAAATATAAATTCCCACATACACCATTGTTTTACTTTAGAATTCATATTAAAAATAGGACAGCTGATGTCTTAAAATGGTCTTCTGAAAAAGGTGGTGGATTGGAGTTTTTCTAGCTTGAGCCTTTTTGTTTTAGGAAAAAAGCTAGTTAATTTCAGTGGCTGCTTCTTCTTTGTGACTTTTACTCTCATTCCTTTGGGTTACATTCTGACTGATTATTTAAATATATGATGCTGGTCTTAATTACATTTAAGATGATAAAGCATCTTAAAACCAGCTGCTCATTGCTTAAACATAGTAACCAAATGGACCAGCTCTCCAAAGAGTCTGATTTCTTTTTTCAAAAGAGAGGAAGGGTGGTGACATGGTGACTATCTTGGCACTTACCAAGTTGAGAAGTGAGTTGAGAGCTTACTTTCTCCCACTAGTATCAATAACAGAGACCACTGATTGAAGCAAATGTGAATACTTGATTATCTGAGGGAGAAGGTGTCAATGATTACAGCTAGGGAAAAGTCTGGCAAATGTTTCATGCTTGAAAAAGGTTTTTTTGGCCAAATTTCAGTGCAAAAAAACCTGATCGACTTCATCAGCTTTGACAGTTGCTGTCAAAACTAAGGGATAAATTAATCTGGTCACATTCTTTCCCGATAGGTTTGTTGTGTTTTTCAATTCTAACACATTTGCTTTTCATTGAAGAGAGAAACACGTTAAGAACATACCGAGGTACTTCTAAGGATGCAACAAATCTTAGTTCTTTCTGAACCTGGGAGTTAAAATGCCTCGGTATAGTTCTTTGATTCATGTCTGTATTTACATAGAAAAGAAAAGGGAAGCATTAGGTAGGTTCTGCCACATTTTTCCTTTAGTAGTTCCTCAAATTTCTCTACTCTGTTCTCTAATGCTATAACATTACTTGTGTTTCCTCCTGGTCCAAGCACATCTGGGGAAACAGGAATAATATACTGTTAAATTACCTGGAAGTTTTATCAGGAATCCAGTGGCTTGTGCAACAGTAGTTTACAGTCAATTTCAAGGATTTTTGTGTATGGATCGTATCAGGAAATGAGCGAGACAATAAGAATTTGGAGTTGTGGTACCAGCATTCCCAGACACATTTCTTTATTCCATATGGAGTAACAAATGTGTAAAAAACATTTGCAAAATTATTTTCCAAATGATTTTTTAGTTAAATATTTTAACCAAAATTGGACATGTGTGGCTAGCTACAGAAGTAAGGCTTTTTTTTTTTTTTTTCCCTTAACCACACTTAGGCCCCTTATAGAGAAGCTTGTGCAAAACATCTGCACTGGATTTTTTTTGTCCCCAAGAATTTGCCAAAGTACATTGCAGGTTTTGAAAGAACATCATTACTGGCTGGATCCTCAGCCACCCCACCAAGGCAAGTGTTGGTAAGTGGTGTAAACTTTCCATAACTTCACTGAAGTAGCTCTGACAGCTAGCAGTGGCCATCCCCTATAACTGACTTAAGAGGATTGCTTCTCCTCCCACTATTTTAGAAGAGCGGTAAAATTCTAGTACCCAAAACTGAAACTGTGCACACTTAAAATAGTGCACGTCCAGAAATGAATTCTGCTCTCCTCAGAAATACAGAGCAAAAAGACATCAAATTCAAAGCTTTGCAATTATTTTACTTACTTTCTCATTTATATATCTAACTTAGCAAAACCAGGCAGTGAGAGTGGATATTTAGGTGCTCTATTACGAGAAACAAGCTTCATGTTAGAGAGGAAATGCACTTAAACCCCAGTCAAGAAGAAGTGTCTTTTATAGATTGACTCATGGTTTTTATGGGAAACTGGCAAAGTTAACTCAAAATCATCATCCTAATTTTATTTGTTTGAAGGCATAAAATGAAAACTAAATTGCAATTCACAGATTTTTGACATTGCCTCTCAATCCTTCAGTCTTGCATTTAAGAAAACATAGAAGCAACATATTCTGATTTTCTCAGACCTTTGTGGAAACGAGTAAAGTCAGAAAATTATGTTGATGAGCAGATCAAAACTGTTCATGAAATTTTGCAACTACTAGCCTGTCTTACAAAGGGATGCGCACAAGGGGACCTCTACTGCCAGAGAGTGGCAATGCACTGAAGCCACTAGAGTTCATGCAATAGTGCTGTGGGAAAGTAAAAACAACAGAGGTCATTATGCTTATCTTATACATTTTATGCTGTATTTCAGGAAAAGTCTGAGGACTTTTTGGTGGTGTTTTGGGATTTTGTTTTTTTTTTCCCCTATGGTAAGAAAGGGAAGCAAGAAGGCAAGAGAGGGAAGCTGAAAAACCAAAGCAACTCTTATTTCTTGATTTATTGACCTGAGAGCTGTAAGAAGGGCTTGCTTACCCACACGCTTCAGCAACTCTTTCAAGTTATGCTTATGTTCTTTAGTAAAGCTGTTGCAGTCCCTAAAAATCTTAAAAGCCCTTTCATGCAGCCAAACAAGGCCCTCTTCTAATACTAGAAGGCTCCTCCACTGAAAAATCTCTGCCTGTGAGTTAATAGAAGGATCAGAAGGAAATTAGTTTGAGTCTGACCTAGGGGTGGTCCCATCACAACTAAATTATTTTTAAAGTATATGTGACTTGTATAGGGTTGGCTAGCAGTCTTGACCCAGTTCCTATTAAACATATCAAGATGTAAAAAGTGCCCATCATACTGACAGACTTTTTGTTCTCTATTCAGTTTGGAAAGGGAGAAATTGTCAGAGTGGTTTCAAATCAGGGGCATGCTGATACTTCACTGGAAAACGTATGTACTAATGATTCCTGGGTGCTCTTTTGTTTGTAATTATATACCTTTCAGATGACAGTTATGTTAGTTTCCGTATGGAAAATGTGTTCCTATATATCTGTCATTAGACAACTGCTAAAACTTCTTCCAGAAATACATTTCTCTTTCTTCGTGGTGTTTACTCTTTGTTGGGACTCAGAAAGTGCGTTTTCTCTCAGTAAGAGTATTCCTATTAATAAGGGCAGTTAGCAGAGCTAGCCTAAAAGTCAAGAGGCAAACAAGATACTGCAAAGAGAAAAAAGCCATCAAAAAGAATTAGGTTGCTCAGGCCTGCCCTAGGGATTCTTTCAAACATCTTCTGGCTTCTCAGCTGAACACTTTCAGTGCATTCACTATTACATTGTAATAGTGTATACAGTAAAGCATTACATATGCCTTACCGATTCAAATATCCTGGCAGTCAAGAACTGGTTAAGTTGAGCTAGCTAAAGCAATTTTAGAGAAGGCTGACAGAATAATTACACGAGTAAAGGATCGTCAAATTTTGGAAACGATACAAGTGCTCCAGGCTGTATGTGGCTGGCCTTGGTTTAAAAAAAAATCCATTTTAGGAGAAGGTTCAGACTCATACCTCTTGCTAGATGATGATCTTGTTAGATGGCAGCTATGATTAAGTGTATTTCCTGTCAAAGTATAATGAGTCATGAAAAACAAAGAAGTCATATATGCCACAAAAAGCAGTATGCATAAAGCTTAATACTGCGTAGAAACTGAACTGGATTCAAAACACGCGTGTGTTGTCTGTGCTTGGTGTCTTGCACCAAGTACACACAACATTGAAGGAACTGCATTTTTCTGGATTTCCACATGAAACTCAAGAGTATTGGGTTTTGATCTCTAACACTCCTACCAGAAGGGCTAAGACCATCTCCCGCCCACACTGTAACACTGCAGTCGAGCTCAAGAGGCACTTGAGGTGTGCTTGCCACCCACAGAGGCAACATTGCTGACTGGGCAATGTTTGTCAGGCTGAGGTCTGAATGAATTTCCTTTTTTGGGGCCAAAGCTCAGATAAGTTAACTTTTCACATATGCTACAAAAAACAAACCAAACCAAAACAAAAAAAAAATAAATCCCTTTGAAAACAAAACTCTTTACTGCACATTTCCTCCCTGGGGAAAGGATGAGAGTATAAACAACATATGGCAGATGTTAGTCACGCTGTTTAAAACCTTCGTAGAAGGAGCTCAGATACAGTGGTGATAGGTGCTGAGTGAGAACACACATGGAAAAGAAAGGTCATCTTCTCCAGGTGATTGTTGAGGGATATGCAAGATGCTGAAATGGAAGGACTCGCTGACTTTTCAGAAGGCTTTTTTGCTGGGGTTGTAAGGAAATAGATTAAGGTGTTAAGGTGGGTTTTTAACATATAAAGAGTAATTCATTCATTAGCTCTTTTTATTATCCTAGTTACAGCAGTTGGCCCACAAACATTCAGTAGGTATTTAATATATGTAGCTTTAATATAAACTAAAGGGGTCTCTTGGCTTCAGGGAGGGTTTTTTTTTCAGGAGCAGAATTGCTGGGAAGAATTGTTTGATATTTTTCCTTTTAGCACCACTGATCCACATTCTAGTCAAGGAACTAGTGGACGTTTTCCTTGGGTGAGGAAAAGTGGAATCTAAATTCCAATTGCCAAATTTTTTTGGTAATGAAGTGGGGGCCAGCATGCAAGTCAAGCTATTATCTAATTCCTGGCCCAGTTTTCAGGGTTGGAAGGTCAAGACGGTTTTCCATTCTTGTGAAACATGCTTTATATTTTCTTATAGGACAGGAAGCGTGAATGTCCCAAAGCCATCATCTCTTATCCCTGACCAAGACTGCTGGTTATATTGTACTGTCAGGGGTGACTTTTCAATAATATTTTAGAATTTAAAAAGACGAAGGAGGGAGAAAAAATTACGCCAGAAAGGATTAAATACTAACACCATCTCACTGGAAAAGTATCTTTCTGGGATCTGACATACCGCCCTACATTCTTTCTGTGGCTAGTAATGGACTCCTGACTGTCCTGCTGGGAGCAATGTTATCATAAGCACGAGGCCTTCCCACCCTCCTCCAGTATTCAGATGCTCTTTCTGCTTTTTGACTACCACCCCCACCCTCCCAGGCTTAATATGGATGTCTTACAAAGTCTCTTGCTCCCGAAATAGAAGCTCAATTTACATACCTATGTTGCAGCACACGAATTCCTGTTCCCCTTTGACCTGGTGCAAAACCCTCGCTAAGGATGTTGGGAACAGTTTCTGTAGTTAGCCACGCAGTGATAGACTTTGCCTCTGTTTTCTGGAGCCTTTTGGAACTGTTGCAGTTGTGTCTGACCAAATGTTTCCTAGAAGCATCAGGCAGTATCAGTACTAATCTCATTACTATTGGAAACTACAAGTGTGAAGCAATGACTTTGTAACGTGATAGCTTTGGACTGGCCTAGTTGGGGCAAATCTTTCATGGTTACGCAAGGGATGATAGGAAGCAGTAATACTCCGTTATCAGAGGGTGCAAGTAGAGGTGGCTAGCTTTGCTTAAAAATAGAAAAGTGTGACTTTGTATAATTTGGGACTGAACTAGGTTGTCTTACTTATGAGTGTGGAATATGAGATTTTTTTTTTCCCCTCATATGCTTATTGTGTGTATGCACACAAATCAACTAAACTCAGGAAACAGCAGGTGCATCTACTTCTGACAACCTTAACTGTCCTGGGCAATCCAATTAGAAAATTTAGTTAAGTCGTCTGCACTGTTTATTTTGTAGTACATATCTCATAACAAATACCCTTCAATTTTTCTTAAGTAATTTACCTAAAAACATTTAAGATAGCTGTCTCAGAAAATGGGACTGATGGTGCTGTCAATTGTAACATGTTGTTTTTAAACAATTTTGTCTTGAATTTAATGTCAGTCCTGACATAGGTATTTGTGGACTGACAGTTGAACTGGTATCCCTTGAACGTTTTAACATAATCTTGAGCTGAGAATGATTTGAATTTGGTATGGCAGATACTTTTTTCATGGCATAAAATAAAACTATAGGTAGAAATATGAACAGCAGCTTGTAGAGTATCTGCCTAAAGCATGTCTGAGCCAGAACAGCAAGGTGCCCTGTTCTCGCAGAGCAAACGGCTTGCTTCCACAGACACTCATTTCCCACAGCTACTTTTTTTTCCTGTATGCAAAACCAAATACCTTTGTCAGTGATTCTTACAGAACTTCTATTGCCTTCATACAGTCACCTGGTTGTAGTAGGAATCTGCCAGTACTGCAAAATACAAGGAACAAGAAGCTCCACATAAACACAGAACAACCTCACTGCCTACTCTCAGTCCCCCCCCCCCCCCCAAGGACTGTCCCCCACACAGTGCCAACATGGAGCATTCTTGCTGGTTAAGCAGCTGCTGCACTGTGACTGCTGCTATTATACAGACCAGCCTGTCTGTCTCCCACACGCTGTTAATTATATTCAGCTGTTGTCTCATCGCTCCTTGAGATTGCTAGCTGTTTGGGGCAAGGATCAGCTGTTTCTTAGATAGGGCTGTTGCCTAGTTACAGTATAAGGAGAGCTAATGCACAACCAGAAACTATTGTGCGCTCTCACAGTGCAAAAACATAGTGGGTGGGGGAGAGCACTAAAGGATTAGCTATTTATAGGTGTTCTTGACCACCCTGCAGGCACAACAGGTTATGTAGCTGCGTGCATTCGCACATCTGAAGAGGTATCTTTCTCGAAAATCTAGGGTCAGGTCTTCGACTGGTATAAAGCTTTCACTGCAGTGCCTTGAAAGATAGCTTACAATAGTTATGGGTCTGCCTTACCTTCCCACATTTGAGGATTGGCAATGAAGAATGTCGGTGTACTCTGGGAAGGCTCTATTTGTCTTTAAGGCCAACCTCATTCTGTGTGTTAGCTCACTTGTTTTTCCACTCTTCTTAGTCTCCTTCTGAGCGTGAAATGAGAAATCTACCAACAATTATACAAATGCATTGCTATAAGGATAACTCCAAATATTTCCTCTTAAGACAGTCGCTCTCAGAGAACTCAATTTTATCATGTCAATATGCTCTCAAATTTCAGGTGCATTGGAGATTACAGCAGAACTGGTCATCACCTTCATCTCTGCCCTCAGCTGAAAATGCACACACAACTGCTGCTGAATTTGTGCATATTAAAATGCCAGTTTTGGGTAGCCTTTATGTCGTGGGCTGAAAACTGGCAGTTCAATTCTTAACTCAAGTGTAGATTTCAATGAAGTACCAAAACGTGGGGGTCATGGCCAATTTAGCTCTCGTAGTTTAATTTCCCAGTGTTCGTGAGTAAACACCGATTTATCTGTGAATTATGAAACTGAAAACCAAGTAGCTGAATAGCTTGAAAGGGTTGTGCAACTCAGGCTAATCTCTGAACAAAAGCACGATTTCAAAAACCAATAATAAGGTTTACAGGTCTCCAAAGTGAAATGACTAGGCTCTGTAAATTCTATCGTGCAATGTTTCTTCCCAGTCTGTCTACCGTGAAGCCTCTGCTTAATTCCACTAACATCTTCCACATATGTGATTAAAAAGAAATAGTCACTGAGTTTTTCTTAACGCTTCCTTGTCAGGAAGTGCTGCCAACTAAATACGCTGTGTTTGAAGAATTTTAAGCCCCACAATGACAAAACATTTTAAAATTTATGCAAAGAAAGATATAACAGGGAAATGATTAAAATGATTTAATCGCATTGCTATCACCTATTTCTATGGTTACTTTTAGCTAAAAGGAAAAGAAACCTTACTGACTAGTAACAACGTGCATATACTTGGGAGTTGACGTTCCAGCCTTGCAAGCTTCCAAGCTTCCTGATTTGAACCTGATAAAACTCTGCATAGTTCACGCCAGCAGTAAATGAGCTCTTTTTTGTTAAGGTCCTTTGCGTGATTACCCAGTCTACCTCAAACATATTTCAAGTAAGTGAAGTCTAGATTACAAGAGATGTATCCTCTCCTGACAGGGAAATGAACTAGAACCATTAAAAGATGCAAACAGTTACCTACTCTTAGTTTCAGTTGCTCAAATTTTGATTTCCTTAAACTGTTTTATTCCCCTATTACCCACTCTTGCAAAACAGCACTGACTTGACTTCATTACATCAGGATTAAGTTTTCCATTTTTCCATGAAATGATTTTGATCAAATTGCTGTGCAAGTTTTTGCCACTAGAGAGCAGATTTGCACTACAGAGGAGCGTATGCTCAACCAGCAATGTTAAAGCGCTGGGAATAGCATCCTGAAAATAGTACCTTTCAAATACAATCACTTGGTGGTACGCGTGCATGACAGTTCTTTGTTGGTCCCCAATGGGCTTTGGGTCCTGATTATTGTAAACTGCTTTCAGAAACTGTAATGATTAAAGAACGTACCTGTTTGAGGACTTCAGTGGAACTTTCCAATTCTCTTCATATTAACCTAAAATTCAGGGAAAATCATAACATTCAGAAGAAATAAGCTTGATCCTTTTTTTTTTTTTTTAAAGCATGCTTCCCTGGTTAATGCTGTGTGAAGTGATAGAGCATGATTAGTTTATGAGTAATTCTTTGAAGATCTTTCACTTCCTTAAATCAACCTTCCTTTACTTTGACATTCCATTAAGTCATGTTTAGCAGCAACTTGAAAACACCCCTTGGCTATTGAGGCATTGGGATGCAGAAAGGTTGCGTGCTGGAGTTTGTATTCGCTTTTAATTGTTCTCAGGAAAAGCAGTACTCCAAGTCTATAGTTCCTCAGGATTATTTTTAGCTGTGATAATTCTCTGAACTGATTCACAGGCCTGTGGCACACAAGTTCCCGCAGCACAGCTGAACAGATGGCCCAGTGTGGCAAAGGGGCAGGTGCTCTCTACGCCGTCATTCAGGCTGTAGTTGCTTGGTTCAAAGTGCTCAGTGTGGCCAGTACCATGACAGTTAACAATCTGGCAGAGTGCAGTAGCCCAACTTGATTGCTTAGATCCCTCTTTTCTAGCAGTGCCCCTCTTAAACCACATATGTATAGGGAGAGAGGGGTTCTTGTAAAATGCTTTCAAGCTTTCCAGTTATCTAAAAGGAACAAAGACTTCATGGAGGCAGAAAAGGGCAGCTCAGAAACCCTGTTTGTTGTCCAAGTACGCAGCAAAGCTGTAATATTTGAGGTGGAATCCTGTATCCGTTATTTAAATAGGGGTAACCCCAAATCTTACCTGCTTATTGAGCAAACACTCTTCCACCTACTACATCCCCCAACAAAGGACAATTAGTAGACATCAAAGATGGCATGAGATGCTTCGGTTTATTCTTCTCGCTTCAGCATGGGGAAAAAAATGCTGCTGAACAAGGTCACAAACTGACCTGGTCAATGTTAACAACCTAGTTTCATGAGAAAATTGTAATGTATTCCTTTTATTACTCTAAACACGCAGTACATGTTCTTCACCTGTAGTTTTTTTTTTAACTTGGGCAGGAGCACAGCTTGTAATATCCTATGATGTTACAAGCACTGCAGAATATTTTTCACATCCTTAACTCCAACAGTGAAGTTTTCTTCTGTTCCAGTTTCTTCACTGGGCTCTGTCAGCTCGAACACGAAGCCTCTGATAAAGATAGAACTGTAGCTCTGAAGATTTAGAAAGAATCTGTATCTCAGACAGAGACTGTTTTAAATCTCTCATGTATCTCAGTTGGGATGACCTTATGGAATCTAAGGAGCATACAGAGGGTCTAGCCTGTATTTCCGTTGTGTAGCTGTTTCTGTAATGTGTAGCATGCATAATAAAAGCCATGAAAATTTAAAATGTAAACACTAGTCACCTGTGAGATGCATGCAGGGGATGAGGAAAAACTCTAATTTCACTTAATCTTGTTAAACTTAAAAATGGATGAACGTGTTCCTGCACATTGTCACCCATACGCTTATTCTGTGTTTTGGCTGAGGCTACCATGGGAAACATCAAATTATATTGAGAGGATATGTGTGATACATGACTGGGAAATAAATTCTAGTGCATGTCCTAGGAAGCCTGCAAGTATAAAAGCTTATGTGACTCAAATATTCTCTTATGCTTTCTGTACAGCATCCATATTCCCAAACATACCATCGCTATCCTTGCCCTTGCGGTATTGACTTGTTACTGGAGAAGAAGAAAACTGGGAACAAAAGGCACATCTCTGCTGCCAAGGAAGATGCAGCTTGTTGGCCGCTATACAATAAATAGCAATTGTGTCAATGCCATTTAAAAATCATGGTGTTTATATGATGTCCTAATAGCACTTTAAGTGGGGTTGAAACTTACCATAAATAATGGAGCAGATTGTCGAGATGCGATTCTCTTCAGCAGTTCAGAAAGGAAGCAAGAAAAAAAACCATCTGATGTGGCTCAGCCTTGTCTTAAGAGGTGCAGCTTCTCCAAGGGTTCTTGATGCCTCCTTTGCATTCTTTCTAAACCATCAAAAAATATCTTGGCTTTGTCATTCCATTTGATTTGTTTCCCTAGCTGTCCTTTGTAAAACACCTTAGAAGTGGAGTCTAGCTAACGTCACTGTCCTTATCTAGCAATTCCTCCAGCTGTGACTGGAATCCAGTTCTCCTAGCACCAGCACCAGCACCAGCCCCTCCTAGTGACAACCCTTGCTGCTGCCAGCTAGGGCTCGGCAAGGGGGTGAGCTAGCCGCCTCCAAAGCTGCCAGCAGAGTTAGTGGAGCAGCTCAGGTGCTGGCTAGTCGTACTCCTGTTAAGGAACTATATTACTATAAGCTTGCGAAGGAAGGAGACAAGCTTCAGCAGACTTTATGACTATTTATGCATTACACAGCTATGTTAGGATCCTCAAGTGGATTGAGATGGTGTGGTTTAAGGTGTTATCGGTTCAATTACTTGCCCCATATACAGCCCTTACTGCAAGGATGGCAGAAAGGACTGATGGTTTGCGTTAATCTTGTGCCAAAGCTTATCAGCTGGTCCTAAGTGTAGCTAAGTCATCAAAAACCCATTGTTGTCCTAAAGTACTTATGTCAGTACAAAAGTGTGTGTGGAGTAGGCCAAAAATGGTTCTTTAACAAATTAACATTTGTTTGTGCACCAATAAAATCAGTGCTGTGGTGCTGAGTAGGCAGCATGTTACTGGGCTTAACTATGGTTGCTATACATACAACTACTGTTTCCTCCCCCTTTTCACATTAGTCACAAGAAAGCTGGACCAAGAAGGCCAGCATACGCTGATTAGAGGCTACATAACTGGAATTCTATTTATGGTTGTGCCACCAACACAGTGGGAAATTTTGATTTCTCATATTACAGCAGAAAAAGGAAGCAGAACATAACTTCCTCCTCCCTTACACTATCAAGCTGAGTTTTCTAATATTTGCATGTTACAGACGTGAATATGCTAAGCTTTACAATTAACTTCTGGTGACTTGACGCAGCAATTTTTGTAGAGGCTGAGAAGACGTTTCCTACCAGTCGATGGGGAAATGTCAGCCTAGATTAATCGGCCGTGTAAAGCTATACACCTACACACCTTGGACAAAGGTAGGCTTGTTATGCAAAACGTACTGAAATCCAGCAGTTTGTGGAAAGTGGACGGGCCCCCTCAGTAAGCTCTGAAGCAAGCTGGAGCTCTCATTGCTCTGCCTTTCACTCCATTGACACTTCTATCCATCAGCCTCAGCGGAGCTTTCCTTCCGAGTCAAGCTTCGAATGGAAATGCCAAGCTCAGACACCCACAGATTCTGGAAAAATAGATCTGTAACCAATCTGAAGCTTCTGCTCTCACAGGAAAGTGTGATTTCTTTCTGTAATGTCAACTCTCGCTATCCAGAAAGATCTTTGTGATTCAGGGAAAAAATAGTTGGGGTTATTTTAAACTTTTGAATGTTAATCAAAAGCTATCATTCAGCGGCCTAGTTCCAGCTGAAAACTGTCTTGAAGGACTTCTGATTCTTTCTAGCATTCCTATTTTTGCAACACTTGGTTGCTTATCCGCAAGGAATTTGTCATAGCATTGGCTTTCTGCTCCTGTCCTAGGACATTCGGTTACACAGTGTGAAACAGTATCTTATGGGCCTCCTGATACAGCAATTAAAGACAGATAACCCTTATTTTCTTCACGGAGTAGTAGTTTTTAAGAATACCCTCAAACAGGAATGAATATTAGAATAACGAAAGACATCTTGAGGCATTTCTGTTGTTAAAACACCAAACTGCAAATATATTTTGGTTAAGCAATATACTTGCATATAACCCATTGGAATAGATTTACTAGGAAAAAACATGTTGGAGATGATAAAACTTAATCAGAACTTTACTTATATGATTTATGCAAATTCACTATGGTGGTAGAAAGTTGTTAACCAAATATATTTCTTAAACAAGGGGGGAAATCCAGTAAAAACTTCAGTGAGGGACCTAGCCTTTCTTGCTGTCCCTCCCCTGAAGGCCTTCAGACTTGAAGCACAGGGAATAAGGAAGATGCATGTTGGTGTACTTGTAGTGCAAGTACCTTGTCACAGTACTGGTCGTGTGCTTTTTTTTCTACCTTATGTTGATGCTAGCTAGAAAAAGGCCTGTCATGTATGTGATACTGCTTTTAATTCCTGTGTGGCAATTGGAGCATTAGCATGGGACCCGAGAAATCAAGGTTTGATTCTCAGCACAGGTACTTGGATACTTGTACCTGTGGTACAAGGATACAGGTACTGCAGGATACTTGTAGGTAGCTCGGTCTCATTTCCTTCTCAGAAAAGTGGGCATAATTTTACCTCACTGGCGTAATATCTCATATGACTGAGGAACTCGCATGCTAAAGAAGCAGTATAGATATTTAACACAGACTGTGTAATTGAAATATCTGCATAGAAGAGCTTGTACAGGGAAGACCATGATTCTAGCTTTACATAATGGATGTTTAAGGACACTGAAATAAGACCACCTGCATTAAGTGGGAGAAGTAAAGAACCCACATCTTTTCTGCAAACTTTCTTAGTATTAAGAGAATAAAAAAAGAAAATTGTAGCCGAGAGTTTTGCTTATCTGACATACTGCTGCATTTTTGCAACATCTTTCAAAGACTAACAGCAGGCTTTCCTAGAGGATACCTCAAGAATGTTTCCATCACAGGACAAATTCAAACAAACTTAAAAAAATATTACCTTAAAAAATATTCCTAGCACACTTTCAGTCACATTGCTTCCCCTGCCCCGGTTTCTGTGAGCTTAAAACTATACACATTTTTTCCTGGAAAACAGAATTTTAGCCATTGTTTTGTTCTGTACCTTAGACTTAAAAAATTGCACAGTATTGAAGGTATTAGGTACCTTGCACGGAGCTAATGAACTGCTTGGAAATCATGGCCTTTTTCTTTTGAAGCTAATAAAGTTTTTATTAAACTGATAAGACATTTAAAAGGCACGTCCTTTCCAACAATTCCAATGTCGTGTGTCTGTATAACTGATTTCTGACTCTTTTCATCACTTGTTAAACACACATCGTGTACAGTATTTAGTATTGTGTAATGGTATTTCTAAAAGAAATATGGTAGATTTTTAAATGTGTGGCAAGAGGGATGACATGAAATAAAGAGCCCTGTGCCTATTGGGTTTCAGTCGTGTCTTTAGAAGTTGAAAAAGATTTCCTTTTCCTTCTCTAGACATCTCTCTCACCTAAGCATGTCCTGAGGCCAGCTGCGCTTTGTCTTGCCTAAGTAACTGGTTCCAGAAGAGACCTTTGGAAAAGGGCAAGTCCTACAAAGATACTTCTGGAAAGATCACTGTAAATTTGTTTTTAGGCTCCTAAACACCTGTAAAAAGCCTGAGCCTAATGGACAGTTATTGCCTTACTAAAATGGTTTACACTTAGGCAGTGTTAATGATTCATGATGATGATTTATTTACACAAATCTAGAAAGAAGGAGAGAGTACCCCGTTTTCTTAACGTTGAGCTCACTTGAACTAGAGTTCTCTGAAACGTTCTGTCATCTCGGAGAACGCCTGACTAGATGCTGTAGCCCATTATTGCATCTAAAGCAAGACTCAAACATAATCAGCGCTAAAACGCAACGCCATCTCCATTTGAGTGTAGTGTAAGGGAAAAGGTGACTTCATTTGGCTGCTTCCACACTTAGGGCACAGGGAACTTTAAAACTAGCACAGGTATTCAGAAAATGCACCAGTCCAAACAGCTCAGGTGCTGTGTTGAGGTGAACTGGGAAGCCCAGCTTGGAGTACCTGCTCTGAGAATATTTAATGCAGCGTGATGGAGGTTTACAGCAAAACGCAGGGTCAGCCCAGCTGAGTGCTTCTACCTTGCAAATAGTGGGGTCCATCCTTACCAGAACTTTATAATCCTCAGGAAAAACCTTCCTAGTCTTACTTCCCCACTCCTGTGCTAAGCGCAGACAGTGCATGTGCACAAAGCCCAGCACCGCAGCTCACGCTAGCAGGGAGGACACACCAAACCAGGACATGCACCATAGCTGTCAGTGGGGAAAGTGATCCTCAGCAGTGAAAAAGCAGGGGAACCGCTGTGGGCTGATTGTGATGTCTGCTGCTCCTAGAATGGGGTATTGGTGAAAGCACTCATCAAGAAGTAAGAGATCTTGGTTTTTAGTAGCATATCAGCTATTACAGCAAAGACTAAGGGAAAGCAGGATCATCACTGCATCTTTAGCATCCTATTCCTTTGAGAAACTATCAAAAGTCTGTTTACTGTGTTGTTAACTTGAAGGACCTCCTTCTTTCTTGGGTGCCAAATACATGTGTTTTGTTTGGCAGCCTTCCATCCTGTGTTGGTTTTGAAAGGATACTAAGCCAAAATTGAATCTTGTCTTGCTGTAGCAATTAATTGGCCTCTGTCCCTCTGAGATTTTGATTAAAAACTATGGATAAGTCCGTTACCTGTATCTGTTTTCACAAACAGTTGTTACGCAGAGCTGATAAAATATTCCAGAGTACTGTGAATATTTCAGAATTCCTACTAATTCTGCAAAGGCAATAACTGGGAGAACACGCAACCATCTCGCTTTCGAACATCTTGTATTCAGCTTGTACTGATGAGTCAAACTCTTCTCCTACACAGAATGAAGTCAGGATTATTAGCTAAACCACACACGTCCTTTCCCACCAGGCAATGCATAGTATTGTAACTACTGTTTAACACACAATCCACAGCCTCAAGTACTGCAGAGAGCAAGGCTGTCTGCTCTTGCATTTATTTGATTCCCTATACAACTTAGCCAAACCACATGAAATGCAGGGTTAAATGGCTACATCAAGTTATTCCCAAATTCTGTCACTGTTATGTTATATCCCTGCCTCAAAGACAACTCAGCATTTTTAATGCTGAGATAATTCCCCAAATTGTAACTTAGTTGTAGAAAGTGACATAGGCTGCCCAGAAATTATGGTGGGAGGCAGGAGGGCTAATGCAGCTATTGAGCTCATCCATGTTTTTTTTGTTTTTTGTTTTTGCTTTGTTTTGCGAATCCCCAAGCAAAACATTGGTTATTTTAATTGCCAGTATGCAAGCCTGACTTTGGTGATTTCAGGCTTCACCTTCTCTTAAAAACTGAGGCCCGCGGCCGGATGCTGATCCTTGTGACAAGTCTGAAAATCCAGAAGGAGCCTGTCAGCTGTAATGGAGCCATTCCACATAAGCAGTGCTTTAATAGATGGGAATCTGGCCTGCTGCCTGCTTCTTTTTACTGTAGTATTTGTGGTAAAGTGTAAACAAAGTGAGAGAATTCTTGCCCCAGTGGAACAGTTTTAGTCGCCTGGTACAAACATACAAAGGAAGTAAGAAGTAACAAGATGAATTTTTTGCTTCAGGTACAGCACTTCAGCAGAACAGATTGATGCAACAGAAGGACAGATTGGTCCAGAATATATGAATGGTCCAAAGTACATGAATGACATTCTTCTAAGAGGTTTTATTTAAGGACTTGATTGGGTCAGATGGAAATGCTCCAACCTTAAATTTGTATAGTGCTCCCTCTCCTTGGGGTGGGGGGGGAAACAACACACGCATTCACATAGACTTTCTAGGCATGCATCTGCCTCAGGAAGATGTAGCAGTGTTAACATTAAGATTGGGCATCTTTTTTAAAAAAAAAGATCTGCTAAACTATCTAGTAAATCTAATACAAAAATTAACGCATGCAAGTTTTATGGCTTGTGTTTATGTAGGCTAACAGGTTCCATGTCTCTAAATCTGTGAATCAGTCATCTTTACAAAGTTAGCTAATTCTTTTTAGGGCAATAGGGAACCTCTCATTAAATCTGCTGGTCTGGCAGGATGTTAGTTACATAATTTATACAGGCAGTGGATTAAAAAAAGAAAAAAATCTATGCTATGCACCCCTTTCCTCCAGGTCCATGGACTTAATTTGCATAGAAGTGGAACTATCGTTGGAAGATGGTATAAGAAACTGTTGGTGCTCAATTTAGGTGCTCAAATTTTACATGTTTTATGCATGCATTCACTTTGTATGTGGAGTCATGGTATAATTTTGTGTGCAAACAACAAATATTGGTAATTTCAACTCAATGACTGTATTGAGATACAAACTAAAATTACACAGGTGTGTTGCAAAAAACCTGCTACATCATTATTTTGCAATATTATGTAGCAATTAAAAACACCTATGGGAGACTGAACAACATTATCCTATATTTTCTTCTGTCCATGCCTTATTTACTAGCTAGGTTTGCATGATTCCCCCTCCCTGCAATTATACACAGAATTGTTATATCCAATTCATGTCTTTCAGGATTTTTTAATCATAATATTCAGTTTTTATGGATTGAACATTTTCATCATTACTCTTTCAACTTTAACTAGGGAACAGCATTTAAACCAATATTCGGTTTTTACACTCTTAGACTTCTTGTGTCCAGTTCTCACACAAATATATAGAAAGCCTAGCTGACAGTGCATGTTGTCTGATAGCTACAGAGATTAAAGTAAAATTTTTAGGTCTTTAATTCAAAACTGTTTCTAGTTTATAAAAACCTATGTGCATCTTGTGGTTCCCTAAAGTCCTAGATGCTAACTAGTGAATGTTACAGAAGATGTAGTCTGATTATGTAAAAGGCTTTTGTTTTCCTCTTGAATAGCATGCTAAGAAATAGCTTAATAAACCATTTTCAGTAGTGATCTCATATTTGATCTTTAACACCAACAAAAAAAAATGTTGGGTGTGTGCCTCTACTCCCATACATTTATACTTTTGACATTTTTAAATATACATTTCATCACAGAACTATAATATGCAGGAAATGATGCATAAACATTGTAAAATGTCAAATCTTTGGACCTATCTCTATAATATGGTGTGAAAGTATTCCAGATTTTTTGCAAGATTCAAATGGACTGTTTTCTCCCTCATATTAATAGCTTCAACAGTGACAACTGAGAACCTGTCTTCCAACTGTATTTTAAGTTATTTTATTCCCAGTAAAACTGTTCATAAATGGTTTACTTTCCATAGAAAATATGTTTATAGGTTCATCTCATGAAATTTCACAGTAGTGAAATTTTTTTCAAGTAGCATTGGTTTGGGACACCTTACCTACAGTCTCGAAACGTCTGTCTCAGAAACCAGTTGCACTTCTTCAAAATCGTCTCTAAAATCACTAGCTAATTTAAAACGTCTTAGCCAAAAGGCTAAATGGATTCGCAATCCCGTTCATTAATCTTCTCAAGGAGACTCTATGAAAGATGCGATTAGACTTATTCTGCAGTTTCTTAGGCAAAACCTCTAATTAACTGAGGAGCTGTGCTTATGCTAGAACTGCAGGTATGGAATTAATTTCCCTATTACACAACTGTGTAATTAAAAGTTCTATTTAAATGAATTTTAACAGCTATTTTGACCAGCGCATATAAATATAGGAGCCGTCTTAAGTCCTTGCGATCTTGAACCTGAGTCAAAGTAAACTTTTCTTGACATTCAGTTAAGTGTGACTGACTTGGAATCATATATCATTCCACTTCCTGTTTCTACAAAGAGAAATATTAAGGTGGCAAGAAAAGCAAAAAGAGCTAGTGCCCCAGAAGGTCCTAGTAGAGACAGGAATTACAAAGATAAGATCTTGCAGTGGCTTGCAATAACTATTTAGCTATCTGGATGCGTATCCAAACTCAGTTCTAGTAGATTTGCTCATCTCCCATTAATATTAGATTCTGGCTCTGCAATGTATCTTTTCTTTCCTCCCTTCTCTCAAGTGTGACATAAATGATGTTCGCCTGAGGTAAAGACTATGTGTATCAAGTAACTGGAATAAAAAATAATCTCTAATCTACTTGTAAATTTAAGATCTTCTAGATGGGATATGAACTCACTATTCTGCTATGAACTTTTTTGCCTTCTGCACCTTAGGGCTTCAGTTAAAGCACTTAGCTGCATGTCTAATTCTAAGCATAAGTCCACGCCCACATCTAAAAATCAGTTTCATCTCTCAGTACTTTGCAAAATCAAGGCCCAGTGAAATAACTCCTGGGCAAACTTGTGGTATAAAACCTGTCAGTCTCCCAAGAAACCACTGCTTCTAGCCTAATGCTATCTACAGATAAAGCTTTATAGGGTGAAGTAATATCTTTTATTCGATTGAGTAATGCTAGCTGAGGAGAAAAAACACAAGCTTTTGACTAGCATATTAATTTTTTGAATATTAAGTATTTTTCCTTAATAGGTAAACTGCAGTTGATAGTGGTCAAGTTTCAAATAGTTTTTAAAGGCTGATTAGCATTTCTTGCTTGAAATTACAAGGACCAGAAAGACTTTCAAAAGCAAGCAATTAAAAAAAAAATCCTTGAATTAGAAAAGTCTTACAAATTTTGTGATGACTGATCTTTGCTATGATTACATGTTTTGCTCTCCACCAAAAGAAAACGTCACTCTTAAACAGTAATTGGTTAAGGGAATACTTTGTATGTACAGTGTTCTGCAGAGATAGAAACTATAGATCTGACACAGATCTCCTGTTCCTTTAGAGCAGTTTCTTCTTCCAGAAACTTGAGTTTATTTTACTTTGTATCTATGCCAGTGAAATGGGAATTCTACCACAGTTTCATAGTTAAACGTTTAAGGTATGTACAGCCAAATGTGGTTACCTGTTTTTCAAGAAGTACTGACATTCTTCATTTCCTACTAATGGTAGCTTTCAGGTTTTCTGAAGGGTGGTACTGACTCAAAACAAAACAAAAGCAAACAAAAAACCAAACACCCCAAGAGACTGGGGTGGGGGGGTTGTCTTGAAGCTGCATTCAGCACCAGATTTGGAACATGCATGCTATTCCACACCATTCCCCTCAGAAGTCCCTCTCCAGATCTGAACTTAGGAGTCCTGCAGGCTTTCGCCCCAAGGACTTAAATCTTCAATATTTTGAAGCATTTTGAGTTCACAAGCTCAGCTGGGCTGATTTTACTTAGATTTTCCTTTTCTCCTCACTTTGCTTTTTGTAGTCTCTGTGGGCTTCCCAGGAATAAATCAGGGAAGTTAGCTACTGTCTTTTCTACCTAAATGCTGCAACATGAAACATGCAGGAAAAAGCAATTTCTCCTGCTGCTTTCATATCATGTCTACTTATTCATTCCGCATAGTGCAAGTCACACAGTCCAGGAGGGTCCATTAAAACCTCAGAGTGTCCAGCTTCAAATAAAAGTAAGGGATTAGTGCTTGCAGAAGTTACATCATGCATTCCCTAACTTCAGATATGTAATACAAACTATATTCTGTATGCAGTCCTGAACTTATCTCCTTCACCTTTCCTTTACCTAACGTTAAGGCCACGCTAACTAATGTTGCCCAATTTGGAAACCATTTTAATGCTTTGGATTCCAAAGGTAGATGATGTCATTGGCAATTTCATACTGTGCTTAGCACGGAAGCAAGCTTAAGGAGTAGATAAAGGAAAGAGGAAGCCCTGACTGAACCAAAACTACTTTGAAGTTACTAAATAGTAAAACTAGTAGGTAAGAAATGCCCCCTTCCTGAATCCTGCTTGTGCCAAGAAAATCCCTGACAGGGATTCAGGTCTTTCTTCCACCTATGCCCCCTGCCATTCTAAGTGCTGGTGGGAAGACAACTTTGTTGCTCTGAAGAAGCATCGGCCTAAAAACCCCAAAAGATGACCACACAACATCAGCTAATCTGCTATGTACAAGAGAAGTCCCCACCATTCTCTCACACAGTGCAGTTTCCACCAAATACCAGACAATCTTGAGGTGTTAGTATATACAGTTTGTAAAAACCCATTTACTTGCAAATATAAACTGGCAGTTTACATTGATGTGTCTCACCTTTCAATAAATAGGAAAAGTTCCTCTTTGACACTGGACAATTGGACTGGCTTCTGTTTTTCATATAATGAGTCAGACAAGGAGAATATTGGAGCATAATGCTAGATTTTTTTCAGTTCAACCTAAACGTTCTTATTCTAGAGGTAATCCTCTGGATCACATGAGTAGAGCACTAGCTCTACTGTAAAAGAAAACAGATTAGCATTCCATAAAAAACTCCCACTTTCCAGCTTCCTCAGTCAAATCAGGAGAAAGAATCTTTACAAAGAATGATTTTGTTACTACAAACTCTCATAAGGTAACAATTTAGAAGTAAATGAACATTAAAGCAGTAGGGGTTGATTGCTTCATACGTTCATTTTTAAAGTGGAAAAATACTGCATTTTCCTTAAATACAAAACTGTGAACCTAGTGGCTATATTGATGTTTAAGCAACATGGGTGGGAATCAGGCCAGGATTTTTGTTTCTCACACTGTATATAGCACATAATGACAAAAATGGAGAACGTTTCCATTCTTGGCAAAACACGTCCACTTTGTGTGATGAAGCACAGAGCTTCAGATTCCCTTTAAATGAGCTTAGGTCTTACAAGCAGAAATTAATCTCATATGAGTCTTATATGGATTGCTTTCAATAAACACTTTAACACAATTTGAGAGAAAGTCAATTAAACTCCAGTAAGCCTTTGTCTGCAGAGAGTGACTTTGTAGGAGACTAAATATAAAATATCTTTCAGCCTGTCCGTGCACGTGATCGTGAATCAGAAAAGAAATCCCCAGCTACTAAAAAGGCTGGACTTCTGAATCTCATGCACAGATACTCTGTTCTAATGGTTTCTAAAACAGAAGAATTGATAGAAGTCAGACCCAGCAAGTGGCCTATGGACTGTCTCTACCAAAAGATGCAATAAAGATAAGGGAAGAAGCACTGGAGAAGGCATATACAAGAGAAAATCTATAGCATCCCATCTGAAGAACGACTACTACTGACTTGGAACTAATCCTGAAGAACATGGCTTTAATTTGAGGTCACCTCCTAGGAAAGATCATGCCATCTAAGAGAATAGGCTTCCAATCTATACAAGTGCACTTTCCATATCGTTCATCCACCCCTATTTAAATGAAATGCATGTTAATATAACTCAGGCAAAGGTACACATCCTTGATCGGTCTGCTCAAACATCAGCCACAGCTATGGAGTGGCTAATGCTCTCAGTTGGCTATCTTGGACATCGCCGGTCCATTCCTGAGCAGGGTATTAGTCCAACTTGTGAATCAGTAGAAGTTCTGATGACTGAATAGAATGTAATTTAAAAATAGGTGTTGGATATTTGTAAACGTCAAAATGAAGTATCTGAACAGTGCTGGCTTCGCATTCCTAACCCAGAGTTACCTTCTTTATAACTGCTTCAAAAACCACCAAGGACCGAGGGATTTAGTCTCCTGGGGGAGGCAAAGGAGGAGAATCTTCTTGGCATAAATCCTTCACACAGGCTCAACGCTATGACCTTGCTGGTCCCATGTAGACCGCTTGCGGGAATTGGGGATGAAGAAAAGCAATATATGACCAGCCTACGACTTGGGCAGATGAAGAGAAATCTATCTTAATCTCCTCCTGGGCTGCCATAGGACAACAAATATAGGGAACTGCTCTAACCGTTAGCAGAGAGAAAAGACAAACATAACTTCCAGGTTCCTCAAAATGAGGAATCTCAAACGTGCATTCCTCATTTTGTTGATTTGGTCTCTAGAATAATACATCTCTGCTTACTTTGGCAATGAGTTGTGCTACACAATAAGCTAAGACTGTGCTAAATGAATTCCATCGTAAAGGAGAGTAAACATTTGTCATTGTAAAAGCAAAGCAATTTTTTTAAACATAACGCTTGCTTTCTCAGAAAGAAGATTTCTGAAGTCTTACATTGCAGTTATTTGGAAATATGTTGTTGTCTAGCAGGACTGTCTGAGAAGTTGGAAAGTCAGTTTTAGAGCTAGGTTTTGCCTCAGCCATTAGCTAAGCAATAAAAAAAGCTAAGTGCACGTCATGGTGGTTATTTCAAGAAATGTCACAATTCATTTCTGAAGCAAAAGGCAGAAGGTCATATAACATGAGCCACCTGAGAGGGGTAAGAACCTGTGAGACATTAGCTGTCTGGAGTGTTTTTGAGCAACTGAGGTTTTACTGGAGAGTTAACTCCTAGTCTTACTGATTGCAGTAAACGTGAAGCTTACCTGAATCTCGCTCTGCATTATGATACTTAGAGCTGAATCCCAGAAGGCTGTAGACGGGTTAGTTAGGCTGTTTCTCCTTCCCTTCCTCATACAGAAATTTTAAATCAAACCCTATAATCTGTGTGTGCGCACGTGTGTGATGCGGTTGAATTGTATCTTCAAATCTTTTCCACCCTAAACGGCCATCCAGCTTTCCTCTCTCAGGTGCCTCTTACCCTATAACAACATGCAGCATCCTCATTTTCCAACAGCCCAACTGTTCTCATTGCCCTTTGCTCATTTGCAGTGACAGCTTTACAGACTTACTGCCAATCAGGGATATCTGTTATTGCCGGAATTATTGCTCTCTAGTACTCTGCTTCCATGTATTTCTTATGTCCTAATGGAAGTGCTGTAAAAGTCACCAGCAGCTGGACCAAAGAAGCAAAGGATATAAATTGGCAAGTGAAGTATTTATAGAAAGTAACTCTAGATAGTAAGAAGAGGTGAAGGGCATTACATCTCTTTTTGAAGGGTTTTTTTGCTTACTTCTACCACAGGCAGTTCATTTTTGGAAAAAAATATATTTGACTCTTCAAGATCATTCACTGTCTAACAATTACACTTTCTCCAGCTGGTTGGCTTTGAAGAGATCACAGAATCACAGAATCACAGAATCGTTTAGGTTGGAAGGGACCTCTGGAGATCATCTCGTCCAACCTCCCTGTTCAAGCAGGGTCACCTAGAGCATATTGCCCAGGATCACATCCAGACGGCTTTTGAATATCTCCAGGGAAGGAGACTCCACTACCTCTCTGGGCAACCTGTTCCAATGCTCTGTCACCCTCACAGTGAAGAAGTTTTTTCTCAGGTTCAGATGGAACTTCCTGTGGTTCAGTTTCTGCCCATTGCCTCTTGTCCTGTTGCTGGGCACCACGGAGAAGAGGCTGGCCTCATCCTCTTGACACTCCTCCTTCAGATACTTGTACACGTTGATGAGATCCCCTCTCAATCTTCTCTTCTCCAGGCTGAACAGGCCCAGCTCTTGCAGTCTTTCTTCATAGGAGAGATGCTCCAGCCCTCTAATCATCTTGGTAGCCCTCCGCTGGACTCTCTCCAGGAGTGCCATGTGTCTCTTGTACTGGGGAGCCCAGAATTGGACACAGGACTCCAGGTGAGGCCTCCCCAGGGCTGAGGAGAGGGGCAGGATCACCTCCCTCGACCTGCTGGCAACACTCTGCCTCATGCAGCCCAGGAGACCATTGGCCTTCTTGGCCACAAGGGCACACTGCTGGCTCATGTTTAACTTGTTGTCCACCAGCACTCCCAGGTCCTTCTCGGCAGAGCTACTTTCCAACAGGTCAACCCCCAGCCTGTACTGGTGCATGGGATTATTCCTGCCTAGGTGCAGGACCTTGCACTTGACTTTGTTGAACTTCATGAGGCTCCTCTCCGCCCACCTCTCCAGCCTGTCCAGGTCCCTCTGAATGGGATCCCATTTCATCCTTTTTGTCCGATCTCTAGGAACAGAGATCCTGAATGAGGCAGGGTAAGAATACAAGAAGCAAAACAAAGCTGGGATGTCTTTTGAGAACTTGACTAAAAGCCATGGCTGTCTGTCTAGTTCAGATAATCCACCTAACCAGACAACTCTTGAGACTGTTAACCTTTCTCAGGAGGATGCCTATTCAAAACTTTGCATATGGATACTAGTTGACGACATCAGTCACTTAGCCATTTCTATTGGTATCCAGATTTCCAAAACCATGTAATAACTACATATCAAATGCACTGGAATTTCAATTTTTCATGTTTAGTAATATGAACATGCCTCAACATGACTCATGTTGTTCACTGTCTGTATAAAAAGTAGTTGCTGTCAGCCAAATGGAAAGAATCAGCTAGTCAAACTTTTAGAGGTACCTTTATTCTATTTAAATGCTAGTATATAACTATCTTTTTTCCTTCTTCTATTTAGGAGCTACTTTCTCCAAGCACATGGTTTGTATTAGGTTAGGAAGTTTGCCATGGCTGCCAAATTTAATAAAAGTCAATGTAATATTATTTTAACCAAAGCAGTTGAAAACCCCAAATTATATGTCAGTTGGAAACCCTCACTGGAAAACAGCCTTACTTGCCACAGGGTTTAGATAAGCATGAGGGAGTTAAAAGTTGACAGTATCCATGAATTTTTATCTGGGTTTTAAAATTTTGTGTTGGTTTTGTTATTATTTTTATTATTAAAAAAGCCTAAACTTCAAAGGCTTCAACTAGCTTAGATTTAGAGTTTCAGCCAATTGTACTTAATTAAGTCCTAGTTTATTAGTAGGGAACTTATACTGCAACTAGCAGTTGGCTGTTTACCAGTGGGCTCAAGGCTTGACGTTCAGTGATGAGTTCTGGCTTGTGTTTCCCATAGCAGCATCCCTATGATCCGCTCACTTCCTTTCTTGACCAAGTCTTTTCTAAGCCCTCTGTGGGGAAACTGTCTTTCACTAGGCGATCAGATTGATGTCCAGCATTTGAACTTTTCTGTCCAAATCCAAGTTTTAGTATAGATAACTTTTTAAAGAAAAAAAGTAGAAATTACTCTTTATTTCTTAATGGTACTTTTTAAATGTAAAGATTTTCTTAACACTGAAATGAAGCTCTCCCTGGCATCTGGTTTGCTTGATTCAACTTAAGAAACTCAACATTTACACATGAAAATGTTCTTTCTAGATTGTTTATGACAGGCAAGCTACCACTAATAGAATATCAGTAGGGCACTTAACTCCATAATTTAGAAGAGGTGAGAGAATTTGTACAATTTTACCTCTGTTTCCCCTCGCACCACCAGAGGGATTTTGTAGCATGTTGTAACTTCCAAAACACTGTCCAATTTTTGTGCTCCATTAATGGTGTCATGCCTGCTTATCTTTACAAATTGAAGACTTGAGGCTGTATATTTGACTGCGCCTTGCAGAAGCAAAGGAAAGAACTGGTACAGTTTTGGCAGACTGGTTTGGTTAAAAAGCTAGAGAACACCTAATTTAAAAATAATCCCATTTTTCATCCAAAGATGAAGCTAAAAAACTAAGTGAAAAGCAAGGCTTCTTTCCCACTGTCTGAAAGGCGTAGAATGAGTCTAACGCTTCTTGTTAGACTATGAGTCACCCTAAATCAAAATATCTGCCCAAGGCAATAAAGTGGGATCATCACTGAAGTGTCTTGCTAAATTAAAGCCTAACAGATTCTGATATCCAAATCTAGGTCTATAACATTTCTTCACGTATAGTGCCTTCAGCTTTACCTTCTCTTTGTTGTTTCCATTAAGAGCACTTTGAAATAGTTTCAGGAGGATAAATACTACATAGAAAAGGACTTTCTTAAATAATGCCAAAAAGTATAGAATGTTAATAGTTTGCCAGATTGCTTGGCTTTGCTTTTTTTTTTTTTTTCCCAGAAAGTTGTCTGGTACATTTCCAGAAATTGTCAAGTTGTACAAGTTTTCATGCAGTTTTCTAATTTTTAGGATTAAACTTAAAAATACATATAACGTTTGGGGGACGCCAAAGTCCAAGTTGTAGCTGCTACTACCATAGAGATAATCTCAACCTGTGATACCTTATATGGAGGAATCTGTTCTTTTTTATGTCTGTAGAGATCTGGCATTCTAGTTCAAGCCTATCTATTTTTAGAAATGAAACAAAATGATGGTTTTAGTGTGCTAAAATGTGTCCTGCTTCCTGAATAATTTACAGGAGTAACTACAGAAAATGCAAGACATTTATTTTCCCACCTAGTTGTACCTCAAGAGAATTTTGAGTGTAATCTTTTCTTGTGCTTGACACCGCTGCAAAAATAAGCTACTCCAGAGCAGCCGGCAGAGTCATTTCAGTGTAAAAAAGAGATTTAAGACTGGTAACAAATCAAAAAGATTAGTTTGATACCAATCTAATTTTGCGTAGGCTATTTCCAGCCTATGTGATTTGGGGAAGCACATGAACGTCTCACTACTAGTATGTCTTATTACTGGGCAATGCATGATCCATCAGTAGTTGTATGAAGATTGTGCACATGCACATAATACTCAAAAACATATAGGGTCTGTTCTGGCAACCTTGGACCTTATTTGGCAAATTGCTTTTTAACACTTGCCTACTTGCATCTGAAGGTTTGGCTCATCTCATCCAGGACTTAAATTATCTGTTGCTTTAGGTTCAGTAATGATAGTTACAATGCTATATAAATAGAAAATAGTGAGGGTCTTGAGAAGCCTAATCAGAAACGTTGCTGTGCCTGTTGTACAACTCCAGCAGTACCTTGGCAATACCGATCACTGCATTAAGCTAGAGACTGATGGACCCAGCATGAAGAGATGAAGAGACTGCTTCTAATCTAAAGAACACACTGGAAAACTATTTGGAGAAAATACCCGAGAGGTGAAGCTGTGGTACCAATGTGTCTGTAGATAGCATCCTGAATTAGGTATGATAATGAGATGGCCACGTCGACAAAAGAAGCTTTTTCACTCCAGGTAGCTTTGCCCTTAAACGCAAACAAAATGCAGGAATCATTACAAAAGCAAAAGCAAACCCTTTTCTTCTACTCCTCCTACCACTGTATCATTCAATGCAGATTTTTAGTGCTAACCAGAACTCCCCCTCTCTCTCACTCCAACAGATGGGTTTTGCAGCATGCCCAGAACATTTTAGATTCAAGTTATTTTGGCTGGGGCTGTGCCTTAAAAAAAAGGAGGGGTATCTTTAGGTAATCTCGCACTCTTTATAACCAACCAGGGCATAGCTTCAGCTTTCTCCTTATCTCAGCTGTGGAGCAGCACAGTGAGGAGAGGTGGTCTGTGAAGAAAGACAGCATCAAACTATTTAGACTTGATTTTAATGAGTTAAGGGGCTGCAAATTCGGGGGGCCAGGGAAGGTATGGATACTGAAGCTTTGTAGAGCAAAACTAACTCCCTGTAGCAGAGATGCCTGGTATGCAGTGTTACTTTGGGGAGAAGCACCGCATTTTGCTGAAAAGTTACCGAGTTCTGTTCATGAGAGCTCTGAACATGAGGCAACAATAAAATAATGCCCTATTTGGTAGCTTTAAATAGGAATCCAAATAAGACCTGGTTTTCTAATGTATATGGGCGCAAACATTGGGATGTGAGCACAAACCACACGCTTAGAGGTTGCCACACTTCTCCCTGCCTGATGATGGTCTACCACAGCATTCCTAGGCACAAAACAGCCCCGTTAATGACAGCCTGTGGGTGGAAATATTCTGGGACCTAATTGTTTTATATCAGACTTCTTAAAAAAAAGACAGAATGTGGACTTTAAAGGGTACATGCAGAGCAGAGAAAAAAACTTAATTGGAGTTTCATCCGTGGTGTCAATTAAAGGCAAGTAAGGCTGAACACTGCTGCAGAAAATCCAACCGGAGACATGTGAATGTTCTTCAGCCTTTAATTTTAGAACAAGATCAAGTAATCTCTGAGTACACGCCACAGCATTTGGTCATGCTTTCGATTCTCTGGTTTCCTTAGTCAGTTCCTTTGACAGCAAAATTACTGTGCTTGCTTTTTTACATATTACAGAAGCATGCTGTGGCATTGTCGTCGTGCTTACTTTGATTTTTGCCAGACTAAAGACAAGTACAAGTAAGCGTACCTGTGAATATTTAGTGATACTTCAACGTAAGAAGGAGCCCTACCTGAGGTGGCCAGGTTATGCCCAGAGCAAACTATGTAACACCGATTCAGAGGAGATCGGGTATGAGGGGCTCTGAAATGCAATACCTTATCAGCAACTGCTATGAACCAAACTCCGATGGATAGTTATTGACATTGGCTATCACCCTGTAACCGATATGAAGGGAATAGGTTGTCCTAGCTGTAAAACCCACCATCAGGATGCTTAATTCCCTAGGTGGTCTGAGCAGAGCAATGGAAGCTTGAACAAGCCATGGAAGTTAACATAACCCCACAACGGGGAAGAAGTTTGCTTTTGATCAGCTGTGCAATCCAGCAGCAAGTCAAGGGTGGGAGGCTGAGCTGGGTTTGTTTTAGTTTTCACACCCTTCTAGTTTTGTGAAAGATGAGTTCTCCCAGGCAGCTCAGAAGAACTAGACTCCCAGGCAATTCTGAAAACAAATCCATGCCTGTAAAATGCACTGTGAAAAGAATATCTGAACTCCAACGGAGCATCAGCCAACACTTTTAAAGGAAGGAGCATTGTATGGGAGCTAGTAGAAAGCACTACCTGAAAAAATGCTTTCTACATGCATTTCCGAATATTATAGCTCTGCCATAGGCCGCAGTATAGGGAAGAGCGAATAGATCCTTATCCTGGAGTCAAACATATCCCCTTGTAACGGAGCAAGTTCTGTTACTTGCTGGAAAGCAACTGAAAGAGCACACAAAAATTAGGACAGCAAGTAACAGAAAGAAGTGGTATCTAATATGATATCTGGATCAGATTGGTATCTAGTGGTGCAAATCTAGGACTGTTCACATGCGTGAACATAGGAAGAGTCTCCAAGTGGCACAAAGGCAGCCTGCATTCAGCAGAGCAGGAGTAAAGTTTGCCCTGGGATCTAGATCGATTCAGGAGCCGTCCTGGCTGGCTGCAGTACAAGGGAGAGCTGAAAATGCTGACTTCGTTGGAATAGGAACAGAACTGGTTGTCTGCCTGTTTGTTCTATAGCAAAGGCAAGAGGAGGCAAAAAAGATTAATTGAAAGAGAATGCAAAGTACAAGGAAGCAAGATGTTCTCATGTGAAAAAGATATTTCTAGTATCTAGTTTAATAATTAGCATAGCAATTTCCCAACCTGTGTGCAGTGTCGTAGCTATTTCATTCTGTTGCGGAGACACAAGGGGCACATACAGTTTTTTTAAAAATGGGAGCGGTCAGGCTGGATTTATTGAACTGCCAGCTACTCCCTCCCCAGCAGGGTTACATCCTCTAACACATCAGCCTTCAAAATCACTTTGAGCCAAAAAGGTTTGGAAAACTCCTTGGGCTGAATTCACTACTAACTACTAGAGCATTCCTCTGCTGTTCTTCAGCAGAGGAATCAACGGCATATTGCACAAGGTGTACGTGGTGCCCCTTTGCCCTGCTCTCTTGTTACTGTAAACAGAACAGAACCTAGCCTATTAATTTTCTTGAGCTCAAGCAGGTTTTTTTGGTGTGTAATGTTACCTTCTTGTACCAGTAGGGAATTACATTAACTGGAATGAAAGCCAGAGTTGCTGATGCCTGTCCTGCTGGCAGGAACATGAATAAGAGGCCTTCAGAGCAAGTAATGCCCTAGAGAAAAAGGGAACAGGAGAAGACTGGTCATGATGGCAAGGATTTAGCATCATGCTATGCAGCAGCTAACACTACACCTGTCTGAGAAGAAAGCTAAAATCCTCAAACTGGTGGCAGCACGGAGACACATTGAGTGCCTCCTCTGCTGCATCTGCTCTTAGGCCCTAGACATCCTGGTTTATCTTGGAAGACTAAAGTGACAGCCATCTAAGCCATCAGAGAAACTTAATATTAGATCAGTCTGATTATTTGCAGTTGTCTTCACATGCATTGTAAGCGTAGGGAGATAGGGCAGCTTCCTAAACTTAAAACCAGCGTTCACTGCAAAACTGTTCCAACCAGGTTGTGGTGGTTTACTTCTGGGGAGTAATGTTGCTGTTATCCCAGCAGAGGGAAATCTGGAGACAGTCAGAGACATGGTATCCAAAACAAGTTTAGTTTTACTGAAATAAAAACAGCTTGTCATAAGTGTACTAGAATTAATTAGTAGAGGCCTTTCTTTTTAATTATATGAACACAGACAATGATTAACTGGTGTTATTGTCAGCATGCATTAGAGGTGGTTGTTTTAAAGCTGCACTCCCAAGAATAAGATCTGAGACGTTAAATACATAAGCATTACTTGTAATTTTTATAAAAATTAGGTTAGCTTTGGCAAGTTTAAATAAACTTGAGTTCTGGCTATTAAGCAAGAGGTGTTATTTGGGATTTTTCTTCTTTTTCAAATTGTGTATGCCAGAAGTTACCAGAGCTTCACAAAAGAAAATGAAGAAGAAATGTGCACTTTAATGTATCAACGGCATCAGGCAGTACTCAAAGGGATACATGCTGCTTAAAACTCTTCTGATGCTTATGCTCTCCATCTACACTGAGAGACCCGCACAACATAAGTGGAACAGTGCCAGGAAAATGGTCATAGCAAGGATGTAGCCACGCTGGCAAAGCTATACTTGGTAATGATAATGTAAAATAACTCCCCCCGCCCCATTCCTCATCTTCTGCAGAAACAAGCCAGACCAATGTAATGCTGTCTGCATGAGTGGCTTCTGCTGACCTACCTATGCTGGGCAGTGACAGTAGCTCCATATGCCTGAGCAATGTTTAATTGGCAGGTCTGTGATGTGAAACTAACCACTTGAAAAACAAAGGCTCCTGGGTAGTTATTAGACTGAGAAAGAGGAGTTATTTCATTATTATTCTAATATAAAGGAATTTGAACAGAAAACCACCACCACCACTGTGGCTTAGCATGAATTTGGTTTCATGCTTTAAGGGGATGAAAAACTCTGGTAAAAGCTACCCAGCACCAAGCCAGAATTATTCAAAAGTGATAGGAAATTGAATATTTGCAGAAGCAAACAACCACAGACTCCTACCCAATTTACTGGGCAAGTCTCCTTGGCTTGCTGTGCAAGCCCTTGCCACAGAACTGCACTCCAGAATTTGAAATTTCATTTTAATAGTGATATTTCTGCAAAGAAAAAAAAAACTTAAATACATGCAGAACTGAAGCAGAGACATACTGCTGCCTATAGCCTCGAGCACTGGCTCACCATCACAAGGAGCTTTATTTCCAGTGGGCAATTGCTTCTTCCTCCCTCTGGCCTTCACTAGAGGCTACTGCTCCCAGCACTGCCAGAGCAGCTGGCAAGAGCGTATCTGCTCCTGAGTTTCCACAGTTCATAGTATAAGCTGGAATCAGCAGCCATTTACACACCAGGCTGGAAGCAATGGTAGGTCTGTAAAGAATGTGTTTTCAATTTAGCCATCCCCACTATGGAAGCTGTGGGCCCATGGATATTTGTCCCTGGAGCAAAGCTGCTGCTTTCTTTTTTTTTTTTTTAAGTTATTTTTAACCTAGGCCAGTTCTTGGTTTGGGTAACTTGTGGCTTCAAAGTTTCACAAGCCTCGCAGCTAGGAAAACTTGGGGAGCACATGGCACTGGGGAGACGCCAGAGCATGAGGAGGCAGGGACTGCTGGCAGCAGTCTTGCCAGGAAATATCTGCAGAGCCCTCGCTAGCAACAAGGTCAGGGAACGGGCTGGTAGCAGGGACACTAGCTGCTCCTGTGACTACCTGCAAGCTGAGTTGAACAGTATATCTAGTAAGCAAGTGAACCGCATCACTTGTCTCCAAGATGACCTGAGAAGTCAATAACAATTTACATTTTAGTCAGCTGTTCTGCAGAATACCCGATTCATGCTCCTATCCCCATTTCTGAACACCCTCTTAGCCACTCAGTTGCTTCCATTATATTAAACTCAGAAGCTGGATGCTTTTCAGCACCAGCTTTAGCATTTCTATGTTAAAATCCCTGTCATCAGTACATAAATCTGCACCAAGCTGAAAGTACAGAATGAAAAAGATCACTGAAACAAGTGGCATCATTACATGTTTCATTTTAAAAATAAGCAACTCAATTTTTCAAATCATCTGCATTTCTATCTGTAATGCTGGGGTGCCCTCTGATCATCTGGGGCAACTCCTGAGGCCTTGAGTTGTAGTCAGTACAGGAAAACTGTAGAGTCCTCTGCTAACCTAGACTTCTACAGCTTGCATGTCTGGGAAGTTGGGCTGTCTTGTAAATGCTTAGGAGCTCTTAACTCTGAGATGCCCTTTTCTTGGGGCTTCTTATTTAGCAGGGCATAGTACATCATGCGTACTCAGTGCCGCTGAGGATAAACGCAAGCCTCACATGTTAGTCCAATTCCCTTTTTTTAATTGCTACTTCACACTGTAAATGTGATGAAGGTGCCAAGCCCTGTGCAGCTACTGAGGACAAAAAGTCCTGTTCCAGCATCACCTGGAAAGGTCTAACCATTAAATTATTTGAAATTATGGGCTACAGATAGTAGGTGTAAAATCTTCCCTATCACCTGACCTAAGAAACTATTGCCAGGCTAGGTCAGTATAGCATCTTTTTTTTTTGGGTGGCGAGTCTTTCTAATAGGCTAGCACTTCCTTCATGTATGTTGTCAGAAAACAAGCTCTCTCCTTGCTTAGCAGCACCTAAAAAGTTCTTCAGAATGTGCACTTTAGGATGTAAAAGCTAGGTAACAAACCTTCCCAACGGGCAGTGCTGCCCAGAGCTTTGATTTACCTGTACAAGGAAGAAATGCAGTATTAATGCTAGCGCTTGTATGTGCTTCCACAAGATAACTGTTTGCTGTCCCAGACAAAGCCTTTATCTGATCAGCAATTCAATGCTATCTGCAAGTGCTAGGTCAACAGGTTAATTGGAAATTTGTGACTGGCTTGACAATCCAGGAAAACTGCAGTGATGCCTCACAGGTTTGTATTTGTAAGCCAGAAATATGTCCAGGTCAGTAAGTCAAAGGGCTCAGAGAGGCATCACCAAATTGTTTCAATTCCTGTGTCAGCAGAGTGCTGTTACTATTTAGTATTTTGAGATTTACTGCCAATGGGGAACTTCTAAAGCAGAGACCCCTAGGGCTAGTGATTATATAATTCTCAGCAGCATAACAATACTTTTTGGATCTTTATAGCTCTTTTGCCTGAAGTCAGCACACTGCAGGTCTGGGAGGTTTCGCCCCGTCCCCCCGCAATGATTTATAACAGGGCATTTGAGTTATGGAGACGGTCAGATGCCATGGAGAGAACAAGCTGTGTAGCAAGAGAACCAGAAGGAAAGGATTTTGCTTGGATAGTCATTTATGCTATTATGGGTAGACACTTCATTTGATTGCTTTCCTCCCGTTAAGATGCTCCTGTTATCCCAGGCAAATCAGCAGGTTCCTCCTGCAGTGTGGTGTTGCTCTCATAGCTGTAGCAGCATGTAATTCTTCCCCCTGCCCCGCAACCTGTTCCTTGGCAAGAGCCAACCCCGCATGCTACTGCTGGTTTAGTCTTTAGGGGAATGACTGAAAGGTGTATGGTCTTGGAAAGGCTGACGCAGCGATGGTCCAGGGTGTCCCTTGGCAGTAGCTTTAGGCAAAAAGAGCACAGCATACATGATTAATACCCGTACCGCATTCTGCGATCTTGCTAAGCTACAGAGTACAGTAATGCTTCTAAGTTTTCGTCTGCCTTGCATTAAAAAAAAAGAGTTAATGGCTTTTGCAAGCTTCTAGTATGTTGTCAAAACTTTAAAATATAATTTAGGCCTTTCTAAAAATGTATCCTCCCCATACTGTATGGGTTAGTCTTTGATTGCATGTGCCACCATGAAACATACCATAAATTGTTCGGTGACTAAAAACATTCATGTGGCTATGCAGAGTTCTGCTTTCTGCTTCACATTAAGCCAGATTCTTTAACCAAAAGGTGCAAAGGAGAAAAAGCTACCCACAGTGCAAAGATAGACTTTTAAAACATCTGACCTAAAACATCAGTGTATTCACACTTGCTTTAAGGCCTTACTAGATCTTCTGTCTGTAAGACTGCTGTGTTTGAGTGCCGTAGCCATATGGGAAAGTGTTTGCAGTACACATGCACATACCGCAACATACCTTATTTTTCAAAAACTGAACATGGAAGATTTAATTCTTGCTACCTGCTGAGCTTGCTCTGTAGCTTTTGGCTGTTTTGGAGTAAACTCGTTTCCCTTCCCTCCTCCCTTTGCTGTTTCATGAAATCAGCAGTTTCTGCTAATTCTTAAGTGTTGTGTCATATTTCATTAGCAACAGGGAAAATAGTAGATCAAATTCTGTTGAGTGATATTTCTGATAAATTGTGTACAGACATAAAGGATCTGCCACCTCTACTGTTAGAGCCATACTGATTTGCTACCGCTGTTCAGGGCTGCTCAAAAAAACTTACTGTCAGTCACCTCAGTTTTATGAGGACAGTATATGCTGGGTGACATGAGTGAATTGCCTTGGGGAAAAGACACAATAGCCCCATTTTTATGTCACATGTTGAAAATACTTCGTTTTTAAGAGTGCTGTTGGGGAGTCACAATAATAAGAGACATTTTAGGTGAGAATATCACTGTTCCTTCACCTATTGCACCTGATCTTAGCCCAGAAAGTTGATACCTTCATCCAAAGATGCAATAACTCAGTGGTGATTGGGTTCTCCGACCCACAGCCTTTTCATTATTCTGCTAGCAAGGAGGAGCCAGACACCCACATTCCCAATTTCTGAGGAATTCTGTCTTTATTAGATGCCCCAGGGTCAATTCTTGTCAGTAGCGTAGCAACTCTAGTAACTAACTGCAGTGCAAGACTTAAAGCAGCTCTCTGGATTTCAGTAAAATGCAGATTTTGCAATAGTTTCAGTTATTTCTAATTACATTAGGGAGAGAAGGCAGTTTTTTTTTTTAAAAGCTATTATTTCTCTTTAATCTTCAAGAATGGAAAGAAAACTGGCATGTTAAATATGCAACACTGAATGACCTGAGCTAATGCTTTGGAGTAAAGCTGATGGTGCTTGGGACCTTTCCTTTCCACCCTCCCCCCAGGAGTAACTAAAAATTTCCCTGGCAACTTTGAAGTGTATGCATATCCAGGTGCATTCACATATAGCCAGGCATATGCTTAGATGCCTCGAGGGGCTTGTGTTTGAGCAGCCTACTCAATGGACTTCCATCAAGCATTTTATATGCAAGAGAGCTGTCTATCTGCATAGATGGGGGCACTTAGATCTACTGTTTGCTGTAGCTCCGTATTTGCTGAGAGGTTCAGCATTAGACAGGCTTGGTCCAGCCAGTGACAAACTAGCCCAGACAGTTGACCTAAGGTGCAAAATACAGTTATGAAGGGTTTTTTCCTGGCTCTGGATACATGTTCTCCATTATTTAGATATGACTGCTAAGCCTTTTATACCTTAGGACCTGACTCATGACACACCATAAGTATCCTCATCTAGTCCCCATGAGGTAGATAGCTCTTACTCGCACCACCCCCTTACATGGATGGTTGTATCTGAGCTAACCAAAACCCCAGGCACTTTCCCTTTCAGCAAAGGGATGTCAGAAGGGACACAACAGCTTTGGATGGTTTTGACAAAGATGAAGGTAGCACACTGGAGTTCTTTATACAGTGAGGGGACAGGGCAAAGGAAAACCAAGTAGTTTTGGTTTGTTTGCTTGCTATGAAGATGATCCTTATGTTCCTGCAAGATGGGGTTGGAAAGAAAACATTAGGAAGTTCTGCTTAGCAAGAATGCATGAAACATCTTTTGTACTCCCATTTTACCTTATATGAGCAGATACACTTCTGAAAAAAGGCTATTTTAATATTAGCAGCCACCTTGAAATAGAAATCCCCTCATCTAATTCCTTTCTTGCTAACTCTGCTCCGAGAAATCTTCTTTCATTGGAAAAACTCCCCCAGAGCTATTTCCAAGGAAGAATAACATAGAAACATGTCATTTTCCTTTAGATTAGCTTTTTAATTATAGCACATGCCATCTATGATGTCCGCCGGCTTGCTGTCTGTATTTACTACAGTCCTGTAGGGTGGTTCATGGAAAGAAGAGAACTAGATTAATGCCGATTTAAAGCTTGGACTTGTACACCTCTCCTAGAGAAAGACCTGTGATAGTGTAGAATTTATCTAACACTGCAAGAGTTGGTCAGTTCTTTGTCAGCATGAGCCTCACGTTCTGTGAGGGTATAGAAAAGATAAAGCCTGTAAATGCAACATGTTTTAAGGACTGATGGACAGATTACATTCTTACTGTGGAAATCCTTCTCAGTTAGGTCCATTGCCTCTTTCAAAGGAGATTCTGCCACAATCTGGAGGTGCTCAACTTTGAGATATACTCCTTTGTATTTTGGTTTTTCCACCTAGAAGTAATATTTTTTTCTTCTGCTTTGTTGATTCAGATTCCCCTGGAGAGCTTACAGAGACTGTCCTTGAGTGTGCAAAGCCTACCAATTTAATAGGTCCTCAGTCTCAGCTGGAGCCTCTAGGCATTATTGCAGTACCAAAAAAGTTACTATGTGAATGGGTTTTAACCACACTAAAACCCTTGTTCACCCTCTAGAGAGATTTAAGTATATTAAGAAGCCTGACATTACAGATACAGTCTGAAGACTGCTGCTAATACATTTCTATTGCATGCATGGTCTGCCCTTGAGGGAAGGCACTGGCTATGTAGGCTATGTACGCTCCTAAGTCAGGAATGCAGCCCACATTTAAGCTTTCTGACATTGCCAGAAGTGGTGTAGTTGGCTGAAGCAGTTAAGGAAGATTTATGCAGGAGAAGAGGCTTCAGCAGCGTACCAAACCCATTATTAGCTTTTGACACTAAGCTGTGTTTTGGATCTGCTTTTAAATGCAAAGGAAAAGCAGAAAAACGGAGAAGAGGTTAGAATGACCCGGTCTGGCTTTGAGTTATGCTTATATGACCAGATGCACCTCAGCTCCTGTCTTTGCTCTTCTCTTCTTCCTCCGCAGTCCCCAAAACTGTCAAAAACAGACTCCAAGTTTCACTCCAGAGTAACTGTCCCTTTTCAATCTACTCTCATTTTGGAGCCAACGTTATACTGTTCATGCTTGCACGTGGCAGCAATTTTCTTAATTCTACAAGACTGCTAATAAGATTTATAGGTATTTCTTAGTGCAGATACCAAAGTAAAAACCAACCACCAAACAAAAAAAGAAAAAACACGCAAGAGTTCCACTTCTCACTTTACAAGGTATGTGTCTGACCTTCTGGCTCATTTGCCACTGTTAAAGATATACGTGGCAGTGTGTTCTTGCTACTTTGTCCTAGAAAGTCCCAAAATGCCCACAACACTTTCAGAATTGTCTACGGTGAGGATCATCAGGTATACAGCAGCACTGACAGCTGACCACAGACTGTCTGAGAATCACATGCATCTAACTCTTCCTGCATTTACTCCTGGGAATTATGGAAGAAAAATGAATGGGTGCCCTAGCATGTTAGCCAAACTGCAACATCATTTTTCCTGCTGGTAGCAATTATTTGCTTGCATATAGATACTATATCAAATCAGGATGAATATGCCTATATACGACAGATGAATAGCCCACCTGAAAGGCAAAGGTCTCAGGCGTATCCCAGATAGAAGAACACCAAATATAGGCTTGTGGCACCTGAGGCATCTGAACAGGTACTGGCTGGTGAACAAACCCCCTTCAAGGTGCTCATTCCTGCCTCAGTTTGGCAAAACTATTTGTGCATGAGCAGGACTACAGAAAGGGAATTCAAGAAGCCTGACCATCTCCAATTGCAAGAGCAACAAAGAAATGGTAGAGTACTTGCCCATGGTTATGGGCTTTTCTTCGAGTCAAGGTATACACCTTTGTATTGTGAGCACTTGAGCTACAGATATTTTTTGGCCTTAGTAGCCATGGGCTGCTTTCAGTCTGTATTTTTCTTAACTATCCTAGATCTGAGCACTCCACACAACCCTCAGCCTCGCAGCTGAGTTCACAGCCTCCTTGTGAGCTTGCTGTTTTGTCCCCAGTTTGGGCTCATGACATGCTTCTACAGTTCCTATTACAACTCTTACCTAAAAAAAGCAAGGCCACAAAAAGAAAATAAGGAAGAGAATTGCATGCATATAGCAGTTTGTTTTGCAACAGACACATTTCTATCACCACTGCCTGCGGAAGAGGTCTGTGGTGTTGGAGGAAAAAGCTGTATTCTGCACAAATGCTTCAAGCGCAAGTGCTAAAGTAGTAGGAGGTACATCTATGACAATGTGTGACTGCTGAGTCTCTGCAGTCCATTTTGTATTCAGGAGCTTGTAACATTGAAACTTTCTTGCATCTTTCCTCAAGTATCTAATCATTTCTCAAGCTTTGATGAAAAGCTCCTCAATTTATGGGAGTATGGGAGGTCAACTCCCCCATCAAGTTCCACCCTGATGGGCATCAGGTCCTGATACCGCCTCACCCAAAGAGGTTCGCTTATAGCAGATGGGACCCAAATGAGCTATGGAAATACCCCTAACACCTGAGGCCAGGACACGTTTCAGAGATCAAGATGTATTAGTAGCAGAAGTATTTCTATTACATATTTCTGCAGAGCAGCTTTTATCAAGCACTTCATAGCTACCATGAAAAACCTACGTTAAACATGTGACAAGCATGGGACATCTCTTCTAGAGAAGCTTACCAATAATTGCAGTTCCAGATGCTCATTCAGTCCATATGCTCATTCACTATCCCTCCCCACCCCTTCCCCTTTTCTGTGGAATGTCAAAAGCTGACAAAATAGACTATATGCCTTGCACTACACTTTTATGGTCTTGCACACCCCCCAAGGGTGCCGCAAAGACAAAGATGCTTGTGATACAAGCTTCTGTAGCGTTTGATAGTTAGTCGCTGCAGTCTCCAGCCTGACAGTTACTGGAGCCTTAAATAGCGTCTCTTCAGCTAAAATAGGTCCAAAGCAAGGGAAAGGAAAGCCATATTGAGCAGCACACAAAGTCACAGGGCTATCAGAGCAAAAAGGCAATGAAGAAAGGAAAGGCAGCAGCACCAGCAACATAGGCAGGGCTTTGGCCAAGGGGAGAAGTACTTGGGGCTGCAGTCTCAATAGGCTTGAACGGGAAGGAGAGGAGGCTGCAAGACAGGCCACGTGCCTCCAATGCAAACACACAAGTTCAGCAGTCAACCCTCAGCAGAGCTATAACAACCCTCCTGCTTTGATGCCTTCATTCAAGTCTCTCTAGAGTCACGTTTTGCAAGAGATGCAGCTCAAGAGAGAAATGGGCTAATTTTACCAGTGTAGGCAGAACGTGGCAGCTAGTGGGAGGCTGGGGGGGAGAAATCAGTGCTGCACAGATGTCTGGAAGCTTGTCTTGCTACAAACTGGCACAAGAAAGCAGGTTTTATAGGTAGATTAAACATGTGACTTTTTCATGCTCTATATCTGGAATGTAGATCATCCTGCCTCTTATTTTATGAGGCACTGTCTTTAGTTGTGCTTTACTGCAGGGAGGAGAGCTCTCATCTGCTTGGTATCTCCTGACAGTTGAAGGTGCACAGCCAAATGCTTAACAGCAGCAAGACCTGCATTACGGCTTGAGGCTGATCATCCTGTCCAACTCCATAATATTTTGTGAAACCATTCACCCAAGCAGAGCCAATGCCAGGCTGGAGCATGAGTCAAGACTTGGGCATGCTAGCACATGTACAGTTTTGTCCCATGTAGAGTATTCTTGAACAGCATATTTCAAAAACGGTGTACTCCCTTCCACTTCAGAAGGGCCTTTTCCTCCACCTAGCCAGGATAAAAGTGGTTTTACACCAATAGCTCTTTAAATTTATTTATAGGGAAGTAACAGGTGGAAGGTGTCCAAGAACAAGGATGATTTGACAGTGGGGAGTCAACTATTTACCAGATCTAAGAGGAGGCAAGAGAAGGAGATCCAGAACTTGCCAGACTCGTTGATGAAAAAGACAGCATAATAGTCCAAGTTACTCATTTTATTGTCCCTCCCCCTTAAGCGTTACCTAGCATATATATGTCATCTCTGAGTGCCAAATGTAACAGAATATGTAGCTTTTTTCTTGTATTATAAATTTGTTGGAACTTGTTTCTCTCTCATTCCAGGGGAGGGAGAATTACAGCCTGTAGTTCTTTCTTTGGTATGGTCTTCAGAGATACGGCCTAGCCTCAAGGGACACACAACAGAGCCTTTGTATTTCTGATGCAGTGATTAACTTAAGGCAGTTAACAATACTTCTGCTCAGTGTATCTTGCAGGAAACCGATAGGTCACAGACTCTGGCTGGAAGACCACGCTAGAAATGCTTAGGAGCAAGGCACTTAGCTAGAAGTGAGGACACAGAGCAACTGGAGATGGTGTTGCCAGCAGAAAAGCATGGAAACTGCCAGTTAAGATTTTCTATTTAAGCTCTAGCAAATGAATATAGCAGACAGTAACACAGCATATACGTCACCGCATCAGATAGCGACTCCATTTTACTTTTAGAGGGGATGTTGTTTTCTGCTGCCTTTTTTGCCTCCGTAGGAAATGAAGGCTCCAAGATCATTACAGAGCTAGAAATAGCAGGTTGTTAAAATCCAACTGAAAGAGGCAATCAAGAGAAAGAGAGACTTGTGCAGATGGGGGTGCAGCAGGCATCCCAGCTTTGCTCTGCTCAGAGCCAGATGTTTTAAATTGGTTTGTAGCAGAGAAGTTAAAGGACAGCATTCAGGATCAACAGGATAAGCAACATTATACTCTATTTTTCTTCGCCTACTTGCTTTTTCAGGACTTTAGACCTTTTAAAGACTGACAGACAAGTGCTCAGTGAGAAATGAGGCTATCCTAGGTTTGACATCTAAGGTTACTCTATGGAAGCTGCAGAGCAGTCTGCAATGGCAAGGAAGCAAAGTCACGTGCCAAAAAAACTACACACACCATACAAAGCTTCACTATTTTTGTCTAGTGTGTTCCATTTTTCCTCTTGCATAGCCTGAGAAACCTGTAGCCCATGTGTCAGTACACTTCTTGCTAGTTGGTGTCACCTACACCCAAGAGACCCATGAAGAAGAACAAGGAGAGTAGAAGATCACAAGGGAACGCAGAATACTTGCAGTACCCCAAGAAAATGCCAAACCTTTATACGCTACTTTGGTAGTCAAAAAGTCATCGGTATAGCCTCCAAGGGAAGTCAGAGTTGTTAGTAGGCATGGGGGTAACAAGACTCCTAGTGCAGTGTTTTGAAGAAGACAGAGCTTAGCGCTCACCTGGCTGCTTTATGTGCGAGAGGAGCACTGGCAAACTAACATGGGGTCTAACACAGTGGAAATGGGGCAGGATAATAAAGTAGATTCAAGGTAGCATTAACTTTCAGGCACATGGTAATTAACTTAAGGCAGTTAAAAAACTTCTGCTCGGGGTATCTTGTGGGAAACGGATAGATCACAGACTCTTAGCTGTTGGGACAAGCTGGCCAGGAAACATATGTTGCACAAGGGCTCCTGCAAGGAACAAGATAATACTTGCGGCCACAAGCAAGCATGCTGTATCATGCATCTTAGTCACTCCTGCATGAAACCCAAGGCCTTTCTGAAGGAGGCTGCTGCAAGGTTCCAAGCCAGGCCTTGGTTTTCAGTCAGCTGCAACAAGCTCACACCATTTAGCCTGCCATTCTCCTTGAATCATAAGGAGGCATCTGCCTCTGTATGCCTCCTTCTTTGCCAGATTTTCACCAACCTGTAAGGCTTAATCATCTGCCCTGAAAGCATTCCCTCCTTCAGGGAATGACCATGGTACCGCTGCAAAGACATCCCCCACCTTCACCTATCAAGGCAGGCTCACCTGACCACAGACAGCTGGTAGAGCCTGGAAACATAGAGACTGCTGAACTTTCCTTTAGCTTGCTCTAAGGAGAGCACACAAAGGCCTCCTGGCTTTTGCTGGCTTTTATACTCAGCCATTTGTTGCAACTGGGGGCAGCTGGGAGGCCACACTGTGCGCCTGACGTCTTAAAGAAGCACTATCCCGCAGCACACACTTTTTTGTGCACTTTCTCCTCCAGGCAAGCTGGGATTTTTCCACTGCTTCCCATAACCCATGAATGCAAAATCAAACCTGCTTGCCAGTTAAAGAGCCACATACAATCAAACTCCATATTCGCTTTGCATTCAGCCATAGGAGCAAAAGGGCAAGACCTGAACTGCAAATCTCTAGTGAGGGCATGGAGCTACATGCAAAAATAGCATCCCTCCGTTAGCTACCCTGTGCATAGCTAAAATAGGTGCGTGTTATGCTTTGTCTTTTCGGCGTGTGGGTTGGCGTTTTTGCCACCAAGGTCGCAGCCGCGGGACCGTCTCTCTGCGGCAGCCTGGCAGAAGGCAGAGCTTGTTCCTGCGTGCTGGCGCGTCATCGTTTGTGTTAGGAGTGGCTAAAAGCTGGAGTTGAAGCGGGGATGTAAAAGTGAGAGGTTCTCTGCCTCTCTTCACCCAGGCGATCCTAAGTGCTTTTACCGACACAATTTAGCAAAGTAAAAGTTGGCTGCGAAGGAAAGTGACCCTTAATGAGACAAGCTGTGCCTTCTCCTGACTTAGTTCCTGCAGCCTTTGCACAAATAAACTATTATTTCATTAAAACAAATGAGGCTCTTTGACGAGAGCGATGTGACCCTTTTAACTTTTCTCAGAAGATCAATTTTTTCATATCTTATGGTAATTGCCTGACATGATAGAGAACTCTCTTGTTCCCCTGCTGCATCTAAAGCTGGCTTATCTTTCTGGGTTTCACGGTACAGCATAGAGGCAAGGGACAAGGCAATTACTTTACGGGAAAAAAATTATGAAAAAATATTAACTGATTTATATAATTATTAATACAAAATAAATTAGTTTTACTTCTTCAAAGTGTCTATTACATGTGTGCTTGTGTGCCTCACTGAGGTAACCTTTCAATAAGTGCTACTGCGCTGGGAAGTGAGACTGAGGCCTGGGATGCCACCATTTGATGCAGTGCCACAAAAGCAAAATGCTGTGCTGCCGTCATCCTTCGGAGGATGTTAGCCCTCGACCAAATATCAAAACACTGCTAATGCTACCTGAAGAGCATTCCAGGAGATCCTTAGGGGTAATTTACCTACGTTCTTTATTGTAAACCTCACTTAAATTCATTAGTTCCTGCTGCTTGTTCCTGATAATCCGTGTGAATGTGGCTGTGATGTCATTTACAATGAGAGGATTAAGACTGACCTCAGGTGGGAAAGAAGCAGCATCAATAGCGGGTAAAGTCTTAAGAAATCGTTTTCAGAAACCCTGTAAGAAATAGGCAGAGTAGGAACGGAAATGCAGACGATGTGGCATACCTACCAGGAATCGGTGCAGGGTCATTCAAAGGAAAAAAAAGCAAGGCAGTGAAATGTATCCCTAGCTTTGTAAAAACCTTTAAAATCTGTTTGCAGCCTTCTGATTCTGGATCACTTGGCCTGATGAGGCAAGACCATTCTCATTCACAGGTTCATTTACGGTCAAAAGATTTAACTGTAGGATTCTGACTTGGAAAATAGCCTATGTACAATCCGGTCTGCTGTGAAATTGGCTTTACCTTGGCACAGTGAGCAATCTAATGCAATTGCCTGTCTAGGGTGACCAGTGTCCACTGCCCAATTATCCAGATATTTATCACAACTTTTTAAACATCTTGGGATGTGCACATCAAGATTGCTCGTATTGTGGGGTTTTTATAGACCATATGGCATAGTTTGTTGGACAGGACCATGGAAATTTCCTACTTACAGAGGAGCATAAATTTAGAAGGCATGTCAGGCTCATGGAGAAGGATTTCTCTTCATGGGTGTGGATAGCTTTCCTCAGCCGGAAAGCTCTCCAAGTGAGCAGCTGCACATATTTGATCACGGTTTTTCCAAGAGCAGCGGCAGCACTGACTATTGTGTTGATAATAACCAGCTCCGGTTGCCCTGCTGTCATCTGAGGGTGCTGCAGTAACCCTGCTCAGTGAAGGCAGGGGGGAGAAAGTCTTCCTCACCGTTATTTCTTAACCTGCCTTTTTTTTGTGCAGTTAGCCCAGTGTCCTTGCGTGGAAAATCTGATTGCAGAAGGTTTTCCTTAGCTCAGCCCTTGGCAGCGGGATAGCTGCCTTCACCCTCATGTGCTTGGGACGGTCCCACCGAGGCAGAGCCGAGGTGGCCCGTGCTGGGGCAGAGCTGGTGGCGCCACGTTTGCGGCACGGTTTTCCCACCAGCGACGGCAAGGCCCGAGCACGCTGCCAAAAGGACCGGCAAGCATCTCGGGTCAAGTGGCTTCGGCATTTTGGGTTGGGAAAAATGTCATATCAGCGCTGGGCTGGCTTCCGTGTTGCCGTGGATGAATATTTGAAGTGCCGCTATGCGGGAGGCAGATGTGTGTCGCGTGCGGAAATTGAGGAGTGCCTCATGGCCCAGATACCACCAGACCCTAATTCTCAGAGAAGACTCAGTTGCATCTCATTATAGCGCAGGCCTTGGGGAGAGCCAGCACCTCGGGCGGCTGGAAGAAGGATCGGCCGGGATAAGGCAACAGCAATGACTATGTAGGTCAGCACGGCTTCATTTTGCTCTGCGTGTTTGGATATGCTAGTGTATTTTAAAAGGCTGGAAAACCTGTTTAAAATTAAGTGGTACTAAAACAGTCATCTTGATGTAGCTCTGAAATTCTAGGCTTTACAAAACCGTTGCACTGGCCGCAGCGCTTACTTCCATCACATGTTTCCACTGCTTTGGTTATGATTCAGAGAAGCAGTGAGGGAGCTCTTAACTAGACCATGGCATGGCTATTTAATTCCCATCCAAGGACTGCACCGGGCAGGTCCTGAGAACAGCAGCATCTGTGCCACGGCTGAGACACATAAACAGATAAAAGTGGGTGGTTCTAGCCAATAAAAAGGTATACTGAGACTTTGTCCCTTACCAGCAATATCATCCCGATGTTGTGCGGCTCCAGCGAATGGGTGTGGAAATGGACTGCTGTTTTGTTTTGTTTAGTTTTTTTAAGAGGCATGAAGCAGTTGTAATTTCTGTTGGTTTTTTTCTTATTTTTACCTCCACCCCTGGAAGTGTGTGGGTACCCGTTGCAGCTGAGCACCACCCGATCTATGTTCACAGTAAGGAAAATTAGTTTGTATTTAACCCACAAGCTTCAAAAGCTGTCGAGCAGAGCTTCATTTCACAGCTCTGCTCTCCACAAAGCCCTGTTCCCCTGGGCTGCTCATACCCCACGGTTACGACATTATGCCATTTGGAAACCAAATGTCAGCTGCAGCTTACAAAAAGAGAGAGTAAATAGCTTGGCACCTACTACCTAAAACAGTGAAAAATGAACAGGCGTTGCTGCACTGGACTCGGGTTTTGTGGCTGTCGCCAACAGCTCCTTTTTGCAAAGAGTACCAGGGGGAATTGGCCAGGGTACGGTGGTTGGCCACCGATCCAAGGTGTCCCTCCTCTCCCATCTCCCCTCCTTTCTTTTCACTCTCCCTCCTTTAATAATCCCTCCTCATCTCCCCTCCAAACCCATAGCGTTGCTTGCTGAAATGTGGTTGTGGACTCCCTAATTCCACTTTCCGAAATGGTTTTCTCCTTTATGAGTGTGAATAGAAATGCCACATGACACCCCCTATCCATGCATTATCGCTGCTGCTTAATGCACACACCACACACGAGAGGACTCTCACTGCTCCAGCAGGTTAAACCGTGACAAGCGCAAAAAAGCTGCAGCGTGCCAAAAGGTACATTAGCATTAACCACCTGGGAAGGGTACACTTCTCCAAGGATTATGAGTCTTTGCATGTTTTATTGCAGCTGTGAAGATGTTTTGCTAAGATAAATGGTTTCAGGACATTTCCTAGGTTTTACAAAACTGTTGCATTAGCCGCAGCGTTTACTTCCATCACAGATTTCCATGTGGCTGTTTCAGCCGTTTCCCTAGTGCTGCCGCAGTCTATGAAATCTGAACTGAGCGCTTCAAAATCCGCTCCGAGTAATACCCACCTTTCCTGCTGGGTGTGATGTCTTGAGAAACTGTGTAACAGCCTATTTCACATGTTCGGTGAGGAACTGCGGTGGGTGGCAGCAGGTGGAAAACAGAGCCCAGATCCTGCATGGAGCACGAGGGCTGCTCACCCCGTTGCTGTATTGACGGGAGTCATTCAGGTCAGCTTGGCACTCAGTCGCTTCCCACCAGGCAATGCACAAATGCAAAGTGTGTTTACATTGCCTGGCAAGTATTTCGAATTAATTGCCATCTCAAAAGGCTGTTGTAATGGTGAGAGATGAAAAAAACAAAGCAAAAGCCAGCAGCCCCTTCATGACATTGAAGGAGATTGGAGGAGATGGGAGAAACCGAGCACGTTCCTAGGAAGCAGTTGCTCGTGGCTGTGACATGCACAATGCTGGTAGAAAAACCAGCGCTCTCTAAATGCAGACATCAGTATATGAAGCTTTCTTATTGCTAAGCATTTTCAGGAAAAATGACAAGTGTCTATAGTGGGTAGCGCTCTGTTTCATGTTGAAACACCTCTTCCCCTCAAAGTCAGCGTTACTCAATTGATAAAATTTGTGTTATGTCTTCACTTACGCCAATACCTCCTTGAAGTGTTGGAAAATCAGAGCAAGCTAACTTCAGTGTGATCTACTAGATCTCCAGTGCTGCTGAGCGTGTGTCGTGGTTTACAGGGAGGGTCTTCTACTATGGCCAAGTCCCTAAGGGAAAGCAACCACTTCACTTAAAAGAACATGCCAAGCACAACAGTCTACTTTTATTTTTTGCTAATAGGCTCTCTTAACATCTTACTATCTAAGAACAGAACAGGAGATTTGGGGGAAAAAATTAACTGGGCTGCAGACTATTCAACTTTGCCATGAAAAGCCCCCCTCCCCCCCCCCCCAAATGCTTAAGTAACTGTGTTAGGACAACTGAACTTTGCCTTTTGCTCAGTTGTTCATAATCTGGTCATAGTTTCTGTGCCACAGTAAGCAAGTTTGCTGTTCAGCTAATTATTGCCAAGTCTACCAGCACTCTGATCTTCAGGGCTCACTGGGGAAACTGGTCTGAAGTCTGAATTCGTAATTTCTGTCTACTTGCCTGAAGGCAGAAAGTCACGCCTCGCATAGTGGTGATGGGTGGAACTAGCAGCAACAGCCAGAAGCAGGAGAATCATAGCGCCCGGGGTGGGTTCACTCCCACTGATGAGCTAGTCAACCCCTTGGCAAAGGTGTTCAACGTTGTTTGTGCCCTCAAACCACATAGAAAAGCCTGGGTAAAGCCGGTCATCCCAGTACATGGAACCAGAGCTCTCCCAAAGCGGAAGTGGCTTTTCAGGAGGAGCAGTCACCGTGCCAGCGGTTGCTATGCTTAGCGCAGCAGCATAGTTACTAGGTCAAATGTTTTTTTTTCCTTCAGAAAGCCTGATGCTGAAAGTGTAGTTATGACTGTCTTTCCACAGCCAGGTTAAGCCACCAACACCCCCAAAAGAGATGATTTCTGATCCCATGCCACTTGTTCCTATGCTTGCTCTGCACAAGCATCAAGAAGCAGGTCCAGGTGAAAACAATTTGGCCAAAAAAAACCCCTTTAACATAGGTTAGTTCCCAATCCAGTCAGCAGTACAGCCAAATCAAGGGCACTGCGGGCACAAAACTTGAGAATAAGTAGGTGGGAACAACCTCATTCAGTGCTACCAGTATTCCTTTGAAGTACTTCCACTAATCATTGTCAGAGCCAAGACATCATTTTCAATATGCTTTAATGTTGTTGTCACCATTTATGGATCTACAGCCAGGAGTACATTATGCTTGCACGTTGTAATTAGGGATGCTAAATACAATTAAATATTCATCAAATTATTTATTGAATAGCGCATCGCATATCCTTAAATAATGCATTCAAGCATCTGTATAGCTGATTTAATAATGTTCGGTGACCATGTGCACATGTTAACTGCTGAGCACTTTGCATCACGCTGTGAATACTGTGAAAGTAAATGGGTTTTCTTCTTCTGAAATAGTACGAGAGCACAGGCAGTTCTTCCCCATGCCAGTTTTAAAATATGCTCACCAAGATACTGTTCTAATATATGCTAATAATGCATAAGACATCTGTCAAGAGCGAGGACATTTCCTCATGTTTTTGTGGGTCACGTCTTTTGTTGGTTTTCAATGAATGCAGCCATAGTTGTGTGTTCATAGCAATGATTCCAGAAATGTGGCTTCAATTTACAGTGCAGTTTACCCGAGTTTGGGATGGTCTGCAGCTATGTTGGTTTATTGTGTCCGCACAGAGATTTCTCCTTATTCCCTAACATAAAGCGTTTAAAAAATCCCTTCAAAATTCAGCTATTGCTCCTTTAATGCACAGGCTATTACTTATAGGAAAAAGTTAAATTTTCATTAAGGCTTGTTCTGGGGGAATCTTCCTCCCTGCTTGGTATATACCATCATTCAGCCATGCTCAGGATCACTTAACTTCCAAATAGCCCGCACTGTGCGTGGCCTCAGGCCTGGGCAGGCAGGTGAACTCTGTAACTTCCTCAGAAAGAAAGCGTTACGGGGCCGAACTTCATTTTTAGGTCTTAAAGTTGCTTAAGAGCAAGGCTATTTTTACTTTCAGTAACATACTTGTATAGCTATATTCTGACCTGTGGTTGCAGCCAGCATGTTTTTACAGAGTTAATAAAAAGTCTCATAAACTCTTATCCTAAACAGTGAGTCTTGAAAGTCTTTATTCTGAAAGTGTTTTGGGTCCTGATATAACTGTCTGTGCTCAGGGAAATTGCATTACACCACAAAATCTGCAATCTAGACCAGATTTCATCATTCTCTCATGTTAAAAGCAGTTTCTGAGGAATAATAAAATGTTGAAGAAGAAATGCGCATGGCTTTCTGTGGTGAGCCATGATGACAGAAAAAGGGACATGGAATGAGAAGTTGGAATTTTTGCTGTTAAATTTCAAATAGCTGGAGCTCCAAAATCCAGGGCCATACTTGTTTTTCTGAACTCCCTACACCAGAAGCTTTTGATCAGCAGGCATGCATGCTACTTGAGCCTTAGTCCTTGCCCCACTTCTTCCATTGAATTGTTTTCACAAAGATAGAAACCTAACAGTCTTTCTTTGATGAACGTGTGCTGCTTCACCCTGGTTTCGCAATAGGATATAGTATCTTCTTTTTTCTTCTAAGCTATATAAAGTTTAGGAAATCTTGTGAGTGGCACGTGAAGTGGTACAGCTCTTCAAGGCACATGAAGACCAGCAATCACGGTAAGGCATTAACAGACACAGAATCCCCATGAAGTTGGAAAAAATTACTTTCAATTCAGTAGGAGGGTGCCCTATTCAAATCCATACACATCAATTAGTAACAATTTAACATTAGATCCCACTCTCCCCAAAAAGAACAGAGTACTCAAGTCAGGATAATTATGTTGTGATGAAATACGTACCGTACTTGGTAAAAATGTGTCATTATGTAGATAAGGAAATCCACAGATCTTACTGTAACTATGAATTTTCTGAGCCTGAGGGTGGTTTTTTGTTTTTTTTGGTATATTATATGATGGCCGAATGCAGTGCCACTTGGGACCAAAACTATGTTCAGAGATTTGGATGCTGATGCAGCATCTTCTCATTTTAAAAAGATACAACAGGAATGAATTGACTTATACAACTGCTTTAGGCAGCTGAACAGGCTAAAGACTAAACATGAGCTGACTCCCTTGAAGAGGTCAAAAAATTATTTTAATAAATGGTTATATTAGAGCATCTTCTTCTCTAGACAAACCTTGTGCATTGATCTTAAATGCTTTAGTAAGGCTACTGCTCGGTGGGTGCAGTAATTCCTTTTTGGCTTGGTGAAAACATTTCCAAATTAGAGCTGCCTTTCTTTCAGTAGTGAATACGCCTATAATTCTTGCTAAACCATCGTTACTCTATTTGCTCTTTCATCAGGGAACACAGTACAAGTCTTCTGTAACTTTAACTATTGGGAAAAAAAAAAAGTTTTGCAGTTGATCTTTATCTCACTGTTTTCTTTTGCCCTTTCTTCCTTTCCTTTTACAACTAGCTTTTTTCCTTAACTGGCAACTTCAAGGGCTTATCACATGGCCCGTAATTCAGTACCCTTCTTAAAAACAGTTTAGCCTGAGGTTTAAAGTAGTAAATTGGTTCTTGAGGAATTAACTTTGAGAACGTCAAAGAAAAAGTAATGAATTAAGCAAAGCGCAGAGTAGATGACACTGTGCCTTGCAGGTGGATTTAATGGAGATATATGTATTACAGTGATATTGTATTTAATTGGTCTTCTGCTAATCACCACAGTAAAATAATCCGCATCACCATCAAGAGCAAGCAAGAAGAAAACCCAGGAGCGAGAAACTGCATGAGGGGTTTTGGATTTGTGTCGTATTAAGAAACCTTCTCTTTGAGATGTTTGCAGAGGCCCCTGGTAAACACACCAAAAATCAGTGAAACAAAGCTGCTTATAAAATTAAGGTTTAATCCATTTGGCAACAAAGGGGTCGAGCGGCAGGAAAAAAAAAAAAAACACTCAAGCCTGCAAACGACTTTCTTCTCACACTACCAGGTTCCTCTTCCGAGGATTTTCCCCACCAGTTTGTAGGCTGCAACTGTTTTTCTAGTGTAAAATTTAACTTGAAAAAGAAAAAGGGTAAGCCACCAACTGAAAGAAAACATTTATTGAATCAAAGTCAATACTTTCCTTTTAATATCTACAAGCCAACACTGAACTGACTTTATTCAAGAATGAACACAATGTACAAAAAAAGTATGTCTGTTATAAAAATATGTCAAATTTTTTTCTGGCTATTAAGCTGAAGACATTTTGACAAAGGCAAGATAGTTTCAGCAAGCAAATTTCAGCCGCAGTAACCGATGACAAAGTTAAAATCATTTTGTAATAATCATAGTATATTTAAGACTCATTTGATAAAGTGGCATTGGAAATGCTGACCCCTAAAAAAAAAAAAGTCACTGCCTTGCCATGTGTTTATGCACCCCAGACAACTGAACATCCTGATCTTGTGTCGTCACGAATCAGTACCTTTATCGGTGAAGGCTCCCCAAGCTAACTGGAACCATGCAAGCGGATAACTGACACCTGCCACTCAAATACAACTTTGGGAAGGCCAGCTACCTCCATGGCTATTGTATTTGGCGCACTGGTTGTGAACTGGGAGACGAGAGTAAGTAGGTTCGTACATGTTTAAATCAACCTGATAGCTGTTGCACTGTGAAATCAGGGAAAGGATGGGAAGAAAAGAATCATTCATGACAGCAATCTATATTTATAAACACATGTGTTTATGTGTCATATTGAATCTGATTAAGCTCGGTTGTCCTTATCTGATAGGATGATGTTTTTCCCCCCCACATTAAAACTCAATCAAGATTCAAACCATTGACTTGTTTCAAACCACCAACGAGGAAGAAAAAAAGAGAAGGACCATTTACAGACATAATCTGAAAACAGTGCAATATTAAAATACAATTTTCACAACGTGTGAAAGAGAAACATGCTTTGGAACCTGAGCAAAAGGCTTTTTACTGACAGTAAAAAGTCACCCTGTATGTTGTTTTCACTGGCATCTGTTCTGCCAGATGAGTATGTTGCTCTGAGCAACTTCCATGGCCCCTAAATATTTAGTACACAGGAACTGCCAACTACTTAGAGAGGTCTACTAAACTTCAGCTTATATTGCAGGCAGTTTGACATGCTGCTACTGGGAATGACCGTACAGCCTAAAATTAAAAAAAAAAAAAAAAAGGAAAAAGAAGCAGCCAAACATGATGCTTTTCTTGTTTTAAATAGACTAAAGCGCTTCCACAACACGCAGATACGGTACTACACTGGTTTACAGTCTCGAGGTCAGCTCTTTCAAAATAAATATACTGAACATTTACAACAAATGCCTTATGAATTCAAGCTCTCTCTTTATTATTTCAAGACCAGTTGGATAAAAACTAAAATAAAGACATAACTCTGAAGCAGCTAAGTTACAAGTCCTCTTTCAGAAACAGGCATGACTTGGTGCCACAGCTAAATTTTTCACCAGCAACAGTATCATCAGTCCGCAGTAAGCAATTTTTTTTCTGGCACCGAATGGGCCACCATACAAAGCAACTTCACAAAGCATGCGGTCATCTACTCTGCTGATTTTGTAGGAAACAATCGTTTGTGCTTGCAGGTCCCAGACCTTTCAAAAATGGATATGAACAATGAGCGATTAAAAGTATTAATGGAAACTCACTCAATTCTAAATTACTTGAGTGGAGGAAAAGATTTAAAGAATAAAGAACAACAGAATGCTGTGCATTAGTATTTGTGAGAGGGATGAGGGAAGCTACGGTTGATGCCTTAATTCGCCTTAAATCAAAAAAGTAAAAAAAAAAAATTTAAAAAAGAGACAAAGAAAAAGCTAAAAACAATCCTAAACAGCTCTACGTCCATAGTGCTGGTAGAGGCCAATGCGTGCATGCCACCGAAAGGCACGGTAGGACCAATCTGATAAATGGCATCATCAGAGCAGAACAGCAACTTTTCACTGGAGTAATCACAACGGGTGAACAACGAGCCATCACTTCTCTCTTGTCATGAACACAGAAAGCAGTCACCAAGGCAAAAGAAGGGCACACAGGAAAGAAGATACAGGAACTCACATAAACCTGGAACACAGAAAACACACGTTAAGCTGACTTTTGAATGCTTTGGCAGTGACCATTTTCCTACCATAACATAATCGTTCATCCATTTAACATCACACGTATGGTTAATTAAATGGATGGAACTGTTGCAGAAATGGCATTTCACAAAGTTCTCCTGAAATCTGGAATGCACTTAACTTCACTTGCAAAGATTCGCCTACAGTAATATCTTGGGTATAAAAATAGGCTTAAAGGACAGACTGTTGCAGTCAGGACTGAATTATTAATCTCTTGTTCATGACAAAGTAAAATCAGCATGCTCACATGATACCAAGCCTTCTACTCAGAAACGCATTTTCACATGGTGCATCGTAAGGACGCAGCTATTTATAGGCAGCCGATTATGACATGCGGCAGGATGTTCTTCCTTATTACTCTACCAGTGCCTAAAAAGCAAGAGCGGAATACTTACTGGAAAGGTTTCCCCAAGGTTATCCTGCCTTTGTATCTACAAGCTGCATCTGAACGTTTGCAGACATGCCACCTCCGTAGCCCCCCTTGGACTGCATTTGGTTCTGAATGGAGCTCACCTGGAGACAACGAGGGAAAAGGCATCAGAGAAAATTAGGAAGGCAGCTACAAGTGAAGCGTACCATATTCTTGCCTGAGGTTTTGGTGTTTGGCCTGGTTTGGCTTTCCAGCAGTCTTTCTCCATTAAAGCTTTTGCATTACTTTTGCATGAGGACATCGGCAGAGCTGGCCGCCTGCTGGAAGCGTCAGCCCTGCCGGCAGCTCAGCAGGAGAGCGGGAGGGACTGGTGCTGATGCAGAAGTTTTCTCCTCTCCCAAAGAAAACTGGCTGATTCAGGCTTTCACTGCGCTGCTTGATTACTCAAGAAAATTAATCAGATCTCTTGCTGGCTTCCAGTTCCACTCCATCTGACAAGCTGTAATTTAGTTGGTTATATGGGAACCGTTCTTTGCCAAGCATGATAAAGCAGTGAAGTTAACATCACCGTTACGTTAAAAATATAATAGACAATTTCAGAAATGTCTGCATAGTATCTGCACTGTATGGTTAGTTTTGGACCATTTAAAACAAAAGAGTTTTCTAAACCAAAAAGGAGCCTTCAGGATGTGGAAGTTTGTGGGTTGTTTGGTTTTTTAGGTGTTTGTTCTCCTTAATTGTTACCACTCCTTTAATCAGCAGGGCACTTATTTTTAAAACCATACTCAACCTATCAACTTCTCTGGAAATAATTTATTTGAAGTTATTTTTAGGCTGACGCAAACAAATCCATAAAGAACACCCCCTCACACACAAACACCACTCTGGCTTTCATTGCTTTTGTCAATAAAAAAAGAAGAGAATACATAGTTTTCTTTTGTGCTTGTGCTGCATGAGTCAAAATAATCATCTCCTAGGGCCTGCAGGAAGACAACTCCAATGTGAAAGTTTTGACTTTTTCCTATTTACACCCAAGAGCATACATAACAAGTACACAATGAACGTGAACATATGTGTTTAAAGCTTCAGCTTCTGAAATTGGACTTGCTGCAAGAAACCTATGTCTGCAAGGCCCTGCTGAAAATTATTTCAGGTATGCTCTTCACAGACACCTCTAAACACGACTAAAAAGCTACATTAAAGCAGTGACGGAGATATGTCTCCAAGTAGCTTGCAGGATATTTTTGCTTTTCTGCAAAGACGAAACTCAGTTCACTCTTTTAAACAAACCTCCACAGGAAAGCAACCCCCCACTCCCTGCTGCAAATGAATCAGCACAGCTCCTTCCTGCACGCCCTGTCTCAAATCGATGTGAAAAGATCCTGTTTTAGGGCCTTTGCCTTTGACAGCACAACACATTGCAGTGCCGTGCAATGAGCCTTTTTATGTACTTGCACAGCACAAGGTAAAGCCATCTTCCAGCCTGGTGCTTTGCTCAGGTAAGTAATTTAGCTGTGGTAAAGCAAGGTGATGTTGACGTTTCTCTCCAGGGAGACCCTGTTCAGAGCCAGTGCTCTAGCAGGCCTGACACCAGAGACCACAAAAGCAGTAAGACAAGGCAGAGGCAAAGGGCAACCCCATTTATGGGGTGGGTTTGCAACCTTTCCCGTTTCACCACGCTAATCATCACAGCATCTTCTGTTCGTCTTTGGCTAACGGCAGTTTGAGTGTGATCAGTTTATTTCAGACAACAGTTAATCTACAGGTAGACAGAAGAACGGCTTCAGGCCAGCGTTCGTATCATCTGAACGAACCCTACCTTTAGCGAAGCAAAGCTAGAGAAACACAGCCCCAGGGCACGTCTGGCTACGCAGCCGCGGCACTGCACTCACCTCCCAGCCTGACAACTACCCCAAGAACAGCGTTATCAACGCAAATGGCAAAATCGGAGAGTAAGTTTTCATGAGTGCTTCTTCTAAAGTGTAAGAGAATCTCCTCAGCACTCCAGTCTCCTATATGCATGTTTGTGTAAGGATGCATCAGTCTAAAATACTGAGACTGTTGCATCTAAAGCCAAACAAACAAACCAACCAACCCTCCAGCAAAATTAAGCTCGACTACAGTAATGGTCTAGTGGCCATTTTGTATATGAACAATTCATGTAGGAGACACATCCAGTGTCAAAAATACTGAAGAAAAAGCAGGTCTAAATCTTGTCCTGAGAAGTAAACACTCCCGAAGCATCCTCCTCTTGAAGCAATCTAAACTACGAGCACAGTGAAGTACAATTTTTTCCCTTCAAAGATATCATTGCCTTCTGATGATACATAACAGCCGTGTTCTTTCCTGCGTTACGTCTAATTCAGATTCTCTAAGGATTCAAGAACTTTGAAAGGGGAAAAAGGGTCGCACCAATTAAAGATCATACAATCTGCTGTGCCGCGGATCTATCGCATTCATTTCTTTCTTTCCGTTTTTTCCTCCCTGCTAGAATTAGAAAATAGCACAGATGGTCCTTGAGAAAAATCTAAGGCTGGCATACATGAAATCAAAGGATAAACTGAGGAATATGAAGCAGAAAGAGGAAGTGAGAAACTTCACTAGGCAATACAAAGGTAAAAAAGGAGGAAGGTGCTGGGAAGGAGAAGGGAACTGCATGATATTTGCACAGAGGGCTCCTACTGTTTTAATTCTACCTTTGACAAAGTAGCAAGGTTCTCTGTGCAAAAGGCAAACAAAAAGCACAATATTTCAGTAGTCGGAAAATTACTGTCCCTGGAAGCACGAGGATATATAAAGACCAATGCTGATGAAAAAGGCACAGAGCAGACACTGAATGAAGAACCCAGTTTATATGGGAAAAAGCTAAGGAAGTTCCAGGCGGCTCTCCTAAGGCATTCTAAGGAGGTAAAGAGAGGTTGAAAAAGTAGTAAACGTCCATACTATCAAGAAAGTTAGGCAGCAACAAAACACATGGAGATAGGACTGTGATCTTGGACTTTACGCTGTAAAGGATGAACAGGGAGAAGGGATGAACTATTACCACAGTGAGTCACTAAGGAAGAGGCAAGAAAATAGGCTACATGAAAAAGATTTATTCTTCTAAAGAGAGTAACAGACAATTTGCAAAAAATAATCCTGGTCAGGGATCAGAAAAATCACTCTGAAAAATCATTGACGCAGCACATTATCCGAATGAAAAAAAGTAAGAGACAGATATAACTAGGTATGAGTGTTCAAAATGAAAGAAGTCCACATAGGTAGACAACAGTGATTATCTATTATCTGGAGATGAGCTGGATTTTATGCAACGCAAAGACAAAGGCAAAGCGTGCACGTCTGTCTTGGTCTGTGGCAAGAGAGCAAAGCTTCAGGCAACCACCGCAACCTCCCCTGAGGCAGCGCAGCTGTGAGAATGAGAAAGGTTCTCACAGGAAGGATAGCAAACACCTAAAAAAAAAAAAAAAAAAAAAGCCACGCATCTTCTAGCTTCATTAAGACCACCGCTCTCGCACTTCCTCATTTCAATTTATACATCATTTTAAGTATTAATGTAATATATTGCATTAATGCATAATGAGCTTTAATTGAATTTTATCAAGCTGAACCCACGTTTGTCTATTTAACTTGCTTACAGATGCTTTAGTACAGATCACTTCCGACCTATTATGCTGCTTTAGGAAAAACCTGGTATTTTGTTTGCCATGTCAGAGTTCCAAGGTTTTGCTCTTTCCCAATAGCTACTGAGCTACAAAAGTTTTTTCCTGATCTCAGTAAGCTGTAAAATCAAATTAGTTTCTAGGAAGCTACAAATGACCTCACTTGCCCACAGTGCAACTGCCTTTTTCTGTACAGCTCTGCTCTTTGTTCTGCTACCTCTGACAGAACTGTCTTCCCCTTTACCGAAATTCACCATCTCCAAACAATTTCGTTTTCCTTTAGAGAAGTTTATTAAGATCAAGTGACTTTTTCCCCCTCATTATCTATATACCACTTTTCTTAGATCACTTATTAATAAAACAAATTTGTCCTTAAAAACAGATTGATTTCACAGAAGATACTAAGTAGTACAAAATAAATCTATCCTCAAACTCCCTTTCAATATTCTGTCTTAGCCTCTGTTTTTCACTTTCAAAGATACACAAACATTCATAGTTCCTATCACCTACAGGAAGCCAAAAAACTCTGCCTGCGACATCAACATTGCTTGCTCTGGAAATAATTCACGTCACAAATAGAGTTAACAGAGCGTAGGAAACCTCAACAAGGACAAACAGAGATATTGGTATGAACCATAAACTAAGAAAAGGTACAGAGTTTTATATAAACCACACTAAAAACGCTTTAAAAATAGTTAAGATAAAAAAATCTAATCTGAATTATATTTTAAAGAGATTTTCATTCTGAAATACTCCAGCATACTTTGAAAAATACTCTGTTTTAGTTCACAAATGCTATCTGATTTTTTTTTTTTTTTTGAAGTACTCTACACATAGCCTATACAGTTTATACAGCGCATACAACATATTGTCAATACATACAGGAATTTTTTTTATATGATATTCCATAATCTTGAAAGTCGAAATCTTAAGATTTCGACTTAAGACACTGACAGGTTGTTCTTAAGCTCTACAGAAATGCTTATGAACTCAGCGGAGAATCATGCCTTCAACTAATTGCTCCAGCCACAGCATTCATATAAAGTGTTCCTGGATCCTGTTTAAGATGGAATATTCTTCATCCACTCACACTTACCGAATTCATTCCACTGAACAGGTCTCCTGATCCTACATGAGCTGTGTGGACAAAGTTTGTTGGCTCTCCAATCATGCTTCGGTCAATCCGCCGTCGTCTTTTCTGAAAGGAAGGTAAAGAAACCATCTGATTGAGGTTCATTTAAAAAGACAAAACCAGTATGCATCGTAAATATAAAAGTTAACTGCTAACACTACAATATTTTGTACACCGTAGGATATTTTCATAGAACTGAAAGGCAGCGGCCATATTTTCAGGTGAACTGAGACATTAGTAATACCATACTTAGTTTTTATTTGGAGGATCGAGAGCAGACTATTAGACCAGCACTGAGATCACTCCTAACATTTGGACCAAATATTCATAAATAACCTTAGTACATACCACTGTTTATTAAACAGTATCTGCAATGTTTCATACAGTAACTTCCATCAGTACTTGCATTTAAACCTGATGTGATAAATCAAATTTGAGGCTTGATTATCTGAAACAAGAATCAAAGAGCACTAGTGGAGCATATGAAACTGCTCACTTACAGAATTTGGGTCACCTTGCTACGGCACCAAGGGATCTAATGTCCCTATTTCTAGGGATGTTCTTCACTGGGGTGTGCAGAACAATCCCTCTCGTTTGACCAGATTTAGTCAAAACCACATTATTCCTGGAGCCTGTATGCACACAGATAACGAACACTTTGCATGGTTGTAGTGTGTGACTTGCAGGGGTGTAGTGGGATATTAAGGCAGGATGCCACATTACATCCTAAAGATGCTCCGGTTCTTGTGCTGTGAGACATAATGCAAGAATAACTTAACCTCAGTCTTCCCTTTCTCAGAGTCGTGGCTTCAATTTTTATTAACGTAATGTAATAACAGGCAAATAAGAAATTAGAGGCAGAAAGGACTTCCTCTAATAAAAGCTGCCTTGGCTGCCTGCCTCCAGCCGAACATTGCATCTAAAGGAGTAAAATGGAAAACCTCTATCGTCATCTCCTAGGCCAGAGCCAGCAACCTTGAGCAGAGTGACGCATGCAGCCTGTGGCCACTGCAGGCCAGCGCCTTGTGTTTAAAAGGTGAGAAGAGCCATGGAGCACAATAAGAGTACTTCAACTTAAGGTAGGTGAAACAAAATACAGTGTAAGAGTTGAGAAGCCACGTAAGCTCAGTCAAAAGCTTCCCATTGTCCTAACGTCTGCTCAGTCTCATTTTTAGAGAGATCTCAATTTCTAGCTTGCAATAAGATCTTAAGACCACCCAGACTTAGACAGGAAGGTACATGCCTCAGGAGCAGACTCACTACTGTTAAAACACAGCTACAGATGAGTCTTGATGAATCAGAGCCCACAGCTATGAGAATATATCATGGGCCTTAGCCAGCAAGCATAAAACATTTTAGTCCTTTCCTGTATCTTTTCCATATTGATAAAGACAGTTTCAGGAGGCTTCAGTACCTTATTGCATCAATATTTAACAGCCAAGGGGTGGGGTGGGGAAGGCAAAACCACTCACCTAGAGAGAGCAAAACAAAGTGACCTGTCCTATGTCAAAACCATTAGTGGATTCTCTACAAGTTTGAAAAGAACTAAATAAACTGACCATATAAAAACCATTTTCATGGAGTTTGAGGGCTTTCAAGGAGAAAGTGTTTATGGAAATTAGTCTGGATGTCTCAAAACCAGAAAGCATTAATATGTTTCATGAAGACGTGAATAGCTGCAACAGAATCTATTACTGTGTTCCAATGCATTAACATTTCAATCTGGAAGTCAAACTCACTTATACATACAGCAGTCTCTCTCAAGTAATGGTTTACTAGCTTGTATCATGCATATGTGACTAACTTGAGGGGAGGGACCTTTATGCCTACCCTGGGTGAGAACTGCAAATCCAAAGTGTTTAGGATTCACAGAGTCTCTACCTGTAATGGTTACTTTAAATACACAGTTACTGTATTTACACAATGTAATATTGTAAAATGCTGAGACAGTTTGTCTGTGTCACAGTCCTTGTTCTACAGGGGCAGGAATCTCGAGAGTCCCATGCCACAGCCATCAGAACACTTTCACAATTGCTTCAATTTTGTAGACGTTTAGTTTATATTGCATTTTTGAGAATAATACAAAGTCAGAGTCATTTGATAATAATAAAGCCATGAATTGTTGTTTTTAATAGCTTTGAAATGCTGGGGTTTTGATTCAGACTGAAACTGCAGACAGTCTCAAAGTCCACCCCCTGCAAGAACCTAAACCTTTCTTTGGGCAACTCAGCCTATTTTCCTTCTATACTTGTTGCTAAGAATATTGGCCTATCAGTAACAGGATTAAAGTGCTGATTTTCGTGAATGCCTGGAAACGATTCTCCTCTAATCATCAGCTAGTGAACCAGTAACCACTAGTTGAAGTGAACCACCATCAAACCCTGATTCTTCAGCAAGTTTCTTCACAGAGGCCATCAGCCAGCTACACCCTGGCACGTGCCCACTGATGCCTTGAAGCAACAGGACTAAATTTAATGCTCTGCTAAATCTAGATCCCAACGCAGCTCATGCTAAAAGCAAATAAAGTGCTGCTTCTTTGCTGCAGGAGCACTTCGTTTGCATTTACATTACGTTTTTAGCTTGGCTCAGGAACACGCTTTTGAAGCAACTTTGCCCGTCTCCATTTACCATGCTTCAATTTGAATTTCAGGGTAAGCTTGGAGTGCATAAACTGGATTTCTTTCAGATGAAGCTGAACCAGAGTCACTCTCCTAGCCAATGCACACCAGCTGGTAGTGGATATTGAGGCCAAAGGACCAGACAAGCCAGTCTCAAGTAAACCCCAAAATGCACCTAACATGCATCTTGGTTCCTCGACACCAATTGTTTTGCACTACAAAACTGCTCTTATTAAGATGTGCTACTTCTTAGTGAAGGCATAGTAGCCTCATTCAGAGAGCTAAAAAGACTGACTAGGTTGGGTGAATTGACATGGCAAGCATAGTAAAATGTCACCTATTTTAGGAGGATGTACCACAGGAGAGAGGAGTCGGGGAGCATGCTTTGAAAGGCTACAAAACTTTTAGATGACGCCAGAAACATTTTGCTAGGATTTTATCCTGAAGTTTTCTTATTATTTTCTGAGGTCCCGCACCTGTAAGAATACATGCATTACCATTATTCTATAAACAGTAAGAACTGACACACAGATTGATTCTTCAATAAATTTAGTATTTTTAATCTGAGAGGATCACAGAAGCAGCACATTCATCTTTCATTTTAAAAGAAATTAATAGCCCAGTTATGCTCATTTCCCTCAATATACTGTCTGTGCCTATTCTGTGCTTGTTTCTAATGCCAAGTCGTGTGCCCAAGCTGATGAATCATAAAGCTCCCAGAAGCACCCAAACTCTCGTAGCAACCGAAATCGATTCCAGTCAGGCTTTAGCTGCCCCAAACTCCATTTGGGACCGTACTATAAATAATTAACCTTAGAATATAAATACCACTAATCAGTCCATTAATGAGATCTGACTATGAAGGTGATCTACACAACAGCTTTTCATGTATAGGATGCTGGCACAAAGGACTTAGTATAAATACTCAGCTGTAGGTATGTTACCTGAAGGCTTGTTTTAAGGCAAGGGAGATATTTCTGGCAGAACGCTGAAGTCCTAACTCAGACAACCCAACTACGATGAGATCCTGATTTCCTGTATCTGTGTTTTCTTGTGGATGCTTTCTTGGGAGGGAGGAAAAATAATAATGAAAACCACCTTATGATTAGCTAACTTGTTTAATATCTGTTGTCTTTCTTGTTATTATCTTGTTATAGCCTGGAAGTGGAATATAAAAATATTTAATGGCTTTCCTCGGTTTGTTCCCTCCGCAAATTCTAAAGAATTTGGAATCCAAAGGTATCACCCAGCAGGTAATCTTTACCCTACAAAGGGACTAAGCCATCTGTAATCAGAAGCAGAGGGGAAGCAAGTTTGTGTGAGAAAGGTTGGCGAGCAGTGGAGGCATTCTGAGGACCCATCTCAGAAGCTGTGCTTTGCGCACGTTACGGTAGCTGCCCTGAAACCGTATCACATTCCAGTTACTATAGTAATGCAGGGAAGAATTGATGTCTCTTCTATTCTTAAGCTGTGAATGGTCTTTTGCACCCACACAGGCTAGTGTCTCTTTTGAAGTTTAAGATCAGGATTCAGAAAGCCACCAAGATTTGCATCGCCTGGAAGCAATTTTAACCCTCTAAGTTCTTGAAACTTTTGATAAGGTTTAAAAAATTAATCTAATTATACCATGTACTCAACCTACCAGTTAAACTCTCAAGCATTTTATTGAAAAACATCTTTCATCATTTGAAAAGCTACTTACTGTTAGAAACTCAAAATGGAAATGTGTTTCTTTAAACAAATAATTGCCACTGATAGTTCCAGACCAATGCTTTTTTTTTTTTAATTCCTTTTTTTATTTTTGGTTTGCAGAGAAATGATCTTTTCTGACCACCTCAAAGCTCTGTACAGGCTGGGCTGCACTTCTCTAGCTTAAGCCTTTCCACAGTGGGGGCAACAGAGCTAAGCTAGTCATGTTCATCTATCTGCCTGTATATATGGGGCGGGGAGGGGTTGAAATTTCTCCAGGTCTCAAACGTATCACAGAAGATTCAGATGATGTCACTTAGATCCTAGCAGGCTAATAATTATTTTTCTGGAAACTGTTAAAAGTAGAAATCAAAAGTGAGGTCAAACGTAGAGAAAAACATACAAAGATATCACAGAAAGTCACTGCAAGTAGTAACCTATGTACCTAGGGGACCAAACGCAAAGAAATCTCCAAGTCAAAACCTCTGGCATGATGTATGTAACCTGTTCCTCTAGCTTTAACTCTACCAGTTTAGCTGGCAGAAAAGCATGCTCTGCTTAATCTACACTAGATTTTTGGAAGATAACAGCTAGGTACACATCCTAAATCCCAGTCTGACTGAAATACAACTGAAGCACACCACTTCAAAGGATCTGCTCCCTTGCTCCACAAGCAGTAATTTTAATTGCAGAAGCCTCTATCTCAGCTCTACAAAGGCCCTTGCCAGCTCTCAGAAGAAAACGGTATTGTGGGTGCAGATCAGGAACGTGATTTCTAAGCATACAGTGATCCAGAGTAGAAACAGAAGAAATTCAAAGAGCCTAAGTTATGCTCATATTGCAAACATGTTCGGTTTCGGAAAACAATGCTTCCTCATCAAAATTCCCCCATATGTCAGTTTTTCCCTGTCACCTATCATTTCATTGCATCTCCACTTTACACACAAGAAAAGCTGTCATCTCTTTTCCCCTCACAGCAATGCTCTTTACCCAGCTATTGGTTGTCCCGGCTTTTTATATCTTAAGACTGGAGTAATTTCAAGTAAACTGTAAGAAACAAAGCAGCAGAACATCCACCGACATGAGTCCGCGGAAGAGAGAGAACGGACCATGTCTCTGCTAGCAACAAATTAGTGTCAGGGACAGACTGGAGCTGCGTCTTGCATTAAAAAACAAGGCTTTGGTATTTAAGTCACAAATATGGAAAGTTAGTTTTAAGAAGAATAATATAATGGTCAAAGCTAACGCAGTGGTTTGGTTGCTTTTTTATCTAGGAGAATATTTCTGATTATTTATTAACATAATCAAACTAAAACAAGACAAGGATAAGACTTACTTGTCGATTAACTTTCCAACATTTCTCGAAACCTTGGAAATACAACTGTGGAATTTTTCATTGAGCGTGCTTCCATATAAATTTGGGTTTGGCACATCTCTATATGTATTCATTTATATATGGTGCACGCAGGCATTCTTGCTTAATTTAATATTTACCTCTGTTTGGAAGAAAGAGTAGGGTACAGGAAACTAAGTTGGAAAGGAAACAGCATGCTGATCTGCTTTGGTCTGATCCAGCACACCAGGTCTCCAGGCAGATCCAAATCAATACCAAGTGATCCACATACAAAATCATAAATACATACATTATGTACAGTGATGACACATCTTCCATTTTTTGACAGTTCTTTGTCTTTCTATCTAATTATCTGTTGAAGAGGAACTCTGGTCCATACCTGTCATCATTTCTGCTTACTCTGCAGGACTCTCTCTATTATTCTTCATGACAATCTGTTATTTTGGCTTCTCTGTTAAGACATTTCAGTACGAAATTTGTAAGCTTGCCACAAAGGCACACATGCAGAAAAGCTGAAGAGCGCCATTTACCGAGGCACAATCCTTGTGCTTTACAATTTTCCTTTTTGAATAAAAGGATGAGAAACATCTATTGTATTTTAACATCAAGCAGCCTTGATATATAATCAGGAAAAAACCCTCACGCTTTGGCATCTAATCTGAAGCACAGTAAAAAGTCAACTTCCTGAGATTCATTTTCTAGTCTTGTATCAGTCTCTCCTTTAATCCTTGGTAAGCCTATTTTTAAAAAGTTAATCAGCCCTTAAAAGGAACACAGACTGTGGAAGTCAAGGTATCCCCGCTATTACATTTTAGATTTCGGTATCGCAACAGCGTGAGGCTTACACAGGTCACATTTACCTGGCATGACTTCTTCGAGTCAGCAGTGCTCACTAGGCTCAGGAGCTTAACTAAGACAAAAAGTAGTTTTTCCCCTTCTCTTAAATGTTTACTCATAAAACAGGCTTATCATCACTCTCAGCAAGAGGGTAGCTCAAGAACATATAATTCCTCTTTGAAGCCTGGTTCAGGACTTAATAAATTTACTGGCTAACTCCCTCCTGGGAAACTACTCCCGGTGCACAGAGACATGAATGATCCAGCTGGACGCCATAAAGGGCTCCTTCACAGAATGAGTTTCTGTGGTCAGAGAATGACCACATACATTTATTACCTCCAAAAGGTTTGCTCTTCATGGAACAGGAGGATGACCATGAAGTCACGAACATTAGAAAGTTGCACAGCTTTTAAAACCGTCTCCAAAACAGGAGGGTCAGTTTTTCAGGCTGCTCAGTTGCTGCCCTCTCAGTCAGTATAATGATATCCTTTAATACAGGAAGCAGCAATTTACTCTCCACTATAGCTCTTTGCAAGCCTGCCTTTTAAACAACAGCAGGGTAATTTGAATGTAATGAATCCTAATAAATTGGATCCTTAACCACATGTTCTAATCCTCTGCCACACTATGATTTAGAGATATAATGCATCTGCCATATGAAAAAAAATTCCAAATTGCAAACTCTCCTCAAAAAATATCCTATTACAACCGCCACTCTCCTGATAGGTGAGACAAATCCAAACAAAGGATATGCTCCTGTTCTCTTTTGTAGCTGTCTAGTGCATTTGCTTTCAGGGTGAGGAGCTACTCTGCTCATAAACCCACGCACGGGCTATCAGAACAGCGATAGGGAAGTATGCAATTTGCTAATCTCTTTTTTGAAATAGGAACTATCAGATTTAGGTGGAGCCTCAGAGCTATTGTGTTTTTTGACCTTCCCTCACAAATAGCCCTCAAATGGCAACACTTTTTGGTGTTGAGGATTTCTGTGCTTCCAGTGCTGGGTTATGCTAACCCAATGCAAAAAACAAGCTGTTTTAATCTGTTAATTCACTCTCTGGGATCTTCCACACCAATCAAGATATGTATTTCATAGCTTCTCCCTGAAGATACAGTGATCTATTAAAGCTTTCAATGATATACACCCCTGTTGAATCAGAGCTGTTTGCTAGCTTTGTATTCAAGACCTCAGATGAAACTTCAAAAGCAGTGCTAGCCAAAGATAAATCTGAGTAAGAAGTAAAACTAAGAAAAGGATTTAATCAAAGACAAGATAGTCAGTCATTTCAAGATGGAGAATTTGCACCCTTAGAAGGGAAACCAAAAGTGAAAGAACACCCTTGATTTTTTCTTCCTTCTTTGATCTTTCCTGCCCTTCTTAACTGCTCTTGAGAGAAAGCACTGACAGCAAAAGCAACGGAGTGCCTGCGCAGGGCCACCCGACTGATCCTACACGTGTTCATACACAGGAAGAGTTGGGTACTTGCCTAGAATAAGAAGTATCAGATCACCCTGTAGAAGTGGCTTTGTGTCCTCCTACGTACATGCTGCTCTGCTCCCAAAAAGAGTCTGACATGCTCAGGGCAGCTGTTGCCACCAACATAACGTACCCTGCACAGCCTTACCTATCCTCACAGCGTCACGTTCAGCAGTGAGGCGTGGGATCTACCTCTGCCTACAAGCCACGGTCTGAACTACTACTGCCGCACCAAAAACCAGCTGAAATGGCCTCGGAGCACCTTCTACTGAAGCCCACACAGAGAGGCTGCTAGAGGCTGTCCTTTTTATTTATCTTTTGTGCATTGTGCCTTTAGGATGCATGTCTCCATGCTTTTCTCCCTAAACAAAGATCCTAAAAATCTGCGTTTTTATTTGTACATACATACACATAACAAACATATATTTACATACGCACACATTTTTAAAATATCTATCTATCTATATATATTAAAGAGACACCATCCACTGTCATGTTACAATTCCAATCAGGCAGTAGCATATGTTCAGTTTTCAGATATAACTTAACTTTTCAGTCGCGAAGTATTCCTACAGGAAAAGCAATGCTGACTACACTGAATTGCAGTAGATCACTTTCTCCGCAAAGCAGCAAGGATGAAGAACTAGCACTTAAAGGGTCAAATGCATTATCTCAAGAGGTCCACCATACAGAAGCAGCATATAAAGAAGCACAATTAAGATAATATGCAAGATAAAATGCCAACCACTGCCTCCAAATCATCATATTTCAGTGATAATCTTATTCCAAACCAGTAATGAGTGGGAGTCAAGTCCAACACAGCGATGTTCAGGCCAGCTCTGTCATCTCCACTGGCTGGCTGCAAAACACCAAAGCCACTACCTTTCCTAAGTGATTTTTGAGTCAGTTACATTTAAGCAATCTGCTAGATATTGCCAAAGTCTTGATTGAAAGGAGTCCTTTCCTGCAGATCTTACTAAATACAGTTTCATCAGAATAGAAGCAAGAGGAAATCAGAACAGGTTTTCAGGCCAGTTCTTTAGCAACAGAAATTAGTAGGCCAGCAGCACATTTAGCCGTCGTCAAGTTTTCTGCAGATTCAAGATGCTGCCAGACTCCTCTAGCTAAAGAAAAGTTAGGTTTGAAAAGGACTGAAAAGAGAAAAGTTTTAAATAATTTAAGCAGTTACAATTACTCACAGAATCTAATAAACAGAGTATCAAATGTACAATGGATTTAGCCTTTAGGCATTATCACTTTGCATTTACTTTCTGACAAGTGGCAAAAAAACCCGATAAGCACATCTGATAGCCTTCTGAACTCCTAAGCAAAGGAATTAGCGGCTCTGTTTGTATTTATATAAAGACATAAGTCAGGAGCAAATAAAAACCTAAAATGGCAGGAGAGCTTTTTTCATCAGATCTTTCAGCCTAATTTTAAGCACAACTTTTCAGCAAATTAATCCATTTTATAAATGAAGACCTCACACTGGATTGTGTATTGCTGTTATGTCAAACAGTTCCTTTGTTTTTAGCAAATTCGGCATATCACCACCTTCTTCAGCCTTTTCAAGTGTGTGTTTTTTGGATGTGTTTACACAATATTCCATTATATTATGATGGTGTTAGTCATCACATGACAAAACTGGCAATTGTAGCCTATGTTTTCTAAATAAACAGGAAAATTTGCCAGATTAGGTCAAATGACTAAGAGACAATCGGTCTTTTAAGAAATGTGTTCAGCTCACACATTAAAGGGAACTTGTCCAATTCTAGAGGCTTAAACCAGCTTTAAGACATGTAACGCATCAGACTGAATTTCTTGGTATAGCTAGTAACTACCGTCTTTTACAAGATTCGCATTAGCACAATTTTAAGATGACATTCGTAACTCAATTTGGCAAACACATTTCTGCCACTAACTAAACTTAAACTTTTCTTTTCATCAGCAACAGTTCATTACTTTTGGCGATTAAGGCCCATTTAACATAATTAAAAAGAACACAAAATAATCACCTAAAACTATTGCAACCGTACCGTTTCAATGTCTTTAGACAGACTACACAGTTCTGATAGTTCAGTTGCATCACACCCTGCCAATGACACAAGGAATAAGTCTGTGATACTGGTTTGCGATCGCTCAGCAATAGTCATAACTCAGCCTTCAAGATGTAATCTTTTCATACAGTTGCTGAGCAGCATAACTTCTAACGCCTAAGTTGTGTTACGTGGAAGAAGTGCATTTCACTAGCCCAAACAGCTGGGAGCACAGCATTCATCACTGCAACTTTCAGAGTGAATCCACAGCTGGGACACTGGTGAGGTCCAACAGCTCTGCGGCACCTGATGTACAGGGGGATGCTGAAAGAAGTGGGTTTGTGCAGCCTTAAGAAGGAGAGACCTGCTTGGGGTCTTATTGTGGTATTCAGCCACCTACACCAAGAGGGCACAGAACAAGACTCTTCTCGGAGGTGCACAGCAATAGGATCAGAAGCAACAGCCTCAAGTTGCAACATGGAAAATTCTCATTAGGCTAAAAAAATTCTTCATTACAAAGGTGGTCAAACACTGGCACAGCAACCCAAAGAAACTGCTGAGCCTCTCGCCTTACAGATAACCAATTGGATGGAGAGAACCATCTCCTGGGTGTGACCTCGAGCAGGTTGCCATCGCTGGCCCTGCTTTGCATGGGGGCATTGCAATAGTTGGCATCCAGGTCTCTTCCACCCTCTGAGTCTCTCACTTTGGATGGTGGCCAAGAAGAACATGGAGCAAGAGTGGGCTAGCATTGACATCGCCAGGACACGCATGCAGTGCTCAAAGTCAGAATGTTAAAAAAGACAAAGTAAACAAATAATGCAGAGACATCCCACTGCAAGCTTTCTGGAAATATTTAGTACCCTCTTAAAAACAATTACTTCCAAAAGTCCTGACAGCAACACGCTGAGAACTGCATCATGTTAAGCTCGCTGTCTTTTTACTCGCTGACCTTTTCTGAAAGGAACACAGGAAATATTTCAGAGGTCAACTGGCATGATGAGAGTCACAGCTCTCTAGAGGAAACGTGTCAAGACTTACAACATGAAACTCCTTGTATTCAACCAAAATAAATGCCACCCCCAACTAAAACACAAACAAAAGCTTCAGGCATCCTTAAATATGCTGCGCATTGACGTTCTTTTGTTAAGAAGTTATATTTTATGCTTGCAAATCATGTAATAGCTAGCTGGAGAGCTGAAACAGGTTTGTTGCATCCTGTGTGTGCAGGTGTCTGCACACACTTACATCTACATGGAAACATATATATAAGCCTTCTGAACTCTCATATATGCACCACACTCTCTATAACACAATCTAAATCAGAAATATCTCCACATACCAAACTCCACGACAGACAAGTGGAGCAAAAGCAGAAATAAAGTGAAATACTACCTCCAAGCAGGATATCAGTAATAGCTGCTGCCTGACATAGGATCCTCAGTCATACTCATAATACAAAACCAATCACTTAATACGTCTAACATCCTCTGGAACAGCTAGTTAAAACATCTACCGCTCTGAGGGTAATAGCGCTAAACCATTCCAATACACACCCCCAAGCAGCAATTTAGTATCGTACATTGTGATTCATCCTTGACTATGCCAACAAATAATGGCACACGTGGTATTTTCAGTAAACCTTTTACAAGCAACTCGGATGAACTCCCTTGCTGAGAGAAGACGCATCCTCTGAGTTACAGCGCTGGCATTTGTTAGTGGCAGAATTCATGGGTGGAAGCTCTAGTTCTTGCGCTGGGGGCAAAAACAAAGCTACAACACTTGATAATAATATCCTCAGGAGTCAACATCCACAGACACAGCACGTTCATCGGTTTTAAAAATACCTTTGTGCATGCCATCTTGCAAGCCTGAAAGCATTTCACCCAAGTAACAGCAGCTTACTTGTACATATGCACGTGCAATGAAAAACCAAAGTATTCACCTGGTAAGAAGTACAGTATACCATTAGAAAACTTCTCAGGGCCTGTGCACAGAAATTTTACAACAAAATCAACTTGCTCTGAACGAAGAGACTTCTTTTTCTGTACAAATCCTTCTGGAAAGGGAAACAGTTCATGTGTGTCAGTATCACGAGACACATGCCTGACTGCTGACTTCCTGGCAATCCTCCCTATTTGTATTTCCTTGCTATGTTATTTCCCACCTGTACTAACTCATCATTATCTCTGCATTCTCCTTGCTACTCCAAAGGCATCCTGACCACTTCCCTCACTGGTGTGCAAGTGCTGGCTCACAGCCTTGGGTACCCCATTTCAATAGCAGGGAGAAGCATTCATAAACAAAGAATCGCAAGTTTGCTGCAGCACCCATCCCACCTTCTGCTCCTATCAGGACTTCTGTGAAATTCCCAAATTTGACTGTTATCTTTGGAAAAGTGTTCCTCCAGTTCATTTAGGTAAGTCACTGGAACAAATACATCCCACAAGACATTACATTAGGGTCTAGTCTGTCTTCGCTTGGTCTTGTAAAGTCAAAGCAAAAAAAAGGAGTTACAAACTATAGAATGGGAGCAGGAACACCCTCCCATATTCCACCTATACCATGAAAAATAGTCACACATTTAAAAGATAATCCCATCAGTGCACGTGAAAGCAATGGCATTATTATAAATCCAAGATGATTTAACAAGGGATGGTCTGGTAGGTACTTTAGGGCTGGCTGGATGCTGAGCCCACGTGTAATAGGGACAGAGCCTCCTCTGGAGGATACCAGCAGCTGGAGGAACCTCCGGAGGATACTAGCAACTCTTAAGAGAAGTGTTTATACCAACAGCTGCACTCGGACTTAAAACAGTGGTCTGCTCAGCTTTTGACATATTCAGAATAGCATCTGACACTAGCACAACTATGTGAGAGTTTATTTCTCTGGAAAAAAAAAAAAAAAAAAAAAGTCCCAACCACAGTAAGCACTGATGCCTGTTCCAGCGTCCCTCGGTGTGAGCTGCCGCACAGAGGCCTGTGCCCACAGATGCCTTCTCACCTGAAGTGTGGCAGATCTCAAAAAAAAAAAAAAAAAAAAAAAAAAAAAAAGATGAGAGTGAAGCTGATCAGGGAGCTAATTACCAAATCCACAGTAGAAGCATGGGGCAAAGGGACAGCAGAACAGTGTGCCACTGCAAATCCACGGGCCTAGGAGAAACACAGAGCACAGCCCTTGTGCTGGAGCACGTTTAGTCAAGCACAGGATTCCTACCTAGCTCAGCTCAACACTGAGCATAATAAAGGAAGTCCTATCATGGACTGCTCTGCTTTCCTCTGGCAAAATGAAGAAATCCTTGTTGCCTTATTCAGCCTCGTATCAAATGGAAAATACTGATTTCAAGCATGTACAGGCACTTTTGCACAGTCTAGCTGAGGCACGCCACAGTTCCACAAGTCTTCAGTATAAACAATCATTAAGTATTTAAATTTTGTTGAGAGAGAGACTGTCCCATATTCCTAGTTTATTTGTTAAAATTCATACTTCTGAATACAGCCTTGGGGAAAATCCACAGCGAAAGCTCTTTGCTGCAGTAAGAAAATATACAAGTTTTGTTACGGACAAAATCTCAGGTATATTTATTATTCAGAACTTGCCATTAAAAAAACACCACCACCACAGCAGCAAATTTTCGTTTTCAAAGGCGCTCTTGGCTGCTCATAGTGTTCAGAAAGCCTTTCTAGCTTCTTCTCCGTTTCTTTGACAAGGCTATACCACTCCTTGTTTTACAGGTCTTCTACAAAATATAGCAAGCACTCCTTACATGAGGCACCACACCGTGAAGCATTCACTGCCACCACTGCTTGCTTTTCAAAAGGGTACGTGCCTCTCCGCAATTACTGCTTCATGAGCAGTTCCTTGCTCCAATTTTTAACTGGAATTGGACTGTGGCACTAACAAATGTAGAGAAATTATGGGAAAAAGCACCATGCTATAGTTGTGTAGTGTGCTACGTGACTAACTCGGCAAAAGTACAAAAATGCAGCCGGTACACCAATTATCAGGGGACGCATCTCAAGTGATCACAATGGAGACTCATGACAATTGTCTACATGAATATACTTATTTCATTAGCTTTAAAGAGCTAATCTGTCCGGGAAGATGCATCCTCAAACTAGACTTGCTTTCTTTACTTCCTTCATACTTTACTTACTTTTTGTCTAACTTCAGAATTGAACTCTAAACTAACGAAGGGGATCCAGGGCATCCAAAGAAATAAGTAAATCAGTCATGATTCCATACCAGTTATGGCAGCAGTCATCGAGTTATTACCGACCAACATTTTCCCCCATACAGCCTGCAAGTAATGAGGCGGTGGAATACAAACGAATTCTTCCCTGTGCCGCCAGCAGAAACTGATTCAGTTTCAACAGCAATAGTCTGAGGTCTCCAGCAAAAACTTCAGCATCACTGAAAAGAAAACCTCAACTATCATCAAGTCCAGAAAATGAACTAACTTCATTTTCTGTTCCACAAGTTTCATGTTTTCATTGGTTTAGCAGTAAGCTTTAACAAATTATGAACTCAAGGGTTGTAGCTAATCTATAATCTAATAAACGAATTCCTGTAATGGCAGGATTTCTAGTACTGCGTAAGCGTCTCCTGTTTGCACACTTTTTGGCAACGTCCTCTCTGTCTAATATTGGCAAATCTAAGGTTGGAGCCATTGAAGGATTCCATAAAATTGTTGCTGGCTTTCCTAGTATGTCACATCTACCGGTGTTGCTGGGAGACACCTATATTCAGGAGCTTCTCAAAAAAAACCCCAAAACCCACAACAACAACAACAGGGAATAGGAAAACCTGGTTCTGTAGTAGTCAGCAGAACAAGGGAAGCTCAGCATTGCAATACTTCAAGCACCACAGAGCGCTCTCAGCCTCCTCCAGTTTTTTGTAATGAACGTAGTCAGCTTATAGCATAAACAAGACACAGCCAACAGCGACGACGGGCCACAGATTTACACTAAAGAAGTCGGAGAATGAGGAGGAGAAAAAGCAATAAACCAAACAGAACAGATTCTACAGAGCCAAAGTCTGGGAACTTGCAAACTAAGTGCATAGTCATAAGTGTAGATTATTTATAGTAAATATTTTTCCTTGTATTCATCAGAAAATGAAATCATACAATACCTAAAAAGATAAGCACACAACTCCATTTTTCCATTAACTAGAGCTGTGGACACAACACTGAATCATAAGTCAGCGGTAGGAAAACAACTGCGGTTCCTGAATTAGAAAGAAAAAAGCTAAAAGGAATACTACCCTCTCCTCCCCGAAACACCGTAAAAAAACCCAACCACCACAATAATGCCTTATGTTTCATAGCCTGAACATCAGGTACTTTTCTACCAACACATCGGTCTCCAGTGGACTCCTGCAGCTATGGCACTACAACAAGCTGGTTTTGAACAGGAGGTTCACCAACATAGCACCTGCCAAATTCTGCTCTTATCAGATTTTGGGAGATCCCTATGCCATAGTGTCAGACTATGTCACTCTGAAAAAGCACGCTTCTGTGATCAAGGCACAGAATTTGCCTTGAACTTCATCAACTTCATCCTCTCCAGGTGTCCTGCATGATCTCTATGCCTCATCTCCACATACGACTCTGCACGAGAGTTGCACTGAGATGCTGAGAGGTTCGGCATATGAAGTGCCCCAAAATCAATCCATGGGCACAGGCTATATAATAGCCTTCCACAACCGCTGCACTGAACAGCCACTTAGGGCTACGTCCTTCCTTCTTGATATCTTTATTATTTTACACCAAAGACAGCTACATACCTTATCAAAATAATTTAGGACAAAAAGGAATGAATCAAAGTGAAACGTCTCACTTCTTAAAAGGCATAATCCAAGTTGTCTAACCTGGAATTAGTGAAAGACAGGCTGTCATTTACAGTTGCCCTACAGAGAGCCTCCTGGCATCTCCTTACCCTTCTACTTCAGATGCCTGGAAATGGTACATTAGAAGCAGTTTTGGAAAACAGAAGGCTGTGCTGCTCCTAATCTCTTTAGTGTTCGCTCCATAATGCCCTCTTCAATGCCTGCCCGAATGCCCCCAACCACCTCAAAACAAAGACAGAAAACAAATGGAAACCATCCTCTCAGGTAACTGCCACCCACAGCATGCTTCTCCGGAGCCCTCCCTGCTTCTGCTTTTTATTCTTCTCTATTGCAATAATTTCTTATCTCTATCCCATTCCCCTAAAGGTATCTGCAAATTTCCGGCATTTGACAGCCATCCACGAACGTCCCCTCCTATGATACCGGTTCTTCTTCCTGGAAGGAAGAGCTGATTTTTAAGTTATCCTCCATAAAGGACCCCAAAGGCTGTGTAGCTAGAAGATGATATAGAGTGATATTAAGGCATCCTGCCACTTTAAGCTTCTGGCAATTCCCTCACCTTCCTTTGTCTTAAATCTTTTGCAAGAGCTGTGTTAAAATCCCTCCTGAAAAGAAGGAAGTTGACACAGCTTTTCAGAAGCTTAAAAAGCTTATTTTTATAAAAACAATGTATAGTTGGTTCATGCTCCAGCTGCTTTTATGTAAAAATAGAAACATTACAGCTTCAGAAGTGACCCTAGGTCTCTCTGTGACATCATTCGAGGCTATTTTAAACAGCCATTTCTCAAGCTTTTAAGTGTTAATTGTAGCAGATTGTATTGAACATTCAAATAAACTTTATGTACATGTTATGAATCTAATGTGTCTTTAAACCTGAAACAGGGCAAGCGCTTAAATTTCCCCACTAAACACAGCACAAAGGGGTTTTGTTTGCCAGCTGCAAAACTGAAAAAAAAAGTCAAAAAGTGGAAAGGGGCACTCGCCGAGACACTAAACGTTCCCCCTTTGGGATCATTATGGGGAAAAAAAAAGTATCAAGAAACCCACTCCCAAGTATCTACCTTTGTGCCTTTCCCAATTCTGTTTCCCTGCAGACTTTTCAGACCGCTCGTGTGTGCCATCAGAGACTGCGTAATTATAGGACACTTCTGTTTAAGAAACTGAAACAAGTAAACTTGGCCAAACACAATCTAAAATTTAGATTCCGTTGTTTGTCTATCTAGGGGACAGTGACAGCATGTACCGTACCACATTTAATGCCTCTCGCAGCATTCCTGCTCTTGCGTATCGCAAATGCATCTGCTGAGTTTGGTCACGAAAAACAAGTTATTGGTGATATTCACCCCTGCAATGCCTGCAGGGCCAACATAGCTCAGAGTCTGAGTTGAATTCTATTCCTTCTTGGGCATGGCCAAATTATTTACTAAATTCCAATGAGCTGAAGCAAAGGGATTACTTGCAGAAAACTTACTGTGCCAGTGTGGGAAAAGGACCGAGCTCGGCTCTCTGAACCCAGACGGACTTTGCAGACCTGGCAACTGGAAGTTTTACTTATTTTAAAAGGCCGTTCCTTGTAAAACGCGATCCTTTGATGTACGTTTTGTTGAGCAACAAATGACGATATGGTTAAACAGCTTTTAGAGTCGTATTTCAGAACAAGCTTCAAAGGACAAATCTCGTCTTATTGCAGAAAAAATTAGGGCGACACCAAAACCAAACAAGATCCTTCCGTTCCCTTTACAATTTTTCTTTCTTTTTCCACTGAGGAATAACATGAGCTGACCAATTCTGGAACATAAGTTTTTATGTAACTTAAGGTACTGTAAGTGCTCGATCACTTTTCCCATTATAAAAAAATAAAATAGTTCAAATAGCGTGAACAGAAGGGCTTACATCAAACAGACTAAACAGAAATAAATATTTACACTGGTGTCAAGTTCAGAGGCAGAGAGCGACAAAAATACTGCAGAATGGCATTTCGGCAAAATGAAGCACGATACCAGCTGCGTATAACGAGATCTATCTTACTGTCTTCAAAGGATAATGAAGACGCCCTCATATTTGTAAAACATTACTGCAGATGTTACAATGCAGTAATTTCACACAAGTATTATGCACCTCAGAATTTCCTTTGGCATTTTAATACATCTTTTTAGATAGGAAAAAACTGATTAGACTTAACTACTTACTCGATGCTAAAATTCAGCGGATTCTTCCGTCCACAAAAATAACAAAAAACCACCCACCACCCAAAACGCATGCTTCACAAAACAGACAAGCCAAGGATTACAGATTACATCTATTTGTTTTTTCACAAACATGTAAGCGCTCCAGCCTGCGGGGAAACGCCACAGCCTTTAGTTCGGCTTTAACCACTAGATCGGCTAAGGTACCTGTCTTCACACATCAGTCAGTTTGTTGCCATTTTAGTCTGAAACCAAGAAAGCCATTGAATCATGCTGACCGGAGAGATGTGTCTACAGGTTTCATTTCTTTAGGGCTGGGGACATGCAAAAATCTGTTTTTATATCCACTCCAGTCCGCCAACGGTTAGTTTTATCCATATTACTTTTCTCATAGCAACTTTAAACACCTTTTCTTCCTCATACTCACTACTGAGAGTGGCCTAGCATTGGTGGCATAGCGTCTTACAGATCTGCACCATCTTCACGTTTAGCTTAAAAAACAAAACAAAAACCCTGCACGTAACCTAAAGTGCTTTAAAAACGCTGACAGATTTTAATATATAGTTTTAAAAGCAGTATTTATGCACCCTTACTTCTCTCTCTCATGCAAGTCCCATTTCCTTATTCACTGAAGTACACAGATTGCAGTGGGTTCCCCCCCCCCCCCAAACCTTCCTTTCCTTGCATTACAAACTTAACAGGCATTTCATTTTCAAAGCTTAATTCTGACATTACAAAAAAAAGTATGCATTTGATATTTTTCCTTGGAGAACAGGCCCTGTAGGCTCTCTTGCTTGCTGTTTTGTAGATCAGCACGCCTATTCTTGTGCGGGCATTTCTTTTTCTCTTTACAAATTCAGCAATGCCCAGCTGTTACCACAAACACGTGCAATCCTACATATATTTTTATATGTAGGATTTTTATATACACATACACACACATGCAAACTGTGTGCATGCATCTATGTTGTATGTATGCATATTCTAGCAAATCTGCTTGGAATATGTGCCTGCATGGATTTATTTCCCATTTTAACACTGGTCTACTATTCAACCACCACCCTAGTGCCTAGGAAGTAAGTATTTTAAAAAACTGGAGTAGAGCAAGCGACATTTAAATCAAGGTTAATTCCAAGCAAACAGTCTTATATTAGTTTTATTATGTCCTTTCAAGAAATTTACCTGGAGTGGGTTGGGCTTAGAAGCTCCCTACGTTCAGAGAAGCTTTATGAACCATAAAAAGTAATTTCCTATCATAAATAATACACTCCCTTGACATACTACTTCAGTTCCCTGCTCAGCATAGCCAAATGTGCTTTCTTTAGAGAATTTAATTGCTGATAGCATCAGTTCTCCAGTTCCCAAAACTGATAAAGCACCCCAAAAGGCAAGTTTTATGCAAATATACGGAGACATATAATGAGGTAAAGATTAATACTTACAGCTTATGTAATTGTCTTTCTGAAACCTCTGAAGTGACATCACCTCTCGAATTCTATCATTCTAGGGTAATCTCGTGATTTAACATCTGCTCAATCCTATCCAAGTCTGTTCCTCCATTTGACTCTAATCTTTTTGTCCATTTCTTTTTTCTCCTCTGCCCATCACCCTAGCCTACATGCCCCAACAGTTTTTCTGTTCTTTGCTCGTTTAAGACCGGAGGGTCTGAAGCCCTCCATATGCACCAGCACACACCTCCGAGTAACATGCCTTCGCTCTTCCAGCTGTAAAGCAAGGCTAACAACGCTGACCTCCCTCTCAAACAAGGGCCGGGGGGGGTGAGTTGCAAAAATCTGATTTCAAAGTCGGCAGCACAGCTCCAAGGGTTTCAGGGGGACAAGGCTTTAACCTGTGTTTAGGGCAACCTGAGGACAGAACAGGAGGACACTATTGTATACGCTCCTGCCACAAGTCTCCACAGTACTCGCCTGAGTTGAGCTGTCACCATGCTCACCGCCCATGAGAAACGTTTTCAGTTTTTAAATAGGCAGGCAGTTTTAGGAGGTCACATTTTCTTTTAACAAAGTGAAACTCCAAAGCTTTGTGTCACCTCATACCCCCATGCAGGGAGGGAAGTAAAGCAGCGGGAAGGCAGCCTCTGCTAAGCTTTTCCCCTGCTGTACAGGGCGAGGGGATGAGCTCTGCACTGCTGCTCCAAAAGGCTGGACAACACCGCTCCACTAGAGGTTATGATATGCAGGATTAAGCCAGCAAAGGAGGATCGAACTGGGCAAAGTTAGGAGACAATCACTATCTAGCACCAAATTATTTCCCAAATCGCTCTAGGGGAAAAGTAACCCTGTACCAAACCTAAACAATCTTGAGTCAAAACCCTAATCCAGCCCTGTCAAAGGGATTAGGCAAAATTAAAATATTCTGGCTTGGGGACATACAAATTAGGAAGTAGCTAGTCCTTTATGATATTACAGAAGATTTTTCAGAAATCTGAGGTGTCTTATTATAAGTAATAGCCACCTGAAGCCATCAGTCAAGCAGAACACAAAGGAAAGTTAAGATTGCATTGAAAAAACATCCCTACCGCAAGCAAGAGAAAAAATTAGAAAGACCCTGTACCTGCTGAAGACAGCTTATTATTAAAGCCTCACTATTTTCTGAAACTTATGAGTTGAATTTACAATTGAGGAGAGGAGAAAAAAAAAAGAGAGAGTGAGCGAGCTAAAGTAGCTTAAAACTATTTAAAGAATTCCACGTGAGCCTCTCCCTTTCGATGTCAGGTCACTCTCAGAGCATGACATGCCAACAAATCACTCCGTGTCACACAGTTGTTTGAGGGAGAAAAGACAAAGGAAGATAGTATCTTTCTGCAGGTGCGGTGAACTACAGCTCTATTAAAGGTACACCCAGGTAGCTAAGAAATTATTTGAAAAACAAAAATAAATGGAGAGAAGCATTCCTTCCCTCGGTCTACCACAGTGCGCTCCACAGCTGCAGCGTTTCTGCACAACCCACGCTCCTCCGGTCGCCTTACTTAGTGCCAGGATATAAATCCTGAATTACCGAAGTTGGCATTTTCGAGCGATCAGCCAAGCCACCCTAAAGATGAAAGGGAGAAAAATCATTGCAAGCGTTTACCTGTTAGAATCACTGGCTTAGAAAGCACTTTACAAATTCAAGGCTGCTGAGAATCTATAAAGAATAGCTGTAATATAATTAAACAGGAACTCTGATACGATGCGTGTCAGCTATGCATGGTAAGAGCCACAACAGGAACTGCAGAACTGGAGGTTTGAGGAACAGAGTCGGAAGACGACAGACTTACTATAATTATTTTAAAACGCCAATGTTTAAGAATTTGAGATGTAAATATATGCAAAGATCTTTACAAGAGCAAAGGCTCGCTTTTCATGATTTACAAGCCCTTTAAAAGGCACGTGTTATGGCCTATCTTGTGTTGCACATTGGTCTTATGAACCATCTCTAAGACGACATCTTAGCTCCATCACAGAGAACTCGCAGTAAAAATCCAGTGAGATAGCAGCAGCAGCAGTTTTTACTCTCTGTACTCCCTTCCATGTCACAAATAGTTAAAAGTCAATCAGTCCTTACAGCACAGCATTTGTATCCCAATACTCGGCCACATGGCAACAGCCAGCTTCTCTGGCTTCTCTGTCCATTAACACAAAGCGTACTACTGTAGAGACGGTGAAATTGCAAACCTCTTGGACTATATACCCAAGTTACTTCTGCCTCGAGCTGTTGGCAAGGAGAAGTGCCCCTAATGCCACAGGCTGACATCTTCAGGTCACCCATTTTCTCTCTTCTGACACAGAAAGTAGGGTGTTTTTTTTTTTTTTTGGAGGGGGGGGGAGGGGGAAGGGAGGGGAAAAATCTCCAAACTGCCAAGCACTAAGCTAAGATTAAGGCAAATCAAAAACATCAAAACTCTGCAGCTTTAGCCTCCATAAGAGCAAAATGTTATGCAGAAAGGCTGTTTTGGATTTGGTCATTTTGCAAATGCTTCAGCGCTATGTCCAAGGCTGGCTGCAAGACTAACAGCTTTTGCTAGGCAGAACTGTTTCTGTGGTAGCCCCCTTTATCTGTGACTCATACTGAGTTTTGCTTTTGAAGGTGCCCTCTTGCTGAAAACCTAGGAGAGATAGGAAATAAACAATTCAAGGGCTCTAACACCAAACTTAGGGAACCTCCCCATATTTAAGCAGAAAACTTGTGCTCTATATAGCCTGTAGATATGAGAAGGGTGTAGCATTTTCAATATGCTGATAATGGCAGGACACATCATCAACAGAAAGTTGGCATAATTCTTGTATTCCTCTCCTCCCCCCCAAAATAAGCTATTTTCCCCATCAACTGGTAATGCATTAAATAAATAGCACTGACACACCTATCTTCAGGAATTCCAAAAAATAAGTAAATAATAAAAAAAACCCAGTTTCATTCATAATAAAGGATCATATAATACTCTGTTATTTGTCATTCAGGTATTTATAAATATCTGCAGAATACTACACTTTTTTTTGTAAACACTTTATTACTTGGACATCAAATCAGATATTTCAGGACATGAGTGGACTAATTTAAAAGAAAAATCTGAAGTAGCCCTATTAGGCTAAAAAAAGCAGCACATACAGGTCAGGGTTGAAAAATATGCTGCTTATTTAACTCTACCCCTTTTAATAAGGTATCCCCTAAGGCTAGTTCTACAGGAGCATCACTGAATAGCATCACATCTGAAAAAACATCTGAAACTTCCAGCTCAATGATGTAATTCAATACCACAATAGCTCTGTGGAATTGTCACCTTCTAACTTTAAAAGTCTTTAATAGGCTTATTGTATGTGGTAGGTTGATCAAATTTTATTGTTAAGAGAGCCTGACTATTTTGGTCATTCTGAGCAGGAACCTACACCTGTGGAGCACTGTGGGGCTGAACCTGGCCCAGCAGTTCTTCAACAGCAAACACCTCATTTACTATGCACGTTGATTGAGGGTGATTTATTCTGCATTTATTATTATACTGAATGTTTCTGTACTCATATTGCGCTCAAGGTCTTAGGAGTTATAGTGGTAGATCCATCCTTCACCAGATCTCACTCTCTAGGAAAAGAGCTAGAGGTGAGGAAGTCAGAGGAGGAAGTCAGTATTTGTCAGCAGTGTCCCCTCATTATAGGGGTCAGGTCTACTAGTAAAGATAGCCCATCAACCTTATCCCACCTCTTTCCATTATTGTTGTACACTGTAAAGTTGCTCTACTGGGCCCTGGTCTTCTAACCAAATTCAATGCAACCTTCTTCAAAACCTGTTTTCCCCTCCTCCTTCCATTTCCCCCAACAAACCTCCAGAATACCTTAGTTTCTAAAAAAAAAAAAAAAGAAAAAAAAAAAAAGTTAAGGCAGGAACATTCAGTGTAGCAGCATGGGCCAATTTAAGTTGAGCAACACAAGTTTTGGATAAGTGTTTTACAAACTAGTTTGAAATCATGTAATAGAAACTTCCAAATGCTCCACTTTAATTTTTGGCCTCTGTAACATCGTCACTTGACCAGAGATGATGCACAGGACTGGCTTGAAGTGAAAATACATTGCTCTTCTGCCTGTGTGTGTGTTTTTTTTTTTTTTAAATATATGGGCTTCCCCACTCTAGAAAGCGTCATTTTCTTTGTCTTTCATACCCATTTCATATATTGAAAAAAGATCTGGATTTAATCTGTGGCACAGTATAAAGCAAAATCCTAAGAGCCCTTTGACAAAAGGCAAAGTGAAAATCCTCAAAATAGGGCAGAAGCAGCAAAGAAGAAATTAAGTAACTGGAGAAGGAAGCCCAGAGCGAGGAGGAGACCATAGGTTATTCTTTTATTGCAGAGCAGTAATTTTACTGGAAGATCAAAGGAAACTGAAGCGCTCACACTTCCCAACTGCACTGGGCGGTGGCCCGTACTCAGGTGGGAGTGCACCAGATTGTGACCAAAGGCTTCCCAGACCAAGAATTAACTTTGCAAGTTAAAAATGGACAGGACAAAGACACAAAAAAAGAAGGAAAATAACAGGCTCCTATGAGCTCAGCCTAGGAAAGCAAGCATGGGTATGTTCTGTGCAGAGCTACAGGAGAAACAAGGCTTGAAAGGTTGCTGCTAGGAAGCAAAACAGCTGGTAGCAGGGATTTGGCAGAAGTTACTGAAACATAGCAGAGGACCGGGGCTGTGGCACATGGGAAGCATGTCGGAGGATGGGAGGAAATATTCCTCTAGTCACTGGGAAGTGCAAAAAACAGCTTACACAAGCTGCACTTCCCACTGATACTCTCTGGAAGAAATATGGTGCAATCATGGAAAGTGCTACTTTTCTCAAAAAAAGGGGCTTGGTTCAGATCATAAGAGATTAAGTTCAGGACACTTAAAGAACCAACAAAAACTTGCCTATAGCCATTTCTTAAGAGATTAATATCACCTCCTTAGTGTCATGAAAACAAAAACAAAATCAACCAGTTGTCTTAAGTCTTCCTTCTGGTAAAATATGTTTTCAGGCAAAAATCTGACGAGAAAAACCGAAGAAGCTGATACAAAGATACCTTTCCTTGCCTTATGTTCACATCTTCCCAATGTTCTATTATGGAAGTGTTCCCAGGCTGTTAGGCAGTGATACCTAACCCGGCCATCAGGAACAGGCATGTAACTATTCCGCTTTGTTTCCTTGCATACTCAAGTTCTTCAGTTATCATCTTATTTTGTAGAAGAAAAAAGCTGTACGTTCAGATATGCCCTTTCCATGATCTTATTATGAGTATAGCAGCCTTGGAAACGCCAAGTGAAATATTTAGCAACCAAAGTAATCTCAGGAGTAAGAATACAACACTGTTTTCCAGGAAGCCGGTGCTTTATTTCACAGCAGCACAGTGCATCCACTTAGCCCTGACAAAGGGCAAAAAGAGGCTATAGATGCACAAGTGATTCATTTCAGTAACGATGATGGCAATACCTTAAAGCCTGTCTTTTTAATTAATGAACCTCCTAAAGTGCACTAACGTATAACCACAACATTGTTACTATACTGCTCTGGGGTACAGTATTAGAGAAGTGATGCCAGTGAAATTAGATAAGTAATGTATTTTTATTGCCACAAAGTTCACAAATCTATCTACAAAGCCTGAAATGTACATGCACGGTTTTGTTCTCTGCAAACCTAGGGCATCTAGGGTTCAAAATCATGAAAAGCCACTGGAAAGAATAAGTATGCAATTCCGGAAGGCCTGCAGAGTATCAGAAATAGCTAAAAAGTGTCTTAGTATACAGTCTGAATAATAGTTTTCTACCAAATTCACTGAAAGGACACTGTGCGTGTATTTTTTTTTCCCCCCCTTCATTTTAAGGGCACTATAGTTGCATAGAGTAGAGGTGCGCGTTGAAGATATCTAACACAGTAACACAGGATTTTGCCAGAAGGAAGCAGCAGACTGTTCCTGCCTCCGGGATCTCAAGAGAGATAGAAAACCCATCACTTAATGGAAGCTATAAATATCAGAGAAACACATAACTACTTCAAGTTTTGAATCTTTCCTCCAGTGAAGAGGAAAACAAACAAGCAAAAGAAAACCCTCCCAAACCCACCACCTTAAGGCTTAAGTCAATAGCCACGATATTCAAAACGTCCCAGATATCAGCATCTGACAAAAATTACGAGAAAAACCCACGTTTCAGAGAATGCAAGCTCCAAAGAAATATTTTCAGCATGGGACAGAATAAGCAGCAGATTAAGTAGCTTCCTGCTTTCAAGGTTTTTATTTTGAGAGACTGGTTGTTAGTGTTCCTCTGACCAAAGTAGCATGCTTCATGTAAGGGCTGAAGTTGAAAGGTAGAGCTGCGACACTGTCTGGGGAAAAAAGCTCAGATGCATGAGGCAGAATAAAGAAAATGCACATGGAAAAAATGAAACTGGACAGAAGACTGAGTTTCTCCTGAGAAACTGGATTCAACTGACAGACTGAACTGACAGCAAGGGATGGAGAAGGAGCTTTTATGCAAGCATGCCTGTTTCCCCTTACCTTTTACTAAAACAAGGCAGTGGGTACCAATATCTTTGCACTAAAAATTAGCATGTTTTTCCAATGAATAAGTCTCCTGAACACACGATCACACAACACCTACCACAGACAGGGAAAACCGTTTCCTTACGGCTAGGCCGATTTATCCGTTTGTTTACGCTGACGGTATACGCGTTGCTACCTACATCACAGAGCTCAAGTATTCCTGTGCTCAGGATGTATACCTGTCTGATTAAATACTCCCTTGGATGCAACAGTGCATGGCTGAACCACTGCTGCACAATACTCCACACAGTAAAACAAGCAGCGTAACGCTGTAAGGAAAGGACAACGAAGCACCTATAAGAAATTCTTGCGAGGCATGCCAAGGCGGGCCCACAGCTTATTTGAGATGCGTCCTGAAGAATTTTGACACTTCAAACCAGGCAGGCTCCTACAGTGTTTGGAAGGCAGATTTCAGGAACTAGGTCAGTGCATAACAAAGTGCGTACTATTTGTATCTTAAGCGTAGGGATGGTTTTAATTTTCTAGGCAAATGCACACCACCAGATCAGCAGAAATATACAAAGAGAGGGTCGTTTCCCCCCTTTCTCCACCCTCTCCGTGAATCATGACCCACAGATCATTAAATGGTGCATTAACATACCACATTTCTTGGGCACTAGCTTAATCGTATCACAATAAGGAGCAAGACAGAGATCTTGGAAGAGAACAGACACTATTTCATTTTCCATCTTTAAAGATAATGAAACTTTGCCAACAACATTTTGAAGGACGGCATGGTATTCAGGCCACAGGAAAGGGCTGCAGCTTCCCATGTTGGTATCCGAGATAAACCCTTCCCCTCGCTTGTATTAGAAGCGAGATAAAGTTGCATTTATTTGTTAGAAATGTTAATGGTCACATTTCTAATATTTGTGTTAAGCACTTAGGGCTTGGTCTTGCTATCAGGCTTTATGCAGCTACATTTTCTATCTACTTACTCTTTAAGTCATCAGACAATAGATTTTTCAGTCCTTTGCCTTCCCTAAAGCAAAATATTATCATCGAGTATATTAACTGAGCTTGCACTATTCATTTGGGGATTCTTTTATTCAAGCATGCCCTTCAGTAGTCACTGTGCTCATTTCCACATACTTCTGTGAGATGACTGTCCTTTCCATACATTCATTTAGCTTGACCTAGATGCCACACTCAGGACAATGATTTTTCTCAGGCGTTTATCAAGTTCCTGGTTTATTCCCCCTGCATGGCAGACAGGTTTTCCTCTCAACAGCACTTGATCCAAGAACGTGCTTCTAAAGCTACTTTTTCAGGTTTATGAACCGCAAGAATGTTTTTGTACTTTCTAGCTTCCTCATGTATGCTTTGAATTGCTCTTTTATCCAGTTGTTCAGTACTTACTTGGTCACACTACAGTCATTCCAAACCCTAGGAAAAAAAAAGTATTTGTGGTATGAGGATGCCCCTTCATCCTCCCGAAGTTTCATCTCAAATCACCAAAACAATTAAGGCTCAAATCCTGATTTCATTTAACTGAATGCTAAGAAAGGTGGAGGACTGGATTTCACCCTGTAGTCTTAACAGAAATAATTCTCTTCCATCAGGATTATCCAGCCATACCTGAAGACTGGCCTTAAACAATACCACAAGTCATTACGTTACCAGATTTCCACCTGATTTTTGGCAGATTTTAGAGTGATAGCTTTGGTCACTCCTCACCCTCCCCTTTCTTCCACTCCACAACTCAAAAACATAAAGGTTCTTTTCAAAGATATTGGACAGATTTAAGATTAAAAAAATCTGCATGACACCAGTCTAGAACAGATATCTTTGTCCCAGCTAAGCCAAAACGGTAGGTAATTCCTTAAGTCTCACTCAGCTTAGTCCAACAGCACTCATTTAAAAAGCTAAAAGAAAAACAGAAAACTTGAACAATGAAGTTAATTATATGCATACCAAACAGTGCTAATATTCATACTTACAGGCTGAGGCTGTTCTGCAATACAGCAGTTGAAACACAACCAGAACTCACTCATTGTTTACAGTCTGAAGTGCGAACACAGGTGAAAAGCAGGACTCAATCTCTGCAGAAGTGTCTCCAGGCAGCAAGTTCTTTAAATAAATCTATTTATAATGGTTCCAACGTGAAAATCTTTTTCCTCTGTTGAACTTTTCTCCAAAGACAAGTCAGTCCCAGGACAAGCAGGGTGAAGATAAAAAATAGTATTTTAGAGTCTTCCTTGAGAAGGTTGGTCCCAGCACCACGGAAGTGTTATGTATACGTCTTTGGTCCCTAGCGTTATGTGAACCTGAAAATAGAGAAGCGCATTACATCAGAAAGACGATGCAGCATCTCACGCTTGCAGACAGCCACCCACACCAGTGATTTCTCGATAATATCTCGAGCTACAGAGCAGAGAGACACCAGCAAACAAGTCACATGCCTACTTCTACAGTGACTGCTGAAAACAGCATATACCAGAAATTCACACGAAGCTCAGCTTCTAACTTTTGTTAGACGAACCAGTGTAAAGAACTAGCGTCCCATCTTTTACCAGCCATCTGTTTGATTTATTCCAAACTTTCAAATGTCTTTTTAAGAAGCGGCAGTCGACCACACACCCTTTTAGCTTCTTAAGGATTCAACTCATTGACGCTCCATATTTCTCAGTCGAAAAATTACCCAGCCCATTCACAGAGCAAAGTTTAACTACTACTTAACCACAACCCTGTAGCACAGCTGTCAAAGCCACATTTTTTTTTCCCCTAGACCTTGGGGGCTGGGGAGGGGGGAACCCACCAAAAAGCCCCCTCGATATTCTGAAAGCTTGTAAGAAGGGCAGATTTGGTCAACACAAGATACTTCCCCTTCACTCTCTCCACCCTGCTACTCCATGTACAGATGCCTTCAAAACAAGTTACTTGCACAGTTTGAAACTTTCCTTAAACCTCTAAAATTCCTCATGTGGAACAACTGAGACTCCAGATTCCAACCATTCTTTTGCTAAACTGAAGCGTATTGGTTAATCTCCAACCCAGCTTCCTTCAGTGAGAGTGCCATAAAAATTCCTATGAGATTTCACTCCGGTCATTTATCTCACACTTACTTGGTAAAAAATGGAAATGAAGTAGAGAGTTTTCAGAAAGTTTTTCATATATACTCTTTAACAACTCTAAATATGCCTGCATCTTCATTCGTAGATCTTTCTATGTCCGTAGCTATGTATTGTTATTTGTATGCAGTTCTTTATCAAATGATTTGGAGACCCCACAGGATGCGCATCAACCACATCTACACACAGGCACGCAGGCAATTTGTCCTCGGCTCAGGTGAGTTAGTTCTGTGGCAGAGCAGTCCCTCCTATTTACAGTCTTTATCGGTCCTCCACGTATCACATACAGCAACGAGGTCCCAGACTCACTACACACACACACACCAAATGACCGTACTAGTGCACAGCCAGTAATAGCCAGGTACTTTCCAGGACTGCTGGCTGCGGTGCAGACACACAGCCAAACAGCGGCACCCTTCCTGTGCTAAGCCCAAAGCCTCCGGGAAGCTTTCCCACTTAAAGTACCTCTGCTAGTCCTGCAAAAGGTTAAGAAAAAAAAAAAAAATGTGTGCTGCAGAAACACCACCTAAGCAGCAAAGCCCTAGTAAAAGCAACTGTCTTTCCTAGTTTTGAAAGAGCTACTGGTAACTTTTAAAGTAAGTCAATAACCCTGTCTGCATCATTCCTTGCAGAAAGATTGGGGGGGGGGGGGGGCGGCAACACGTGGCAGAGATGCTTTGCTACTTTGCTACTTTTCCCTATTACTAATACTGAACAGAGGAAAGCAGTTCTACCAGATGAACATCTTGGGGGCAAAGTAAGAAAAGCGTCCCTCTTCACAGCCTTTCCTTTAGCAGAGAGACTTCAAAAAGAGGTACTGGTACAACGCTAATATTGCATATTTTCACTAGTTAAAAGAAGATTTTCCTGCCCAAAGAAGATCAGCTAGATCCTAGGCAGGTGTCAAGAAGCTTAAATAGAACAAGAAACCCACACCACAGGAATTGTCAAACGGTGTGAAACGTTAAGGATGTGAGTTCATACACGAAAGGTCTCTAAAGAAGTTCTCACCTAGCAACAAAGTAGCCACACGTCATATTCTCGGTTCTTCTAGATAGATACTAAGGCCGTGATCAACTTTAAATAGCAAGAGCTGCACCAACATAGCAAACCTTCGAAAAGAAAGGCTACTCTTGTCGTTCTCTCCAGCCTCAGAATTGGCATGCTACAGATTTTGTTTCTAGACTTGGCTGTATTCATATGCAACAAAAATTGCAACTAGAACAAGGTTAATTCCTGCTAAGCATGTAACAATTAACATTTTTAGTCTAGTAACTGTACAGCTACTTAAAACTACCTACTTAAAACTTGGGTTTTTTTTTTTTTTACTGCTAGGAAGATATGCCCCAAGTCGTTCTCAAAGGCAACAAGGCTGCTCGAACACTACCAACTCAGATTATGAGAAATTAAGAGGAGAAAGCAAATGCTCCAAGTGACAATTTTTTAAAAGCGTGATGTACGGCAACCTGCAGAAGCTATAAGCAGGTGCATCGCCCTGGCTTTCTCTCGCTGGACAAACGATAGAAGATTTTTGCTTCGCAGCTCCTGAATTTCTGCCAGTCGCTCGCGCTCTTGGTCCCTCACAATTTATTTTTGACAGAGCCCAGATTTAACATCTCAAATTCTTCTTTTGGCAGAGGTTCACTTTCCATCCTCTGCTCGCACCCGCGTCCAGAGACACGCACAGAAAGGGCAGGGAAATCCCCCCGATCGACCTCCTTATCTGCGTGCTAAGAGTCCCGCCGCTCTTGCGGCTCATCGCGGTGCGGAGCGCCGTGCTCAGCTGAGGCCCTGGGAACCCAAGCGAGCGGCCGCGGCAGGCTCGTGGGAGCCTGGGCTGCTTTCCCTGCTTACAACATACGCACCTGGGCGACGGCTTTCTCCACCTCGCCACTGTCAGCACGCAGGAGGCGTCCCCTCAAGGAGGGCATCCTCTTTGAAACCCACTTTCTTCTCTCCCCGCACTGAATGCCAAAACCAAGCTAGAGATAACGAGTAATATTTGCTAATAATACATTCCTTCTTAAAAAAAAAAAAAAAAAACCTTATTTCAGCTTCTATAAAATATAGAGCACTGCATTTGCCTTTAATTTCATGGTTCTGCAATCAGCACCAAGAAGTTTTTCTATGTGTTTTCTCTTCTCCTATAGTGAGGGGGGGGAAGAAATCATTTCCAGCAAGTCTGGAGAAAACCAACAGCGACTCCACCTTTTAAAAAAGCCAAACAAAAGGTTAGAGGCAGTCGTTAGAGGACTGGACTTTTACACGGCCCACTGCTAAACACATGATCTTTACAGTAGACAAGTTAATATAAAAAGCCAGGTACAAATCTGCTGTATCATAATGGAGGAGGAGGAGGGGAAAAAAAGCAATTAAGCTGATGGCAAAAAGAGATATCAACACTGCAGAGTGAACAGTAACATGCTAGTAGCACTCTTACCCTGCGAGTAGCTTGTTTAAAGAACAAGTTGAAACAGGAAAATTCTGTTCCACTTTTCTTAATTTTTTTTTTTTATTTTTTTAAAGTATCATACTAATTATCCCTGCAACTACCAATCAGGTAATTATGTAATATCAGCCCCACGACAGTCTCATGAGAAAGTACTCCTGCAAAGCCTAGACTCTCCCCAAATCCAACGACAATTAATGAGATTGTAAGCGTCGGTACCGCCCCACAGCCACTTCCCCGCTTTCTCATAGGATCGGGCTTGCACTATGGTACTGCGTGAACAACAAGCCACACTAGGAGTATTGCTGCGTTTGTCCGTCTAGACCTGCCAGACTAAGAGGATAACCCAGCGGGGCCCCAGACTGAAGCACACAGCGCAAGACAACAGCTCCGTCACTCTTCACTTCTGCTCTCTGCTTAATTTACGGTGCTCTTTAAGCGCCGCAACACCAGGCAACTCATGTTAAAAAAAAAAGAAAAGAAAAGAAAAGAAAAAAATAGTAACTATTTTCTCACAGCTAGGAAGTTAATCAGACTAAGCAACAGTAGAATACCTATTTTTGCTTCTATCCCCTTTAAACTTTTTAGGCTCTGAAAGCAACTTAGAGTCATACAATCCACAGTCCAAGAACACATAAAACTCCCATGCTGAACTTCTTTGCCATATTCTAAATCTTGCATACCTTATATATCGCTTTAATTTTATTCCCATTACAGAAGTTTTTGGCTTTATGAAGAAATGAGGATGTTTAAAGAGAAGGATACATTTTGTTCTTCAGAGTGGAAAGCAACAAGGTCATTTTCATTGCTCCAAAGTTTATTCTACAATAGCTGATATAGCGCAAAAGCAAAGCTATTGTTTATTGCTATATATATATATATATATATATACACACACCCACACACCCATCATACAGGTGATATGTGCAAACCTTGCATTAGTGGTTAGTGGGTGTGGAGCACGCTGTGTTAAAATATCAGCAGTTTCTCTCATATTAAAAGATTATTTCCTACCAAAAAGTTAATAAACAGAGCAGGAAAAGGGATAGGGGAAAAAAATTAAAAAAAAAAAACAGATCACCCCTTCAAGCTCTTCATGTTCACTGGTGAAAAAGGGGTTAGACAGCCTTTACCTTAGCTGATCCAAACAGGAACACACTGCACACTGTGGAGGGCACGGTTAGACTAAAGCTATTTACCAATCAGACTGCTTAAAACAGCCCCCTTGCTTTTTTTTAAACAACAAAAAAAACTATAAAAGTTCCTTTTAAGGGTCAATCCTGAATATCCTTTGGCTACATATTCCTTGCTATAGCTTCAAACAGGAAGCGCGGTAACAAGGCTCTTTGACAATTACTTGCAGCAAATAACACCACAGGAAGACAAAAAAAAGACTGCAGGTGCTAACATCACATCTGAATTTAACTAGTCTTGCTCCAAAGCTCAGAGTGTGGGGGGAGGAATCCTGTACACAAAGTTGTGACCAGCATTATAACTAGTATTTTAGTCTCGAGTAGTTTATAAGAAAGGAACTTACTGATATTCCTGATGGGGAAGCATCATTGCCTAAAAGACAAATTTGGCTGCCTTAAAGGCTTTGTTTCAGTTTTGCAAGCTGTAGATTAAAAAATATATATTATATATATACACACATACGTATGTGTGTGTATACATATATACACACACACACACATTTTAGAATGTCTGAGTCCATTTTTGTTTTTTTAAAGACTTCTTCCACCTTTTCCACTTTGAACATGCTATTACACCCATGCCTTTTCCTCTTGATGCTGAATAGATACCAACCGAAGCAGCAGCAAGAAGTGAACGGGGGGGGGGGCGGCTGGCGGCAGCGGCAGGGGGAAACAAAGGTGTGTCCAAACCAACCCAGAGGATGTTTTTTTAACTCTCAAAGGAAGTGAAAAGTCTTTACTCTCTCACCAGCGTGATTTTCAAACCATCTCGGAAATAAAGCTATCTGCACAAGAAGCAGTATAGGTTTAAAACACTGCCTGTAAGGAAGTTGCTTTCACGCGTTTCTCCTGTATCAGAAATTTTATATGCATCAAGCAGGGCAAATCAGAGATACTGGTTCGTAATTAGGCCTTGCACTTCTACGTTCAACTTAAAGTAACCTCCTAAGCCCAGAGTACACTTGGAGCAACAAAAGAAAATTGCTCTTATTACCATAACCTGGACTTTGTCCACCAGCACACTTCAGCCCAGCTTCACACCTCAGCTAGGACTGGGGATTTTCCACAAATCTTTGCTGACGGTTGTGAACTTTGGCAAAGTTCAGGGCAGCGGTTCAGCTGAAGGCGCTCTGCGGGCCACACGCGTTCCCCCCTCCCCATCCCGGTCCCCTCGCAGCGTTGGCACCTGGGGGCCTTGGGCACCGCTTTTAAGGCGCCAGCTATCTCGTGCGCTCCCGGATCCCGCGAAACCTGAGCCGCAAGCAACTCTGCCAGACAAAGCACTGGCTTCACCATCCGCACAGGCTGAAGGAGGCCGAAATCCTTTTTTCACTTCCCCATATCTTCCTTCCTCCCCCTGAACACCCCAAGTTTAGTTTCAAGCTAAGAACGAAGACACTGACGAAGCGTCTTCAAAGTTGCAGTTAGGCTTTTTTTGTGCACGTTGAAACACTAAAAACAGATCGCGATTCTGTTAAGTGACCTGCTTTATTCATGTCCTTTTCTTTACGAAAATGTGTTTTGGATGTTATAAGTCACTTATCATAAAACCTCCTAGTGGATTATAAGGCTTTATTTTAGGACTATTAATCATTTGGAGTCAACTTTGGGGGTTCTTTCCTACTCACATTGAAATAATTCCCCCCCTTTAAGTAACTAGAGAATAGGCTGTACTTCAAATTAAGCTCAATGCAAATTCTGTTCGTGAAGTCCAGTAATATTAGAAGAGTGTGTTATTTTATGTTAAGAAGTTTCAATGAGTATTAAAAATGGTAGAATAGGATGTCACTACTCAGCTCTTTCTTTTTTTTTTTTTTTTTGGCGGTGGTGATAGGACGAAGTCTAGCTTCAGGAATAACCCTGTATTTCACTGGAACCAAAACACCTCCGGCTTCTTAGTTTTTCCCGTTCGTAGGAAGCCATCACGAGCTTCCCCGCAACAAACGTGCCCATCTGAGATGAGCAAAGGGAAGGCAGCAAAAGAGGAAGGGAACCGCAGCAAGGAAATAAGGACTAACACCAAGCTTTTCATACCATGTCGGTGACCGTGTCAAAGGAAACTATAAAGTAGGTAGCAGCAGGAAGCTGCACTGCTCAGCCAGCCAGAGGCAAGAGCAGCCTGCTCAGGCTGGGGGCAACTGCACTGTCTGCAAGTGCGAGTTGAAGGCTTAAAGCAGAGCTTACAGAAACTCTTTTAAACACCTTGACAGGGCAAAGATAACTTCGTGAACATCTGTTTCATCACTGACAAAAGTTTCCGGCTCATTTTTAGTTCTCCCCCCACCACTTCCTGAGGCTTAATCGCTGGCCGCTTTGTTTTCAGGCGGCCCAGTCTCAAGGACCTTGCCTTGGGAACAAAACCAACCAGTAAAACAGACAGTCTTACAGTGGTCCCACCAAAACCCCCTCTGTCCGGTTTGAAACCTAAGTCTGCTTTCTTAGGACCAAGCCAAGTTTAACAGGCAATACTGCGCCAATGACTAAGCAATGCAAATCACCTCTTTCCCAGCATTGACATTTTAAAGCTTCCCGTGCCTTCAAATAAGAACTGCTTTCGATGTGCATGGGTTCAATGCAGTTTTCCCAAAATGGATGATATATAGCTCATTATTTCCCATACAGACCTATCACATGTGAAGAAAGGCACCTCTGTCCCTGAGAGGCACAGCGCAAAATTTAATACTTCCACATTATGACCTACGAAAATGTAAGACAACCAACAGAAAACTAATGATCCAAATTTACTTTCTTAATAGCCAAACCTAAGACAAAATAAATACGGTTTTGTTTTACCTAAGACATAGCCTAGGCACAATATGTTTTGTCCTACCTGTAAAAACATTTTTTCCTACCAAAGATAAAAAGTTTAAGAACGAGTGGGAAGCCTCTGAGAATCCACTCCTAAGATTTCTACGCTACAGAAAAAACCTCAGCTATGCTTTAAGAAATCCGATTTCATATTGCCTGCCCATTCATGCTGGCTAAGAGGATTTCTGGGTTTTTTGTTTTTTTTTCTCTTTTAGTTCCAAGTGGTCAATAATGTTATCTTCTTAGCTGACAAACCCTATTGAGGAGGACACAAAAGAATGCCTTCTCTTCTCCCTCAACTGGTCTTCTTGTTAATTCTAACAGGTAATACCAGTCAGGGAGAGAAAATAAACAAGTTGCACTTAGTGCTCTAAGGCAGCCTCTGAGCAGGGTACCGTTTCCAGGAAGAATGAAAACAAAAAACTCCCTAAACAGCCCATAACTATTTCTTTTAAAATAACCATAGGATATGATCAACATCGGGGTCCACCAAGCTTTAACACCAGTGCAGTATTACAGGAATGGTGGGGGGGGGGGAGACTAAAGAGGACAGGAGATATTCAAGGGACTCTTACCAGCTTTCTTGTACGTCAATAGGTAAGCATTATTCGCAGCATTTATATTCCTTTTTCTAAAGGAAGGAAATGCTAAGCCATTTCCAAGGAAGGCTTAGGATAGAGAAAAGGAATAAGTGGGAATCAAGGGAAGAACAGGCAATTAAAAATAAGCATCAGGAGCTCAGAGGCAAATTCTCACAGATACATTAAATGTTTCATTTCAGAAAAGTTGAGGAACATGGAACGCTGCCATTGCTGATTTTAACTTTTTGCAGTAAAATAGCCTGGCCTTGCCACAAGAGTTTGTCATATAGAGACATTTACATGAAAATTAGTACGTCATTGCTATCACTTCCTCCCCTCCCACCCAAGTACCAAACTCCTACAAGAACAATTATAGAAGGCAAAAACAACAGCAGGTCGTGCAGGACGGGACAAGGCGAGTGCACTGGGTCACCCCAGAGCTCTGGCCAGGAGACACGTGAGCGAGCGTCTGAGGAGGCAGATTAATCACGTCGGCCCAAGGCTGCCTTGGGCACGCGGCGATGAGACCTTCCCCACAGGGAGAGTCCATCGGCTCAAGCGGCCGCCTTCTGCTGCGGCTTTCAGTTCCCCACTTCACGAGTGATGCGGCAGCGCGAGCTTTCTGTTCAGAGGGCCGCGGAGCAGCTCATTTGCCATCTGCCACCATTTAAGGCCCCCGTCACCTGCTTGTATTTATTCTCTAGCCCCATTATCAGCTTCTCCTTTATTAGCTGCTTTAGAGACCACTTGAATTGCGTGCATGTATGGATGTGTGTGTGTGTGGGGGAAGGGGGCTGAAGGAAAAAATGAGGACAAACACATACTAAAAAAAGACCCAAAACAAAAAACCCACCCCAAAAAACAAAAAACCCACCACACTTGGATCACTCTAGAGGACGCACTTACTGGAGCTAGAGGCTGGCACCTACTAGCTCCCGCAGCCCATCTCCCTGCTAGCACCTGCTCCCAGGCAGCACCGTCTCGCTTTGCGGTGCTGCCGCTGAGAATACTTCTCCTGAAGTGCTGCTCCGCGGCTCAGCGCGCACAACTTATCTGTTGGCTCCAAGCTCCACCACTTTTAGTTGCTGCTCATTTAAGCTGCAGCCATACAAGAACTTACGTATGTATGCGAGTTAGACTGCTGCTGCCCTGGAGTGCGCAGTTTTTCCTGACCAGACATTTCAAAATAGCGGACCAACATGTCTGTACTACTTCAGAAGTTCATCATCATGGGCAGAGGGAGAGAAATCTGAAAAACAGATCGATTTTTTTCCCACTTCTCCCACCATTAGCTAGAGTTCTGTTAACACAGTACTGTGCAAGATGTAGCACAAAGTGACACCCGGACACTAGGGTCAGGTTTCATCTTTATAGAGCATTATATAGCAATAGCTTCTTCTCTTCCTCTGCCTGCAGGCTTTTCGAAGTCACTTAAAGGAAAAAAAAAAAAAAAAAAAAGAGTCTAAAAATAGCTGTTGAAACCAAGAAGCTAGATTTCCCATGTTGTAATTTAAGTCTGCCTTAATGCAGAAGGGCGTCCGCATTTGACAATCCTAGAACAATCTCCCTCCCCCAAAACAACGGAAGTAGAGTTACTAAGTAAGAAGCACACCCGAAGATATTTCGGACTTCCCCAGCACAGGTAACCAGTACTATCCATTCTTATACACCAGAAGTCTACAAAATAGCAGGACTGTGCATATGCCTCTGTACGACATCACACACGAAATCCGTAACTCAAAAGCTGCAGTGATTCTAAAATACTTGATTCCTGCAGCTAAGAAAGCTCACCCTGCCATATACAGTTAATATGAAAACAACAATAAGTTTTAACACTACAAATGGCTCATCTATGCCAAGGAAGACAACTACAAACCGAAATAAGTTTCTAAGGTCAGATGGCAAAGAAAGTTCTCATGTATTATAGTAATAGCCAGTATGAAGCGACATTTCCGAAGTCAACAGCACCTTTTCTTTTGCAGAAAGTGACCCTCATTTTTCAAAACAAGATGAGATTTAGAGAGGGGAGAGAGAAGGAGGAAAAAAGCCTTAAGATTTTTATCTCTATGGTTATTCCCACTAAGCCATTACACAGGCACGTACAGACACGCCTCGCTAGCAGCAACAGGACCTACCGGGGTTGTTTCATAGAGGAAACCTTGCAACTCTGTATCCTATTTTGGGACCACCTTCAGATTGCAACTTGATTCAGATACTGCACTGACTAAGGCATTATTTCTCTTTCCTCCGCCCCTCCCAAGTTCAGTGAGTCATTTGCAAATAATACTCTAATGCATCTGAATATTAAGTGTATACCTTTCTGGAAGGAAGGCTGGACTAGAAAGAGCTCTCATACGGCTCTATCAAATCACTGACATAATGCTCAACTCCACAACTAAAAGCAAGAGGATGAAAAATTTAACTACAAACACAATAGAAAAAATTGTCCCCAAAATTCCTTTTGTGATACATAATTACTTACTTATTTTTGGTAAAAAGAGTAGCTCAAGTTTCTGTTGTGTGGCTTTTCATATGCAATGAAAAAACAGCTTCCCCAAACAAAAGTTTAAGAAAAATCAGGTAAAGAGACATATTTTTAAAAATACAGATGTTTAAGAGAAAGTCACGAGTCGATAGCATACATTAAAAAAATAGCCAAGCACGTGCACTGCCAGCTTAAAACAAAGATTTGTCGTGCATTAGAGATTTCAAAGACTGAAACGCAACTTCATTGGAAATACCTGCATCATTGACCTACTTAAGACACAAGCTGCTGCGCAAGATAGGCAGTGTCAAAGTGTTCCAGAAACGGCAATATTGTTCTAACAAAGTATGTATTCTCAATAAAACAGTTCCTGCTGTTCTGAAACCTCAATGTACAGGAAGTTAAGCTGTCTCTTCAGAAAGGACTTGCTTATCACTCTAAGAAACACTGAATTGTATTCCCTTTGTACCCACAAAAGGTTCAAGGCATTTACTGCTAAAAAACCAAAAAACCCCAACCACATACACGCCAACCACACGCGCCCATTTGGAAAACGCCCTTTGGGTCACATCTCAGTCTCGGTTAAATCATCTAGAGTTGGCTTAATCACAGGAACGCCAAACTATTTCAGATTTACAGTGGTCATGAGTTGAAGCGATCCATGCATACAACAGCATGAGGCTCCCCTGCATCGATAGGCATCTAGTGAGCAGAAAAGCCTAGAATAAAGGCTAGTCAAATTTATACAATACGAGTGGTTTTCCCCAACGAGTTTTAAGCCGAGTTGCACATACCTGCAAAGGCAAGGCAGGTTCATTTCAGTGCCGCAAACACAAAGCTACTCGCAAAACCGTAAGCGACTCGCGACTCCCGTCTATTAAATATAAGAGAAACTTTATACGTCTCGATCCTCAGGCAGTGCCTCGCTATAGGGAAGTGCCCAGGCCACGTGACGAGCATGCTCCGACACCAGATAACTGGCAGGGCGGCAATGACTCCTAGTTACAGCAACAGCAGCTGGGCAAAACTCTGCTCTCCTACAGGGCACGGCAAACACCTACAGCATGCTGTCTGCGGTTGCACTTCCATACAGCCCCCTAAACGGGGCACGCAGCACCGGCAGGACGCCGCTTGCAAACCCCCGTCTGCCGAAGATTTAGAGAACTTAACTTATGAACAGAACGACGACCCTGAGTCACCTACTATTCAATCCGATTCAAAAGCACGCTAACAAAAGGCATTTAGAAGTGCTTTGCGGCGTAACCACTTCAGTGTGTCGCTCCTGTAATTTTTGAGGCATCTTCTTTGCTTACAACGTCGCTGTTTCTTAAAACTTCAAAAATGCTCCAGTGCAACAAACTGGGATAAACGCAAAGACTTCTCGGACTAGACACCCTCCTGTTCTGTGACGAACAGGGAATACTGCCTGTATATTACACTCACCGGCATACCATTATTATACTTTATAATAATGTAGATTTGGTACGTTCTGCTGTAGGCATATATAGCCACACATACTACATACTGTAACACAGTGGAAAAAAAAAATCACTAAAAATAGTTTAGTACTTTTAAGCTTCACGCCCACAAAACCAATTCACTCAAGTCCATAGGAGATGGCAGGAGAGGACTGGGATGTTATATCCCGCCTCTCCCAGTTTGTTACTTAGGACGCAGTCAGACAAACTACTCGGGTATATCCGGGTTCAGCGGGTAGCCTCTTGGCTGCTCGTTCCCAACCCCTCTTCGGCCTCAAGTTACCCCTCTTCTCAGCTGTATCCACTGCACTATTCCTCTGCCAGTCCCTTCTGTGAAATGGGAGCATTTCACTTGCTCTTAGACCAGGCTATTTCCCAGCACCGGCCAAGCAACTGGGCAGGTAAACTGGGAAGCTGTGGGAGCGCAGGTGGGGCCAGCCCTTGCCCTGCGTCCCCCGGCCACTCCTGGGGGTGCAGCGCTGCACCCCTGACCACATGCCTACCCACAATTAGCTTCAAGAACTATGCAAATTAGCACAGATAACTGACAGATTCTTAAGGAAGTAGAGGAGCTAACAGATGGAGACTTCGATTACTAACAGGTTCCCCCCACCCCCTGGAGAACTGATTCACCTACAGCACATTTACTCAGTTATTCTGACTGCAAAATTGCTTCCGCCAGTTGGCGTCAATGTACTCACGCATCTGCTATTAATCCTCCTCCCTAAAAACACTGCTTTTTATTTGCTCTTAAGTATATTTTACACTAGAAACATCCTTCCTAATACATTTGAAATTCATTTCACGTAATACAAATTATGTTCATTAAGAACTACTACCCTGAATTTGCAAAGCACAGTCACGTTGGCTAGTCAATGTGACGAGCCAAGTGAAAACTAAGTAGAACAGTATTTTCTCCTACTAAAATCATAAGCTTAAAAACCCAAAGTATATCAAAAGCCATGAAGAGTCATAGGAATGGAGACCAATTTTTAAGCCCACCCAGGGCATCTAACAGCAGAGATGGTATGGGCTGCCACTGATGTTTCTCCCAAAAATCTCCCTGTGCTGCAGTTCTCCGTGCTACCTCTGCTACACCAAGACTCGTTTTGTTTAACACGCAAGGACTCTGCGGCATATAAAATAAGCCATTTTCAAGAGAGGAGTGCACACAGTCGTAAATCTGCTCTGCGCTTGTATGCAAGGCAGCAAAGATTTAAATAGCATGACATTTTTGCCCAATTTATCCTCACAGTCAGTGTATTTGTTAACCTTTCTGCTTCTAGGGGGAAAAAAAAAATTCAAATACATTACAACTATATAGCTCACAGCAAAGCTATCTGCTTCTCAATTTGAGGCCGCTTGAAAAGCGGTACCTTTTACTGCACTATCAGGTGTGTTGGCAACATCTCTCATCAACCGCTGCCCTGCCATTATCTAGCGCCTGAACTAGGGTCGGCCTTTACTAAATACAAAAATAAAGTTATAACTCAATGATAAAATTGTAGTTTTAATCAAAAGTTCACCTCTAGCTCTTCCTACTGGACTTCGTTCACAGGACTCACTGGAGAGCTTGGTTCAGAAACTAGCTACCACTAGAGCACAAGGCAACCCCCCTCCCCCCAAAATCTGAAAACATGCCATTTTAAGCTCACAAAGCCACAGAGACAGCATTTGCTGCTGACTTCCTATTAATTTTCAGTTACAGTTATGTTCCTAGACTATGATTTCTGCCTTTGAAAGTCTCTCATCCGTGAGTTATGTTAAGGACAAACTATACTAACAAAGAAAATTTGTTCTGGGGGAAAAAAAACACAACAGAGAAGGGCTCTGCATATGAAACTGGACTGGCCCTTCATCACATACAGCATGCCTACACAGGGAGGATGGCAACCACTCGTCTGAGTTACGATTTCACCATGTAAGAGTTATTCTGCTGTTAATTTACTCCCCAGGCGGACACTGTTTCGAGGCGCCGCCTGTGCGTGAGGCAGCTAGCCGTCAGAAGTAGAGCAGGGGGCCCAAGCCACAGAGGATTTCTGAGCACGCTACAGAGTTAGTTGTGGACCAGTTATTGCAACTTCCATATGCAGACATGGCCCAGATTCACCTACCCTCAGCGCAGGCGCCTTCAGCAGCAGCGCCAGGCTCGGTACCCCATCCCTCTGCACGGGCAGCTCTGCAGGGAGGGGGCTCGCGCACTGCTGGGAGTCAGGCACCAAGGGCTGCAACCATCCGCGCTTTTAACATACGCCCTAAATGCTGCGTATTGCCTACAGCATAGCCAACCTGGCCATTTCTGTACGACAGCTTTGTTTCAATTTCGTTTTTGGTTCTATCGGCCTTAGAGGAGAAAGGTAGATGCCCATGCTTACTACAGAGATGAATTTCATTTTATTGATTCCCACCAAAAAAAAAAAAATCTATTGAGTCAATAGAGAACAATTAAGGCACCAATTCAACGTTTTCACTGATGATTTAAAAAAAAAAAAAAAAATCGAAGGAACAAAGAATACATATGAAGTCAACTCATTTAGCTTAATTTCATATTTGCTGAACATCGATCAAATACAAAAGGGTTTTATTGGTACGGTCACACTTTTAGAACAGACAGAGGCATAAAGCACACCTTTAATTAGAAGGATATTTAAAAGCACCAATCAGACTGTTGACAACAACTAGGCAGTTATACTTCTGAAGACAGGTTTGCAAATGAGCACTTTTGTATCTGACACCTAGCCTCCAGGCCCCCCCTTCCTACTCTAATGCAGATTTAATCAATTTAACCTAAATTAAGTGAATAAATAACTTACTGTAAGAGCTATAACAAAGGGAGGAGAAAACAAAATGATTACTGAAAAATATTCCTAAATTTTTTTTTTAAATTATTGAACAATCTCAAAAGGCGAGTGGTTGACGTTCTGCTACATGAGTCATTTAGCACTAAACTAGATAGAGCATTAGAAAAAAAAAAAAGGTGGAGGGGGAGAGGACCCAGAGATGAACAGTCACATCTTGGCAAAGAAATTAACAGATGAATGAGCAGATCTTTTCCTTTTTTTTTTAAAAAGGATTCTGTGGGAAAGAAATCAAAGCCTTTACTGTATGTTAAAAAATTATATCACAAAAAATAAAATTGATCCAGTAATCATGGCAGGAATTTGGAATAACGCAAAGGCTTTTTACTCACTTTACGGATCATTAATTTTATTACTAGCTATTTAACAGGAATAATTAGTTTAATTGTTAAAAACCAAGATACACAAGTATGAGATAGGAAATTCGGGTTTTGATCTTGCTTTTGCCACGGCACCTCGACTTTTGAGTCTCCAGACTCAAAAAAAGGCATAATGTTGCCATCAACATTCTGCCTTGGAAAACAAGTGACTAATCAGTGCTGATTATTTTAGGCAGTGATAAATTTAAGAAAACTACACATCTGCCTCTGCTTTCATTGTATTCTATCAAAATAAAGTCACATATTAAGTATTTTAATGAACTTCCTCTCCAAACGCCTACTTTTGCTGCCTTAAAGAAATCTCAAACCAAGGCTCATTTTTTCCTCTCTAAATAAGAAAATCTTCAGATGTTTTATTCACTGATCCAAAAAGGAGGGTCTAGTTTTAAGTTAATTTTGTATTTGATGGTAAAAATCACAACATTCTTCTTTTTAAAAGGAATCTTTCCAATCATTTGCTTTTTGCTACATGGAATGAACACAGTAATTAAGCAATCTTTTGCAGGTCAGATAGTAATATAACAGATTGCTTCTCAACTACCACTATCATTTTAAGACAAGATATATATTAATGAATGCTTGTCTAGGTGGGGAAGAGTGAATGTAAGAAGCTATAGTAGAACTAACACACATGATGGCTGTTCATAATCCACAGACACTACTCCTCCACTACAAATGTGGAAATTCTACCATCCACAGCGGGAGTTAGTGTGGGATACCTCCTGAGTTTTATGTACTCTTACTAGTTTCATTTCTTCATCTCAGCATGGTCTTCTGTGTTTACACAGCGTCTGCAGCATGCTCTGCAGCTCTCCAATAAAACACCATTTTGCAACCTTCTTAAAACCCCTAATGAGTACAGTAAGAGTCTTATTTATGGAATATACCACACATGTAGTGGTTATACACGTCAATGTTTACTTGTCTGCTGTAGCCTAACCCAAGTTAATACAAAAAAAAAAAAAAAAAAACGAAAAGCACTTTCAAAAAAACCTGCCTTCTTTACTACAATTAGTCAACAACACAACTATGTAGCCATGTCAGATAGCATTCCTTTTCTTACTGAAGAAAAGCTCGTAACAGATTTACACAAGTCACTAGACTCCCATATTTTACTTTGAATATATTTTCTTGTGCCATAACAGAATTTTAGAGAGCCTAATCTTCTTTCTCAGAAGAGCTAGACTTAATAGTTAAGGCATAAGAGCACAGATGAGAGGCAAAGGCCTTGCAGAGGAGAGAAATTGCACAGGGAAAAAAAGAAAGGTAAAGCAATACAAAACATGGCTTGGAAGGAGAACTGACTTACTAAACTAATGCTGACCTACAGCAGTTACTGGCAGAAAAAAACACCACATCCTATTTACTGATGCAAATTTTTTTCAAGTATGCCACCATATCAGAAATCTGCATTTCCTTGCAAGTGTTCTGTGTCAAACACTATTAAATCAAAAGCAGTCTGTTATTTTTAATGTGCCAGAAAAACAAACAAACATAGTGGCCATTAATCAACCAATGACCCTGCTGAAATGCCAAATTTTCAGTTTAAACAAAAAAAATCCGAAGAAAAGAATACGGACATTTTAAAGTTGGTTGTGTGGACAAGCAACAGTTGAGTTGAACAAGGCCTCTCAAACTTCTATCGTAATCTTTGTTTTGCATCTAGGAGGAGTGATGGTTTTTCTAGTCTGAACAGCCTCCTACAATGTTGTTCAATATCCTACACAAAGGACAGATTAAAGTCATAACTGAATGAAACTGAAGATCTTTAATTCCTAGTTTGACTTGGAATCTTCTTCAAACATCACTTGAAGACGGTGAATTATGGAACTAGAAACCTGTTCCAGTGATTAAGCTCAGTGTTAAAAATATGCACCTTCATTTCAATCATAACTCGGAGCAGAGTTGTATATAAACTTTATTCCCCCCTCCCCCAAATTAACATTTTTCTCCTTTCTCAAACAACCCTCTCACAGCTCCCTCACTCTTTCAGAGGCAAGGGGGCCTTTCACTGTTACTTTCATTATGCATGGTATTCCAAGTAAAGAGATACAAAATGTTCTCATGCCTTTTAAAATTAATTTAGGTTTGGTGGAAACTCTTCCTGCTTCACAATCTATCTTCTCATTTTTGCAATCCAAGTATTTCACTTGTTTTCAAAAAAAAAAAAAAAAAAAAAAGCCAGCCTTGTGTATGTATCTACCTTCTGTAGGATGATTTATCTGGCCAAGCTCAGCTCTTCGGACAGGAATAAAAGATACTGGGGGAGGGAGGGACTGCCAATTTAGAAAAAGTGAACCCCAAATCAGTAAACATCTCCTTCCTCCACCCTTCCCCTCCCATTAACTCCAGAAATTTACACTATTTGCTGCGGTTAAGGCTTAAGGTGATATTAGCTGAAGTTCCCAATGTTCTTTCATCTTATTGCCAATGTTTAAAGCAAACAGAGCAATCGCCCTCAAGGTGTGTCAAGCTGCCAGGTACTCAGAGGAGAGAGGGGGAAGAGAAGTGACACAGGCAAGTCCAAGTAACCCTGTTGAGCTGGGAGGAGACAAACCATCAGTCATCCAAAGGGATGCGCACTAAGGGCTTACATACTAATAGAGTTATTGACCCACACTTGTCAAGAGAACAGCATTACTCCTCTTGGAACCCAGTTAAGAACGGAGGCCGTTCTGCCTGCATTGGCCAGATCTCTATGTGAGCCTGGCTCAGCCTTCAAACATCATCCCTGCCTACCTCTTGCTTTCTCATCCCTTCTTCAAGAATATTGTTCATATCTCTGCTTCCTTCCTCCACGTACATACCATGAGAGAGAGAGAGAGAAAAAAAATCTCTTAATATTGCATTCTGAAACAGCCAGGGTAGTGTTTCCTTCCAGCAGATGTTAGCAACGAGAAGTATTAAAAAAAATAAAAATCTTACCACCGTAAGCTGGCACAGTAAGAAATTACAGGTTTCCCCATTGAGAGCATTATAATTCTGCTGTCACGTTACCCCTACAGTATTTGCTTATCCACACTGAATGAATACTTTTGTGGACAAAGACCTAGTCTAAGAGAATTAAAGGCAGGGGGAGGGAAGGAGAAGAAATGAAGTCATGTACAAGAAAAAGCATTTGAAAACAGCACCAGTGGTACAGATCAGAGCTATACAGTCTCCAAGCAGCACCTCTTATACACTGTTTTATAAGTTACCCACTTGCAAGCAGGTAAGGAAGAGGGGGACCCAACTGCCCCCAAACCTTAACACACACACACACACACACACACACACAAAGTACTACCTTCCTTCGCTACCTCTCCACCCTTCTGGCCTAAAGAAAGGCTGCCAAAAAACTAAGGAAGCCTGAAAAATAAACAATGCTTCGACCATGGTATTTCTCATGCCAAAACAATCACTGGATATACAGTACCTCTGCTGATAAACTTAAAAGGTCTCAAGTAACACAGCCATATGAAATGCAACACTTCTGCTTCCTCGCTATGAGAGGAATGCTGCTGCCACACCAAACGAGAGTCTCTATAAATATAAGCATGAAGACTCAAGTGTTTCTCACATCACTCAAAACTGTTTGTTCACTTGAAAAAGGGAAATGCAAGTTTCTTTATTCGAGATCAGCTACAGGACAGCCAACGCAGCAGGCAATCTTTTTGTTCCACATACAATGAAGCTGTAAGCAGCCCTTGCAGCTCCTTGCATCATGATGATATATACTGAATGTATACTTCAGAAGTATAATTCACGGAAGTTGTCTTAGGTTCCTTCAAGACCTCTTTTGTAAACTACACTGATCGAGACTGCAGAATAAGTCACAGGCACAGTGAAATGAATTACAAGGCTTAGATCATGATGGATTTAACATCAGAAGCTTCCATGCTTAGTCTTGGCAAATAGCTTTACCAACATCACTTAAGCTGTTCTCCATGACCTGCTGTCTTATTCTATTCTTTCGCCGATAACTAAGTTACCTGTCAGAGTTTTCTCTTGGCAAGTATTTATTTCCATAGACCACAAGATAAATACGTATGACTTACTGCGAAGGATCATCCTGGCTCCAAGCGTTATTATGGAGAAACATGACAGATCGGTAAAAACTCCAAACATAGAAATCCACAACCTTTACAGGTACTAACAGTGTCAGAAAAGCCTAGGCATACTGGCACACGTTCCTCTCTAAAACACGAGCATGGTCTGGTAAACATTTCACTTTTAAGACCATGCTTGTATTTTAATGCAGTGGGACCTTGCCCTTGGCAGGGATCACAGCCATCCGGAGACCCTAAGCAGTAAGTAGCAAAACAGCTTCGTTTCCTCTTAGAAACTGCTGTGGCAGATGAATAAGAAACAAGAATTAAGTAGACAAAGGTTTCAGAAAGATCATCTTAGCCCAGACTAGCACTCTGATTTTATAAACTTAAATCTGCAGATCTGTGGATTTTGAGAAGATATATTATTTCCTTAGGTCTGATGGAGACTTTTTCCTCTTTTCCCAGTTAACTGGAGCTCCTGAAGAGTTTTGAGGCCACTTTTAAAGAAAAGATCGCAAAGGCTTTGAAGTATATACTTTCGGCAAATACCTGCATGCTTACCTTTACAAACTTTCTGGTGAGCCTTCTTTTTGCATGCTACAGAAATGCTGGCAAACTCCAGAGTTACTGAATATTTATGTTGTAAAACACAGTGGAGTCCTCTCTGCTCAAAAAGCTTGTGCTGCCTTCACATTTCTTAGTTCTGTTTTGTACATTATTTAATACCATCATAGTATTTCATTAGTATAATCCTTTCCAGTGAAGGTCTGGAGATGAGTCACTAGGGTTTTGCTAGAGGATACAATCTAGTCTGCATGTAGCACTGACTTAACTAAATCAACACAAATGACAAGTGAGCATCAACTGCTTTAACTGACTAAATTATCCAACTGTTGTAATGTGGCAATTCAGTTTACCATGCAAAGTTTTCCTATATTAAATGAGATCACATCTCCTAATGCCACAGAAATCCTGTGTACTTCTGGAAACCAACAGTTTGTTTGTCAGCAGATTCAAGCGGTGGTGGTGTAAAAACCAATTCCTCTGCCTGGCATATACATTTTTACCTAAAGGTTAAGATTAAGATTTAAGAAACATATATTTAGATCAAAGTCATGGTTGCTCTTTAACATGGTTCTTCATCATGGTTGCTCTTTCTCAATTAAAAGAAAGGGCTGTTAAAGGGGGTTCAAGCTCTTTAAATTCATAATTTTACAGAAGTTGTTAGCGAAAGCAAAGCGCACAAGATATACTTGTTCAAACCAGCGTTTGAATACAGACTCAAATCCCAACCCAGCCCAATATAATTCCTTGTTTTGCCCACCCCTCACAAAAACACCAAGTATTCTGTTATTTGAAACTCAGGGTGTCTCCAAATACAATAGAGATGCCAGACTTTCCCTTTGCTGTTAAACAGCAAGTCAGCAAATACACTTTGTGCGGGAACCCCTTTCTTCCCAGCTTCCACCTTGAGTCCTCTTCCATTGTGCAGGCTGAATACAGAGCAAGTGGAGGAGCAGGTAAGAAGAAGGAAAAAGGAAAAAAAAAAAAAGCCAAGAAATGAGTAACTCATCTCATCTGCAATCAAGCTCCACTAAATCTTGCTAAAACAATTTAAGATGTTGCTGTTCCAGCTTTCCATCCTGCGCCTGTGTGGGACACTGCTGCCTCTGTAGCAGAGTCAGCAGATGGGAATGTGCTCCTGCCTCGCAGTTGCCCCAGGTCAGCCTAAGTCAAATCAAAGGATATTCAGGAATCACAAGATTTGCTGCTGCTGCTAGCTCAGGGCTCTGACTGGACGATCAGCTCCTAGCTTAGATGTTCGAGAGGGCACACAGGAGGTGAGACAGGAAGAGACAGCAAAGTCAGTAGGCATCTTGCCAAAAAACAGCTACTGCGTTTGTCAAAATGCTGCAAAACAGAACAGAAGTTACCAATCTTTTCACGTCACCTTTCTTCAATTCAGTAACATACGACCGTGATACAGTAACAGCGCCTCCACTTGCAAGGTATCCTTGCTTCCTAACCGGATTCGATTTCCCGTTTCTCCTAGGAAAGCAGAAGTGATGGCTCATATGTTAGTTAGGTTCAGTGTGAAGGCCAGATATGGCTGCTATCCTTTTATGCACAATAAGCAGTTACTTCCCCAAAGCCGCCTTTGTCTGCCACTCAGTCACAGCGCACTTGGTGTAAGGTATTCATTATGCAGGCTCTCTCCAACAGACACCCCTTCTCTCCCAAACAGGCCGCGAGAACTGTGCATGGTGAATTGCTTTCCGCAGCTGGGTAATTAATGAAGCCTATTGTATCCACATCAGCAGTGTGGTTATCTCGATTCATCCAATACTTCCCATGCAAATGGATCAGATTGCCACATCCTTCAAGTGCAATGTGTAGGGTTAATTTCTCCAGAAAACAGCTGTCACAATAAGCATAACCACTTCACAAGCACCAATACAAATCTTGCAGAATCCCGTGAATTTTCAGAATAAATTAGTTTCTCAAACCACTGTTTCTTTAAGGATTTTGTGTGTTCCACAGTGCAGAAATCAGTTCCAACCGATTTCCTTTGCACTGTTTAACTGGTGATAGTGAATTGTGTACTATATCAAACAGCACTATGAATTCTTCAAGAAATACACACTCAAGACTCTGTAAAACTGAAAAAAAAAAAATTAAGGATTTTTACTACTTGATACTATTGTCAGTACCATAAATTGCTAAAGCTCAAATTAGGATACAGTTGAAAGTCACAAACAATACAGACCCTTAAGACGAGTCTTTAGGTACTGACTTGTCGTTTTACTAAAAATGGAAATGGGGATTTCAGTCTGTAAGCATTACAATTCCAAAAATAAACCTGGGAACCAAGGCAGACAGGTTCTTCTATACTTTACTTTCTAAATACTATGCTACCAGTTTCGTTTGCTCATCTCCAAACGTGGCCATTCTCTCTTGGAAGGCTGCCCTAATTCTTCTTTCCAAGGCCTTGTTGCTAGGGTTGCAGCTGCATGGCCAATTCCTGTTGAAATGCAGGTCTTTGGAGGGGGGGCACAAAGGCTTTCATTATCTTCTTCTCAGAGCACACAGAGAGAATAGAGCATTCCCCCCTTTCCCCCCCACCAGAAAGGACTTGAACAAACCCAGCCACTCAATCATGACTATTTACATATGAACAGTTGTGCAAGGAATCCTGTGCCCTTACAGAACCGCATGCGACTACCATGGGTTATTCCAAGGCGGAGAAGTGCTCTTAGGACACTGTTCATGGATGATCCCCTCCTTTACTCCTGATTTGATGGAAAGCTACCATTAGGGTACGGCTTAAGAACTAGCGAGATTACATTTGCTTAAAATCAGTAAGAGCATCTCCAAATATTTCTAACTTTCAAAAAAAAAAAAAGTACCATTTGAAAATCCTGCCCTTTTCCCGCATATACACACATACCAGTTTAGGATATAATTACCAAATCAGGACACAATACTGCGGTCAAAGGCATTGTTCACTCATGCTAAACTGCTTTCCAGGTGCTCAGTTTAAATCTTCTCCACAGAAACACTAACATAGAACTGCTAGTTGTAAGGCAGAGAGGGATAAGGATAGTGTTTCCAATCAGAACATTTTGAAAAAAAAAGAAAAAGTGAAAAGAAAACAAGAAAAAAGCCACACAATAATTTGTTTCTTGGAATGGTTTTGGTAGTCTTGCTTGTAAATACCAACATATTGTCAATCTTTATAGAAGTTGCTTAGCATTTGCACAGTGTCAGAGGAAAGAAAAATAGTTAAAAGTAATTAGTGTTCATTTTGGACCCCTCTTTTTCTAAGTGAGAAATTCACCGTTGAACAGCAGGGACAAAAAAAGAAGAGAAATTAACTCTTCATGAGAATTCTGAGTATCAATGCCTAACAACTCATGAAACATGTTTTTTGAAGTTACAGGCAAATATTTAGTTCACGGGGGAAACAGGGAAGAAAAATAACATTTCAAGGAATGCAACCTGAAACGATCATTAGTTTTGCGTTAATAAGTATAATCAGAAAGTCCACAGGATGTAAAAGCATTCTAATGTAAGCTGTCAAGACCGTCACTCGGCAAAACATGGAAAAGAAACCGCAGTTTTTCTAGGCCTGTTATTTTTCAGGTCCTACGATACCTTAATTGCAGAGATCGACTAATTATCACAGAATGCTATCAGATTAGCCGTTCTCTACCTGAGAGTCTATTTCTTTAGAAGCAGAGGAGAAAACGTTTGCAATTTACTCTAGCTCAGAGGCACCCGAGTCTCTATTAAAGGCGACGGCAATCGCTGTGGTTGCTGCCCGTAAGATTACCAGAGTCTCCTGACAAGGTTACGCGCTATCACTCACTCTCTTAAACAGTCAGCAGATGATTACTTCCAGATACAGATACAGTCTAAAACAAAAAGGCCATTACCTGTCCCATAAGCTAGCTGACACCTGTGATCCAGCTCTGGAAAGACTACAGACAGAAGGGTGATGTTTTACTGTGTTGAGACGGGACATACGCAGACAGTCTAGTCCACTTCCTGGTAACCTTGTAAGAAACAGGTTAGATCTTCCCTAAACTACTTCCTCTTACTACTTCTGCTGAGGTCTTAAGCCCCACGTGGTTGTATCTGAATGTGCATAAAGTAAGGTTAATACAAATAGGCCTAATTTCTGCCTGGGAATTTCTGTAAAAGTGTGCATTAAAAAAAGTGCAACATGTTTACACTTAACTGTTGCAGCGCAGTGTAAAGCATTTAATAACCTGGGGGAGAGAACACACGCACAAAAAACAAACAAACAAAAAAGCTCACTAGGTTAAATAAAGAGGTCCTGAACTATGCAAGTGGTATTATATCGGAACCACAATTCAAATGCTTTCAGTGCAACAGAAAGTTAATTGTCCTTCTAATCCAGAATTGGTGATGCCTTAGCTTACAACTGTGGGCTTTCTTCCATACGGATGTTTCATATAATTAAAGTGGGAATACAACAACAACAAAAAAAAGGAAGTGTGCCATGTTTACTTTTAATATGGCATTTTAATACTTGATTCCACCTGCTCTTTTTCCTCAGCCTACTTTCATACCTCTCTCCCCATCTCCTGTTGTATGGATGTATAATCTGGATGGCAGAACAATTGCTGGGGAGAACTTCAGTTTCTGTGTTAAAGGCATATATTTGCCAGAAACAAAAAATAAAATAAAAAAAAAAATGTATTTCACATTAGGCAGCACACAAGCCAAAAGTAACTGGAGGAATACAGAGGCGTACGACTCAGAAGGGGTAGAGAAATACACAGTGGTATTGAACTAACTACAGTTCTTGAACATGTAACAGAATGAATAATACTGTCTGCTATTTGCCAAAAGAGACTGCATCTGCTTTTTAGATTGCTACTACGTTCATTTTTGACGATTTCAAAGTAATGTACGCGTGTGTGTACAAACACATTTATATCAAGTAGTCTGGTTGCTTTAGTGAGCTGTGCGCCAAGCTATCAGCCTCAATGACTAAGACTTCAAAACAAATGCTGACAATGATTTGACTCCCTTTGCAATATGCTGGTTGCCCAGATAGTTATAAAATTTAGACCAGGAGCAACAGTCAGTGCATACTGGTCAACAACTTTCACTCATTAAGTCTGCACTGTTACTTTGATGGGGGAAGAGGCAAGGTGCTTTGGATTTCTGCAGTTCTAAAAACAAACTGCTAAGAAACACTTTCTTCTGCTTTTTGGTGAATAACCTATTTTACTGTAATATCGAAAATGCAACATCTCAAAAAAGAAATACTTTTTTTAAAGTACAAATACAAGCAGCGTGACAGTGAAATACCAAAAAGCCTTACTCAGAAATTACTGCTTTTAATTTCTGAAGAGAAGGATGTTCTTCTTTTTCAGAACTGCTTGTCCATGTTGAAAACACCCTCAGAACATAATCAGTTTCTGGAAAACAAGCTACAGTAGCCGGATATATATGGATGCTCTCATTTTAGGATTCTAAGCTATTTGAAAAACACTGTGAAACAAAAAAATGAACAAAAAATCCACCTTCCACTAACTTCACATCGAGTTATCAGTTTAGTTACAATTGCATTTCTAATTCCACTGTAGAAGCTGCTGCTGGTAGACAAACGCAGTATGACTGTGTTAAACATTTATAGGAAGCAAAAATATACCAATCTCTATAGACTGGAACAAACGTGGGCTCTTGGTATAGTTTGTTTTTACAGGCCTTTGATACAGCCAGTCGAGCACTTGCTGTGACAAAGCTTCAGACCTGGGAATTCGATGCTGGTTTACCAGAGGTTACTAATCACACCAGTGCGATCCATTACACGAACAAAGAGCATCCAAGAGCTCTGCATTAACACTGCGTGCTGAGCCATATGCTTCGAAAATGGCACTACTGTCAGTTTTTGCAAAGCTGGTGATTTTTTCCAGGGTTTTAAAATGAGAAATAGTTTTCTGCCCCAACTATTCCCACAACAGACTTGGGAACAACACGGTGTTATTAAGCTTAACCTTCTGGGCAGACCTGATTTTTTACCAGTCGAGGTACTACCACAGCTACTTTGAGACACAAGCAGCTGAAAGGGACAGGTAAAGGCAGAAGAGTGGCAGGAAAAGTTACAGGGTTATACTGGGGGAGGGGAGGGAGAAGAGAGGAGCAAGAACAGAGCAAGAGAAACCATACCCTTGAAAGAGGCCTGAAATTTAGATACAAAATAAAAGAACCAAGTGGGAGCGTCATTTAGTTTTTAAACAAATAAAAGAAGCAAAAAAGGGGGAAGTATGAGCACTTGTAATGATACCACAACAGATAACCCACTGCATTAGGAAGCTTAGCTGAAAAGGATCTAAATATCCAGAGGCAAAAGATGGTGTAGAAGATATTAAGCAGGCAGATGGAGAGCAGAAGAAAGGATACAGAAACAAGAGAGGCATTGTACTTGAAAGAATGCAACTGATGACAGAGTATTTTTCTAGGCTGATTTATCTAAAGGTAAATAAGATTTTGACAATAAATCACATTTTTTTTTCCTGTGACAATTCTGTTAACAATGAGGAACCTGAACTATCTTCTGCGAGTTTGCTTTCCCTGCAAGAAATAAATCAGGCAGTAACATCTGTGTACATCCTAGTCTAGGGATCCGTACTTTAAAATCAGGTGGGACTACACAGACTCACGTCACAGTACAGCCGCCTTCAACTTACTTGTTAAGTCACCGTCCATTAAAAGGTAGAAACCCCTCAATGCAGTCGCACCACAGCTTCTCGTGGCGTTTGGAGCTAGGAGCCTTATATTAGAAGCTTCTTGAAACAGAACTGGGTAGCATGATTTTCAGAAGTGCCAAGAACCCTCCATGTCCACTAGGTTTTTTGAGGAGCGGGCGACTCAACTGCAGATTTGGCTTACCGTTTTACAAATTAAACAAGTATTCCCCTATTCCCCCACCTGCCCAGTAGTTATTCATGATGCTTCTCCACACTCCAATCCAATCCAAGCTATATTCTAAATGGAAAAATAACTTCTTTTCAGCTACATATAGACCCCATAACCATTACCCATCCATTTCTCTTTGTGGAGGAGTATTTCAGATTTCTACCTCCACATAGTAAAGTCTTCTCAAACAATACTGGCATTAGCTTGAAAACACTACTCTTACAGAGGGAGCTACACTGGCATTACCATCCTCACTTTGAATTCATTCAGATTAAATTAATTTATATTAACTAAAAATAAAAAAAACACACCCACACACAAAAAGTGAAGCCACAGCAACTCCCCCATTACCATTTACCTGCTTGACTCTACTCAGAAAAACAGCATTCCTCTTCTGCCAGTCAATGGGATTTAAGGAAATTACGGCTTGAGGCCACTCTTCCAGTTCTTAAATCTCTGTACCTACCAATGCTCTCAGGATATGTAAAGGCAGTTCAGCAGCTGAATGTAATTCGCCCTCAAGGCTGGCTGGGACAACCTAACTGACAGAATAACTGCTGACAAATACCTAGAATAAAGCCTAACAAATCAGCCTTAAAAAAGCAGTCATACATATTCAGCCAGAGAGGCACAGAGCTATTATACAACAGAAATATAATGGCAGTATTGGCCTGCTCACCCTGCCACTCCCAATTTATAAGATTTAATGCTGACTAGAGTGTCCAAGATTCCTGATAGGATTAATAATTAAGAATCCAAAAAGAGCAGAAGGATTAATGACCGCTACACATTTCAATACAGAGAAAGAAAGAAAGAATGAATAGCCTCAGTCAAAAGAGGAAATTTAACCCCTGAAAAATGGTACAGCTACTAGCTCATGCGTAAGCAGCCAAGGCAGAAAGAAATTTACTCACTATATTTTAAAAGAAAGTGACATTCTCTGAGCAGTGACTTGTGAGAGGCCTAACATGATTTGAGTGAAGCATGCTCTGAGAAACATGTCCGGGAGACACTCATCTGGCACATGGGGTAGTGGCCACACTGCTCAGCCAAACTGCAAACTGCAACAACTCTGGACAGAAGCAAACATGCAGTCTAGGGGTTTGGGAAAGTACAGGAAGAAAGCAAGATATCTGTCAAACCTGCATGCCTAGGGTTGAATGCCAGTAAGATTGTCAAGACAGTATTTTGAATCTAGGAGCCAAAGTTCAAAATAACTGCTTAGTAGAGCATAGGACTCCTCCACAGGACAAAGCTCAAAGTGCTCCTCCAATTAAGGGAACACCCAGTAACTGTACATAAGAAAAACAACCCAAACAAATAAACAAAAAATCCACCCCATGCATAAAATAATCCATTCTATGTCCTTCAGTGTTCTGTATCAACAAGAACGGTTCAGAAGTAGATGCAAAAGTGATAATGACTGGTAGGATATTTTCTGTGGGCAAAGACAAAACCAAAGTTAAATCAGGCCATTAGCAAAAGCATTTTCATCATTTCTTCCTCCTTTCCTCATATTAGACCCTTAATATGAAAGAATATATCATTCTTTTCCTTCTTTTGTGAGAGGGGGGGAACAAAAACAAATTAATTTCTTTCTACATGGTCCCGGTTAGAAGTTCCACCCTGAAATCAAGAACATGATTTAGAAAAGGCAAAGGAAACACTGATCTCCATTTTTGTTTATCTAAGAATCCCGTCTGCTGCAAGGATTAGATTTTCTTAAATTTCATATTAGCTCTTTTGTGCCTTTGACCAACATGAATTGTTAGATTTTCAATATCTCCACTAGTTTCATGCTGTAGAACAGGGTTAAATTTCTGATACCTGTAATAACCTTATTTGACTATATAACATAAGCACATTGTTTGGTAGCTTTTCCAAGTGGATATGCATTGAAGGGTAAATACAAAGCTGATGTATAAAAAACAGATAGGGAGCACTAAACAATTTGTGACAAGGACTGGGGGACACTTCCCCCAGCTTCCCCAGGAAAGCAGGATGCCCACGTTCAAGCAGTCTCACGACATTCTTCTTCAGCCTCCTAATTTCAGGAGGCACTTCATCCTGAGCATTATGCACTTTGTGGGCTTGGGGCATTTTTTGTGGAAATATGATTATTCATGGCGGTAGACGCCATAATCACGTTTTTAGGCTTCCCAGATTTTGTGGATTAATTACAAAATGGCATACTTTTTTTTTCCTTCGTGAGATTGACTTAAGGAAAAAAATGAGTGCAAAAAAACACTGTGGTAAGAGGGCAGGAAACATGTATAGCTTTTTCAGGATGTCATGTTTCACACTGTACATAAATACAGCCAATTTAAGGGAAAGATTACAACCTATAACTATTTCCAGAAAACACATAGAACAGAACTTTCCCATCTATTAGAGGGATACTTTTAACACCTTTATAAAAAGTACATTCCATAGCTACTTACATGTCCAAATATGAAACCTCAAAAGAGATCTGTCAGGGTATATATATATTCACTGTTTTGGACCACACTAACTGAATATGATACCGGTTCAGTTCTAATCACGCTTCCTAGCACTTCTTTGAGAGCCTCTTGCTTTCTTTCCCTTCCCCATTACACCACAGGAGGGCTTACCCATAAAGGAAACCAAAGCAGTTTAAGCGTCTAATTTAGACAACAACCAGTTTTCCTGAAGCACTCTATCCTGCTTTTTGGATAACATTCTCTTCATGCAGACAGGTGTAATAAAAGGTGGGTTAGATGACAGTAGCTTTCCTGTTGATGGACTATATTTTTTAATCTTTCTTCTATTTTAGGGTTTCCACAGGCACAAAGCCTCAGTGACTTTGTTCCTCATCTTGCACTTCAGTGAAAAACAACAGCAAAAGTGACACTGGGGACTTCTGCACTAACACTGCTCATTGAGCTGGATCAGTTATGTTCTACTTCAAGATGTGAACAAAATGTTTAAGGTACCAGGCCCTCAGAAACATTTGTCCCCCACTATGTAAGAAGCTGAATGAGTTAGTCACACAGCCCCAGTTGTTAGGCCCAGGTTTAGCAATGAAGGAGAAGACAACCTGATCTAAACGTACTGGCTGCAGAAGACAGCAGTAATAAAACATAAATAAGTATTCGTACAAATGGGCATCTGCAATGGAGTAACAATAACATAGTTTGGCATCTGTGTTACTTCAAAGAGTTATTCTACAAGATTAATGCAATAACCAAAACTCAAGAGTTGCAGACAGAAAAATAAAGTTGCACAAGCTTAACTTAACAAGTAAGGAGTCCTTCATTAAACATAGATGTTAACAACTCACACACTACATTCAGTTTTTCCTTTGTCCTTAAATTCAGCAGAGCACAGCATTTCAATTAAAGTGAACTAAAACTTCTCTTTTGCCCTTGCTCCAACTTCCTGAATTAATGATTAAATTGAAAGTTAAGTAGTCATACAGAAGGGATGCAAATATGGCATGTATGAAATCTAAGCACTTCCTTACATGCTTTCAGGAAGCTAAAAAAAACATAAAAATCTTGCACAGAAAAAGTCCATGAAAGAAATTTGAAAACCATAAAGTACAAAAACAAGGTAACAGAAGAGACACACACCAGACTTTGAAGAGGCACAGGCTTTTCTACAGTGGTATCCAGACACAAACAGCACCACAAACGCAGACTACTAGTATTTTAGGCTGATGGCAAGAACGAATCGCAGAAATGTTGCGGAAGCCTTTAGAGCTGGAAATGAATGGAACAAGGGTTTCCTTGACAAACTGACCTTGTTTGTTAATGGAAAAGCACTTCTCTTCCAAAATTCATCATCATTTTTACTCTCCAGAAGGGAGAGAAGAAATTTTCCACCTTTCCCCACCCCGATATTCTAGATCGGTAATGAATTACGTGATACACAGCAATGCTAGAATGGAAGAGTCACGGACAAAACATTGCTATCTTTTTTCAGATGGTTCCGAGTTTGCTCTTGGCAGCTGGGAAAAATAAGTTTCAATATTTCATAAAACTAAATGAAGAATATACTAACTACGAAGAATCACAGGCCTTAATGCTTTCTTGTTGACATGATGGGAAGTACATCTGCTCACCATGTAGTCAAAATCATGCAGCAAGAAACAGTTACCCCCTGGCTACGTGAAGATGGAAGTCCAGCCATGCAATTGCAGGAGGACAGGGAGAGAGAAGAGTTGCTGGGTTCTCAGCTAAGAGGCAGCAGGGTATGGCCCAGATGCCCTGTCAAGCAACACTGTCTTACAGACTGTCAGTTTGAACCTCCAAATGCTTAAGTTCAGAAAGATATTAGGACCTTATTCACTTTTTCCCCCCCTCTTCCTTTTTAACTGAAAGAATAGTGTGAAGATGTTTATGGAGACTTAGCACTCACCCGTTTCCACTGCCCTCAGTCAGGCAGGTCAGGAAGGCTGTACTTCCTGACTTGTGTTTGAAGCTTCCTGCAGACACTCCTGGAGCACATACAGAAGTGGCAGCCAACAGGTTGGGAACTTTGGGAACTCCCTTTCATTTCACTTGTTTCTGGCACAAGAGCCAAATACAAATATTTTCACACCGTGCAGTGTTCTCTGCTCTCTGCCTCCCCCTGCTCCTCGAGGGAATCATCACTGAACCTGACTTCCATGCTCCAGGAGGAGTCCTTCTTCCCCATGCGTCACTTCCTGCGTCACCTCTCATCCATGCATAATCCTTCCTGCTTGTAGTACATACCTTACTCTCCTTCTGTCCCCAAATATTCCATATCTTCCCCTCCCAGCCTTCCTATTCATACACAAATCCAGGGTAACCTGCCCTGGTTATCCCTACATCGGCCACCCTCCCGCCTGCCGCCTTCTCCCCCTTCCACCCACCTCCACAGCATTTTCCTTCACCGGGTGGACATATAAACTTCCAGGGATGGTCCTGAGGCAGAACAGCAAGGGAGGCCAGAGGGGAAAGCCCAGGTCTGGCTGGGGAAGGCGAAGCTCCCACCCTCGTTTCAGAGTGCCGCTTACACTTCCCATTTCACAGGCTAGTAATAAAACTACCTCCTTGTCACATACTTCTCCAGCGTAAATTCAGGCACAGGCTCTTCCTGTCCTAGGCTCTGCCAGAAAGTTTTTTTTACAAGCAATAGTGAAGTCAAAGCTGAAAAAACAGGTATGTTCATAGAAAGGAAGTGCTCAGCGTGAAGGATGAGCCCAAACATGCCTGGTATTATCAATCTCACTCATTCAAAATACTTTGGCAAAGTTGTCAAATGAATAGAGGAAGGGAAAGTGAGAGAAAAGAGAAAAAACATCATTTTAGCCACTTAGATGTACTTAAAGAAAATTCGGCATGGTTTGAGTATTTGTAGGGAAATGCATCAAATTTTGACTGTTAGCTGAATTACGTAGTGTATGAACTGTGCCCAGAAACCCAGATAGGGTGAAATAGAGAAATTTATTATTTTACAGCTGAGGAGTTCAACAGTATTTTGCATGTTTTCCATCTCCCTCCCCCAAACACACAGAATTGTGTCATATGTGCTCCACAAAACAGTTTTGAGCATACACAAGAGCAGCATACACAAGAGATTTTTGTAAAAACATGCCTATTTTTTAAATAATTTGTTGCCTAAGAGAATCTTTCTCCAAAACTCAATTGGATTTTTAGATACTAGAATATGATACACTCAAGTAAAACATTAAAATAGTTATTTGCAGCAACTTTAGTTTTATGAGTTTGTAAATTCTAAGCTCACAAGAAAATAGCAGTATGCCATCAGTACCCACAGAATACCACCAAAATTAGTCCTATGCAGATGTGATGCAGTCCTATCAATTACTAACCTCAGATAGGAACAGATATATCCCAAAACTGAGCTGAATGAATTCAGCTCCTCAAGAACACTGACCATTCATCTACATTACAGCTGCACCAAAGCACATGTATGTACTTGATGAGAACTGGAAAGTATGAGAGACAACAACTTGAGCAGAACGCTATAACCAACAACAAACGTGAAACTAAAATAAGAGTTAAACACGAAAACAACCACGAAAAGTATAACCAAGAACAGCAAACAATTATCATCTTTTTGAAGAATTTGGACATGTACTTAAAGCCTTAGTTTGAGCAGAGGATCAGGAATGTGCAATTGCCAGACAGTACCCAGAAAACGCACAGAGAAGATACTTATGCAAGAAAATTAGGGAAGGAAGTCTAGATACAGCATATGCTGCTGTACATACCATGAATACCATGAGTCTGTTAGGGCAACAAGACAATTTAATGCTGTCAAAAATAATTCATTCAATTAATTGAGGGTCACAAAACACCTGGACCTCCTGTCAAAGTTGGTCTGAATTAGATATTAATATTAATCAATCTGCTTTTATTATGAACACAAAGGACATTTGCATATCATAATTCTGCTGGACTTCTCATCAGGGGCTCCTTGCCAGGGAGGCATTTGAAATGCTGCTTAGAATTCATGAGAAGTGCCAAGAAACCAGATCCAGTCTACTTCAGGTTAAAATCCCTATCATGCTTTGATGGTTTTGGTATCACCATGAATATTCATAGATCTGTCATCTGTGTTTAGCTGAACTGTTAAAGTGAAAAGCAAACTGGCAGTCTTGCCCTACCTGAATTTTACAACCTCAGTTATTCTATTTCCTTTCATTAAGCAGGAAGTCATTCACTGAAGAGACCAGCAATTCTGGGGAGGAGGGAAGGTTGGTTTGGCGGGGGGTGGGGGAGGAGGTTACAAGTAACCTCATCTATTACAACTCCTAATACAAGCTATGTATTACGAAGAGCAACGTAACTTCATGTTAGCATAAAGAAAGCAGTTACCAGAAGAGAGAGTCAGAGTTTCTACCCCTCTCCCCATTGCAGAGGGTCACAGATGTCACAGCTCCTAGGAGGCTAACTACCTCTCTCAGTGCATGAATTCAAGGATTAGAGGCTACCTTGTTCACTGCAGCGCTGGCAAAAGCATTCAAAGTTGCGCATTGCTGGGTGCTTTATTCTTATCCTAACATGTTTCAAATTCTAACTGCAAAAATTTTTTATTAAATGTTTTTACAAACTTAAACACTGTATTTTTAGGAAGTTAGGCATGCTGTGTTGGTACCACAAAAATTAGTAGCCCATATTTACATTGGTGGTATAACTTAAGTTAGGAAAACTAAAAATCTAAGGCCAGAGACAGCCTCAGAGTACATGTCATTAACATAGCCAAGGCAGTCTACCATACAGTTATCAGCAAAGTGCCACCTCTCTCCAAACTTCTGGCCGCACGTTCCCTTCCGGTGACTATTCTGTTGGCCTAATAACCCAAATCAGTCCACCAAGGACAAACCTGCACAAGAACGGATGCAAGACAGGAGCGAGCAGGACTGTCCAGTTAAACAGCAGCTAACTGTTAGCTGAGATAACCGCTACATGATAGGGTTGACAAGATGGCTAGAGTGGCTCATTTGTGCAACCTTACTACATGCAAGATCAAGTTATCAAGACTCTGCTTTACAGAAGGGGAAGCGAGAAGGCAAATTTCTGTTCCTCGCCGTCTTAATAGCCTTTGCTATCTATTCCTTTTCCCCAGCTTACTCCATGAAGAGAAAAACCAATATACAACAAAAAGAGTGATTGTAGGCCGTTAAATCTGGGTGGGTCCCAGTTTGAACATTTTGTCATGTGTTAACTGTGGATGTGTTCGGACCAGATCTGTGTGCATAAAGAAAAAACAGTACACCTTAAAAAATGGTATTTGTTCTTGAGAGGTACAGCTGTCTTTCTGTGGCATCTAACCACAGCTGGAGGTTCAATAGCAACACAGCTTAAAATAACCTTTCTGTATCGGTTCCCTGCTCCAGTTCACTGCACAGCACAGGCTGTCCAAGCAAATGAAGAAATAAATGTATGATTACATCCCCAGGTCCTTGATCAGCTAGTCCAGAAGCTTGGACTGACAGCATATAAAGCTGTACCTTATTCCTTAAAATTAACCTATTGTAGAGTTATAACGTCCTAGAAACACACCAACTCTTTAGAAATCTCTCAACAGGGTTTCATACACAACTAAACACAACAGTTCAGAGATATGGATTAAATACTTCATAAATTTTCAAGTATATTTGCACAAAACTAAAAGGTTCTAATATATGTGGGCCAAGACTAGCTACAGGAATGCCATGCCCTACTATTTTTAAGTACATGCAAATAACCAGAAACAGAACAATGTTCTTTCAAAGAGATTTTTGTAAGTCACATACTGAACAGGGAGGAGGGAAAAAAACTAAACAACAACAACCACAATCCAAAAAACAACCAGACTACCACTGTAAGATCACAGGCGCACAACTCCTACATAATAAACATCACAACTAGATCAGGTTTCGAAAAGCATTAACTCCACCATCATCCGCACCATATTAAGATGGATGCGCTTCTCCGCATGCACAATCTTGCATTGTGTCAGTCTCAGGTTACAGTGTAGTTGTCTCGCTGTATTACCGACTCCGATGCTGCCAAACAAGCATGGCACTGAGCCTTCAACAAATTGAGGACGATAGCACAAGCTAAATGTGCTTCCTTCCAGAGAGATGCCTTTGGGGCTGCTAATGCGGTACTCCATTGAAGCGTCCCTGAAAGCCTCTGCATAGTGTGGCACTAGAATTAATATTGAACAGCAACATTAAGCAGAGCAGAATATCTGGAAAGCAACGAAACTCCCCAGGGAATAACACTTAAGTCAGCTGCTCTCCAGAGCCTCCTAAACAAACAAATGTCATTTTTTTCCCCCCTCAAACCAAGATACCTAGAGTGTATGTCAGCGACTTCCCCAACTCCAGGAAGCTACTCCCTGTCTCCTCCAGAGCACAAATCCTACAGGCAAACATCCCATTGCCATGACAGAGCAACTAATAGGCTCAGCAGTCTGACTTCAACTTGAACGGGTACACAGACCTTTGGCTCCCATTGAGATGGTTTAGGTCTTTCATTTGGGCGTCGGAAGTATAGGCATGCTTGCAACGAAGCTCTGCCAGAGGCCTTCAGCGTGGCAGGAGCGGGGCTCAATGCGGCCACTGCGGGAGCACTTCTGGCGCGATCCTCTCTGTGCAGCCTCTGCATTCCTCCGCTCTGTTTGCTTACGTGAGGGCTGCCAAAGGTCTCACAACTTGCATGAGAAACACGTATTTGGCAACTCTGCCTGTGCTTCCACAACCCAGATGGAAGGTCATGCATCCTGCTAGCCTGCCGACACTAGGGGTTACCGAGGGGCCTGGGCTCGAAGCAAACGCCTGCCTTCACGCTAGCTGCCCCCCTTTGCTACAGTCAGACCTGAACATTAGCAGGGGCTGTTGCAAAGTCCTTGAGTGAGAGGCATATTCCAACATTTTTGTGTGAAAGATTAGCTAGGTAACCCCTTCTTGCTGGTTAGGCTCCAGGTCACTGGCAATACCAGGTAGTCCAGGAAATAACCTATTAGTACTAAGTGTCCAACAGAAACGCACAGCTTGGCAGTTACCTCTCATGACATTTGTAAGGGTTAGCAAACAAGTTTGTTATTGAGTTATTGTCCATTACATCTGCCAACAAGTTCAGCAGTTCTCAGTAAAAGGAAGGATGGATTACAAGTACTACAGGCAATAACGGAAAGGAAACACATTGGTAAGGGCTGGCTCTGAATGACAAGAGGAACTGCTGCTCCAGAACGGCTATTATGAATGGCCAGTGAATTATTTACTGGGGCTAAACCTGGGGTTTCTTAGAGTATGTGTTCAGAAATCATCCACCTACCATGACAACCTCTCCCGACAGCATTCGTGCATTGGAAACTGATTTCACAACAGACAGAAGCTGTGAGGAGAGCAGAAAGAAACAAAATATACTTTCAGGCAGATCTTTGGTTCACACCTTAAAAGCCCCTATAAAATACCGTGGAAGTAGTACTGCCTTTATAAATAAGTTTTACACATCTCCTGTTGTGAGGTAGGGTACTGCTTTGTGGATTTTTTTTTTATTTTTTAAATCTCTTCTACACTTGAGCCTCCTGGCATTATGCCTTTCCCACTAAATGGCAATAAATTTGCTTGCTGATTTGCACTGGGGGCTTCTTTGTCATATTTCAACCTGTCCTTGCTCACAAGCTGGGGAACAGTCTTCCGGTTTTCCTCAGACTGACATAAGCCAGATTTAAAGAGTAAAATCAAGATGTTTTCTCTTCACCCCTGTAGTTTTCAGAATAAGACTGAATAGGGAAAATGTATAGACTAGGAATAAAAAGCAGAGGCAGATGAGCACAGGTGAAACAAAGATTACAAATGAAGAAACATAGTAAGTCTGGGGAAGAATGCCGGGGAGGAAGGGAAGGAAGAAGGGAAACTTGCCTGGACAGCGTTACATGTCAGAGACACAGAAACCTTTGATCGCTGTTTTTGTTAGGACATAAATCTGGGTAGTCCAAAAAGAACAAAGTCACAGCAGTGGACTAGGAAGATGGGCAATATTAGGAAGTGGCTATAGCTGCCTTAGTGAAAATAACAATGGCCTAGAACAACTAGGCGAGAACCGGGAGAGAGAGAGAGAGAGAGATTTCCATTTCCTTTCTCCAGCTAAGGAGCCTCGGGAGGAGCAAAGAACAGCTTCTGTGTTACTCTCTGCATGTTTAGTTACCCCAAAAGCATAAATAGGGGACACAAGCAAACAGTAACTAAGAGAACACTAGGCTGGACCAACTGTACCAAGAGGGTGATGCTGACAGCCTGAGAGCTAAAGTTTTACAGAAATACAGGTCCTGTAGATTGGGCATCTAGCCAGAGCCGAGCAGGAGCCTAGCAATACAGTAGAAGCACGTGGCGGGGGCAACTTCACCGTCATAATACTTGTGCAGTTTGTTTTACTTGGAAACGTTTTTAAAACTCTCCCCTAAATAGCAGGTAATAATATACGTACTTGAACGAAAGAGTCCACAAATGATCACAGGTTGTGCAAAATAGAATCAAAACTGCCAAATAATAACTTGCCTGATAAAAACTTTCATAACAGCATAGCCTCTACAGAAGCTATTTTCAGAATATCTATAAATAGAGTTTGAGTTGGTTTCCTCCCCCCCCCCCCCCCCCGCAGAACAACCATATCATGATTACAAGCTGTTTCTCATACAACACAGCTGAACAGCCAACTTATAACACACGACACTGCTATGGTTACCCAACATATTTAATAAGAAAGCAAATTAAATCCTGAAAATCAGCAAGGAAGACAGGCATTTTTACAGTAGACCTCAAATCTGAAACTGAAACGTCACTGAAAGTGAGTAACCTTCTAATTAAAGACTCTGTGGTCGGTATCTGAGATACAGATAGGACAGTCATCTAATTTAACTTGTTTAAAACATGGTCCTCCTCACTCAGACGTAATGCAACTTGAATTCAAAGTAGAAGAAAGGCTCAAATTAGTAAATCTGAACTGAGGAAAACACAGACAGTAATTCTGTAGTATTCTGATGCAGTATGAGATAAATGTTAGTGCAGAGCACACATTAAATGGCTGCTAACAGCATATGTAACAACCTAACTACACATATAAAGCTGGCAGTTCTGTATTAGCCATGTTAATACCCAACTCTATATTTAGAAATACTAAACCAAACATGTCTTCATTCATCCCTCTTTAAAGGCAAACAGCCCAAGGAGAAAGTTAAGTAAACTACACCTTCCTAAAACGGTAACGCTCAAAACACAAGACCATGCTGCAAGCACAGCCCCACAGAACGACAAAAGCCATCTTTGCACACTAATATTTTAAAATACAAGTGAGATTAAGTTACAAGCAAGACTGGGCCCAGATGTTGTAAGCTGCTATGTCCCAGCTACTTAGAACCCTGGATGAATGAAGCCTGTAGCCTAAACCCACATCCTAATGGACAGTTTAACTCACAAAACCACTTTATCTATAAACGGTACCCTTCTGGCATGAAAGGCTACTACGTTAGCTGGCAAGGAGTACCAGCCAGCGGAGTGGAAAGAAGGGTTGTGTTTGCAGGTACTGCCAAGGCATGCTCTGAATCAAAGCTGTAACTACTTCCTATGAAAAGTTTGAACAGTTTATTGCAGACTTAGCCATACCACTCGTTCATTAAGAACGTTAGCTATAAATAAGTTATCTAAGCGTTAGAATGTGCTTGTCTAAGTCTTGTTTTCAGAGCTATCAGTTAGGTGTATTTCCTGTATCTCTAAAAAATATATTTACTGTTTTCACCAGTTACAAGAAATTGCTAGTGTTACAACATTAGCAGGTGATCTCACCGTTATCCCTAGAATATCTGCTCAGTCTGTTGTTTATTTTACTTAGTCCATGACAGCTTAAAAGTCACATCAGCCTATTTGAAAAGTTCTTTATAAAGCTGCTTATGGAAACAAAGATGACAGGGTAAAAATCAGTATGATAAATGGGCTAATGATCTTCAGATCATCCTGAAGAGGTGAAACATATCTGTTAGTATTGAGCTTCTATTGTGGAAACACACGTGCTTTTCGAGAACCAAAATGCAAAACAAGTCTATTTTGCTGGGGCAATTATAAGAGTGTTATAAGCAATAAGAAATTCAGAAAAATGAATACTGTTATTACTAAGTGTATCAAATTCAGCAGAAAAACCATCAGTGGAGCCACACAGCATTGTCTAAATTATTTTTCAAATGAGACAGAACAGGCTCATATTTGATGAAGAACTACATACGTAAGATGTTTAGAAAAGGTTTTAAAACATATTTCTACTTTAAGAAAGAAAGTATTTGCTAAGCTAAAGAGGCCATAAGTTTACAAATGCACTGGTCAAATAGTTAAATAGTCTGAAAACATTCAGTCCTTCCATTACAAAAAAAATCTAGACATTGAGATTCAACAGTTTATCCACAAAAAGATAATACAATGAAGATAAAGCCCAATAAAAGTTGACTGATAATCTAAACTTTGTAAGTCTTTCTGCAAACTATTAACAATTAGAAATGGAAAAAATACCAAGGGTTAGGTTTGCATCTGCTGAATAATTGTGTGTGTGTGCATGCACGTGTGCATTGACTCAGTTCCAGCCATCCTTCCATTGAAGTCAAAGGCAAAAGCCTTAATTAAAAGTCACATCACATCTTCAGCAGTCATACACGTATAGAAAGTGACAGATAGCCAGTAGAGCAGATTTTATCATTTCCTTGTGAAGCTTATAACTGGTACATCAATTCATGTAATAGAGCCATAATGATTGTGAATGGAATTAACAAATGTCAGCGAGTTAAACAGTGTGAATATTTGAAAGCTCGAGAGGCATGAAGATACTAGGAAAAACAACACTAAGTTGAGGCACAAAGAATCATGAAAGCCAACTCTAGTTTCTCCCGTTCCTATCGGAGAGGGGTAGGCCTCACAAAACTAAGGTCCTTCAGGGAACAATTTAGAGCAGCAGCTCACACTTATGTGCCTCTGAAGGAAGGAGGCATCCCTCTATTCGCTTGGGACAGCGGCCTGATCTCTGAACGCCTTTTCCCCCAGCCTTACAGATTGCTTTTGAGAAATCCTCATCATGGCTGGAAGATCACAGGTGATTACAGTGACCCTGCTACTGAAGCCCATTATTACTGCAACATACTTCCCAATAAGTCGCCTCGGATTAAGCCTGCAGTTCCTCCACTAGAAGTTACCAATATTAAGATGTTTCACTATTTTATAGTGTTTACATTTACCTCCCTTCCCCTGCAAAAAACTTCCCCAAAGGAAAAAGCAGCTAACACCCTTTGAAACTACTGGAAGTCAGACCACTTATAAACCTGACCTTCAGGTCATATTTATCTGCGTCAACAGCAAGCTTTCCTATTTCTTCTCTATCCTCATGGAATTCTTTGGCTCATCAGGGACACAGGTGTGTTTATATGGATGCTTAATGGACTACACTGTAGTCACATGGCTGAAGAGAAGATGGAAAGATATGCGGGTCAGACAGAGGTGGGGAGTGCAAAAATCCAACTATGTAAGGCTTGAAATCTGCTTATATCAATATTAATATATTCCATTTTTACTGTACAGGAACTCAGCGTGTATTATACTACTGCTTGAGAGCCTAAGCCTTTCTTAAAGGAAAGGAAGATGTAATTGCGGGCTAATACTCCATTCGCAGGTCATTTTGCTACTACACACGTGTAAATCTAACAGTTCTCATCCCCTGCACTTAAGGGCTTTTCTTTTTCATAATCAAATGGTTTGAAGAGGCTAATATTGCAAGTATTTTTGTATACTATACAAATAGTATACTTTTCAGAAGCAGAGAGCGTGTTTTCATACCTGCCAAGTAATACAGACTGAGAATCTGATGTGACTGATTCAACTGATTTAACAGATAAAAAATGTAATTTACTTAAATTTTTGCTTCAAAAGTAATTTGCATAACCCCTTGACTGCCTGCTTTGAACCACACAGATGACAACTAACCTTACTGCTGGTACAAATCCTGCACAGGCTAGAAGCAGAAGGACTGAAGTAACCTTTAAGGTCTGACAAAAGTCAATAGTACATTGGTCATAAGAGATCAGTGTTCAAAGTCCTAAGAATCCTAAAGTTTTGTCGTTTAAAGAGTTGGTAAACAAGATTATTCAGGGACGGCAGATTAAATGTCTCATCCTTCAACAAGCAAAGAAGGGGCCCAGCAAATTACTAGCTAACCAAGTAGCTTCAGTACCTAGACAGGTCACAGCCTTTAAAAAAAAAAAAAAACAAAAAAAACCCCACAAACTTATTTTCATGAGGTAAAGACTTTCAAAGTCATCACTTCCCCCTACCTACCCTCACAAAAGGAGGGCTGCCATTTAAAAGAAGAAAACACCCTCAGTGACAGCATAGACTACATACAACAAACAGTACCGTTAAAAAAAGAAAAAAATACACCGAATGATCTGAATACACACACGATGGCTCAGATCCACAGCTTGCACCATGCCAGACGCTTGGCCAGCAGCACAAGGAGCTCCTGTGAGCCTCCCCAGGCTCCTTTGAGCTCTGATGCAGACAGATCACTTCAACTCTATATCTCTCTGGGTGCTTTTGCTATACAGTTTATTTAGGCAATGAAAGGGTGAGATACCCTATTCTCACAGGCCATCTCCAATACAAAAAAGAAATCATTAAAATTTAGACTGCAATTGGAATAGGTATCACTGCCTTTATAATTCTCAATAGATACGAGGCAATCTTCTTAAATTAAGAAGTTTCTGCAATTCATATAAAAGTTTGGGATAATCAGAATAATAATGGGGAAAGAAGAAAATCGTTTATCCAAGCCTCTCCACTTTTTATTTATTCAAACTACAACAGTAAGAAACCCCTAAAAGTCAGGTTTACTTTCTTATATATAGGTATCTGCTTAACCATAAGTCAGCAGTGACAGAAGTAGCTTGTTTGATTGCTGAATAAGACTAATTATTAAGAAAGTAGCCTATCATTAGCTTTGTTATTTTTAACCAAACCAGTTCTGGCACTCCAGAACAGGACACGGTTCCTCTTACAAAGAAAAAAAAAATCTTCCCTCAGAACAAAAAAGTCACTAGCATTGAGTGCATCTCAGAATTTGTGTCTAAGGCAACAAACGCATGCACAAAAGCATTCAGGCATACCTAAAAAACCAAGAAACTCAAACATTCACAATGACTTGGCAAGAAATCAAGGGGAGATGAGTTACCAGTAGGAGACTCCTTAGTTTGCAGCTCCTGTTGTAAAACACTATTTTAAACCTTCACATAAGATCTCATAGAGGCAGCAAAAAAAGCTTTGAAGTTTGTCACTTTCACAGGATTTTGTGTCACTTTCTGAACAGGGAGGAAAGTCAGCCATTATCCACATAATCAAGTTTTCAGTGCATTGTTTCAGAATCACAACAAATCAGATAAAAGTGGAATAACAACATGATGCAGCTAAGGCTGCTTACGGACCCATTTCTTTAATTAAGCAAAGGAACACATACACATCAAAGAGCAAGCAGTGCTAGTGGCACTGAACACATGCAAGATTAAATGCAGATTCTGACTTTAGCCTTCCTCCCACACGTACATTACCATGGTGATTTGCAAAATTTGCTGCCTGGGATTTTAGAATAGTGCAGTATTTGAAGCGCCCTCAGCAGCTTTGATTAGACACAAATACAAATTAAGTTGCATTTAAAGAGACAATAAGCCACAAATATTTCAATAAAGAGCTGTCTTCACAGCAGAACACCGGTAAAAATATCTTAGTATGACCTCAACCAGTAGAAACAAAGCAACAGTCAAGCCTTCACACTACGCTTTCAGTTCCTGAAAGAAAGGAAACTAAGTTTAAGGATTAGAGAAAACAGGAAAAATGCATAAATTCAGTATAAAAAGCAAAATCTGGAATCGCCAACTATCTCACTAACATTTGATTAGTTATCTACAGAAGCCTCATTTTCAGAGCAACTAGAGTTTATTTGCTTTAAAATAATTCTTTATTTGCACAGCATTTCACTAACATGCATGCTCATTTTGACTACAACTTCTGTTCCAGTTGTGGCTTTCCCCACAAGAGGGATCACTCTTCACTCAACTTTCGTTTGTGATAATTTGCAAGTGAAGTTTAAAACACAATCAAAATAAAAAAACAGCAGCAAAAAAAACCCCTGACGAACCAGGATTATCTCCACTGTCCTGATGACTACACACACATCCTGACTACAATGAAAGCACAGGACTGGGAGCAAAGGCAACTCTTCTTGGTTCTTTTTGCCCCAATCAAACAGTTGATTGAAACCAATCCACCACAACCTCCTCTACTTTGATTCTCCATGTATGCAGTGACAACATCTCATATTTTACTTTGGAAAATATCCTGGAAAAATAGCTAAAGCAATTATGATTCTAATGAACAGGTACCAGGGACAAGACTTCATGACTGCTCTTGCCCAGAAGTAGTGACGAATATTAGCCTTGCAAATATGCTCCTGCAGAGATGCAGTCAGCTTTCTATGCAGGTACAATCCTAATGGAGTTCGGATCTCAACGAGAGCTTCACTATTGACTCCACAGTCAGAGTTTTGCTTCAAAAACACTTTAACACGAAAGGTGTCCCTCACCACTCCTACAGACTTTCCAGGAAAGTAAAGGGAAGAACTGCACAACCACCACGCATGGGCCAAGAAGAAGCTCCAGAGCAGGGATTTACAGGTTTTTCTTTAGAGTCCTCCTAATAACCTTGGCAATGGCAGGATCTGGGGGAAAGAAGGAGGAAGAACGTGTGTGGAAAGTAGCGTGTTAGCGTCAATCATACGTCTCAGAATAAAGCATCTATACTGGCATAGCCCCCTTCAAATTCACCTCCATACAGTCTCAAGCTCAATTAACATTTTTCAAGAGCATCACAAGGATTTACCTATTACTAAACAGCTTAGCAGTAAAAAAGTTACAATCGTGTCAAATAACAGAGCTGAAGAGACCTAATCTTATCTTTAGGAATAAGTCACTACTTTAACACTGAAAAAAAGAGACCTCATTAGGTAACAAACCCCAAGCGTACCGTAAGATCAATGTCAAGCTCAGAGTGACAGCAGACTACCTGACTATTTCTGTAAGACGAAGTTTTTATAGGAGAGAGAAGGAAAAAAGTTCAACCGAGTTACTGACTTACACAGTCTTCATCTATCCCAGTGTGTGATTTCCCCCACACAACAGTAACAGTGGGGCCAATTAAACTTTAATCAAAAAGCGCAAGCATAGCTTTTTCATTCAATAACAAAGTTAACTGTAAAAGCATCACATGCTTGAGGACGCTAAAACAAAATACCTGAAGAGCAAAGGGTACATGAAGTATGAGAACTGAAGCAATTGTATTCGAAGACCTTCAGTAAGAATTAGAGGTCACTTCAAGGGATACTTCTGAACCTGTGTTTTCGTTGGCTTCTTGGACATGTCAGTGTCAGGTAAGCTACTGCTTCTGAAATACCAACACATGCTTTTGGCTGGAGAAAATACTTCCTGTCAGAGCATGGAATCTGTTTATACAGGTCAAGTAAACAAGACTGCTCTTAAATCTAAACTATGTTCATGCTTTTTTTTAAAAAAAGCATCTCAAGGCAGAACAAGCCTTATAAAACTCAGCTCATCAGAAAAGGACTTTTGTACCAAAGATCAGGGCAAGATCTCATTCACTTGAAGGGTGACTAGGGGAAATAGGTAGTCGAGCTCTAAGGAAAAAAAATTGTTCTTTTTTTCCCTTAGAAATTGTTTAAAGCTTCTAAAGGAAGCTCTAAAGGAGGAGGTGGAGTTCCTTTAGCAACCGGTGTTTGATGAGAATAGCTGCATCACGTGGGGCCAATTAAAAAAGATGTTATCGGTCAGCGCAAGAGTTACTGAACATGAGCCATAAGATAAAGCAACCCATAAAAGTAACAAAGGGCATTCCGCATGTAATAATTCAATGTTTAATAATATAACTGTTTTGACAAGGAAGTCAATTGCAATTTATGAAAGTGCTATTTTTGAAAAAAGATTTAAACAGTCAGTCTTCAAATTCAGTGGGTGATTACAAGAAGGAGGACAGAGATCCCTTTCCAAAAAGGAAGTGAAAGATAGCCTATATCAAGTCCATACAAAGATAGGCCTATACTTCAGATAGAAACTGCCAACTTCATGCAAAAGACAAAATACACTTATTTTTCCGGGAGGACAACTGAGAGGTTGACTGGAAAGACTTTGGTGACACCACACTATTTTGTGAAAAGAAAGCCTTTCTAAGAAACAAATCAGCATATGGTGATGGCTGATAAAGTTCAAAGCATGTACAGTCAAAAACATTTTCCTGAGTTGCACAGTAACTTGTAAAAAAGCACAGAATACCCAGATGCCCAGCAAACAATGATGCAGTCTGTAAAGCCCAGTTATTTGGTTCAGGCGTTGTTTTGTCTTTATACAGTGATTTAGATACTGATGAAACAAACAGCTCTCTGTTTTGGTCTAAATGGAGAGAGATACTTGCAATATTTTATCCCCAGTTGCTGAAGCGACAACTGTAAATATTGTACTCTTTTGCTGTGAAGAAATAACTCAACAGGCGCTGTCATCACTAGGTATAATCTCCTCCTAACTTTAGGAACACCCTCCATCATTTATATGATAATTCCTCCTTTACTGTGCTAAGGAAGAATTGCAATTTCTCCTCCAGTGCGCCTCTTCCCATACAGAGGCAATAGTTTATGCAGTGCAAACAAACCTGATTGCCGTGTCACTTCAGCTACAGCTTACACATGGTGGAGAGAGGATTCAGGCTCTGTCCAGCCACAGACTGAACTGATAACCTAATATCTACTAATCATAACCATATGTTTCTAATAACCACAATATCAAATCAAGCGCTCAGATGCCTGCAGCAGGACAGACCTTCCACAGTACTAGACGTTGGCCCGTATTACGGCCCGTACTTTTAATATCAACAAAATAAACAAGCCATTTGTTTAACACAATCCCTGGAGACCCATTTCAGTTATGGTATTTAACAAATAAGTACCTTAGCAGCAGGTTTGACAGCAGTTCCTAGCTCCTGCAGACAGTGCAAGTGCCAGCAGCTTGCTTTCCTCATGTACTATGCTGATGCACTACTGCGCAAGCAGAGCAGATATCTGTTCCTCCTTTGACCTCTTAAGACAAACATTACTCATTTTATCAGACAGAAGGATCAAACCAAATCAGAGAAGATCAAAATTCATACAGTGTATTCATCCTTTCAGGAAGTGGCCTGCAAAACCTGCTGAAGATTATACTGCTACCTTACGTCCTCCTCCTTACACCCTCCTCCTCAACCCTTCTGTTAATGTTAGCACTGAAGAGAAAGATGGAGCAGTGCTTTAAAGTAGGTCTGCCTTCACTGAACTGTGCCTTCACGAAAGGCAGCTAATCAACGGAAAGTTTTATTCCTCCTGGGATAATAATTATTGTTGGACTAGTACTTTAATCTCATATATCAACCTCTAACTGCAGACAAAACACAGAACTAGAAAGAGACCCAGGGGTCCTCAAGCACAGCTACCCAGCTGTGTAACAGGCACCAAGAATAGATCCTCTCACAGGGCACTTTCCCAAATCACCAGCTTAACTTTTTTACATTTTCTTTATTGTAACTGCCAGCATTCTCATTGCTCGAGTCCCTCTCCATTCTGCTCTTTATTTTGAGTGAAGCCCCCACTGTAACACCTTTGGTGCAGCTGTCTGATTAGTCTCTTAACCACTTCCACTTGTCTCAGGCTGCTTATTTCTCAAATTTGTCATTATTTCTTGGCATCCCCAGTAATCATGCAATTAAAACGAAAGATACTAGGCATGCCAGACTTGCTGCACCAAGACTTCCATCTGGAACCCTTAGGTGACTGTGAATGCTCAAAAACCTCTTGACGGATTTTTTTTCCTCCTCTCCACAAAAAGGAGCAAAACCTGCCCATCTCAGCACCTGCATGCTTTACAGGAGCATTTATCTCCCCCGTGCAACACATGCACCTACGGCTGTGGGAAGCAACGCCATGCCCCTGCTTTCAGACGAATCTCAAATTATTCTGTTCAATAATATATTCTGAGGGGGGATTGTTTAATTGTGCAATCATCATCACGTATACTTCAGCACTTTTAGAGGACTAGGAATACTGCAAGACAGCTATAACATTCAATAAATCTTCATGTTAACCCTGTTAAGAAAGCTTTAAGAATTGACAAATTGCATTAGAAGTCACACGTCCGTGAACCAAGTACTTATCTGGAGAAAACAGCAGCTAATTCCTACAACCTTTCAGCATACGTGAGAAAACATTTCTTTGACTCCATGCTTAAAGTATCAGAACACTGACTGACACCTTCACATCACTTATCTGTCAGTTCCTTTAAAACTCAATTATTTGCTTTACAGGCCAACATTAACAGTAGGGGACATAACAGAACTAACATTACACAGAAATGTTTAATGCAAACATTCTTATAAATATGACAAAAAAAGGTACTAGCAAGATTGGAAGAAGGGCCGCATTACTCTTCACCCGTTTTCTCATATCTGAACATACGGAGAGGTGTACAGTGAGAAAGAGATATCCAGAGCTGAGGAGGTGACCAAACATAACTGCATCATTCAGCTGCAGTCGGTCAAAGCTAATTTGACTAGTCAAAGTACCATTTAAAAGCAAGGGAAAGCCTCCAGTCATACTTGAATTACATACAACAACTGCTCTGCAATACTGACCAGAATCCAGTGGATGCCTGCACGCACAGACCAGAGCTAACAGGAGTCATGACAGAGTCTGCAAAATACACTAGTAAGATTTTCTTAGCTGTATGGTATGCTGAGCTCACATACAATTTGCCACCTCAACAAACTTCAGTCCCCCAAAAAATGAAACAAAGAAAGGAGACTTGCAAGAAAGATACTTCCAAGAAGGTATTTTTTAAACTGTTGTATTATTGAATAGATTTAATTCAACAATATGCTTCATGCCTCATTGTAAAGGTTCGTCTATAAGTCATATTAAACAAAGCAAATCTCTCAGTACTATTTTTACAGTTGGAAAAAAATTCTCCAACTTGTTCTCCTAAGAACTGTCTCCACCCCCTCAATCATACACCACAGAATGAGGCATTTTCCTTGCAACTCACATGTCAATAATGTAAAAATATTATTTGCATATTACTGTATTGTAATTCTAGTAAGAAATCTAAACTGACTGGCCAAAAAACCCCCAAACAAACAAACCATATACACACACACCCCGCTTTGGGGTCAAAAGCTCTGGTATGTAAACACCATAACCTTCTAAAAGGCTTGCGCCAGTTACCAGGTATCACACTAATTCCTCCCCAATGGAAGAGGAATTATAGCAGCAACTGCTGATTAACACTATTTCATCACCACAAACTAGTACTCCTTCTAGAAACGTAAAATCATTAGTGTCTGTTATACTTCTTGCTGAGGAAAGAAAGACAAAAATGAGAACATGACCAACATTTCTTGTTTACTCTAACACCTCCATAGGACATGATCTGATTTCTTGTCACTACTCTATGACCAATGTTTTATCATTACAATGAACGCTCCGAAACCTAGAAAAAATGCCACAGTAAAAATAATAACAATAATAACAATAATAATGTGCAGAAAGTCACCTTCAACACACATTGAACTTCTCTCCTTCCTATTTCTAAAGCAATTCAGTTTATTTCTTTGGACAATAGAAACCATGACAGGATGTTCAAAACACTCCTGTCATGCCACCATCACCACTACCTTTGCTCCGACTGCTACACCACAAGCCACCACAGAGTTTGACGTGCCCATGAGGTCCGAATTACTAGCAGGCTTCAAAATAATTGATTTGGTCTTGTAATACGATAGCATAAGAAAACTGTCAATAAATTACTGGTGAAACAGCCTCTCAATCAAAGATAATGTATGATACAGCTGCAACATTTCCAGAAAACAAACCCTATGTAACAACAGTTTCAGTGTTCACTCAGCCGGTGTGCAAAAGGATTACAATACTTTATAGACCATAACACTACAATTTAAGTTTCTGATATGTGTGTGTATACATACATACATATATATATATATATATCTTAGGATAAATATAGAGAAACCTCACTAGGAAGTTTTTTCTGAAAACAGCATGACTGATTCTTTACCGTGGAAAAGATCATCCTTTCTTAATAAAAAAAAGCATGTAGAGAATATTATCTACTAGCAGAATAATTTTAGTTATCCAGACATACATATTCAGATTCTAATTTCTAACCCAAGCTAATGGGAGATATTAAATTTAAAGAGAACAATGCAAATATTTACACACAACTGCATTTATGCACATACTTAAGATTTATATACAGTGAATGATCTTACTGCTAATTTGAATTGCCACTTGGCTCATTAATGGTTATGAGCATTTGCAGGACCACTTTCTACAATTTCATCTTTGATATTCCCTTTCTTCTCTCCTCAAGGAGAAATCATTACGACAGAAATTGTATTCTTTGTCTCTCAAAATTAGTTTCGACAAGATGAAAAGTGCAGTCTTCAGAAACACATCTGTACCTTCACTAAGCTATTCTTAAGCAGACAGATTACCTAAGCAAATGTCATCAACTAAACATTCATTAGGAGTGCAAAAAGAGCAAGTCCTAATTTAAATTACTTCAGTTAAGTATAAGTTGTTGTGGTAGTATTACAGTTACCAGGGTTGCCTCTACATTGATGCAGCTTAAAGAGTGACTGCCAGTACCTGAGCATTACACAAGATCCTTCCATCAGGAAAATAAACAGATAAATAAAAGTAATCCCCTCCTTAGTTTCACAAGCATCTTTATTTTTTTAGATTTTTTTAAAGTAGTTATTTGCAGTGTAGGAGGGATACGCTTAAAATGGGTGTGGGAAAGTATGGAGGATTTTGCTTAAATTGCCCCTAAAGTTTGTTTTTTTTCCCACTGAAAGGGAAAAAAAAGATAAGAAAATACTCCATCCACCTAAGGGATGACAACACAGAGTCCAAAAACAAAACCGGAAGATTCACGACCTACCTACGTGGCTGACTTCACAGTTCAAAGCCCCGCGACCTCGTGTTCTCCGCGCCTGCGGCCGTAAGGCTTTTACCAAAGGGAGGGGGAAAAAAAAAAAAAAAAGGAAAGAGAGAAGTCACAAACCTAAGGGCGCCCGCAGTACCCGGCCGACCACCACCCCAACGCCCGACCCGCCGGGCGGGCACCACCTTTCAGGCCAGCAGGTTTCACCGCTCCCGCCCACAGCCCGGGCGCCGCCGCTGGGGGGGGGGGGGGGGGTCCGCGCAGTTCCCCGCGCAGCCGCCGCCGCGCCCGAGCCGCGGGCGCCTCCCGCCCTGCGCGCACGGCCCCGCCTGCCCTCCCGCTGCGCTGCCCCCCCCCCGCCCCCCAAAATTTCTGATCTACAAACGCTGTAGCCCTCGCTTCTCCTAAAACGTCAGGAGTAACGGCCGTTCCCAACGCCTGCCGAGCATCTGCTGGCACGGCGCCTACCTGCTCCCGCCGCCGCGGGGGGGGGGGGGGGGGGCTCCGGCAGCGCCGCGCCCGGCCGCGGCGGCCCGCGCAGCGCCCCCCCCCCCCCGCGGGGCTCAGCCCCGCCCGCCGGCCGCGCTCCGCGGGGGCTCCCGCGCCCACACCCAGGGCCGCCCCAGCTACCTGCCCGCCGCATCCCCGGCGGCGGCAGCGGCGGGGACCGCGGCCGCCGCCCCCGTCACTCACCGCTGCCCGCGGCGGCGGCGCCGGCTCCTTTGTCTGCCCGCCGCGCCCGGCACCGTCCTCGCCTCCTGCCGGGAGCCGCGCGCCCCCCCCGCCGCGCTGGGGCGGGGGCGGTGGAGTCGGATCAATGGAGGAGGCCGGCGGCCGCCAGGCGCTCACATGCGGCGGGCGGGCGGGCGGGCGGGAGGGAGCGGCGCGGGCACCGTGCGGCCCGGCTCCGCGGGGCCCGGCCGCCGCCGGGCGCTGCCTGCCGCGGCGGGGGCGGCTGCCGCCCGGGAGCGCCGGCGCTGGGCGGCCGGCGGGGGGTGAAGATGGCGACCTCGGCGGCGCTGGTGCGGCGCGGCGAGCGCAGCGGATCCCCGAGCCGGCCCGCTCCGTGCCCGCTGCCGGCTCGGCTCGGCTCGGCGCGGCGAGGGGACAAAAGGGCCTGTCAGCCCCTATACACCGCCCGCGCCGCCGCGGCCGCCGCCGCGCGTTCAAACCGCCGCCAGAGCCGGCCGCGACGCCCGCGCCCCCCGCCGTCGCCGGAGCCGCAGCGCCCCCTGGCGCCCGCAGGCGCCTCCAGGCCGTGGGGCGGCGGCCATGGCCGCAGGGCCCTCGGGGCGGCGGAGGTCGGGCCCGGGCTGGCAGCGCCCCCGGGGCTCCGCTGGCCTCGTCTCAAGCAGGCGGTGCGAGGGCCTGGGCGAAGCCCCCGCTCCCGGTGGGGAGGAGGAGAGGAGACCGGGCCGGAGGCGTCGCCTGGCCTGCCCGCATGCTTGTGCCACCTGCGCCGTGTCCGGGAAGGTAGGACGTGCCGGGACGGTTAGCGATAAAGGCGATTAATTCTGCCCCGGCGTTCATAAGGCCTGGAGGGAGCCGTGGAATAACCAGTGCCTAAAAACTGGTATGGTTCAGGTCACCGATGGGCAATGAAGGAAAATGTAAACCATGCCCAAATACTCTGGCGTGTGGCTCTGGTGTAAGCTGATGAACTTTCACATCTCACTAACTTCGCTCGCAAGCTCAGGACTTTGGTCCGTGATGACGAGATGGATCTGACTGTGCAGATGGGTTGGGGCTCCCTCTTGGGTGCTCCACACCCACGGCTCCTATCAATTCAAAATAGGTGTTTGCACCACTGTGATCTTTTATCACAGCTCTCTCCTCTCCATTCGTTGGGCCATATATTGTCTTTAGAAAAGAGAGAAAGAAAGAAGGAGCTTTCACTCTTCTGAGCTAAACATGGCGAGCATGAATCAAACATGGACCATGACCAGTGTGCAAGGTAAGATCATCTTCACGGCAAGATACCCAGTGACAACTTGGTTATGCTGTGTTCCAGTTCTCCAAATTAAGAGGAGTTGTCATCCTCCTCCGTCTCACCTCTGTGCTAGTTGTCCGCATTTTGCAGATCATGTGTAGTTCGGCTCCATGGGTAAAAATGGAAAATGCTGCAGTGCTAAGGAGTTTCCGCTAAGCTAAGGAGTTTCCGCTAAGCTGAGCTTGGCCAGCATCACAGGGAGAGACTGGAGAGACAAGTTTATGCAGTGGAAAGTTTCCCTAGCTATACTTAAATCAACCAGCTGTAATAAAGCAATCCGAAAGAGGATATCAAACATATGAAAAATTATTCAAAAGCTGTTGCTCTTTGTTTTGAGTCTCTATGAATACTTCTGACACCTAGGCTTTTTAGCAATACAGGTGTCGTGTCCTTAATGAAATCTATAGCAACTGAAAATATAATGCAGAAGGCAGCGCTCCTGCAATGTTTTCCATTGATTTTCTTTCTTCTCTTGGCTTTTGTTATTTTTCCAGACTCTTTTATTATGATTTTGAACATTTTTCTAAGAGGCCTTTGTTTGTGCCCCTTAAGTACCACGGGTGGTAATTTCTGAATTGCCTCCTGAAGGACACCGTGTGAGGGGTGTTTGAATGGGGCCACATATCCAGCCACTGACCTTCCCTTGCGCAGATCCAGCCACCGAAAATCACCAGTCCCAGCCCTGCGGTCAGTGATGCAGTTGCATGTTAGGATGGTGGAACATCATTATCTGAGCTGCAATCATTGTTACCATTCTAGGTAAGCTTCTCATTACTATGAATGGGCTTTTCTTCACAAGAATCCTGTGATGTAGAGAAAGTGTTATTATCCCGCTTTGCAGATGAGGAATTGTAGCATAAAGAGACAGTATGGCTTGCCTCAAGTCCTACATGTAGCATGTGGTAAAACCAGAAACTTAATCCAGAGTTTGAGTGTAGATCCAGTCAGTCTAACCACTAGTTCATCTTCTTTCTCAAGCTCTGTTTCTCAGGGCTCCACTCCTGAAAATTTTGGGGAGAAGGAGCAAAGCAGTACTGAAGAAGATGTGCCTGCACAAATTCTGTTGAGCAGAAAACAAAGTAGTTAAATGGAGATGATGGGAGTAGGTATATTTACACAGAAAACTTTCTGCAGAAACATCCTGTTTTTTCAAGTGTCTAAACCAAGAAGAGGGACATGCATACGATATGTCACTTCAACATTGTAAATGTAAGAAAGAACTTCCAGCTCTTACTGGCCAAGTTTCATGCAGGAGCGGGTGAATCACAGGGACGTTGCGGGCATCTTAGGCCAAACCTGCAAACACATCAGTGATTCCCATGAACGACTGTCCGCATTAGGAGTACCACTGTACTTTCTTCAACAGTTGTGGCATTTGCCTCAGATCCTGTCATAGCACATATGGTTTGAGCTGTTCCCCACAGCAGTTCCTCTCACAGAACAAGGATGTGCCAAGCGCATGCATCCACAGCTATCTGCGTGAGATGGTTCTGGTGCATTTTTCGTAGTTTTGGGTACCTCCCCTGCCTTGTGTCTCAACAGAGTGCCCAAAGGCATATTGAGTAGCCTTCCCCCCACCCCAGCATAAATGGATAAGAAGCCAACCTCTCCAAGGCAGGTCCAGCAGCACAGTCAGGAGGCTCGTCTACATTGCAAAAGCATGTGCCAAATAGTTGTCAGAAGACAGTCATGTGCCAGGCTCTGCTTCTGGCAGGGATGGTACATATTTAGCTGCCATGGTTACTAACAAAGTACTAATCATGTTGGTGTGTGAGAACAAACTGTTGTAGGGAGCCAACCATGCCTGTAAAAAACTCAATTAAACCTTCAGCAGACTGAACTGAGTTGGACAAATGACTCTGACCAACAGTTTGGACTCTGCTTTATTATAGTTAGTTCCTCAAGAGCTAAGGCACTTTGCTTTTACCACTTTCCAAGTATTTCTGAAATGTCCCCCTGACTAAATACTGACCATTCCTCTAATATCTTTCCCACTTTGTTGACAGTCTTACCCACATTGTTGACTACTTCTTCTCTCATATCCAAAGGTAGTAATATGCAATAACTTTATCTTTCAAAAACTTCTTCTTTCTCTAATTCTGTCTTCAGGGTCTTACCTAAGCATAAAAATGGCCAAGCAGAATTAACTCAATATTCATATGAACCTCTGATGATAAGTGATATTTTTCCCACCCTGTGTGCCAGAATGCTTGTTAGGTAGCTTACAACAACGCAACAAATGGAAATACGTTGTTTTGCCGGCCTTGATGATGTATGTGAAAGAATGATTACTTTCTGAAAGGGAAAAATTGCTTTTTAATTCCAAATATAATGATACAATGCGTTGTTCTCTTTTTTAAAATGAACAATAAAATGAGCACGTTAGCTGTGCCTAAATAGCAGTGTGTGGGTGTAAACTCATAAACACCATGGGATTCCTCTATTTCTAGGGCAGCTGTATACAACGCAGTGAAGGTGTGGACCAGCAATTGCAAGTGGTTAAGTCACCTATTCATTGAGCCACATTAATTGACCAGATGCACATTCCTCACCTGTGGCGACTGTGTATCTTCATGAAGGCAGTCTAAGCACATGCGTTTGCTTTACAGCTGCCACAGGCAAAGAGCTAGGAGTGCGGTCAATTAACGTGACTCAGCTAACAAGAAGCAACGCGTTAAGCTCTGCTGGGTTAATCACTTGCAAGGGTCTATTCATAACCTAATGCTGAAGTTGAGTCTGGTCATAACAGTCAGCTTGAGGAGGAGATGAGCAAAAGCGGGGAGGGGAAGCATGTCTGGCTTCTTACTTGTCTTCTCAACCACATGACACTACTGGAAAAATTGCCTGCTTTGAAAGAGGAAGCTATGGGGGATATTCACCTTCCCATGCTTTCGCTACATGGTTCCTCCCGGTGAGCAAGTTAGGGTAAGGGAAAATTTTACTTGCTCTCTCCAGAAGAGGCAGTAGTTTGAGCCTGAAGTCCCAGCAATCCCTCTGAACCTGAACGGAGTTTGGATTCACGCTCCTCTACATAGCAGCCTGCTGACTGCCTGTGTGGAGCCTGACAAGCCATGCCTGCCTTGCATGGCTCTGTAGATAGAGCCTTATAGCCCTTATGGCCATATAGGTGTGTCTCTTTCCAAATTGGATCCATAGGACAGAGACTTGGAGCACAAGCTACGGTTGTCTTTTGCTAAATTAGCATAAGGCAGATTTACAACACACCAAGAAAGCGAGAGGAGAATGGAAAAGTACATGTGTCCTCTTGGCTCAGTGACTTCTCACTCAACATGTAAAGGCCTGAACTTGGCAAAGTAGCTCAGATTTCTTCTGCATAATGAAGAGAAGATCTATGAACGAAAGGAGCTACCAAGTGCAAATCTAAAGGGAATTTCTCAGATAAAAGGAACATTTCTATCAGAAAGGAACTTTGCTAAATAGCTATAGCGAAAAGGAGTACCATATAGTTGCTTCACTGTGAGGCTGCAGTGAAAGCTCAGAATACCTTCATTCGTTTTCCTTTTTCTGATAGAAATACAACCCTACAAACAATAGCATTTTTACACTAAGTATGCATGCAAAAAAATCCTTTGGCTTGCAAGAGGCCGCTCCAATAATTGGGTTTCTAAAGTGTTTTCTGTAACTTCCCTTCATTTTATCGTATGCTTGTATGTGGCCTTGGAATGTCACAGTTAAGATACCACCCAGTGTCTCTGCTTCCTGTCTCACCCTCTGGCTGTCTCCTCTGTTTAGGTTGCATGTTGCTGTTATATGTTTGCACATCGCCTGGCATTAAGCAACTTCCAATTTGTTTGGCTTCTCTGCTTGCTATTGTGATGCAAATACTAAATAATGCTATGCTATTATTTTTACTATTACTGCAGAATCTCTAGGGATTAACTTTGTTTTCCTGTTTATGAAAATATTGGTTTCTTGGTCTTACCAGAGATCAGGGGCCATTCCATCAGGCACTGTAAAAAGCAGGCTTTCCTGCAGTATGCTACTATGAAACCAGACGGGTCACTGAACAGAAGGAAAAAAAAACCCTGGAATCCTGTTTGACATCTAATTTTCTCTACATGACTGTTAATGTTCCTAGGTGCCTTATTAATAGCATGGAGTGTTTTACAGTCTTATCTCAGTAGTAGTGCTGGCTACATTCAAGTATTTTCTTAGGAAGCTTCTTTCTTCATCCTGGAAAAGATCCTCTGAAATCAACAGGAACTTTGGGTAAATGACTTATTAGGTCTCTGAACCATTTACGATCATCCTTACCAGCATCCTGCCCACATTCTGAAAGCTGCCAATGCCTCCTTGTTTTTGTTCTTTAATCTTTTCCTTCTTTTTGAGTTTCTAATCTCCACTTTCATTAAAGATTTGTACTCTCTCCTCTTCTTTTTGAAAGGGGCTGTACCTAACCCCAGCCCTCTCCTAAACTGCAAACTAGGTGGACTTACGTTCTCGCTGGTATTAACCTGCCTGCCGCTCTAGCCCAGCCAGCTCAGTGCAACTGAGAGTGGCAACCGGATGACAACTTTTATTTCAGTAATGATGTAAACCACCATGACTTTTTTTTTTCTTTAAGCTGTTCAAGCCCTCCCTCTTTTTTGTTTTTTCCCAAAAGAAACATGAAAAATAAACTAGCATTCCTAATGTTTTCAGAATAAATCTATTTCTGGCTTTGAACAACACAACAGGATGCTGTATCCAGTATTGGGGGTGTTTTATTCTTGTAAGGGGAATTTTGTCCTCCCCATGAAACATTCTTTGGATTCCCAAACACAGGGAAGTACCCCACTCTGATGCTGACCCAAGACGTTAAATGACTTAAGTGGAAGACATACCATTCATATTACATTTCATCTGATAAATTGCAGTGTACCTTTTCCATTACTTTTTTTTTTTTAAACTACACCGTTTACTGTAGCTAGTTTAACTAGGTATTTAATTTTTGAGCCTGCAAACAGAACCTGATGGATAGGTAGTACTAAAAGCCCACTTGCAACAGTATCTGGCTGTGCAGTCAGCCGTTCCATTACGATGCCTCCTTCATTTATGTAACTGGCAGTGAGTTGCATCGACTCGTATATTGTTGGTATTTTTGATTTCCTGCCAACCTGCTAGACTAATTTGGAATAACTTTCAGTCCCAAGCCACCAGAGATTGACGACATTTGTTTTGAACGGGGCATTCATATTCATGAGAAAAAAACAACCGCCCTCAGCATATGAACGGTGACTGTGTGCCCTGAAGCTTCTGCTCTTTGAACTTGCAACTGGAACCTCAAACCATATTATCATTAAGTACTGGTGTTTATGTCGTGTCCATAGGACTGGTCAGAAGAGGTGGGGCTCGCAAAAGAACAAGATGACAGGATAAGAAAAACATGCCGAGCTTTTCCTAGAATCAGAATCCCACTACTGCTAATAGTTAGAGTTGTATATGCACTAGAGCAGTCACAGGAGGCTTTCAGAAAACCTTCAGGTCAAGCCAGAGGCAGGGTATTTGTGAAGTTGCCTCAAAAATTAAACGCGGGAGTCACAGAATCTGCAGAAAATGCATGTGTGCAGCTACACAGCTTTTTATTACCAGGCCCTCAGTCTCACTGATTGGTTCTTGGAGAAAGTGTGGTTTTGCCTGCCGAGCTGCACTGCCGGACACAGAGAGTTTGCCACAACATGGTACAGTCACCCGAATGGGGCTGCGCCCAAACACCTGCCTGTTGTTCCCAAATACGATAAGCCCACTGATGTAGCAAATAACACTGACAATAGGGTACATGCGAATGGCCCGAGTGAATGCACCCTCTAGCAGCAGAAAATTATTCGCAGGTGCTGAGGAAATGAAAGCTAAATGTTTATGGCCATAATCCCAGTGAATAAGCAATAGCTCTAGCCACATGTGATAGGCAATGGTATACATGTCATCACAGTCCATTCTAGCTGCATGGACGTTGCCCATAATATCTGGTAGGAGAAGGTTTATCTGAAATGGAAACGGATGGTAACATCCATTCTGACTTCTAGTCTCAGCTTTGCAAAGGGAAGTGAGATCTCAGTCTGTGCCAAAACGAGGACAAAACCATGCATGTAAGTTGAAATATGATTAAGAATAGCATGGAGTCCCATGAATGCTGGAACTAACATTTTACTTTCTTAAGGTTTCTGTCCTGTAATCGATTCCCTGATGACTAGTAAAAGTCAAATGACCGAAGTTTTTGTTGCAGTGGAGACGGTCACAATGTCTCTACTGTGGGATTTCTCTGCAGTCTAACAAAAGAAAATAGCATTCTGTGGCTGGCCAGGGTTTCTCTCATCTCTCGGGCCACCTATTTTAATAAAACTTGCAGAAGCTTACAAATCTGAGCTTTCTAGCTTTCTTATGACAAACATGCATATATACAGTGTGCACAACTTGAAGTATGGTAAGAGAAACCTTGTTTCCTTAGGAAAAAAAAAGAAACTCTCACACAAATCTGGAAAGAAAGCAAATAGAATAACTGGAAAATAGCTTTAGAGAACTCTTCACATTTTCATATTTATGTATTTGGGAGAATGCGATTGTAGCCTTGAAAATAAGACTATCCAATTATTCAACTGACATGATGGAAATCATATCTGTCATAGGCAGGTAATAATACCTTTTTTTTCCCAGCTTTATGCCTTCAGCAATATATGGTGGCATTAAGTTCTACCAGCTAATTGCACTGTAAATCCAAATATTCTCTGAAAGTCTATTTCCTCTGGGTCTTGAGTGAGTGCCTTTTCTCTGCTATACGGCAAAAGTGAGCATGGAGCATTTAATCAACCATTTTCCTTCCCTTCATTATTCCATATTTAAACTTAAAGGAAACTTTCCTCAGATGTAGTTGTTGAGTAACAACTTTGCTGTCTAACGTATCATAGCACACTAGGATATCTAACTTGAATTAAATACGCTCATGCTATATCCAAAGACTAGAATAAGGAGCCTTAACGCCTTGAGGGCCTGCTGCAAAAAAATGGTTCACTCATTTGACTTAATTGGTAAGTTGCAAACTAAAAGACTGTCAAATATTTCTGAGGAATGGGCCCTTTTCGGAAGTATCTTGCTGCTGCATGCACCTTCAGCGTTTCAGCCAGGTGGCAGCAGCAAGGGCAGCCCAATGGGTTGGAGCTGGTGTAGCAAAGCTGAGACCGCCAAAGCTTCCTTCTCACTGTACTGACGCTTGTATTAGGCCTCTTCTAGTAAGACGAGACCTTGGATGATCAGTGTGTTATTATTACCACCAGCGCTTTGAATGGCACTGAAAATAGTTTTAACCAAGGTTTATTGCCCTGTGTTGTATTTCACTTATTCCAGGAATGTCTCCTTTTCATGTGAGGTAGCCGCAGCAGCACAGTAGGTGGTTGCAGTGTGGAGAAGCGTCTTTCCTTCCAGTCCGTCAGTGACTTCAGTCTTGTGAAATGCACCACTTTCACCCAAGTCTTACCTACAGAATGTTATGGAAGTGTTTAAAGAAAAAATATTTGAGGTGACGGTAATAAAACACCCACACTGAGTCATACAAGCAAGTTTCTGTGAAAAATTGCAGGAATGCACACCTGATTTCCCCCCATAAACAGAGGCATTTAGCTGCTGCTAATTGGCAGACCCATGTCCTGGAATTTTAGTAGAGTTTGGTGGATCTGGAGTAATTGCAAAGAAAAGCTGTGCAACACATGATAAAGTTGGGTGGACACAAGCTTAAAAAACAGTCAGTTTTAAATGGATGCTAAATGTAATTTAGTTTCCAAATTAAGAGCCAGATCTTGGAGTGGCTCCAGATGTGGAACTTTTCATTGAAATTCACAGCAACTCCAGCAACATCTCCTTAAAAAGCAACAAATCTGTTCTTGTACCTGAGGAGATTTCAGCTGTTCATTCCAGAATGGTCGCTCTGTAAACAAGGCACGTTAGTATAGATCCTGTTCATAAACAAAGCAAATACACTAGCAGTCCAAGTTCAAGAGTTTTATAGGTCACCCCCTGCTAAGTAATATGTTTCCCTTCTAATATTTGAAAAATATCCCATACAAAATGTTGATGAATACTTTTCCATTAAAAAAAACCCCTGACACGGAGACCGATTACAGCGTGCATAAATTGAAAAACTTATAGTGAAAAAGTGGAGAATAGCAGCAGGGAACAACTATATGAAATGTGCCACCTATTTATGTATTTAGCAAAACATTCCAAGGATTTCTATGCTGAATACCTCATAGAAATGGTAAAAGGTCTTTTCCTCAAGCACTCTATAGCTGAGCTCTAAATGGCAATGGTACATAAATAAGACAGTGCCCTGGAGGATATAAGGACATATAATTTTGAAAAGTCAGTATGTTCTTTAGTGTTTCGTGTCCACCATATGACTGTTTCCCTTTTGATTTCTACATTTTTAACCGTGTTGGTCCAAATACACATTTGGAAACAGGTTAACCACCGCATGTTTCATTGGGATCAGAAGCAGATTGTGGCATGACAAAACCAGAACCATCTAAGACTTCCCAGTTGTTAATGCACTGTGTTGCTCTATCCAGGGAGCTAGGAATTTAAAACAGGGAACAGCATCAGTCTATCATACCGAAAACCTTTTTGGAAGCTACTACCAAAGTTTATAGTTTGGCATTGTAAGATGTTTTATTTATAAGATATTTATGGTGGAAAACTGCGTGTCATATGTGGGCATATGCCTATCGGGGTTTAAACAAAATATGTACTAACTCATTTGAGTCCTAGGACAGGTTTTGATTTGGTCCTTCAGGTTTCCTCCCTAACCCAAATCAGATTTGCAATAAACCAAGAGGTTTGCTGAGAAGTGAAACTCTTTACACATCTTGCATGAGCCTTCCTCAAGAATGCAGGATGTATTTATGATGACACAATCCGATGAAAAAGAAATAAATAATAATGCAAGGATGTATCCCAGAGGCCTATTTCTGTTCCCACTGAAATCAATTAAAAAATTCTCACCGACTTCAATGGAAGCTGGATCAATCCCCAAGAGCTATGTTAGTTTTAGAGGAACTGTAATAGGAAAATAGATGTCTGCCTTGGGCAAAAAGAGAACGAGGGACTTTCAAAGAATCAAATTAGAGACATGAGGCTCAAGTTCCATTTATTATGCTCAGTCTAGTGTGGGAGTAGAACAATTAAATATTCTCTGGTCTTCCTTTACAAGTTTCTTCCTACTGCTTTCCTCAAAGGAGACTTCAAAGGAACACACAAAAAATAACAAAACCCTCACCTTGAAGCTGTAAAAATCCTCTCTTGCCTCCCCAAATCTCCCTCTGTGTTTAGCAGTTGTGTTGCACAGGCAAACTAATTCCCAGGAACAGGCAAGACTATTTCTGGTATCAGAAAGTTTCTCAGCTTTGTTGAGGATTTCATGTTTACTCATCCCCATCAGCTCCATGTGTTTCTCCCTACATTACTGACGGGGTTGCACAGAGGTAACCAGGATTAGCAGCTGGTGGGGGACTTGCAAAGTGCTCCAGCAGGTCCTCTCTTCCAGGTGTTGGTGGGACCAAAGTACAGGACATGCACGCTTACCCCATGGTGAAGACACAGCCTATTTGTCCCATGCTAAAGTTCTGGAAAATCTCACAACTGTCAAATTTCTTTTCAAATTCTATAACAACTAGTTTGTATGTTCCTGAATAAGCTATTGCTTTCTCTGGCTTTTCTGTCCTTTTGGACTTCACCCATATGATAAATGACCACTGTATACACAAATTTTACGTGAGTAACAAACTGACTCTATAGAAGCAGGAAATGGATGTGTATTTATTGATTTCCCAGGGCGGTCAACTGCTTTGAAAATAGGGAGCAGGTGCAGGCTGAAAAATTAATGGAAGATCAGGATATTAAATATAATTATTCTTAGTTTTGTTTACTTTTTGCCTTGGGCCAGCATCCATAAGCCCCGCTATTTCAGAGCTCTAGAGTTAGCATATCATGCACCAAACTGTAGCAATCCATGGACAAAACTTGGCTGGAGTGTGTTAGGCTTTCTGTCTCTTCCAAGGGGCACTGCAATACCGTGCACCCTGTTATAATGCCTGAGTATGGATTACTTACGTATATGTAACTTTGTCAGCAGAGTTTGAAAGTGACTTCTGATCTGGCTCAGAATTCAGGACTGTTGGCGTCCCAACCTACAATTCAGGACATCTTACAATCCTACCCTGCACATAAGATACTTATTTATTTTCTCTTTTACTCATTTGAGAAAGATAACTGCTACATCCTCAGCTGGTAATACAGAAAAGAAAGTAGTATTTGTATATAATGGTTTCCGTTTCAGATAAACCTGTTGTGACAGAGACTTCAAAATGGAAAGTGCCCTAAAAGTTAACTTAGACCATCTGAATTCACTGATGTGCAGCAAAAAATGAACAGCCAGGCACAGAACATTTCACTTCCATATAGTTTCAAAATTAGATAGGTTGTCAGTCCCTTGCCATTCAACAACTATTTGATTACTGTATGTGTATTCTCTACAGAGAAATAATAAATATTTACATTATATTTGTGTGCGTACATGCATGGTCGAGAGAGAGAGAGAACCCAGTCCCGTGAGGCTCCAGAAACCATAAACTCCTGTCCCACAGTCAAAAGCAGAGGAGTGCCTCGCAGCCTGAGTCACTGGTGCATACCACTAAGAGCAGAGTTACCAAAACCAGTGTATAAATATAAACTAATTAGAAAAATAACTCCTGAAAACCGTCTATAACGGGGCAAGCAATTCATTAAAAACTTCCTCACTGTTTGCCTTTCTTCCCTTTTGTATTAGTGGTTCTGCTGTAAATCGTTTTGTATTCTTGAGTCATTGCCAGCAGTGCTATCAAAAGGGAAACAACGGGAGCAACTTTACAGAGATTGCTGTCTTTATATGGCCACGAGATGCTAATACGGCAAGGCTATTCATTCCGCAAACTGACTTTCTTTCATTTCATGCTTCTATTACCCAAGAGAAAATAAATATTGCAGAAAATGCTCCGCATAGCTGTAGAATTTCTTCTCAGCCTGGCAGCAATGAGAAGTGCTGCAGAAAGCTGTGTTCTCAGTCGCTCTTCTCTGCTACACATCTTCCCTTGTCTCTTTTCTCTGCCATCGGTTTTGGAGTGGGTTTGCAGTCGTGAACAGGTACAGACCTTCTGCAACTCTGCAGAAGGGAGAAGAAGGGAGCTTACCGATGGAGACCAGGGAAAGTACCTGGGGATGAAGAGGAACCTTCTTCATTGCACTGTTCCAGCCAGGGAAAAAGCTCCTTGGCATGTGCTTTTGATTGGGCTGGACTGAATGAACGCTCATTCTTTGATGATGCGAAGAGCCCCTTTTACCACAAAAAGAGAATAGAAACCACATTCTCTAACTCGCTTGAAACACAAATTGGGCTGAACAGACAAAACGCACCCCAAACGTTCCCCTGTGATTCAGGCCTGCAAATAAACTCATGGGGATGGTATAGTGTGCTGCTCATGTCCGCACCTCAGGAGAGGTCTTCAGAATTTAGCTTTGCTTTTTCATTTACCCTTGAAAATATCATTAATAATAACTCTAAAACATGATTAAAGCCCTAGCCCTTCATCCACACACATCAAACTTCCTAACTTTACTGATAGAAACCCATGAAATACCAGACCGCGAAGTCTGAGGAGTAGTTTTCTTTTTTGCTGGGGCAATTTTTTTGAGTCAAACAGAACAAACCGTTAGGCCATACAGGTATCTACATGGTCTGCGTCACTGTGCTCTGCCATGTTCTGCTTTCCCTCACCTAATGCTTTTTCTGAAGCAAGTGCATGAAGCCCGTTAGCCAAAAACTGCCTACTGCTACTATGCAACTTGGCACTTAGCGTTAGGAGCTGCCCTCTCACTAAATACGTGACCTGTGGACACGTCCTAAAAATGGCATTCTGCCTCATTAGTACAGAAGATGGATTCTTCTTTATCTCCTTGTATGGGGGCAATTTGATGACCTTCGGTGAGATTGTTCACGATGTTAGCACAGACTGGGACTCTACTGGGCACAAAAAAGAAACTATAAAATGCTTCTCTGTCTGATAGAAGAACTCAGATATACGGTTTTGTGTTTTATTCTTATTAAAAACTTCAGTGTGAGAAGGAAGTCAAGTACAGTCAAAGTAGGAGGGGAGGAGGAGGAGAGGAGACTCAGGACACTGCGTATGTTTTAAGTCTTAAAATGTCGTGTCACCAGCCAGGAACTCTTATTATGCAAAGAAATACTTTTTCTGCCACATGTAATCTGAAATAGTTTAATGAAAGTCTAAGTTTAACAAAGCTATTTTCATTTTCAGGAAGTCATAGTTTATACAGTTTAAAACATGAATGCATGAAAGATAGCCCTAGGGTAACTAAGTCCATATCTGGAAATGCAGCAGATCACTTATGCCAATGGCTGATTTAGCAGAGCCTGCTTGCAGAAGTCAGAACTAATAGTGTATATGCCCACAACTTACTCAACATTGTATTACTCTTAGTGGTAAACACTCTCTTATATTTTCTTCATGATTTTAGCCTCATTATCATAATTGACCATGTCTCATAGCTCTCCTTTCTTATAACTGGAATTAAATATCTCCATTATACAAAAAAGCAAATGTGAATTATGAGGTGCCTTGCAAAGAAAGTGTCAGCTAAATCAAAATCATGAGGATTAGACTTCTTGAACTATATTCTCCGCTGTATTCCTCCAAGACCTTAGATAAACCACTTAGCCTCACTGCAACTGTTTCTCCGTCTGTAAAATGAGAATGACAATACTTTCCTGGGTTACTGATTAACATTTTACAAATAGCTTTACAACTTGTGAAGGCAGAATGCCATGCAAGTGCCAGGTGCTGGTGACTAGGTCTGCTAGCAAGTGGGCATGGTATGAGGGACGGATGCAGCCCTTGTCTGGGGATCATGCAGGTGGCTGGCCGGGATTGCATTGCATGTTGATGCTAGGGGAGGCCTAAAGTCACTTTATCACAGATTTTGGTTTCTGAGTTGGTAGATGGGGAGATTATGTAAAAGATAATTTTGTTAGTAGGTGCCATACCGTAACCTGACGGGATAATTTAGAACCTTGAAAAGAAAATGTATAGAAGCAAAAATGTTGTCAGGGATTCATTTTATTAAAATTGTCTTCACGCTTTGGCTTACTTTTTGATACATCTTGCAAATGAACATTATTTTTAGGATGTGTGGAATTTTACTATAGATTTGAATGGTACTGAAGATTTTTCTGGAGTTGTGAAACATACAGAGGGCTTGGGGAATGTTTATGATTAAAAGTGGAGAATGACACTGAGAGGAGGTAGTTTTGCTCTGTGAACCTCATCTGTTCCTCTGGCTTCCTTGACTCTTCCTTTCCCTTTCCTTCCCATCCTCTTTCCCAACAGCTGTCCTCTACAGTTGCTGTAGTTACTTCTGCTAAAGCAATACCAGCCTTCCCAGCACTAACAAGGAGTGAGTTTCAGTTGTTTTTGTGGTGTATTAGACCACTGTGCTATAAAACTAAGTGGGAAAAGCTGACTGAATAATGAATACTTTTAAATTTGACCATTTTTTAAGTAAAGAAATGAATGCTGATTTACATTAAGGGTATTTTATAGAAAGGGGTTAGGAAAGGCAGATAGTTCCTGAGAGGCCCAGCAAGAGGCAGACACCCACCTACCTGAAAGGAACAGACAAACATTGATACTTGTTTTTTCCTACATGTCTCACTTATGTAGTCCCCTACTCAGAACTAATGATGGCTTTTGTGAGCCCCACTCCTAAGCACACAGCTCACCTCAAGCATTAAACAGCAAGCCAAGGGTATCAGCTCAGGTCCACTGTTGAACCAGGCACCAAAAACATAGGGGATACAACATTCAGGACTGCAAAGTCTTTGTCCCTCTATGGTGATACCCTGTTTTTTCCCTAGTGACGAGAGCTGGGAACGTGGACCACTTCTACCACACAAGCTATGACTTGTTTAGGTGCTTGTTGGTGGGGAAGGGAGATAAGTAAGGAAAGGAAAAAGACTCACATATCAGTCACCAGAATCATATATTTCATTTTCATCGATTCCGATTTTTTGGTTAGTACTTATTACCACCAACTTCTGTATTTGGAGGCTTCTGCTCATTCCTTTAACAGGCTTATTTCGCTCCCCTGCCCACACACTTCCTTTGCATCAGGCATGCCTTCCTGCTAATATTGATTATGAGTCACTTTACTTCTGACAGCTATTTAGAGTACAGCTTTCACAAGGCCATGAAATCCCTTCTTTCCCAGGGTGTTTCAGGCATGAAGAAAAACCGAAAATATAAAACTTATGTTTTCGACAAGAACTGAGAGAAGCTGCTTCATACTGTAACCAAGGCAGAGACAGAGTTATCTTTATCCATTAGCATTCCCTTCAGCACAGGGTAAGCAGAAAAATCCTTTTGCCATGGATGTCCATAATAGCTGTCTGTGGGGCCAGGCAGGCAAAGAGGTCAAACAGCAGGACTTCAGCCCCACAAAAGTAGGTGTGCTATGATCGTTTTGAACGGAGGTGTAGACCGGTAGGACTGCTGGGAGGGACTGGATCTAATGGTCATTTCTGATCCCTTATGTGTTCTCAATAACGAGGATTTAACTCTGACTGTGGCTGTACTAATTTAGCTAAAACTCACATAAAGACTACTAGTACTCTTTGAGGACTCAGAGCCAGCCTGCAAACGTCCACAGCTGTAGCTGTGTGAAAGACTAAAGATGGATTCAATTAATAAGAGTCACATCCAATTCATGTAGGGAACAAAGAGGTGTAAATTGCACCCACTGCACCTTAGACTTTTGTATCCCAAAACAGAGATTCCTCCTGTGAGAGGCCAGGAAGTGTTTTTGCCAGTTACTCTGTTATTCCCCCTGAGAGATAGGAACAGCTCTGAGCTGAACCAAGGGGAATGCTAAATTAGGGTAGGGTTTCACTGTCACCCTGAGCCAGTCTAAGGCTGTGTTGCTGCCAAAGGGGGCACTCCTGCTCCTCTCCATATGCCCAGCTGCCCATGCTTGCCATGCTTTTGCACTGGCTTTGGTGATCACGCAGCTGTGTGTCATGTCAGCACAGCAGTCTTACTGAAGTCTTCTATTTTTTTCTTGCAGGGGTAGATTTCAGCCAGATCAACAAGCTGACCCGACTTGCCAAACAATTGCAAGTTCTGATACCAAAGTGGTAGCAAGAACACGTACCTGGGGACAAGGCGTAATTTCCCATTCCAGTGGCAACCTCATCTCTGATCAGCTGAAATCAACAATGAAATCATGCTGACAGTGCCTTGAACACACGCCTTGATGATCCCTTGTGCAACTTCCATTAGTATTATGTTTGTCAAAATGCATTTTTGGCAAACACAACCTCATAGCATCAGCATCTGGTTAAGCCAACTCAGAGCACAACTGTTATGCACATGTTACATGAGGTACCTGCATTTAGCAGCAGGAAGCCTTGAATCTATCCTGATGTCCCACCTAGGGCACTGGCCTGCACAGCTGAGGTCAAGACTAGCAAACTCATTGCTTGGACCATGGAGCAAGAAACCCACGGACATGCAGTTCACACCCGGTGCTACACTCTGCACTCAGAAGTGCAGCTACACTGTGTCAGGGCTTCATGCATTATTTTGTGATCATCTCCTCAAAGACAAATCTGGTAACTCCAGACATTCAAGAATTACCTATCAAGGCATATGTAAATGCACACAACATGTACCATCATCTAAGCATTTTATTAACCACGTAACCATAACTTCCAGAGCTTCTTCTAGGACAAGCTAAATGCAAACATGTGGCTGTTCTTTATTTCTATGTCGTAGAAGGGTACAGCATCAAACAGCACATCCGACAACTACTGAAGTGATTCATAAACTTCCAGCATGAGATCGTTCACATAATCATTGCTATCCTGTTGTGTGCATCAGAACCTGGCTGTTACTTGGTAACTGGCGAATGTTCCCCAACTTTTTTCTGGCTAGTGCATGTCTGCTGAATGGTTAATTGTTCAGAAAATATTTATCATGTAAAATATTCATTTTGAAGCATAGTGAGGATGTATATGTAATTCACCAGAGCACTGCAGTACTGCACCACAGCTGACTGAATCAACTTGAATGAGTGATTTCTAACAAGAATTCCTGCTGTGAATTGCAGAAAAATTAGAACAGTATTGGGTCCCCACAGGCCTATTCTTCAGCTCACAGATCTGCTATTCCAGATATTAAGCCCTAGAAATGCTACTGCCTCACTGTAAAAAAACCTTGTAAATAACCTAATCCACACTAACTAACATATGATAAGATGAAAAGACTGCTGTAAGCAAGAGATTTATATATAAGATGTGTTTGTGTCAAACATATACAAATCACATATATAGGTACCAGTCTCACAGTTAATAATATACCTGTGTCTCCTTGTTTAAAGCAGAAGGGCACTACCACTGAGGATTACAAAAGAGGAACAAACAAAGGTGTCGTTCTTTGTACAAAAACGGACAAGAATAATGGGATATGACCTGAAGCACTGAAGACTAAGTAAGAAGTAAGAGGGGCATTTCTCTCTCAGCAATGTTGTTCCATCCATCTCAGACGTACAGTATGAAAGAGGACTTGACCTCCAAAACCCCCAAGGCCCAGACCTTTGTCTTTCCCCCACACCTTTCTTCCAGGCCTCAGATCTGCTGAAGGGTCAGGAGAAGGCCACGTACAGCAGCAAAGACAAGCGTTTTCTTCTCACCAGCCTAGTGGAAAATACAGTATGATGTTAACACAGCCGGAGGCTATACGCACCATTTTGTGCAGCCCTCTCTTTGCGGGGAAATTCTTTTAAAGATGAAAGCTGGGAACTGGCTCTACATCAGCTGTGGAGAGCAGGTCATCAGGGATCACAGGCAAGTCACAGAGGACGTACTGAAGTACAGGGGTTTTAAACAAGCAGCCTTACCCCATCCCCTCTGAGGGCTAAGCTCTTTATTCTTCTAAAAAGGAGGAGATACTTCCTCTTCAGGAAACTCTGTAAAGACCCCATAACCGTTTTCTTTTTCTTAGCCTCCTTTCACAGGTCTACTTGCAGCAAGGTATGAGCACGTGCTACTCTGCTTCTCTGGCTATTTGTGTTGCATATTCTATTTTAGTTTTAGAAGTGTTTTGTTATGTTTTGTGATTATTTGCATAGCTGCTGATCACTCATATTCACTTCTTCCATGGACTTACTCCCACCTCACCTTACACTGTGCCACATACTCTGGTGAATACTAAAGTAATCTCTTTTTATTCTGTACAGCCACTGTATAAAGTGCACTCTCATCACCTTGCTATTTGTACGCTGCGGATGCTAAGTTTAATAGCGGACCTGTTTCTGCAGCTAATAGCAGAAGACAAAGACGTAAAGAGTCACTCTGAAGCCATGTAGCTGGGGGTCTCACCAACACAAGGCAAAAACGTGACTGTGGCTCTGTGAATAGCAATCTGCTCCTCCCTGCCTTCGGGTCCAGTCCTTTTTGCTGGCAGAGGCTATTTTCTACTCTCTGCTGCCATTAATGCATGTGCCAGTATATTGCGGAGGCAGTGTCAATATTCCTCCCACCTCTAACAGCCCCAGAGTCCCACTCAGCCAGGCATCCGGCAGCTTCAGGGCATCTGACCTCTCCTCCTTTCTGCATCCAGACAGCGTGGGCAAGTTTCGTTACACTCCCTTACGCCCCCGTGCCAATGCGCAGAAAGACACTCCAGGCTCTGATGGGGGTACCTAGCTCCTGCCGACGCTATACACGTTTTAAGGCAGTGTATGCAAAAGAATCAAAGACTCATTTCAAGAAGGGAGGAAGGGAGGGGAGCTATTACTATGAAAACAATTTTGTGCTTGCAGGGAAAATACTTTGGATGTAAGAACTTCAAAGTAGGACAAGAGTGATAAGAAACAGATCTCAATCAGAGATTAATTTCCTGTTTTCTATTCAAAACAGTCCTATGTCACAACCAATGCAGTATTTCTACGCTAACGTGGCCAGAGAGATTTTATCTTAAACGCTTACGTCTTGCTACAAGCAGAAAATGAAGAAATAACACCACACCAAATCTTTTTTCTGCCTAAGATTTTAGGATGTGCTCTCTTTTTCCTGTGCTAGTAATTAAATTGCCAGTATAAATTCCCGCTATCCACTACTGTGATTACTGAAACATCTTTCTCTTGGCTCCCTGGGGCCATTTAATCTGTAACGCAGGTCCTAAAACTACTCTCTTGGGCTATCAACCTGACCTTGTCAGTCTGCTCCTGGCTTCCTCCTTCATTACGTTTAGTTCAGTGCTGGTGTTCTACCCTCCAGGTCAAGCCTGAGCCAGCTCCTCTTGAGGAATTCAGCTTCGTATTTCATCTCACCCTCCGCACTGCTGGGGTGCTAACCTCATGCTACAGTTTTCTCTTCCTGCCGCTGCCCTTGCTTTCTGCCAAACCATCTCTGACGGATACATTCTTAGGTAAAACCAGGGAGGCTTTCTTCCTTCATAAAATCTCTCCTGAATCCCCATTTCTATTCAGCACCTGAAATTTCTGGTTGTGTATTTTTGTTAACAAAATACATATACATATCTTAAAACCAAACTTCAGTTCTTTTTGTTGTTAGGCTAAGCAGCCAGGCAGAATTGTTGTTGGTACTCTGCTCCATGTCTCCCTTTGTTGCATTGTTTTGTAAACTAATTAATAACCTCTTGAAAGCAAGGATCAAATTTTCTATTTACATTTTAAGGTTTCCTCCCACAGCATATGCTTTTCTACTGTTAAAATGATAAATAATCGTAATTGTTAGTCATTTATGCAGCAGCTCTTAGCTTTGTGAGGTTTGATCTGAACCACTAAATTAATCTTTCTGGAGACTATGAAGAAGCAGTCAATGTCACTGAATAATGAAACTCAATGGACTACAATTATTGAGACCTTCCATACTGTTTCTTTTTACTTTCTTTGTCCATTCACTACCTCCAGCTCTAGTCTCCGTGCTGGCCTACCAAACTGAAACTAGGATAAAAATTCTCCACGCAAGTACCCAATTTAACTAGTATTTCAACTGTGGCATGCATGAAGGATAACAGACATGCACCTCTTTTTGCTTAATTTCTTGGTATTCACATTCAAAATAGAATACCGTGAATCCTTTAACAGCTGGCCTCCAGAAAAGAAATCTTGAAAGCAAAAAAAAGGACTCTCCCTATCCTCCCTAAAATGGTTTCGAGCCTGGAGTACTGCTGTTATCAGAGAGGAACAGTAAGGAAATCTTCAGGGAAATGACTGCATCTAGTCCCTCTATGTTGGCTTCCAAATGCAAACATAAGAACCTATATGTTTACAGAGCATTTGCAACTTAAAAAAATACTTGCCAACACCTAATGCGACAGCAGGGCAAATCTAGGCTTCCTGAATTGTATGTGGCTTGCAAGCAGTTTGGCAGTACCTGCTGCTAGTCTTTGCAATGAGAGCAAGGCTATATAAGGCCCAGAGGCTGTTGGATACATAGTCCCTAGGCTAAAGGACAAAACAAACAGACAGGAGTTTCTGTGGCCAGTATCACCAGGTAATCGTCTCTTCATAACTGACCCTGAAGTTGCTGTACTCCCTGTGGATAACTGACAAAGAGAATCCAAGCAGGAAACCCTTAGGCCACTGAAATGCATTACAAAGCTACTGTAGATTTCCAGGGGTCTGGAGAGAGCCATTGAGAATCATTCTGATCTTTTCAGAAATCCGCTACAGCTTCTGCCTTATTCAGCGCTTCTCCTTGAGTGATGTCTGCCTCCCTCAAGACCCCTCTCATCAACCTTGTCTCCCCCAATACCCCTCTCCCTCTGCTTGTGTCAACCACACGGAAAGGAGAGATGCAGAGAGCCGCCCCGTGGAGGACTGGTCATTGCTAACCACTACTGTTTAACAGGGCTGGGAACCAGGTTGCAGGGAAAGTCCTGCTTGTATAACGCACCCTCATTTTTTCTTGGATGAAGCTAAGGTTTCAGCCTATCCAGTTTAATCTTTGGGACAGGAGATCAGGCTCCTTAAGCTCCTCTGGGAGCCAAAATGTTTTCTGTCATGTAGAGCTCTGAGAAAGTAATCCCAAACAAAATATGGAATCAGATTTTAAATTAAATGCCAATGATCAACTCCATTTAGATCTTTAGTTTATCTGTCTTTTCTACAAAGATACACATAATAAATGAGCCTAACGCACAGACAAGAGGCATAAAACACCTATGGCATTTGAAGTGTTCATATTCATCTAAGGTTATCTAAGGACATGTTCAAATACACAGATGGACGAATAACTAGAATACCTTATTAGGCCAGAACTTACTGTTCAAAAATTATCCCTTAAGTCATTTCATAGCCGTTAAATCACTACTGTAGTATATGTAAAAGCATAAAGGTGAGCAAAACAAATTTGAGGAAGTTGAAGCATGTGAAGCAGCATGTAACCACTTTTTGAACGTGCACAGCTGTGTAAGCATGCAGCAGTGTGAACTTTTATGGAGTTTCTTTGACATTTTTGTTGCTTCATCCCCAAATGCCACGTACAAACACAGGTTCAAGACTTGAAGGCTGTTAGCACTCTCTGCAGCTGATTCTGTAACTGTATCTTGTAGCAATACCTATTGCTACAATACAATATATAAATAGTTAACTGTACTCCTGTATTTTTTCATAAGAGGTGCACTGGAAGTCAGTAGAAGCAGGAAACACAAGATATGAGTCACAAAGCTACTCTCTTTGAAAAGAAAGCAATCACCATAGTGAAGATCTATACAGCTCTTCTCCATGGTGCAAATTTAAAATGGCTCCAGAAATTAAATGAGTGGTTGTTACACAGTCCTTCTATTGATTTCAATATTGCTTCGGGGCTACTACTTACCCAAAGTACCCAGTACAAACATCAGCTTGGCACACTTAGAAGAATATGCCACATCCTGCTTGCTTTATGCACAGAGGTGAATTCAGTGAGATTGCTTCTGTGCATAAAGGCAGGAAAGATTTACTCCCAAGTTCCTTATTTCCCTGGCAAACTATCATTATAAAACAAGCTGCCAGTTCTGCAAGCATTTAAGCACTGCATTCAGTTGAGCTGCTTATATAAGCAAGAACATGTATTTGCTTAAACACTGGCCAGATCACATTCTAAGTAATATGCACGATAGCTGGAATTTTCATATAAAGTCATGCTTTAAGGAAGCAAGACACTCCTTACTAAACATCTCGCACTCCTGCAGCAGTAATGGTATGAGCGAGGGCTGCACACCCACGGCTTATAAACCAGTATTTCCATACAACTCCTTTCTACTTCCTTGTCGTGCGACTGCTGGCTCATGACAGGGCAACGAGAAGCTCTGGCCTTTCTGGTTTTAATGGATCCCACAAATCCACAAGCATTTACATGTTGTATACACGGCTGTCTGGCCCAGAATATGCTGCAGTTAACTCTTCTTGAAGTTCAGTAGGAGAAAAACCTATCAACCTTTCAGAAAGAACTACTGGAGAAGCTTCCACAATTTTTTGCCAAATAGGGCAGATAATTTCCCATCATTAACCATTAGAAAGAGCAGCTCTGTTCCGAATATTTGTTTCTGAAGGACAGCATGTCCGTCACAGAATGCAAAATAGGCCTTCTTATTCTTGCACAGCAACATCGTATGTCACATGCTTCACATGTTAGCATCAGTCCCTGTCTATTGAGATAGAGGGGGCATTTTGTTCCCAGTTCATGAGTAAATGACAAAAATATTGGAGGAAGAAGACTAAAACAGATAGCGGCCAACAGAAAGAAAAGACAAAGATAAAAGACATTTTTCTGTATCTGGCCTAAGACTGCTTTGTAGACTGCTCAAAGACTTTCACTGTACCCAAGTCAAAGACTGCTGTGGGCCACCATAAAATAGGCAAGCAGACTCTGCACTTAAAGACTTGAGAAGACAACCCCTCTCAACCTTGGCATAGCTGTTAAATTAACCTCACACAAGTGGAGTGCTTCCACTGATTCAAGTGGGATCGAGTTCCCACACATTGAACTTGGTGGAGATATCAGCAGTCCCTGCAAATGATTTCAGCTTTTTTTTTTTTTTTCCTCCAGGAGAAGGATATTCAGAACCCATTTGCTGGATAAGGGTTAAATAATCCAGGTTAATGCAACATTAACAGCTAGCACTTGGCAACATCCGTGAAAACGGCTCTAGCACAGACTTCCTGATGGGCATGTGTAGGAGAAGTCAAATGCGCAATGTTCACCTGTAAAATATTAAGGAAAAAAGGTCTAATGGCTCACACAGTTCTCAATTACCTGGTAGGAAGACTTCCTGCCTATAGAGATCAACAGTCTATTATTATAGAGGGCTGTACTCCCACTGAACTAAGTGCAGTACAATTTCTGCTTTTGTATTAGCTCTCTCCTTTTCTCCTAATCATCTAGTGGGGGATGATGGAGGTACAATAGGGTACGTAGGGCAGCATTTTCCACTCCAGCTGACTTCAGTGGGAGTCATGATCCATGGTTGGTTTTGTTTGTTTGTTTGACATCCCGCCTGTGTTTTTCCTGCTTAAATGTCATTGTCTTAGCCCCACTTAACAGCCTGTGAAACCATCCTACTATTACCTTTCCTTCTGGAAACAAGTGATTGCTTGGAGGATAGCCACATTGTGAAAGTATGCTATTGTACACCATCCAAAAATCTGGCTCATTCTGCTGTGTTTCCTTATGTATATGGATGCTTACTTGGAGGTAATTACTACTTAGCTACTCTTAATTTGTTTATAATTTCACATTCAAAAGTTTATAAAATATTCTCTTTCTTGATCTGTTTTAATAAATATTTTTGTTAACTTTTTGCCTCTCTGTTCAGTAACCTTTAGCAATTTCCAAATACAAACTAGTAATTCATAAAATAACAAAATTCTTCTTGATTCCTTTCCTCTTACTAAAACTTAGAGAGTCACATTACTTCCACAAAGGAAGTTTTCCTAGTTATTTTTCTAGGATTCAACAGGATTTTAATTTCAAAACCATGCCAGATGTTACAAGTAGTTCAGTTCAGATGCTTTCATGCTTTTTCTGCTCTGTGCAATTTCAGTTTTCCCTGTTTATTTTCCTTCTTTGACCTGGAGCAGAGGAAGTTACACTTAGGATAAATCATTGGGAGGTCAATTGACTTAGCTTCTGTGATGATTTGAGTTACTGTATATTTGAACAACTGACTTGAAATAGTTATTTCATTTGTTAGAAAATTGAGTTTTAAATAAATGAAACTGTACAAAAACACAATGATGAAATTTGCAGTAAGCTTTACTAGATCTCTTCATCACAGAAGCAAGGTATTGTGTGCGTCTATGTTTTTTTAACTCCTTTCTTCCCTGGCATATTTGGAGTCCTCTACCCTAAAACCATGATGGACTCTGCGTGCCAGCATTTTCATCTTTCTTCTCCATTTTAAATACTTGCCATTTCAAATATTAAGTGAAAAATGGTTAAAAAATTGTGAAAGAAACCTCTATATTCATCTTAAAGCAGAAATGGAAACTACAAATCTGTTATAGAGGAGCAGGGAAGGGTGTCAAACTGCATGCTGTCATGTGTGATTCATTATTTCATGTAACTGGTATATCATAACATGTATGTCACCTGACAAAGGCAGGTACTGTACCATTTATAAGTCCACCCCAGGTCTTTGGTCCTTGGAATCATAAATCCCCTAAATGTTTTTTTTTAATGCAGCAGCTAAAGCAAAACTGTAATGACGAGCACACACGCCATAGGTCTGCCTGCCTGAAGCTTTTCTCCATGGCTTCTTCTCTAAATACACATTAGAAACTCTGCAAAATGAACCTCACTAGTCCTACAGTTTTCTTTCCCCCTCCCCCCCCCCGTTTTTTTTTCAAGGTATAGTATTAGTCCCACATTAAATTGCCATGCTTCATTGCAGCTTATACACTTATAATCTGGACTACATCTGAGGTTCTTATATGATCCTCCTCATCATAGTATCTTGAGTTTTACAATTCACTTACAGGGGAAATTCTCTTGCTTCCTTCTCCATAAGGAATCAAGATACACAAGGAAGTCTCCCTAAGTCATTGCAGATGAGTATTTATTTATTCAAGTCCCTGAATGCAATTGAAATAAAGCAATGACTTAGGCAAAATTATACAGGAAATTTGGTACAAAACAGATAACTGAAGCTTAATCTTTCTGCTCAAAGGAGCTACTTTCCTGGCCATGTTGCAGTCTTAATTATGACTGCACTTAAACATAACCAAGTGCAAAACAAATACTTCTTTTGCTTTTATTATTTCTCTGCTCAATTTTATTTTCTATATCTCTTTAGACCACATATATTCATTCTGCATTCTACCTTTAGTTGCTCTGCAGACTAGAATTAAACAATGCAAAACTGACACTTGCTTATAGTGGAAAATTGTTTGAATAACCATTTGGAATATCAACATTTTTCCTTCACTAGTGCAAAAGCTGTCCTTAATATCCTTTTATTTCCTTTGCTCTTCCATCTATGAATTTTAATGCCCTCATCCTCATTCATATGCTCATTTGTTTTGCATTGCATTTATTGCTGTGACAGGAACCAAGCCCCCGGCCCCTTCCCTCCCCCTGCCCCAGCTTGTACTGGACAACTCGGCAGGTTTCAGCAAGATCACTTGTCTGCTTGAATTTCCGCAATCAACATCAATGTTCAGAGAAAATTTATTGAGGAAATCACACGCATAATTAAATGCTAGTGTCCAAAAAAATCTGGCACATTCTTAACATTAAAGGGAAACTCCTTCAGGAACTACTTCCAGCTGGGTAAGAATTCTAAGTACTATGCTGTTACAGAGGAGATCTCCTCCCTGCTGTTCCACTGTACCATGTTGGCCAAATTGCTGGAGAAAGCTTACAATATACGTAGCCTTTGAAATCCTATCCAAAGGAATTACAGCCTGACGGCCATACTCTTGGTGTTGTGACATAACTAGACATAGCTAACTATGTGGAAAGGGCAAGCCCATCCCCTCTCCTTAGAAACACTCATACTTCATGGGCTGAGTTTGTGCTGACTCTCCAAAAATCCCACAGGGAACTGACTTCAGGCTGTACCTCTGCAACAGTTGGGAAGAAATCTGAAGCAGAGGGTAGCAGCCTTTCCAAAGAGAAAATGTATGAATGGACAGATAAAGATCTCAACAGAAACATCAGTGTTGCTTCATCTGCAGGTGGAGAACAAATGGAACAAAGGTTTTCATCTTAAATACACACCTAGAATGGGAAAGAAGTGTTGCAATGACCTTTTGATTTTTTCCTTTACAGACTGCCTGGAAAAGGTACAGAGTATTGTACGGGTTGCAGTCTGCTCTTTTTCACTGCCACAGCTCTCCTGCACAGAGCGCAGAATGACAAAATACTTCATGCTCAGCTAGGGAGATGTCTTTCATCTGCAAAGGGTAGTCCAGGGCCAGGTGTATCAACCTTTGCATAAAGCCACTGACCTCAGAGGAAAGGGCTGCCACTGCTGCACTCGCAGGTGAAACAGGAGAACTTCTCTCACTTTAATGGTCTAGCATGGAGGGTGCTGTTTTCCCTCCCAGCTTCTACAGACCGTAGTTTCACTGGCTGTTTATTTAATACTGACTAATCCTGGAATCAAGCGATAGCTTTACCAGTAGGGGAGATGGAAAGCTGAAGCACATACTGTGTGAGAAAAAGGAAAGCATAATATGAAAAGCAAATGCTTTTACTCCTCTTTCAGATGCGATCTAGATTATTAAAACGCTAACTAAAAGATTTGGTAAGAAAAAGAGCAAATTATTTAAACTTACTGCTGTTTAACAAAGTACTTAAAGACATGTCCTTCCTCTCTTTTCTTCTCTCCAGATTCATTCTTTCTAAAAACAAATGTACCGAAAACTGAACTTTAAAAAAGTGAATGAAGCTTTCGTAAAAACACATTGATGAAGTCTTATACCAGAATTAGAGAGAACTGGGCATCTACAGATTTACATAGCCCATTTAAACAACATATCTTATACCTGCAAAGATCGCTGAATTTCTACTAGAGTTATCAAAACATCAGAACTTTGCAGCTGTAAAATAACAGCCTTAACGCTGAATTCATTTTGCGATTTGTGCTTAATTCCAAATACAGTTAAATATCAAAGACTTCACAGCCCACTAAACTCCAGAATTTAGGATAAACTGCATTTTCCATTGCAAGCAGTTTGGAAAAAGTTATCTAAGGCAGGGAAGTATTAGGACTCAGCTCTTCCTGTAAGTTGGTCAGCCTTTATTTTTAGTTTTCAATTGTCAGTATTTTTTTCCCTTTTGTAAAGGAAGTGTAAAGAACTGCCAGTACTTGAGGCTAAATTACTTTATTTACAGGTCCAGCATGACACAAACAGCACTGATGAAACTATACAGCATTCAGTCTAGTCCAGCACCTTCAGCTGGCACGACCTCTAATGTAAAGGAATAAAAGCTAAGACTACGTTACGTTTAGTTACTGGCTTGTTGATCTCACACTACCTGAAAAAACGCCCCTGAAAACTCAGCACCTTGGGGAAGGTACAAGCTACTTTTCCAGATTAAATTCTTAATGCTACTTCTACATCAACTCTTTGTGGGGTCACATTGTGGTGTAGGATAACAGTCCCTGTAAAAATAGCCACTAAACGCTTCCTTTACTGAAGTGCCTGGGAATAGTGCACAGCAAGGGATTCACTCAGCCATGCTAAATTAGAAAAGCCATCTTATTTCACTGGAAGACCATAAAGGCTTCCAACTCAAATCCTATACTTGCAAAATAAATCAATTCATAGATTAAGTCTGTCATCTGGCTGCTTTACAAACAGCAGACTATAGCAAACATACTAATATTGTGTTTGATCCCTATCCTGAGCTACTGCTCACAGAGAAAAAGGTAGGAAACCTCGTACTTTGAAAACGTCAAAGGAGAGGGAAAGGTGTTCAGAACAGAAACAAACCGATATTTAAACAGGAAATATTTCTAGGCTGTAATTAATGCTTTCATTAAAGCTACAGTGCACACAAAGCCAAGATTTCCTGAAGGAGAATGCCAGATCAGAAGACTCCAGCAACAGAGACCTCTGTGGTAAATGATGTTAAAAGCTGAAGCGCTTAGATATTTTATTAAGCGCAATCACTGAGGTGACATTTGTTCTACCAACCACTGCATAAAGCACGTGACTACCTTGTGCAGACCTACTGAAACTAACCTTTACACCAGCGAGCTTAGGTACTGCTAAATAACACTGCTGGTTTATCCATATAGGTCATGGAGGCCCCTCTGCGACTTTAGTAAATACCCAGCAGAATAGACCATACTGACCTCTTTGCTACAGTAGCTGAATTATAGCAGATCTGACGAAGCAGAGTTATCCCTTTTTAACAGAAGATTTCCTGCCTGACTGCATAAGATTCCTACAGGGTTTTATTTTTATAATATCTAGTTACAGATTAAGCTGCAATTTAAAGAGATACTACCTTTATGCCTTTTCTTATAAGGCTGATGATGCGTATTCTGGAAGGAAGGCACACAGAAGGAAGGCACTGCTCTAAAATTCTGCAGCTCCAGTAAACCTGAAGAAGTTTAACATGGTTGAATCATGCTATTATAAGCCTATCAAATCCCAGTTTCTCTTAAAGAGAATCAATCTTCTCCTCTCCTGTGTCATTAAGTGAAAGCCCCTGTAATGCTTTAGACAAAGTTTCAACTAACACTTCAAACTTTGAAGAAGGAATGTAACAAAACTTCCTTTCTTCCTTAAAAAAAAATTCAAGTATATACTAGGACAAAGCCAGTAGTCTCAAGAACAGACCCACTGTCATAATGAAACGAAAATGAAAATGTAAGCTGTGGGAGAGGATTAGATACTGGAACGTGAACCAACAGGTAAACAGGGACTCACAGGAGGAGGAATAACCACTACCACCAACTAAAGCATAGAGAAGCCTTCAATTACCAGTTGCTCATTAAGTAGGGTTGTGAGAGTCTTTCAAGGTTAGAAAGTTCAATTTGCAGAAAGTAAAGAACGGCTGGGCTAGACAGGGTAACTTTAAGATACTTTTAGGCTCAATTCCCTATCCCATGTCTGGAAACTCCCCAGACTCTCATATAAGATCACCCTGAAACAAAAGCAACTAATAGGTTTGTCAGTCTCTTACGTTAGCAGTCTTTTGTGTATCAGCTTGATTTTCCTCATCTCAGCACTTGAAAATTCAGTTAGTGTCTGCTGCGCAGGAATGCACAAGGACAGCAGGAACATGGAATGTTAATGCAGCAGAACCATAAACATACTGCACAGGAGAGTAAGGAGAATTTTATTCCTACGGCCATTAAATCCTATCAACTTCTCTGATCATGTCCTTCACTTTCAGCAGTTGTATACAATATTCAGGTGAGTCATGCCATATTTTTATTAAGAGTACTGAAGGTATAAGCAAAATGAAGCACAACAACACTTGTGGAATTCCGAGTCTGAGCCTGTAAGCTGCCTTTTCTGCACTAACTTCCTATTCATGTGTTAATTCATATTAAAAATGAAAGTCCAAAACACATGACAGCAGTACGAGAACAAAATAGTCATGTGAAAATAGTTTCTCTACTCGCAGTTTCCTCATATCGTGCAGAAGACTGCCATCTGCTGCTGACACCACTGTTTTTAAGTATATATTTTGCATGCATGGTAATGGGCAATACATCACTACTGAAAAGCTGAAAACCTACTAAGACTTACAGTTCTATGACACCAATCTGAAAAATAAAGTCACTAGTACACTAGTATTCCCGTAGCCTAAAGCAAGGATCTGTGAGAGACGAATTCCCCCCTAACTCCAGCATGCCGTGGGATCTATACCTTAATGGCTGTATAATATGTCATTCCTGCCCAGCCCTAGCTTAATCGTTTCTGCTTCAGAATTAGTCACTTTGCTTGAGCTGATGCTCCGTTTTGTTTTCCCTTTACAAATGCAACTACCATCTATTCTCTCTCCCTTGCCCCCCCTTACCATGCTCCTTAAGGAAAAGGCAACAAAAGTTAAGGTTGCAAAGGGATGGGAAACCAGGAGCAAGATACAGCTTGTCCTCAGGGAAGGAAAAGACGCAGAGGCCTAGAACAGCGCATCCATGATGGACCAAGACGTGTTCTCTGGTAGAGCCACCAGATTACAACAAACGAGTAAGAACTACACTCATTTCATTCTACCCCCAATTATTCACCTGATGCCTTTGAGCCACAGTGGAGGGAATATCAGTGGAACACCTGAACCCATCATAAGCTGAAGGAGGGATTACTGACAACGTATTCTCTGCTGGCTACCCTGCCTGTGGCGGGCAGAGGTGGCAGTTTTAAGAAAAGGAGTACTTGCCCCGTTGCCACTTGGTATGAGGGGAAAAAACTGGATGCAGGCACTACTTTTCTGTTCTAACCAGCAAGTGAAGCCAAGTCAGAAGCTACAGGGAGATGCAATATTGGCACCTTGAAGGCTTATTAAAAATAAACAGTGTCACTGGGATCCGAAAGAGGGCTGGGAGGTAGCACTTTGCTACCTTACTTTTGTGTGGTATTACATTTATTTAGATCTCAGTATGGTTCCTGTTACTGATTTCACACAGAGAAGACTCTATACTCACTGTAGTTATATCTGGTTCCAATTCAAATTAAAGTGAACAGATCCATATGATTAATTCAGTGAGAAAGAAAAGATTCTCTATTAAAAAAATGCAAGCAATAAGGGCTTACCAGGGCTGCACCAGAAATTCCCTCTACACAAGTCAGATCACTTGAGACTACATAAGTTTCAAAAGCAATCATCCTCTTTGATAAATGCCTCAGGAAGCCACTCTGTAATCACAAGATAAATCAAAAGCCTTAAATCCATAAACCATATGATCTAAACCAACATTCTTAGCTTAGGTTATGGCTGAATTCTCTTGTTCCACTGCCATTCAGATACGCATATGTTCTCCAGGAGAAGGAAAACACTACACACTTTCCCATCTGCAAAATCTGAATAATTTATTCAGATTAACCTTAAAGAACTCTTTAAAACATCACAGTATATTAGTGTACAGTTCAGAAATCATGCTTTTGCTACAAAGCATAAATTTAATGGTAAACCACAAGATGTTTTGTCATTTTTTCAAAGCAGCATATCATTGATGACAAACCTGCAAACATATATTGTCAGGACTAAGAACTGCATTTAGTTTTGTGAAACCACTGAATTGCCACGGAGCAATCTGTATGAGAACTGTCATAATTGACAACATCCATTGTTGGCGGAAGTAACACAGTTCAGAAGTATATTTTTAGGAAAACAGTATGTGTCTTAAGTTTCTATGGAAATATTAATATCTTCCAGACAAGAGAAGTATCCTGCAGAACTGCATGATGGTATCATAATGCACAGAAAAGGTGTTTTGGTTTTCATCTCTGTTTTCCTGTTAACAGTATTTACTATTTTCCAAATTTAGTTTTTAAGACAGGTATCTGCTACTGGTTTTCAGAGATCTCATTACAGGATATTAACCTTTGGGGGAGAAGGGCATATTTTCCTCAGGACTGATGCTTTTTTGTTGGTTTATCAAAGTAAGGAGTGTTGTCTTGTAGCAGATCTTTCCTCGGTACAAGCACTGTAACAGGAGAAAAAAAACTGTAAGAATTATATTTTCTGGAAAACATTATTTAAAATGATAAAGTTGTTTTTACATTTGCAAACAACAGATCAGGTTACTAAAATGAGAGTCTGGTAAGCTGACAAGCAGCATAACGATAACTATCTAAGACAAAACTGTATTAACGTTTACCTTCTGTTTGTCAGAATATCTCCTTCAGCTTTTTTCCCTTTAAAAGCCCTGAAAATATTTTAATGACATTAAGAATCCATAAAAAGGGCAAAGCGCTGCAGTATCTTTTAGCAAGAGAGAGAACGACAATTTTAACACTGCTGACAATCCTGAATCACATTATGTTTACTTAAACAGTTTCAAAAATGAGCATTACATTTGACCTATCCCCTCCCCCCCCAGCTGATTTAAGGTCCATAACATTTATCTAGTTACACCTGTTTCAAAGGCCAGCAGAAAATGAAAGAATCAAATGAAAGTCGTCACCACTAACTCTTCAAAGAACAGCAGCATGTTGGGGTTTGCCTAATTATGCGCCATTTTAAACCGCTCCTGGCTCAAAGTTCTGGCCATCTGGCTCTTCAGATATTGGCTTGGCCTTTCTGCACGCAGGGAAGGAGCTGTGTCATGTCACATTTGCTCAAGTAGCTGCAACTAAAGCACAAAGGGCTGAAAGCATAATGCTATACTTCAACTAGGTCAGATACTAAAGGTACAGTAAACCTGTAAAACATTGTGCGCGTGCATGCCTGTGTGCGTAACACGGAGTAACGTTCCGTCCAAAGTACGCTGTTTCCCTATATATCCTGAGAAAGAAAACTGATTTCCTCAAGGATATGTTTCTTTTGCATCTGTGGATTGATACTGATGCATTTAGTAAGTTTCTAAGACCTTTACATAAAAATTCAATTGCATTTCTCTTAAAGACAAACACAGACGAGTAAATTAGGACAAATCATGTTGATATATACAGCTACAACACGTGCATGAACGAAATAAAAAAAGAAACAAAAAAGATTTAGATTTAAACTAATCAAAAAACAAAACAAAAGCTCCAAATAGATAAAGACTGAAAGAAGAGTATTTTTTACCTTCCTTTTCAAAGCTAAGTTTTGAACATACACAGTCAACAGAGCAAATCAAAATCATCAGGACATACTGCATGCGTGGTGTATCACTAAAATGTAAGCTTTACTTTTATCAGCTTAATTTGAAATTGAAGTAGAATCAATAGAACCAAGACATTCGTATGCTAGTGAATAATGTGACTCAGACTGAAACATTTCGCAAAACAATTTTCAGAAAGGTTGTCCAATACGACCAACAAGCTTGTAACTCAAAATGTCTTCTCTTTAGTAAGCAATACCCTCCCTAATTTAATTTAAAAGATTTATCACTGAATCCAAACATGACTATACTCTGCTTTGTCTCAGATTCTTATTAATAAAAGAGTAACGTTGCCCTATGCACTGCATCCAAAGTCATGACAGCACCGAATAATCTCATTTCATTAGACAAAGTATGTTCACCTTATGAGTATTCTTCACTATCCAAACCTAGTTCTGGCTTTTGTTTTCAGAATATATACGAAATAGGTATTTTAGAGATGTAAGTTTGCAAAAAACCCCACCAGGTAGCTAAATTACATATTGTCAGCTATAATACAAAAAGCTAAGCATGAGAAGATTCTGACAGTAACTCGCCTAGGGAAACAAGCTACAGCAGTAGGTTCCTGAAAGTTCTTACCCAGCTTCTCCTTCCTCTCTCTTCTTTCATGCAACATAACAATTAATTCTTTTTGTTTGCTTGTTTGTTTGTTTTTGCTCAGGATGAAATAAGGGCACTACACTATGTTAAATACAGCCCAAATATAAATATTTTATAACACTGATTTTTTTCCAAGCAGGCCAATATACTTCCTATAATAGCAAACTGAACCTTCATCTACAAGGTTTCTAAAACAAACATACAGCACCCGAAATGAAACACTATGAAAAGTAAACTTCTCAACGAAATTCACTTAACTTCTCATTTGCAAACAAAGAGCAATTCAGCCTGCCACTTTAGGGTATATTACGGGAGATTTTGAATGTTTTTACTATACTTTAATAACTAAAAGAAGAGCTTATTACGAAGCAAGTTAAGTTCACGCTATTTCTTTCATTCCGAAAACTGTAAACTAGAAAACCATAAATAACAGAATGTTTCCATTGTCTATTAAACTTTCCTCTCTTGGACAACTGAAAGGTTTTAAAGACTCACTTATTCTTGTTCCTGCAAATGAAAATATTTCCACCTTTTTTTTTTTTTTTTTTAATAAAATGAAGCCCAAGCCTGTCATTTAATACAGGAACATACAATAAAGCAGCAAGGCAGCTAACTGTAATTCTATCAGCACGATAAAAGTCAAGACGGAGCGTGAAGATTAAGGATCAGAAAGGACGATTTTGCTCTGCTACAAATTCTTTAACCATAGCCATACTGGAATTGAACACCTGTACAATTTACTACACCTAAAAGCTCAGACGGCTTTGCTTTACAAGCAGGCAGGGATGGAAACAGCAGGATGAGACAGTCAGTAAAAAGGAACAGCAGTGGAAACTACACCTATTTATAGGTACAATTTGACATAGCACTCACGATGCTATTCAGCATAAACAGCTAACGAAACACAGACACAATTGTCTCAGATCCCTAGAAATTCTGAACTTGTTTCTAGAAATTTTCTAATGACATACTCTGTACTGCCACTGACATGAAGTTCTAGTAAGTGCTATACTAGATTTGCCTAGTTCAAAGTGCTATCTGACAGTATTCAAAACTAGATTCTCAGGAAAGGTGCAAACGCACTAAGACCTGCTTACAGAACAGCATTTAGGGGTGAACTTTTTGCTACAGGTTGACATACTGTGGCATAAAAATCTATATATTCTTTCTGGAAAGGAAGTAACTTTTATTCATTTAATTACAATATGAAGCTGAACATCAAGTTTGATTTTCTGCTTTTGTACTTGTTGAGTAACACATTGCTACTGGTCTCAAAGACTACTCTGCCACGACCTTTATGAATTATTCATTGTGTAAAATAAAAATGTAATTCTTTTTATCAGCTTTGAATTGAAATTCTAACTTCATTGAATACTCTCCTGTCCTGGTATAATGAAAAAGTACAACAGGAATACCTATCCATTCTATCCATTTTTATGCTATTCATTGTTATACTGTGAACTTTTATCATGATGCTTTGGAATTCCTTTCTAAACATTCCTGATATTCTACTAGAGGATTACCAATCAAGACTTCAAATATTTCTCACTTCAGTATATATTCCAAACACACACATTAAAACACACAACTTTCACACTATGATGGCAGTTTTGAGGTTTGTTTTGTTCTTGAATATTCAAGTAAACCATAACTGATCAGTTACTTTTTGTATCATCTCATACAAATTACTATAGTAAGATCAATTATACAGTGATAAGCAAAGCTTAGATCTATCCAAAACAAATATAGGAAAAAATATTAACAGGCAAGAGTGACGTCCTCTGCGTTTATAGGCAGGTCAAATGCACTCTGTACAGATTCACTCCACGTTTTCTTGCTGCAGGACAAAGTCTTCCTGACTAATACTGGAACCTGGAAGACTTTCTTCTTCCACACAGACCTCGGTGTCAGCGTTTCTCCAAAAGGTCTATAAAAATCAAGTTCTATTATTGTCTGAATACCCTGCAGGAGCTGGGAAGCTAGCAGCCTTCAGGAATGGGGTAAGTACTTTAACCCGTTGCCTTGAAACGGCTCTTAAATGAGCTGAAGTTCCTTGTTACTGGAGGACTGAGGAGTGGCAAAGTGGGGCAAAGTGCCAGTTTGAAGAACAAGATGATTTCAGAGGAGATCCGGGGAATGAGACTCTCAAACCAGACGTCTCTACTAGGTAATTAGCCAAACCACCAGCAAAATTCCTAAAAAATCACAGAATTGTTGAGGTTGGAAGGGACCTCTGGCGATCATCTAGTCTGACCTCCTGCAAAAAGGAGGGTGAGCTAGAACAGGCTGCCCAGGACCGTGTCCAGTCAGGTTTTGAACATCTCCAAGGATGGAGACTTCAGAAACTCTCCAGGCTACCTGTTCCAGCATTCAACAACCCTCAAAGTAAAAAAAGCTTTTTCTGTTCAAACGGAATTTCCTGTATTTCAGTGTGCCCACTGCCTCTTATCCTGTCACTGTGCACCACTGAGAAGAGTCAGGCTCCGCCTTCTCTACTCCCTCCTTCCTCCCCATCATGTATTTACACACATTGGTAAGATCCCACCAAGTCTTCCTTTTGGCTAAGCAGCCCCAGCTCTCTCAGCCTGTTCTAATAGGACAGAGGCTGCAATCTCTTAACTATCTTCATGGCCCTTCACTGGACTCGCTCCAGTATGTCCATGTCTCTCTTGTACTGGGGAGCCGAGCGCTAGACACAGCACTACAGACGTAGCCTCAGCAGTGCTGAGGAAAGGGGAAGGATCACCCCCTCGGGCCTGCTGGTGACTCTCTTCCTAACACAGCCCAGGATACCATTGGCCTTCTTTGCCACAGGGGCACGTTCAACTCGTTGTCCAGAAGGATCCCCAGGGCCTTTTCTGCCAAGCGGCTCTCCTGCCAGCCGGTCTCCCCAGCACGTAGTGGTGCATGGGGTTATTCCTCCCCGGGCGCAGGACTTAGCATTTCCCTTTGTTGAACTTCATGGCATTCTTGTTTGCCCTCTTCTCCAGCCTGTCGAGGTCCCTTCGAATGGCAGCACAACCACTGGGGTGGGTATCAACCACTCCTTCCAGTTTTGTATCATCTGCAGACTTGCTGAGAGTGTACTCAGTCCCATCATCCAAGTCATTCATGAAAACGTTAAACACGTATTAGCCCAAATACCAACCTCTAGGATACACCAATAGTGACTGGCCTCTAGTTGGACTTCATGCCACTAATCACAACTGTCTGAGCCCGGCAGTTCATCCAGCTTTCAGTCCACCTCACCATCCACTTATAATAGTTAATCATTTAATCATTTTGCCTATGAGGATGATGGGAGACAACACTGAAAGCCCTGCAAAGAGCCAAGGTAAACAACACATGCTGTTCTCCCCTTGTCTATCAAGCCAGTCATTTCACTGAAGAAGGCTAACAGGTTAACCAGCCAGGCAGCATTTCTCCTTCATAAATCCATGCTAACTACTCCCACTCGCCATCCTGTCCTTGATGTATTTGGAAACAGCTTCCAGGCAGGCTGGTTCCATCACCTTCTCAGGGATTCAGATGAGGCTGACCGGCCTGTAGTTCCCTACATCCTGCTTCTGAAAACAGGAGCAATATTTCATTCTTTCAGTCCTCAGGAACCTCCCCCAATTGCCATGAGCAAAAAAGGATGACTGAGAATGGCTTTGAAATGACACTGGCCAGCTCCCTCAGCAGCTGTGTGTGTTCATCCCATCAGGTCCCATGGATGTGTCTCTGCCAAATTTGTTTAAATGCTCCCTAGCCTGATCCTCCTTTACCAAAAGTAAGTCTTCCTTGCTCCAGATTTTCCCATTGGTGCCAGGGACCTGGGATTCCTGCAAGCAAAATTTTACTGAGGCAAAGGTGGCATTTGAGTGCCTTGGCCTTTTCCATGTTCTTTGTCAAGAGGTCTTCTGCCCCATATAGGAGCACGCCCACATTTTGCATCATCTTCCTTTTGCTGCTGATATATCTCTAGAAGCCCTTCTTGTTGCCCTTTACTTCTCTTGCCAGGATCAACCCCAGGTGGGCTCGGGCTTTCTTAACACCATCGCTGCACACTCAGACAGCATTAGAACATGAATTAGCATTAGAATATGAACATGTGACCTTTGCAAGGGAAGTTCTGCCTTACAGTCTCTGTAAGAGTTCTCTGAACAGCTCTTGTGAGGCTACAGCAGTGTGCTTGGACTTCCAATAGTCCCTCACTGAACGCTTAAGAAAACAGCTGCCATATTACGAAAGAAGGTCTTGCATGGATAAATCACTGGTTAAACTGTGGGAAGCAGAGGGTAAATGAACTAGTCTCCCAATGCAGAGATGTCACAAGTGGAGTCCTGCAGGCATTTTTGCTGGAATCTGTCCTGTTCAACATATTTGTAAATAACCTGGAAAAGCAGGTGAACAATGGAGTGCTTTTTAATGATTTTATCAAAAATAATTTCATTAGGTGACAGGTCTACTTCAAAGAAACGCAGAAGGATATTAAGATTGACAGAGTAACCAATAAAATGGCTGACAAATTTATATATAGAGAAACGCAATGCAAACAGGTAAAAAAAATTATAACTTCACAGAGAAAGTGATGGACTCAAAGCTGACTATTATCATTCAGGTGAGAGTCCAATGAATACAAGATAAACTTGTAAATAAAAAAAATTAAGCACAGTGACCAGCAGCAACTAAAAAAAATGAATTTTAGGATTAGAAATTACTAGGAAATGAATGGAGAACAAAAGAGAAAACATCATTGTGCTATGGTTCAAATCCCTGGTTTGCTCATAGCGCGATGACTGCGTGCAGCTCTGATGCTTGTCTTAAGAAGGCTACAGTAAAACTGAAAAAGGTACGGAGAACGACAGTAGAATGATCACAGGCATACAGCTGTTGTTTCATATAGAAGCTATCCCATAGGTTTAAAAAAAAAGCAAAAAACACACACAGGGGAGGCAATAACAGGCTAAAAATTCACGAGCAGCTTGGCAAAAATGGATATAGACTGACAAGTAGGAGCCAGGTTCAAAACAAACTAGAGAAAGTTATTTTTCATACAGACCTTAGTAAATTCTTTGTCAACAGCACTGTGGATGTAAGAAATTTGCATGGATCACAGGGAACAAGCACATGAGAGAGAATCCACTGAGGATATCTAAAACCGTAATGGTTTCTGTCTCAGTAAACGTCCCCAGATGCTAATAGCTGGAAGATGTGAAAGTGCTATGGAAAGTATACTTGGTCTGTTCCTACTCTTTTACTGCCATCTGCTTATGACCACTGCGGAAGACATAACACTGGTCTGGACACATCTTCGGACTAAACCAGTAAAGCTGTTCTATAGTGAAATGTTTACTAGTTTAGCGAATCCAAAATTGGAAACAGTTACAAAGATTTATAAAGACCTGAGTAAAGAGAAGTGAAAGAAAACAATGTATACAGCTAAAGATTTCTCCTATCCTATACCATGCAGTGGTAAGCTGAACCTACTATTTCTCTTGAGTTTGACTACGAGGTATAAAAGGACTTCTAAACTCGGAGCAAAAATTTCAGAGTTTGAGAGGCTTTGTTTCCAGGCCATCACTGCATCACAAATCTCCCAAGATGTAATTTGGTCAGGCATATTAAAATTTAAATTGCCAGTATAAGGTTTTGGGTAGAAGACAAGACTCAAACCTAAATGAAAAAATTATTCTACGGGCAGCAAACATTAACTTGTTAGCTCTCCTCAGGCAACTTCTACCTAACTGGTAGCACCTACAGATCCTGTGACTAATTTAGAGTTAGACATATGCTGACTGACTAGCCAGTACCTGCATGCTGACTTACCAGCTAGATGCTGTCACTCCTACTGGATGAGGAGCGAAAAGAAATAACCGAGTTATAACTTCTTTTCCTCAATGATGACATTAACAGCAGTCTCTGCCTCTCTATTAAGCCTCTATAATTCATAAAATCTGCACAGAAACTTTGTATCTTTGAGATCTCTACCTCTCATAGGTAGTGACACTAATCAACAAGCTTAAATTACTAAGCCTACAGGCAGGTAAATGGACAACAGGCAGACATTTCACCTCTCTGTATCCCTATTTAGTTTTTAAGGTTGATATTTATTTACTGAATTTCAACATCTTTTAACATCTTTTTAACATGCAGCTTTACTCACGTATTTTGTCAGTATCTGTGTGAACTGCCTGAATAACAGAAGTTCTGAGAATCACTTCCACATCTGAAGCTATTTTCATAAGCTAACAAAGAAAAAAACAAAAGAGCAGAGTAATTAAAGTGATATACAATTATTCTTGTAGGCATTTTTCCATACTAGAGAGCTATTCAAATACCAAAGCCAGTCAATTCTATTATTCAGAAAGCTATCTACACATAGCTTTCATTTTGGGGATCCTGGAGTACTTTTTAAGTCGATATATCAGCTACCCTGACATACAGCACCTGAGGAAGGAAATGAGTCATCCGGCTGGTAACACACAGCAGTATAAGACTGATAAATCCAGTTAAAATTGCAAAGGAATAAGGCAGAACACAATTAGCAAAACAAGTAACTCGTTCCAATGACTATAGTCACTGGTGACTGACTTGTTTGCGTTATACCTCTGTCAGAAATAAATGAAATTGCACAAGTGAGACACTTTGGGAGACAATGTCTCTATCCACATCGGGAAGCAGTGTGTACCAACAAGAATGAATCTTTACAGCATAAGAGTTAAGGCCGAGGACTTGACAATTACACTATCTTTCTCTGCCCCGCTTTCCCCTTTAAAGTGTTTGAGCTAGGTATGATCTAGTTCCCCCTACTGAATGCCCATCAGAAGCTACAATGCGTTAAGTTTGCTCTTGAAGCATGATTTCCACTTCAGCTTCATCTTAAAAGTAATCCAGTCACATGCTGTAAGACTGCTTCACAAAACAACCCAAATTACAATAAAGGGAAACAACCCGGACAACTTAAAAAGTGAACTCCTGACCTGAACTAAAACGCTAGGGTAGATGCAGCCACTGCATCCCACATTCCAGTATTGCAGATGGTTATTCCCATCTTCTTAGGTCACTTCATACCTAAATATTTAATGTCACATTCAGAAGACATTGCAGTACTCTACTCCGGCAAAGTAAAACACGTTTGGTTGGCTAATATTCATTTTTTTACCTGATATCTAAAGCAAAACTCCCATGTTTAAACAAATAAGCGTCCAAATTCTCAAAAGTCCTCTACTATCCCTTGATTCAGTTCCTGTACAATAGTGTCACTTCAGCATAGGTATACGTTCAGTAATGACTACAACAACTTATATGATGTTCAAGGATTCTGTAGTTCTGCTGGACTTATTTCTGCAATGGACAGATGGAGGCACTTCTTTCCAACGTATCACCTCCCAGAGTTGGTAGAAACTGCATACAGGTGCCAATGACATTGTATGAATAGATTCTTAAAAGGATGAATGACAATGACTAAATCATTCTCTCAGTATGGACAGCAATAACTAAAAACATCTAAAATACAGAAGTTTCATTTCAGGCCTCAGGAAGCTTTGGAAAATTACTCAGTAAAAAGCGGTAAAAATAGCAACTGAGCAAAAGTAACTTACAAAGTGACATAACAAAGTGTTCTGTTCCTTTGGAATAAAACGTTTTCACCATGAGGAAACAAGAAACAAAAAACAGTGGTAGAATTAACACCTCTATGTTATAATAAAGTAACGACCAGTTAACAGTTCTCCCCTCGCCGCTAAAGAAGAATGACGTCTAGCTTGTGATCAGGAATCCAAATAAGTT